>NC_079532.1:8287500-8887500 GCF_003711565.1 Takifugu flavidus
GAACCACCTCAACTAGAATCAACCTCTTAGTCATGATGACATCATCAAAGTGCAGAAGCAAACAATCATGCGGTTTGTTCAGATGAAATATATCCGTACATAAAATCAAAGCCGTGAAATCAGCGTTAGCTCGGACATTTAGCCACAGTTAGCATCAGTAGGACACAGGCATCACTGACGACAGGAATATAAAGACGTCTAATGAAGTAGCAGCTAACAAAGAGGTCTGAAGAAGAGCAGAAAGGCCAAAATGCCAGAATACCTGCGCGTAACCAAAGCATGTTGACGTCCTTTAGATACAGAAGACCTGAAACAGAAGATAAGCAGAGCAACTCCTCTATTTTCACATGTTTCTTCACTCAAAGACTTTCTTCTTTAAATCTGCGAGACGCCGATCGGGGTAACGAATGTGTGTGTGTGTGTGTGTGTGTGAGTGTGTGTGTGCTTGGAAAGCGCTATAATGAGGATTATTTCCGAGTCATGAGAAAGGGCTGTACCAGGCTGCCACACACAGACCTTGTCGCTCACAAGCACTGGTCGCGCTGGTGGACCTGGCTGAGGAGATTAGGTGAGTGACGAGGCCCCGACTGAGACACGGAGCAACAAAAAAAAGCTCCACGCCGGCCGGAGGCCAAAACTGGAGCAGAAGGGAAACCACAGCTTCAACTTCCTTTGACTCCAGTTGATCAAAATCACTGATTTTATTTCATATGAAAACATAAAAATGAGCATCAGTGCCCGTTCCCTGTTTCACTTTCGCTTCCCGTCTGTCATATCTGGACTTCATCTTTCCCGGCTGACCATCATGGAATTCCTCAACCCAACCGCCACCTGTTCATTTCAACACGGTGATGTCGTATTAGCCGCAGGACTTAAACGCCACACAGACACGCGAACGAGCTCAGAAACACGTGGTTCATGTCTCCATAGCTGTGGGAGAAAACACAGAGAGAATCCACCATCTTGGGATCTGCGAGTGACAGAAAACTGAACTAAAAAAACTCATAACACAGTCGCAATGATTAAAATTAGACAAACGTAAATCGTAAATGAAGGATCAACCGACTCATCAGGGATCTAGGCAGAGTTTCACAACAGAAACATTCAATTTTGAGGTGAATATGCAGCATCCTCCCACCAGGGGGCACTTGGGAGGCGTTAGCGAACTCGTCCATCTGCTCAGTTAAATGCAATAACAACACAGTCTGAATCCGGACATCAGGTAATTTCTTCCAGACCTATGACACACACGAACGGACCCCCACCTGCCCCCCCCCACCGTAAGTTATCACTGATGGGAGTGAGGAATGAAAAATAAAACCAGCTCGTAAGCGTCGTAAGCCTGGCTGCTCAAAAACAATATGTTCCTCTGGCCGCAAATCCCTGCTCATAAATCAGGAGCGCCATTGGAGCGCGCCTCGCCCGGGTCTCGCAAAGATGGCCGCCTGCCCCAGCGGCCGTGATTCACCCTTTCTGGGGGAGTAGAAACGGGAGACCGGGTGAGTTAGACCGGTGAGGAGTTCTCCGTCTTTCCAACGGCGAGGAGGGGAGCGCCGTTCCTGGCCGATGCGGTTCAAAACCCACCGTCGGGTCGTTTATTTATCCGTTTGTTTCTGAGCTGAAGCTAGTGGGGGTGTTCGTGACGGTGGTGACATCACCTTCGCTGTAGACGTGGACGGGTCCTCGGAGGCATTTAAGACATGATGAAAACGCAGCGCAGCCGTTACAAATTAGCCTCTAATAGAACGCGTCAGGTAAGATGGGGCTTCCAGGATTACGTGGGGGCAACGCCGCCCCAGTGAATGTCACAAATCTGTGGTTCTGAGAGCGAAGACAGGGACTGTGAGCTGTCTCTCTGAGTCAGAGAAGGGAAGGTCAAGTTTTGTGGGGGTTGTTTCTCTCCACCCTGCGTCTGCAGTATCTCACCTCCTCACCCTGTCTGCCGACTGTCACTCTAATGGAGCCAGAAGGAGCGGGGAGAGCGCGGGGATGGCCCAAAACCTCTTGGAGAAACACCAGCCTCACCTCATTGTGTTTGAACAGCGACAGAGGCTATGCCAAGAATGTACTGCGCACCGAGGCAAATGTATACATATTCTACTAATCCGATTAAAACGCCGTTTAAACGCCAAAGAGCAGAATGAGTCATAAAAAAGATTCCGAGTTTTAAGTACTTCAAGGTCCTGCTCCAGATGTCAGATGAGCCAAAAGAGGTTAAAATAAATATTTTATTTCATCATCTCAGTTTATAAATTCAAGGTTAAGATTAAACTATTTGATTTCAGGCGCAAAATTGTGTCCAAAGTCTCCAAATCGAAAATATGGCTCTAGTAGGATCCAGGGTTAGCGTGGCCTCATCGTCCTTCATGTCTTCATGGCCTTTGGACACGTTGGTTCCTCAGAAACCTTCTGCCCATCAGACTGGGATGGTTTTATAGATTAATAATCTGGTTTCCTGCGTGAATCGGCGTGGAGAAACGGACGTTTGTGTTTCAGAATGTCTTTAAAGTCGAACCCATTTTTGTTTCTCTGGAGACGAGAAAAACAGCCATAAAACTGCACCATCATCACTCGGATCCTGTGTCCCTGAACACAGAACATCACAAATTCCAAAATCAAATCCTTTAACCCTAAACTCAAGAACAAGTTAAATAGGAACAACAAAGCTGGGGCTTCTTTTAACTACGGACAAGTTGACATTTTTGTCCAAGAGAAAGTGGCTGAAATAAAGCCAGAGCGAGAACATCTCTGGTCCTCCCAAAGCAAGAATGTAAACAGCCTGAATTCCTGTCAGAATGGCAGCGAAGCCCTGACAGTCACGGATGGCTGTGTATGTTGGAGTCAACCCTGTGTACACTAGAATTAAGGCTTCGCTCTCTCAAAGCATAAATTGTGAGACACGCGTGCGTTCCCCCCGTTCCACGTTAAGCTCCTTCAAAAAATGCATTAGTGTGGCACGAATTCTGTGGCGAGCTGTCAATCACGGTGTTGCTGGTCTTAAAAATACGCTCTCAACAAAAATCTGCATATAAAAGCGCGTTTATTCATTTATTTCTTTAATTTTGCGGAACACATCAATGTCACGCGTCTTAAACAGTTTAGCAGCACCTAAATTCAGACGCACACGCATCACCTTCCCCGCCTTTACAGGTTTTTTTTCACAGGATTAAGGGTTATGGATCAGTCGTTAAACTCGATCTGTTACCCATCACCAGCACTTTGGCTCCTCGGACCACTTAATCTTTCCCAATTCTTGCATTTTTGAAACCTAAGACGATGGAAAATAACTTGGCAAACAGGAGGAAAAACACCAAACCTCACCTGTCGACACCTGCCGGGTTTTACGCGCGGAGTTCAACACTTTTTACTTCTTTAATAATCAGCAAATACATTGATTAACGCTGCTCTCATACGGCAGCTTCAATAATTTAGCAGATTTTCTGTACTTTTAGGTGTGAAACGCGTCAAATAATCAAGAATTCTTACCTTCAAAAAATCTCTGTAAAGCTTCTGTTTCATCTACCACGTCCATTCTAGCGGGTCCCGCTTAAAAAATCCATCAAAGTCTCCCCGCGGTCCGAACAGATCGATTCGGATCGGGGAAACTTTTACATGAACATGACGGTTTCCAAACAAGGTTTTGGTTTTTTTGTTTAAATCGCGACTCTTGTTTCAGATCACATAAATCCAGCAGCGCGTCATGCGGAGAACTTCTCTCTCCCTTTCCAAAACTTGGCACTGTGGATTGACGCCTCTCAACCAAACGCCTCCAATTACGGCATCGACTTTTCCTTTCAATTAAAGTGCACAAAAATCCACCAAGCAGCTTTCACTTGAGGAGCACCTCCATTTCAGAGCTCTTCTTTTGCTTATTTTCCTTCCCTTTACTGCCTTTAATATGAATTATAGAGGATGGAGGTTTAAAAATGGCAGAAAATGTGCGTAAAGGAGGAGAAGTTCAGGTCTCCTCTGGGCGAGCGTGCTGCCTCTCGGACGGGAGGTGAGCTGGAGGAGAGGAGATGGGGCAGGTGAGGGACGCGGACGATACACACACACACGCACGCACGCGCACGCGCATTATAGTAAAGATTAAGCTTTATTAGCAGCCATATTCTGGCATCTTTGCTGTATTTTGCACGTCACACTTGTTCACTTGTTGCAGATTAGAGGGATTCCCCATCACTTGATGCCTGTTTTATACACTGCCTGTTTAACAAAGACAGCACTTGAAACTTCCTTAGAAAATGTGGACTTTAAGCTTTTAGAATGCTTTCTGCAGCCCTGCCATCACACTGGGACGTCATCACAAGATCCCAAGTTCCATTTGAACCTGATTCATGCTCGTAAAGCTCCATATTTATTCACTCCTGGGGTGTAAAACCACTTGTGAACCTCTGGATTTACAACTTTCTGGATTCCTCCAGCTTAAAGAGCCATATACACTGGCAGGAGTGTTCTGTGTCAAGGCTTCCCAAGGGGAGGATTTGAGGGAATGATCCATTTCTCCAAACCTTATCAGCTGCACCCCCCCCTTGTAACAATGCCACTGTGTGCAGCTCCCACAAGCCTCGTGCCCTCCCTCCTCCAGCCCACATGTGAGATGCTGTTCTGTTGTCTTGTCCCCCCACAGCTGGAGCATCTCCCTCTCGACCTCCCCACCCCTCTGCTTTTCCTCCATTCAACCTAAACAACGCCTCCGTTCTTTCAGCCACACTATGTAGATTGTTTTCAGAGGACAAGCAAGAAAGAGAAACAGATAGAGGCTGCAGGGGACAATGAAACAGCTGGCTGGACTGAAGCAGTTCATTTAGTATAGCGTTTCTACGTCTCTTATGTCATGCCTGAGCAAATGTGCGTTTTGGAGTAAAGTGACAGTATTTAATATTTCCCCTGGAAGTCGTCCCTTGAAGTTCTGTCACAAAATAAGCTTAGAAAATTATTATTTTAAACCTGCCACTAACATGTGGATTCTTTTATTCTTTAGAGTCTTTAAAGTTTCAGTGTGCGCACCTGTTTCTTTGTTCTAGATTTGGCCAATAACTTATAACTTATTTTCCACCTATTTTTATTGATTGTTTATTCCAGATGTTGTGGACAAGTTATACATTTTTCTCACAAAAATGCACTAAATAAACAGGAAACAATGGCACTCTAAATCACCATTGTAGCGTCAAGTTTCCAATTTTCCCTACACATTTTTAACATTTACAATACCTTCGCTATCTTCAGTCATATATTTAATTTAACTATGGGAATTAAGATTTGGCCCATATTTTAGCCTTTTGTTGAAATATACAATCAAATATTTAGAAAGTGTATGTATTTATGACTGCATGATTTTGCCATTAATCAAAACAAAAGCAAAAAGACAGTTGATCCAGTTTAAATAATTAACAACATTAAATCAATTGATAAAAGTCATAGGGCAGGTTTCGTGAAAACCCAGCCCAAAATAAAATGCAGCTAAATGTTCTTGGTGAAAAATATACTATCGAATTTTTAATTTTAATATCGTTTTTGACTGATCAGGATTTTTGTGCGAGCATAATTTGAACGCGCACGTTTATGGTGCAGTTTCAGGATTGTCCACTAGGTGGAGACGCACACATTTTAGGTCCGCAACTTACAAGGAAACGTCGTCGAAGAAGACTCAAAATGGCGCTGCCCGGGTCAGGTAGGTGGACGCGTTGCCATAGACACGCTCACGCCTTAGGTTCTTAGCTGTCAACTTGCTCTTAACAACTGTAACATAGATAACTTCTCTGCTTTTCACTTTCAGGACGATCGTCCAGCGTGGTATCCTTTTAATCTCAGAGCGAATTAAATAGACAAACCCAGAGGGAGTGTGCATAAACACCTTAACTCCATGTCTAGCTATTGTCTCTGACCTTCCAGCTGCTGTTGGCTTTGACCTCGGTCTACTTTGTCTTCTACTTGCTCTTCACCTTCGGCTTGATCATCACAAAGAGTGAGTGCTGCTGGGTCCGCCACGCTAGCACGGACATCCCCGGCTTTAGTTGATGGAGAGAGCAGTGAAGGTTATCTGTTGCTTCCAGGCTTGTCCCTGTCTTACCCCGCTGATGCTCTGGCCTCTGATGTCAGTGTCCTCTTCCTCCTGGCTGTTGTGGGGTCTGTCCAATACTTCTGCGGTAGGAGTACAGTCACATGGAACAAAACATGCATCACACCGATTACCACAGCACTAATGTAGCTAAGGATGCAATAGAGATGCAGTTGGGGGGCATCTCTAATGTTGCATCCACTGTTAAACCAATGCCTGTGCCAAATAAAAACTGCTCATTCTTTAAAGAAGTCAGGGAAAAGCAGATATGTATGCTCACGCATGTTCACGGTTTGTGTCTGACACATCCACAGGTGCGAAGGGGAACCTGACAGAGAGAAGCGACTATATTCTGGCTAACGTCCTGGTGACGGTCATATCTGTTCTTCTGGTAATTTATTTCCTGACCTATCAGACGTATGTGATGAGGGCAGATGTGATCACCAGCAGCATCCTGATTGTTGCCTACGGAGTTGACGGACTCGTGGCGTTGAGCATGTTAACGCGCCTGGTCAGGTCAGTTCTACACTCAAGTCTGTATCATAATGAATTATCATTATAATCATTATGATGTATCATTATGAAAAAGTTCTAGTTTTCTTTTGTTAAAATCTCAGTATGTCCAGAGATATACTAAAAGTGCCTCTCAAACGCTCAAATTTCCAAGTCCTGAAGGTGATTTGCTTCTTGTATTGTTATTGAACAGTGATAATAAAAGTCAGGTTGCCGTAATTGTATGAAAGGTTTAGTACATTTCCAGGTGGCTGGAACACGACAGCAGTGAACATGACACACACGTTGGTAAATATGTAGCAGATCAAGTACGCCATTAGAAACTGGACCAGGTTTAAGGCTTCATTAATTTTGATTGACAAGATATGCCGACATAATGAGCATGTCTCCTGTTTGTTTTGAAATGGCAGACAGCATTGAGCTTTATTGTTTTTCAAGCTTTTGTTCAGGAATGAAATAAGCTCTGGTTCCTGTCTCGAGCTTGTTTGAATTATTTATCTGGGTGCCATTCATTCAAGTGATATCGTACACCTCGCACGATGTCGTCACATCCTTCCCGGATAGAAACTAGAGCAACAAATCAGTCTCTCCCTCTGAAAAGGTGGACCTGGTTTATTCCGATGGAAGAAGGCCAAAATAAACATGAAATCAATGGGGATGAAACTCTAAGCTAAAGCAAACAGGCAGCCATTTTTACACGTTGATTCGACATGCGCTACAGTTTTTTGTGTTTCGGTTTGTTCGTGTAGCTTGTTGAGGGGCAATAACAGACCTTTGTTTGCTCTTCTTTGTGTTCCAGGTTCTATTCATGAAAAACCCTCCTCTGGTTTTTTGTCAGTGATTCACCTCCTTTGGTTCATAGAGCCAGAAAATTAACTACGTTTACCTTTTATGAGAAATCCAATGCGCTGCTTTTATTTACTAATAATGTTTTAATAATAAAATGTGTTCTAAAAATATTCCAGTGTGGGTTTTTTGTAGGTCTCACAGATTTAATAGATTTATTATGTACTGCAACGTCATCTTCCGTCCACTAGAGGGCAGGGTTGTAGCAATGAAAGTTCAATGCCCTTTTGCTCTTTATAATTTACAACTATTAATAATTAAACACACTCTGGTAAACAAGAATGTGTCAAAACACCAAAAGCAACATTCTAATGTATATGATTTAACTTTCAATCATTTATTTTTACCTGAGCAGGTTATTTCTCACCACTGACGGCTCAAGTTAATATTCAAACCAAAACTGAGGTTTCCACAGCAACCACAGTCAAAACAAACCCCATTTCACCTGAAGAGACCCGGCAGACGAGCACTGAAACGCTGGTGCGTGTGAGGCGGTGGTTTTAGCAGTTTTGTTCCAGACATTTCTGGATCTGAGGCGACCTTCTGCCCAGGCTGGGACACTGAAACCCGGCCAGAGTTCCACGCTGGTGCTCCTCAGTTATTCAGACCACACAGGCTTTGTTCGATAAACGGCCCCAGAACTCAGGAGTGAGCTTATTAAAAAAAAGAAGACATGTCTAGCTACTTAACGGATCATAAACGCTCTTTAAATCTGCTTTTATCAGCTCATTTCTGCTCAATC
The DNA here is from genome assembly GCF_003711565.1 of Takifugu flavidus. Lineage (NCBI taxonomy): Eukaryota > Metazoa > Chordata > Actinopteri > Tetraodontiformes > Tetraodontidae > Takifugu > Takifugu flavidus. The sequence goes on from NC_079532.1 coordinate 8,295,663, forward strand.
TGTTACAGTGATTGATTATTGCTGTTAAAGCCGAGCGGCTACCTGTGCACATGTCCAGGTGTCATGTTTAAAATGGTGCCTTTAATTTCAGAATTCACAATTGGGGCTCTCGTCCACTGTTGTTTTAAGACTGACAGATTCATAAATGCATCGACACACACACCTACACACACACACACACACACCGAGCGGCCCAAACCTCCCGCGAAGTCCCGCCCACCAGGTTGAGTTACCTGCGCACTCACCTGCCCGCCAGCTTTTACCTCGGCGCCGTTTCTGGGACACAAACCGGCAGCTTTGGCCAATCTTGGGTTTCAGGCGACCATCGGACTCTCCCGCGACGCTCGGCTGTGATGGCGGCTTGACCCTGCAGGTGGATCGAGTCCAGTCCGGGAAGGATCTCACCTGTGTGAGTACTCGCCACCACCACAGGTGCTGATTAACGCCACCCTCACCAGGAACCGCGTGTTTGTTTTGAACTTACACATTTGATATACATTTATTTTACAAGGTGTTTTTTTCAATATGAGGCTCAGAAGAATCAAAAGCAGAGATTACTTTTACTTTAATTACACAGTTCGACTTGTTACCAGATAATTAAATCGATGTTATTGATGTTTGAAATGACAGTAATTAAGCCAAGGTAAACTGTATATTTGTAGCAATCATGGGTGCTCTTCCAGCACACTCAATTTTAAATGAAGTATTTTTTAATTTTTATTTGGCGAGTGCTTTTCTTTCTTTATATAATTATTTTTTATAGTCTATTCTCGACATGTGATCACTCCATCAGCAGGTATCACAGCACCTATCCAGCCAGATGCTGAGGGGGATGAAATATGTGTGTATGTAAAAAAATAAAAAATAAATCAGATAAAGGTTTCTTATCAGCTGCAAAATGCTTACTCAGGGGAATAGAGCAAAGTCCAGGTTGGCCCTATCAGCATCACATATTGCCTCATATCATCCCAGCTGTTATTTTTTTATTTCCAGTCAGAGTTTGTCAGAAAAAGACGTGTTTCTACAGCCTGAGCTGGTGTTGACACATTGTCTTTTCTCCTAATGAAGGCACAGATGTGTGCTTGATGTGTGTGTTTTGGGCTGGGGGGTCTGGTTTGCTGAGTCACTGTTGACTGATCTCCTGCACCTAAAACAGTTTAAAGGCAAACCCTGATCTCTGCAGCCACGGATCCTCCCGCTTGATTTATTTAAAACCCAAATCACATTTGGACGTGACTGATAGCGCCCTGAAATAACAACATTACTCTCACCGCAGTACAAATATGTCCGACCTCATTCCATTAGACATGACATCAATCATCGGCATGACTGGGGAGGCCGGATTGGCTCTGCCTTTGTGCCGCTCGAACAATGAGGCCCCGCGGCGGCGGAAGTGCGCGGAGGGGGCCCCCCTGCCGCGGGGCCGACGGCGCGGGACGCCCAGCCGGTTCTGCTCCCGCTTCAAGCTCTCTCCTGAAACCGATGACTGGAGAGATAAGGACAGAAAGAGGAAGTCTGAACAGAGTTGCAGCTCTACTGTCTCTCCAGACGATACCAGCGGATTATCGCCTACGTGCAATTGTGTTTATGATCCGCAGAGAGAGATAAGCCCGAGCGCCCGCCCCTGCGGAGCGTCCCAGGTGTAGATCACTAACAACACATAAACAGGCCTGCGGTTGAGGAGGGGAGTAGCTGCACAAAAAAGGCTCTGGCAGGAGTTGGCTGCACCTAACGACTAACTTCAGGGTGTTTATCAGTCATCATTAGCCGCTAATACCATCAAACAGCTCTTTCTCTTGTGCAACAGCTGATTATTTCTGCAGCAGCTCCGCTGTTTGTTACGTAAGACGGGTCGAGCCCAGAAGGAGAGGCGTGAGCCGCCTTCTCGCCTCTGTTGCATCACACGTCGGCGTAGGTTTTCAAAACCAATCCAATTGACTCACAATATCGCCGCCATCGCGGGGGATCTGGTTTCACGGTGTGTGTACCGCCTGTCGCCTGCTCCTGTCACGCATCGGGCCCCTGACAGGCGGCCGCACAGGCCCAACACCTGCCTCTCACCTTAGCATAGCAGCCTCGCGCCTCTGGCCTCATTTATTCATTATCATCAGAACTCTGGAGTCATGCATCTACTGTAACACCTCATTTATTACACTATTACTCATTTACTTCCCTCTCCTCCTCTGCCCCAGGGCTGCATTTGGAGGTTTACCGCCATCCTCACAGTCTGATTTGGGACTTTCCTCCCAACTCAATTTAATTCCTAATCAGGGGTAGTTCATCCTGGCAGCGTAGATTGGTTTCCATGGTAACTGGATGGCAGACGCTGCAGAATCAAGACAGAATAGCAGGATGTGCATGACAGCGCGCCGTGGCAACAACGCTGTCCCACCTTCAGCACGTGTGAGAATGTTGTTAACGCCGTCTGGTCCTGATCCGTCCCCCCAGGTCTCCCCAGGCTGACGCCCCGAACCATGAATGCCCACGGGCAGTCGCAGCGGCCGGCCAAGTAAGCGGCACTCACTCGCACTCACATTCCTGCTGCGCCTCACGTGTTTACACTTCTGTCCCGGCCGATCCCAGTTACTCCTTCACCAGAGAATCACTAAACCAGTATGTGGAGGGTGGTGTGGGTCAGGGACCTCGGGCACAGAGCGCCTCTGTTAAGAGTTGTTTGCTTTTCGTGGGCTCCGGGGCCCTCGTCGCCCTCTCCTCACCCTCCCCTCCCCTCTACCTTTTCCACTCTCCCTGCTCCCGTCGCATTCCCTGGCTGCTCCATATGCTCGGAATCTCAGGCTAATCTCGCCTCGGCGCCGGCCCGCTCCGCTTTCCTCAGAATCGCTTTTTCTGACTTTTTTACGGGCTTGTTTTTATGAGACGTGAGAGTGAGGGGGGGGTTTGTTTCGGAGGTGAAGGGGGGAAGATGAAGAGCACGCAGCGTAACCCCTTTACCCCCCCTTGTCATTGCAGTGGAGTGGCCAGATCGGACAGCAAGATCAGCGCCAAGGCCCTCTACGGTAAGAAGATTCTTTTATTGACCTTCTCACATTGAAGGTTGTGGACTTTACTTCGGAGAGAATTGTTTTATAGACACTTGCTCTGTGTTATTCATTAATAATAATCAGAGATTTCTGCTCGCGCGTGTCGCTGCTGTGCTGAGCTGTCAAACGCCTACGCTCGCGCACAGGCGTGGCGAGGAAAGCCAAGGTAGCTAAGATTCAGCCCTGTGGCCCGACACGGAAAATCGGAAACTCCGGCGCTGTGTGGGTCAGTGAACGCATCATTTCGGCAGTTGTTAAAAGCCAAACCCACAATATTACCCAGATCCACCGTCGACCGCTGGTCTGAGCTGAGCGACAGTGTAAGAATGGCATTTTAGTTCAGCTGCATACTTGTGCGAGTGAGTGTGAGAGGGAACCATGGGACAGCAGGGCGTGCCTGCTTTTAATGTGTGGTTGGAACAGGGTGGGGATAACCGCGTCTTGCAGGTGAATAAAAGGGTCATTGAAGAGCGGAGGAGGCGGATGCTTGCTGGCTGGGCTCCTCCTCGGCCTGCTCAGACATGAGCTCACAGGCCACTGCTGGCGCCTCCTTCCAAAGCACTGAGGGGCTAGAATAGGGAGCCATGGAAAGCTGCTCCCTCCCACGTCTCCACGGTTCTGTGCGACAGATGAACTAACTGTAGGGATGTCAAATGTTCCCGAACCTTCCCGCTGACCGCGGAGCTCCTTGTTTGTGAAATATCCACATGGCAACAGGACGCAACCCTGCGATCAGTGTGAAATATCTCACCATGCAGACACCAAGGCTACTTCTCCTTGGCTCGCCTCTCCTGCTGCAGCAGATGGTGACGACTGCCCCCCCCCCCAGGATGGCAGGCTGTCCTTCCGAACCACAGGGGCCGTAGAGAGCTCTCCATTCGGGTGCCACCCATTTATTGCGGGATAAATTTGGATAGATGTGGCTCTGTTGCTCCCCTCAAGCTCAATTTCCTGGATGCAAAACAGCCGATGGATGCAAATGTTGCGCAGATCCTCCCCCCTGATCGGTTATCGCCAGCCAGAATCTTCAGACTTTCAGAACCTCCAGATCTCTCGTGGTTCTTGGCGTGTACCCGAGGAGAGCAGGTCCCTACCGGAAACCGCAACCCGAAAGGGAACTTCATCAGCACGATCTGCTCGTCTCTGCTTTCGACATTATCTGCTCAGGTCGTCGGTCATATGCTAATGGGCTCATTTCCCTCCGATTAAGCTGCCTTAATTGTTGGTTGAATGATTAGAGATACGTTTGTCGCTGGTCATTAGAGCCCCGGGAATCTGCCCATCTGCGCGTTTAAGTGGCTCTTATTGCACGACGTCGCACGGCTGCAAATTGACTGGCAATAAACGCCGGTCATTAATAACACATGGGAGCAGCTCCGCTTTCAGACTGACACCTGACGCTGGTGGTTCACCTGCGGGGAGGCAAGCAGGAAGGAACGAGCGGAGAGGAAATGGCAGGAGCAGGAAAAACACACGCCTGCTGGATTTGGACAGTAACATGATATAAAGAGTCAGAGTCGGAGACAAGTGGGCCATGTTTGAGCTTCATGTGATGAATGTCCTGAACGGGGCTTTTATGTCAACCTGCTGGTGCAGGAACGTCTAAATAGGAGAAAAATCTCACATGCGCAGAGGAGGAGACCTGATACGAGACCTGGCAGAGCATAAACACCTCCTCCTTTACCCAACGCTTCACCTGCGCATCATTCCCCTGGTAAACACGCTGAACATGCTGGCACGGTCACACCCAGCGGGGGGGGAGGAAAACACCGGGCTCAGCCAGCACGCCTGGCGTGCACTTTGTTCCGATGTCGATGGAAGACAATAAAGGCTGGTATTCAAGAAGCTGCCTCATAAAAGCGAGTCACATAAAACAAATAGCATTGCGCATTACTGCAAAATCACAAGGTCATTTGTATGGCGCCGTTTTCCTCCCTTCTGCTTCCGAGGGTCCAGCATTTGGCACTCGTGTAAGTGGTTTAGCACATTAATATATTAATGTTGGGCTCTCCCACTCGCAGCGCCGCGTTGTTGGCTGCAACAAACAGCTGCTTTCGTCAAAATAGCACCAAAACCGAAAGGTTTACAGCTTCTCGGCGCCAAACAGCTGGTTTGACACCAACTCACCATTTTAAATGATGGGAACAGCACACGTGAAAGTTTACCGTGTTTGGCGACGCTAGGGCGTATCCTCGGTGACCTCTGACCTGTCAGCGTTGAGCCAGGACCAGGTCAACGTGCTGTGATGGGAGATTTAATGAAGCCCCTGACAATATTGATGGTCTGTGCATGGAAACGATCACATCCTGCTTTTTTTATATGGTTGTAAATTATTGTCACGTAGCTCCAGCCCCTGCGTGTAAAGCGTCCCAGGGCTGTGCTACCTGCCTGGCTTGCTTCCTTATTGCTTCACTCATATCAGATCAGCGCTTCAGCGATGTAACAGGTGCTTTCTGGTGTTCAACGCGTCTGTTTTCTTCTCAACAGAACAGAGGAAAAAGTACTCCAACTCTAATTTTATCATGCAAGAAACATCACAGTATCATGTGGAGGTAAGAGCGGCTTGGTTTTATTACCTTGGTGGTGTGGATGGAATAAATAACATGACTACAAAGGTTCAAAGTCATTCTGGGACCCATTACAGTGACATAAAAAGTTAATGTTTGCCAGTTTTCTTCTACAGTGAAGAACCTCTTTGAGTGATATAACTGGCTGCTCTTTTGTTCCTTTCACCTCTCTTGTGACTTGACCGATACGTGAACTCAGCCGCAGTAACGTCGGATGATTAGGATTAGTTATTGAACAAAGTCGATAGCTAATAACTGAAATTAGCAGCTCTAATCTAATGATTTGATCATTTTAAGACTCTGTTCTTCTCTGTCACTAATAATTATGTAAGCAGTTGAACCTTGTGAACAGCAAGATATAAGCAAAGCATTATGGTGTGTTGGAGATAAAAGCCCTGGTTTGGCTGTTGATCATGTCTGATCCGGAGAATCTGACATAATAAAGCAGTCAGGCCTAAAACAGCAGCTGATATTGAAGATGGAGGGAGCCTCAGGTGTCGGACGGCACGACAGCACAGATAGGGTTGCTTTAAATACCGCCACCATTGAGACAAACGGCCAGTTAAGCACCGACTGGCAGGAGATTAACGTTTCATGAGATTGGAGAGGTTCGATTTGAAAAGACAATCGACAAATGACACCGTCCATGTTTTTCCCAGCATCTCTCCACCTTCATTATGGACAAGGCAGAATCCATCGTCACCGTGGACGACGCCATCAAGAAACTCGCCCTTCTGGACTCAAAGGACAAAATTTGGGCTCAAGAGGTGCTGCTGCAGGTCACAGACAAGGCGGTCAGGCTGCTGGACTGTGACACGCAGGTAATGGCCCGTCCGTCCCCAGTTTACTCTCAGAAACACGCTGTCCACCCTGCGTTTGTGCTAGGATGTGGCAGCATGGCACCGAGCTAACGTCAGTTAGCCGCTAACCGCCTCACCCTGTTGCTGCAGGAGGAGCTGGAGAACTTCCCCCTCTCCACCATCCACATGAGCCAGACAGTCCCCAATCAGACGCGCTACGCCTCCGTGCTGCTGCTGGTGTGTCAGGACAAAGACCAGCACAAGCCTGACATTCACTTCTTCCACTGCGACGAGGTCGACGTGAGTTTCACCGGGAGAATCGACGCGACGCCTCAGCCATGTCGCTGTGAAAGCAGCCGCATGCTAACCTCCGGCATTTCTTTCAGGCCGAGATAGTCCACGCGGATTTAGACAGCGCCCTCGTAGACAACAAGCACGGGAAGAAGATGAGACCCCAGACTCTGAAGTGAGAACACACTCCCAAATTTGGACCCAGATTAGTACCGAACCGCTGACCTTTAGCCGGTGTTGTCCATCTCTTCTACCAGGGTCAATCAGGAGAAAATGAAACACCGCAGGGAAACAATCCTGCCCCCGTCTGCCCCCGCGCCTGCTGCCAAGGGACGAGTGGCCGCCCCCGCCCCCCTGGGTGAGAGCACAGCAAGCACTTTTGGACAGTCCATCGCATAGAAGGATAAACGTGTTCAGCAGAGACACTTTGAACTGAATGTCTGTTTCTTGGACGCAGAGAGACGAGGGTCCGGGAAGCATGAGGCCGAGTCACATGACAGGCTGATCCAGAGGATTGAGATCGACGTGGTGAGGATTCCGATCCCACAGCCTCCTTTTGCTCTCCCGTCATGCCTCCTTCGTGCTAAACATCAGGACTTTTCTGCCCTCAGCAAGTCCTCAACTGCACCCTGGATGACATCGAGATCTTTGTGTCGCGGCTGCAGAAGGCAGCGGAGGCCTTTTCCCAGCTCAACCATCGCAACAAGAGTAAGAAGAACAAGAAGAAAGGACCAGCAGGTCTGTCTCCCTTTCTTCTTATGCGGTGGATTGAAGGGTTTGAAACGATCTTCAGATGTCTCACGTGCTCTTTCTGTCTTTTTGTGCCTTTTGACCTGGGACGCCCCCTCTAGTGGCGCATGTGTGGTACTACAAGCGGTTCGGGGTTCTTTTAAAGAACATAATGCTCAAAGGACATTATGGTGGAATATTATTACTTCCTATATGATATATTCCAGTTAAAAAGCAACTATCTTTTCACACTTTCACGACCCAAATATGTGATCAGAGACTTGAGATTCTTTTTACTTCAGTAAGGAAATCCATTTGAAACCAGAATATGGGCATATTTGGTGTAGTAACTGTTGACTTATGGCGTGCAAAGTAGTAATATTACAGTCTGTTCCTGAACTTTGCGTCATGTTTGCCGTGCAGCACATGTGAGTGTGTGTCAGGCTGCAGCACACACAGCTGGTGGTGACTTACCACACATTATTTGGTCCTAGAGATGTACAAATAATACAAATGTGGGTTTGTTCCTGAATGAATGTCATATAAAAAGTATCGTAACTGTTGAGAACTTGAGAAACAGCGACGACATAGATCTGTCTTCCTTTGTTTTACTGTCTGACTGAGCACTGAAACTTGGAGAGTGCTCATTTGGGGGACAAATTCAAGCGTACCTCTTATCTTCACGAGCCTGGGCCGCCACTGGAATGCGTGTCCTGTAACTATGGAGAGCGTGTGTGGTCACTGTTGCTCCGTTCGTCCGCAGAGGGCATGCTGACCCTGCGAGCCAAGCCCCCCTCTGAGGCGGAGTTCATCGACAGTCTGCAGAAACTGAAGCTGGCCTTCAACATCTTGGTGAGATATTGCAGCTCTTTGCCCCCCCCCCCCCCAATCGGTGAGACGTCGCCGCCTCACTGTCTGTCACTGCTCCCCCTGCAGGCCAAACTGAAGAAACACATAGAGAACCCGAGCGCCTCCGAGCTGGTGCATTTTCTCTTTGGCCCCCTGGAGATGGTGAGGGCGATCTCTTCTTATGGATTATTATTATGGATGGATATTATTGGAAGCACAGTCCTCACCTGACTGAAGCAGCGTGAGATCTGATCCTGGTGTGGTCACAGTCTCAGAGAAACCCGCTGGATTCGCCGCTCCGACCTCTGACCCTGCTGTTCGAAAAGACAGATAATCAGTGTCTCTAAACAGAATGATTTAAGCACTCATCACGTTTTTCTTCATTCCATTGTCTGATTTAATGTCCCTTGAACCATCTGGGAGGTTTACCTTGTGTCCGTGTCCACAGGTGCTGAAGAGCCTCGGAAGTCCTGATCTGGCTCGGTCCATCATCTCCCCTCACCTCTGCAGAGATGCGGTGGACTTCCTGCACGCCCACCTCACCCCCAAAGAGACCAGCATTTTTGAGCTGCTGGGGGACGGATGGACTAAACCCAGGTCAATAAACCACTTTGGACGGCTTTAATTAAACGTGCTCACGTCTGGCCCCCGTTTACAAGCACGGCAACAATGAAAAGAACAATAAAAGTGTTAAAAACCTGTAACCATCCGACCATACAAGGACGTCAGAAGTTACCTTAGCAACCGTATCATGTCCTCAAAGATCCACACGCGGTTCTTTAGAGTCCGATCTGTTCCTCCTGCAGAGCGGAGTGGCCCAGGGATCAGTGCGCTCCGCCTTATTACCCAAAGTTCCGTAACGGCTGGGAGGTGCCGGTGGACTACATCCGAGCTGCCTCGTGGGAAACGGAGGGCCCCCCCGAGCCTCTGGGACCCCCGACCAGCCCCATGTACAGACAACAGTCAGCTGAGGACGTAAGGGCCGTCGAGCCGCCACCAGCGCCTGAATGTGAGCCGCCAATTTGACAGCCTCTCTGTTATTTTTCAGTTTTATGGACCTCACTCCTCGAGCTCTCCCAACGGGTAAGCTGCCGATCTCGCGCACGTTTCCTCGCCCACGTTAACACCGTTAATGAGAGGGCGCCGCGTGTCCCGGCAGGTCTTACAGCGGGATGCCTGTGACCGCCCGGAAATATGCCAAAATCTGCTACCAGTTTGTAGCCAGGAATGCCAACGAGCTGTCGGTGATGCAGGACGAAATCCTCGAGGTAAACCCGCGGCGTTGGCTAAAAGACCGCGTGGCGGCGGTGGCCTGCGCCGTGGCGTGACGTGCACGGTGTCTTCCCCCAGGTGATAGAGGACGGCAAACAGTGGTGGAAGCTACGCAATCGCAGCGGCCAGACCGGCTACGTCCCGTTCAACATGCTGGACGTGGTGGAGGAGCCAGAGAGCGTCTTCAGCCCGGTGAGTCGTCCATGGCGCCCTGGTGAAAGGTCTCACAGTCGCTGAGTACTCCAGTGTCGCCTACAGGTGCTCGTTTCCCCTCCCGTCCGTGCAACAAAAGACAGGCTGCAGGTGTCAGCCTGAGGACTTCCTCTTTATGGCATTCCCATGCAGCACTCAGGTTCCCAGGAGCCCTGCAGCAGCTGCTGGACGCTGTCCTTCCTGTTTTGTTTTCACTTGGAAATATTTTCACACGCGCACTTTCCTTGGCTCACAGGCAAAAATCTATCAGCTGGATTGAGACGAAAGACAAACCTGTTTTGGAAAAATGACAAACCTGCGGTTGCTGTACGATGACCTGTATTTCTGTGTGTGTGTGTGCGCGCGTGTGTGTGAGAGCAGCAAGGCTACGGGCCGTCGTCTCCTGGTCCTCGGAGCCCTGGAGACAGCTTCAACAAGGGGAGACACAAAGACAAACGTGAGTAGATGCCTGAACACCTGCTCTGTTTGTGCGGCTCGTTTTGGACGCCCCGCCGCTCCGTTTCTGTGCCGCAGGCATGGACGAGGTCAACACCGAGCTACTGATGGCGATCACCGCTAATAAGAGTCAGCAGGCGGTAAGGAAGATCCGTGTGGAGCGACCGGCCGCCAAGCAGTTGCCGCTCACCTACGACTCAACCACAGAACAGGTGATCGCCTGGCTCAGCTCCAAAGGCTTCTCCAAACCGTAAGTCGACCACGACGCTCACCCAAAGATCTTTCCAAAGATCTAAAAATGGTCCAAGCTGTGCCGTCCTCTCCGCAGGGCAGTGGAATGTTTGGGGATCCTCACCGGGGCCCAGCTCTTCTCCCTCAACAAAGACGAGCTGAGGTCGGTGTGCGGGGACGAAGGCAGCCGCATCTACTCGCAGATCACGGTGCAGAAGGAGCAGCTGGAGGTCAGTGGCGCCTTTTCCCGCCTCTCCGGCCTTTTTCGGCCCTCGCGTGAACCCGTAACTGCAACTCGCCGCGTCGCTGTTTTGCAGAAGGAGAGCGGCAGCTCGGAGCTGCAGGAGGTCCTGTGGCGGCGGCAGCAGAACATCAAGTCGGGCGCTAAAGACTGAAGCGGCGCACGTTGTTTCCCCTCCGCGGACAATCGGAGCTTCGCTTCTTCCATCAACCTACAGTGGAAGATGCTGCATACGTTTCTAATTGTGTATTTATTACAGATCAATGTGTGTATCCATGTCTCGTAATCTCGTGTACATTTTTCACCGGCGTGCTCGCGCACGGCTCGTCACACTCTCCTGAACGTCATTTACTCTTTGATGAAATTCGCTTGTTTACTGAAGGGCTGTTGCGTATCTCAGAATCTGTGCCAGACCGTGTTTCTTTCCCTGCTATACAGCCAATCATTTCCACTCCACTGTTTACACGGAATGAGTCCTCCTGTCAGTATTCTCGCCCGTAACTGCAGGTTGTAAAGTGTGTTTTAATGCAAAACACGTCGCGCCTAACATGAACAGAGGGGATGCGGTGGTGAGGACGGACCAAAGACAAGAGGTTATTTCAATGATTAGCTGGAAATTTTAAGGAAAATAATGATGCGAGAAAGAGACGGTGAATACAACTTCATCCTCTCTCAAATGTGATGAAAGGGAAAAAGGGTTTCTTTCCTCAATTACGCAGTTGTTTTTTTTCTTGTAAAATCGATGTTTTACCGCCTAAACTTTTATGTTAAATAGAAGAATAAAACATCTCTGAATAATTCAGAAGCCAGTGCTATTTATATAATCATTGAGCTGCTAATAACTAATTAGCAGGCGAGCTGTATTTATATCTATGGTATTTTAACAGATCAGGAAAACCAAAAACATCTGATTTTCTGTGCGAGGACAAATTCTGGCCTTGGTGAATTGCTGTAAATGTGATTATGCTATAACTTATATTATACTTATATAACTGTGGCCACGTTTGGCAGGTGGACATTTTAAAAAGACTTTATGGCGCCATCTATGGATCCCGCATGCGCACAGACGCAAAGTTCGAATTCAAGCAAAGAAAAATAATTTGGGAAACTAAATCTTAAATATACTTTATGACTATCACTCAGGTGGCATTTACTCTGGGTGACCTTTAGGTTTTTGTTTTGACGTGTCAAAAACTCTCGCAGTTCCTCATCTGACCAGCAGGTGGCGCAAATGTGCTCCGCCGGACAAGCCCCCCGCCCTGATTTGACCCTGGTGGGAAACAGTTCCCAAGCACTTCTCTCTCATCACGTGACGTCATATAAGCAATATTCTAGGTGAAATAATTAATCAGAAGTTTAACATGACGCAGGTTTAAAACAATTCCCTTACTTCCAGCCAGAACCTCCACCCACCACCGCAGGTCCCCGTCTCTGCCTGCGTGTCTGCCGCTGCTTACGGTCCATTGTGTCATTTCACGGTCATTTCAATGCGACGCAGAAATTTGCAAATCAGCTCTTTTAGTCTTCAGCACATCAGACAGGATTATCCTCAAGCAGGGAGCGGCCTGTCTCCCCGTTCGTCCCTTTCTCCTGCCAGGGCTGATCAGGCTGACAGAAGCGCTGCCGCCTGACCCCAGCAGCTTTTCCAGGCTTTTCCTCAATATCACGTCCAACAAAAAGGCTGTCACTCAGGAAACCTGCAGGTTTTTTCCATCACAAAAAAGTACAGTAAAGGACACTTTAGATGTTTCAATTTGGGGTGTTGGTTCGCTCCATCGTGGGGGGGGTAAAAGTAAAGAATAAAACCCTGCGTCACCAGGTTTCACGTGCAGGTTTAGACTTGAATTATTGTAATTGAGAGGAATTAAGCTTTAATTCAACGTCTCCAGTTACTTATGCGAAACTAAAGTCACAGAATAAAAATGGGTTCCGCTCAATTGATTTCAGTTTGAATAAGGTTTTAAAAAACACTTTCTGGTGATTGGCACTGCATTTGTGGTGGGAATTTGTGGCTTATTAAGGTGGAGGAGTGTCATCGAGGTCAGTATTTATTACTTTAACATACTTTACGGCTTATCACACACTTTAAACTGAACTCTAATTAAATATCTTTTAATTACTGCATTTATCGTGATCAAAATGTGCAAATATTGCCTACAGATAATGACCTTGGCATTTAGTTTGGACACACACACACACACACACACACACCACACACACACACACACACACACACACACACACACAGACCATGTGATGTGGATGCCGCTCTGTTAGTGTTTCAGAGGGAGGAGTGAGAGCTCTTCAGTGTAAACCTTCCCGTCAACAGGAGAGGAGTTACTCCGGTCAGTCGGCGCCGTCTCCCGCCTCCCTCGCCAGCGTGTGTTTAAACCGCGGGAGACCTCCGTCCTCTGATGGGGGGCAGCTACATCAACTGCCGGAACCACTTCCATTACCCGCCTGTCTCTCTTTGCCTCGGGCCGGGTCGCTGAGCCGTGTGGGTTTATCCCGAAAGAAGGAAAATGATTTTCTGCCACCGGACTTTTATTTCCCAGGTTAATAGAACCAACAGGTGACCTCCAAGGTGCTCAAAGCTCCACAGGAAGTTAAAGAGGACTGAAAGGGCAAGAACTGAACATTAATTCCAGCTGGTGCTCATCTACGTGCAGGAATTTTGCTACTACTTTTACTGCTACTACTGTTACTGCTTAATTTAACGGACCCCTGAATGACATCTGTCCCCCATCATGATGCTGTTTGGATCTGATGCTTTCACCCATGGAGCGACGGCGGCTCCCAGACTGAGAGTTCTGCTGTCACGGACACCAAACTGATCACATGACCCCGACCTGACTCACGCGGCGGTCCAGAGCTGCAGGCCCCATCATGGGTAACTCCTCCGGGAAGGGTCAGGGAGACAGAGGGGATGAGGACGGTCTGCAGGAGGAGGAGGAGGAAGAGGAGGAGGAGGAGGCAGAAATCACCAAAAAGAAGAAAAAAGAGGAAGAGGAGGTGGAGGTGGAGCTTCCCATCGGGGTGGAGGAGCTCCTCGAGAGCGGGGATCCCGTGTTGGACCTCAGCTACCGTCGGTTCAAGCGTTTGCCGCCACGGGTTTGCCGCCTGATGCATCTGGAGAAGCTGTACGTGTGCGGAAACAGCCTGCGGACTCTGCCAGACGGCATCTCCAAGCTGCAAGGCCTGAGGATCCTCGCCTTGGACTTCAACAAGATGGAGGACGTCCCCCCGGCCGTCTGCCAGCTTACCCACCTCTGTCGTCTGTACCTGGGCAACAACCGGCTGATGATGCTGCCGCCGGAGCTGAAGAACCTGAAGAGTCTGCGCTGCCTTTGGATAGAGAGCAACTACTTTCAGAGATTCCCCCGGGAGCTTTACGACCTGCCGCACCTCAAGTCCCTCCAGATCGGAGACAACCGGCTGAAAACGCTCCCCTCTGACCTGTGGCGCATGGAGGCCTTGAGGGGATTGTGGTTGTACGGAAACCGCTTTGAAACCTTCCCCAAAGTGTTGCTGCGCATGGAGAACTTGGAGATCTTAGACATCGACCGCAACAAGATATCAGAGTTTCCCAGCCTGAAGCGTCTCCGGGGACTGCGGCTCTTCTCCTACGACCACAACCCGGTGGACGAGCCGCCCAGAGTGGGCGAGGAGGTGCTCGTGGTGGGAGAAGGCGCCGCGGAGTTCCTGGAGGAGCGCAGGGCCGAGAAGGAGAGACGGCGGCAGGAAGCAGAGCAGCGGGCCGAAGAGGTGACCCCGACAGGAGAGGAGCCGGTGATTCACGGCATTCTGAAGAACAGCAGCAACAAACACAACGCAGACGGAGCAGCACCGACTTTCCAGGCCGATACGGAGGGGGAGGCAGCAACCGAGTACGAAGGAGCTGAGCTTGAATACGAGGAGGAGGAGGCCGAGTACGAGACGGAGGAGATGACGTGCGAGGGAGACGCGTTCGAGTACGAACTGGAGTACGACAGGGACGGGATGGACTACGAGTACGAAGAGCCGGAGTGATGCCACGAAGAGGCAGGAGGAAGCCCGGAGGGGCAGGAGGAAGCCCGGAGGGGCAGGAAGACCAGGAGGCTGAGATGATCCGCAGGGAGGGGGGACGTCAGGGTGGCCCTCCATGGCTGAGCTGCTAATCTCGTTAAATGGGGAGACTGTAAACCTGCAGCTTCTGTGACATCTCATTCAGCTGCAAATGACTTTGTCAGAGCGTGTGTGTGTGTGTGTGTGTGTGTGTGTGTCCTCCTCTATTAAACACTAACAGTGCGGACCAAGTCAGCACCATTTAAGCAAAAACAGGTCCTAACTGGGAACCGGCGGCAGCTCCTGTTTACATGGCGTGACGCACCTCCACAGTTCCGGGGTCTCCGTCTGTTTTATGTGCCTGCCAGCACGCCGTCCGCCCGCGGCGCCGCCATTTCCATAAACCCAGCGCGCATGGAAATGTGGTCATAGGATTTGGATTAACAAAACCTTCACGACGTGCTAAACAGGTGTCGTCTGCAGCAAGGACGAGGAGCTGGGGGGGGGGGGGGGACGGGGGTGTCAGTGTTTAGATAGTGAGACTATGGGGGGAAGACGTGAAATAAACTAAAGGATCAGGCACGCGGGCCGTCGAGGCCTCTTTCGTGTCCTCCGCCTTGAAGACGCAGCGGGCGGCCCGTGTTCTCCTCTCATCGCCGCACTAATTATTCATGTGGGGCTCGTATGTAATCCCATCCTCTTTCCCTCCACGTATCCTCTCCTCCCATCTCATTCTGGAGTGAAATATTTATCCCGGCGCTGAAATATTAATGCTCCCCCATCGCACGGTGCCTCGACTCTGGCGCTGCGGCAGACGCCTCACACCGGCGATGCACCTTTAACACACACACACACACACACACACACACACACCACACACACACACACACACACACACTCACACTGCTGATGCTCTGTTGTTCAGCAGCGCTACTGAATAATCTCTGTCTTCCTCTTGCTTGTTTTCCACCCTGGTTATTTATTGAAACAAATGTGTTAATGCGCGTGCATGTCCATGACACGTGTGCACATCACGTTGGTGTTTGAGGTCCAGAATAAAGACTCTGCAACATTTAGAGGTGAAAATGTTGAATATTGTCAGTAGCGATCAGCTAAAGATGCTAAGCATTAACTAATATTTGAATTCATGCAGATGCATCAATGTGGTGATTTAGCATCGAGGTTGACTGTAAATAAAGTGAAACTGTGCTACAAAACAACCCCAAAGTTAATCTTTCCTAGAGTCTCTGTTGACAATATGCACTACAATTTGAAAAGTTGCAAATTTTAGCCTGAAAAAGTTACTTTTCAGACTTTGAATGAGAATTTCTCTTGCACAAATGAATCAAAGGTGGTCTGCAGAAGCTCCGAGCAGCTTTTAAAGCCTTTTTGTTTGGACATTGACGGCTGGTGTTTATCTGACTGGGATGTAACTGGTTTTTCTGAGCGTTGGCCCACAGTGGGAGCCCTGACCCCCCCCCCACCATGTGCCTGGCCCGTGCTCCGCTGCTGCCCCCACAGCCCAGGGTGGTGTTAGAGGCTGACGCACCGCAGACATCCATGGGAACGGGGGCCACACTCAGTTTGAGCTTAATTATTTTTGCTCATTAGTTTACACACGTTGGGCAACGTTAAGAGGAAAATCCTGATTTTCTTATATGAAAGAAAGGATGAAATGTCACCCTGAGATAAAAATGTTCTATATATGTCATTTAATTGGGTAGATTTAAATTAATGAAACTTAATTAAAACCCTTACAAGTGAACATGAATTAGCAGATTTGGTCCTTTTTTTGTCTTCTTTTTGTTTCTGATTAGAACGTCTGACAAACCCTCAGGAGGTCAGAGGACGGCGGCTTCTGGCGTCTCCCCACAACGTTGTAAAACGAGCACAGAACCAATGTATAGATGTGTGTATAAATGTGTGTATAGATGTGTGTATAGATGTGTGTAGATGTGTGTATAGATGTGTGTATAGATGTGTGTATAGATGTGTGTGTAGATGTGTGTATAGATGCGTGTATAGATGTGTGTATAGATGTGTGTATAGATGCATGTATAGATGTGTGTATAGATGTGTGTATAGATGTGTGTATAGATGCGTGTATAGATGTGTGTATAGATGTGTGTATAGATGTGTGTATAGATGCGTGTATAGATGCGTGTATAGATGTGTGTATAGATGTAAGCACAAATCATGATATTAGTCTGGGCCTGAATGCAATTCTAACACAGAAATTATATACTTCAATGCCCAGTATGTGTTTTATATGTAACCTCAGTGTCCCATGAAACTTCAGGGTTGTCTCCAGTCTGACCCCCCCCCCCCAAGAGTGGCAGAAAAAGTCCCTCTAACAGGAAGGAACCTTGAGAAGGACCAGGCCCAAGGAAGAGGATTGGGAGTTTGATCTTATACTGTATAAGAGTATAAAATAATACCGTGTAGTAAATTATATATAGGGGGGGGGGGGGGGTGTAGGTTTATCTCACATTTGATTGGCTGAAGCTCTGAACCTTTTAACCTTTTTCCCTTCTGGTCACAGATTAGATTAAAAATCTCAGATAATAAAAGGAATAAAATTATTGTGTGGATTATTCATTTAAACTGGAATCCATACATTTATTTTACCTGTTGCTGTGGGAGCCTTTGATTCGGACGGATTACTTAAAACCCAACCGCACGTTTCTCCCCATCTGTGGGTGTTTACCTTTGGCGTCTCATCGGTGGTTTGCAGATGACACCTCAGGTGATGAAGCTGCTCTCTGGGCGTCCTAACGAGGTCTGGCAGAGAACCAGAATAATTGGGACGCATGTGAGTCAAATAACAAGAATCTGGAGATAAAACCACGCTCGGAGGAGCAGTCAGTCATCAGCCACGGCCATGTGTGGAGCAAAACTGGAAGAATCGAGCTCACCTGTCACTTTCATAAGAATTCCATCCATTAAAAAGGAGAAAAAGCTTTGACCACCTTGCTTTACTGCAGCCTACCACCAGAGGGGGCCGTTGCAGCGCTTTAAGCTACGGGAGCCACCTTTGACCCTGAAGTCAAAGCAACGCCTTGTCCTTCGGGACCAGTTGTCGTGGTGGGACGGAGGCCGGGTCTGACGGTGTGACTGGTCAGCTGATGCCTGTAAACACGAGCAGAAGCAACAAACGTGACAGATGCGCCAGATGTGAATTTTAAGAAGCAACAGCAGACTCGTGAGACGGTCACCTGCAACTCCAGGGTGTTTCAGGTAAACGTTGCTAGGAGATTAAGTGCCTCAAGGCAGCACAGGAGACACCCTGATTATAGTTTTGTTGTCCTTATGTAGCGTTAACTTACATATTTATATAATTTTGCACATTTTTATAATATTTCCCTGCATCATATAGGACGCGTAAACGTCTCGAGAGGACTGTAGTTTCCGCGGTTGTCCGCTGGGTGGCAGTGTGGTGCCGCAGACACCCGAGCACAGGCCAGACTAAAGCTTACATAAGAAATGATGGATGGACTGGATTTGCATGGCATCTTGATAAAAGTGACCATTCCTGACACACGCCTTCGTCCCCCGCCGTGAGCAGGAAGATGTGGGCGTACACGTGTGCACACTGAGGACGAACACCACCTGATTTCCTATATTGTTTCAGCAATAGGTAAGTTTTGACGCACCTTTCCTCTATTCCCCTCTTTCCATGCCTTCACCTATCAATCTCATCTGCTTGGACTCGCTCCACATCTTCACCTCTGCCTCATCACCTGCTTCTTTCTACCTCCCTCTGGCACACGGAGCCCGTCTTTATCCAGCTGTTGCTTGTGTAGCACTTCCCCGGTCTCTCTCTTCCTTGACGTGCTGTCGTTCCGAGCATGCAACTGTTCATTATCTTATTCACGGGGAGAGAGAGAGAGAAGAAAAACCCCATAAATACAGGGAAACATTGAAACACGTCATTGAAAGTGACAGTCTCATTTCCTGCTTCTTTTCTCTTAAACACAAAGCAAACCTTCTTGGCATTTCTAATTATAAAGGCAACCAAAGAGCGGATGGATGGATGGATTGCTCGTCTATTTCCATTCCAAAGATGACACCAGATGATTTCACTTATGATAACAAGTTGAGGCAGAGCACAACTGAGCAGTGGCAGCACCTGCTGTACTCTGATTGAAATCAGAAGCTCCCCCCCCCCTCGAGCTCTACAATACTGACGTTTAGAACTGGAAAATGAAGAGAACCTCTTCTGCTGCTGCAGGAAAAGGGATTTAAAGAGCAAAAACCCTGCGTTCAGTCGTTAAAAATAGGCCGAGGCGGCGCCAGCGAGGGTCTCCCATTGAGCTGATGCACTCGGCCAGCACGCCACCGTCTGCTGCAGATCAGGGATGCACGGAACCTCTGCCCGAAGGAGCCGGGCTCCTCTCCCGACTCTGCTGCTTCGGTAATGTGCTGCCACAGGGAAGAAGCATGGAATTAATATCTGGCGAGACCAAATAGACAGCCGAGGCATTGAGACCCCGCTTTGTGCTGCGGGTCTCGGAGGCTCACCCCGCTTCACCGCCTTACTGTTGGGGCTTTATCTCCATCCTGCTTCCTGTGTTGGCTTCTGTGCTTAATAGGCAAATCCGCCACAAAAGGTTCGGAGTAAATTGTGTCGTCTCCTTTTTCTTTCTTTCCCCATTTCGAGTCATCTCTGCTGTCAAAGACGCAGACTGTGAGGAGCATTAAACAAGACATTTTCCCCCGGACACGTGCGAGACAGGCCATCGGTGGACTCCGTGGGAAATCGATTATGCGACAGAAAACGCATTCCGTTTCATTTCCAGGCTGGTTCTGATTGGAACGCTTCGGAATACCGAAGCAATTACCACACGCCTGTGATTGTGTTTAATCTGAGGCGCACGCAGCTGTTGAACTGGAGTGCTGGGATGTCAGAAACCAAGCCAGTTGTATGAAGAGCGGAGGAGCTAATTAATGAGCCAATCTGTCATAATCCGTCAGCTCCCTTCAGAGGAGCGTGTAGCCGTGCGATTCCTCCGCCGTCGTGCTGAACCATGTGCTCCTCACAGCCGAGTGCATTTTTAATTGCTCTAAAAAGCAGAAAGCCTTTGCAAATTGTTGCCTCTAAATGGAAAATGTGTTAAATTAGAGTGTCATTAGTATTTTTTAATCACTTACGCTGCAGTTTAATGATCGAGCTGGTATCTGTGACTTTTTTTGTGGCGCCGGTGTCTCATTCTGTCGGAGCCCAGAGCTCCGTTAGATAAAGTCAATGTGTGCAGATGTAAAACAAAGTTAATGTCCCAGCGGAGGGGAGCAGCTTCTTTATTAGCCAGGCTGGGACCACTGGGCTGCTGTGTTTGATCCTCGGACACCAAGAGAGGAAGACAAAGTGTGGACACGGTTGTAGTAAAAACGATTCTTTAATATGGAACAAACTCAGAGCTCAGCTCCATGGTTCCGTCCACCCAACACACACGGTAACACTGATGGGTGGAGCAGAAGAAAATCAGCCGGTAAGATCACAGTCCGCTCGGCCCAAAAAACAGGAGAGGCTAAAAAAGAAAACATGGAACGCAAAACCAAAGCCTACTGGGCGTGACCTTGGGATGCCCTGGACCCCCACCCCTCCTGCCCCAGGAGACCGCGGGGCCGTGGCGCTCTCGCCTCCTCCCAGGGCTCTCCGCCCCCTCGCTCACCTCGCCCTCCTCATCGCCCTGAAGTCCAGCGGTGCCGCTGACTACGACCTGCTGACCTTTCAGAGATCCAGGTGAGGTCAGCGCGGGGGGGGGGTTGGATTACGGAGGCATGGAGAGGCTGGCGTGACGGTCTCCGTGGGGGGAAGATGGAGCTTGTGGCAGTGTTGAAAAGTTCCCTCAAAAGAATCCATTAGGTAACGCCGTCTTAACGAGTGTCGTCATGTCACTTTGTAGCATCAAACCAATCAAATGTGAACGTCGCAAATGATCAGATCCAATGTTCAAACACTTTCTAATACCTGGAATCCTAAAAATTCAGTTGTTCTAAACTGAGATTTGTAATTTATAATATTACCCAGGCGATTAAAGGCTCATTTCGGACTTTTTATCTTGCATTACATGCAAAATTTCCCCAGAATGACGTGAAATCATTCAAACCCAACTAGAATTTTCGAGACTTTAATCAATGTTCTCACCCTTTATTCTTTATAAAATGTACAAGAAGCGCTATTTATTTGAGATGGAATGTATCGAGTATTCGAGGGGAGGGAGATGGGGGCGTCTGGTCACCCGGGTCGCCCAGTAAGAACCCATCGCTATGCTAACACAGGGACATCAACAGAAGTACTACACAGATATGTACATAGCAACCAAGCCACACGCGGGGATACCGAGTAATAACTGTGGACAGGGAGGGGGAGGGGGGTCCACTGCAAATGTACAGATCCCACTGGTTGTGTAGTTGGTCCAAACATTAAGGCTGTTCTCTGGCTACAAACGCCGGCGGCGGTGAAGCCGCCGCAACGTGGATTTAAGTCACAGATCTGTGCTTGACATCTGAATATGGCTGCTTTGTGTTTCTGAGCGCTGAGCTGAGCTGGGCTGGGCTGAGCTGGCAGTGCCCCCCCCCCCTCCAGAGAGAACACAGAAAAGGCTAAAAGTAAGATGAAGGGATGGAGGTGAGTCCAAGCATGGATCTGCTCGACTTTTTGTTTTTGTGCTAAATCTTTCTCTGGTCCACAGAGCTTTGTAGCGTTAAAAAAAACAGGCGCTCGACAGCTAATGGACGAAGGGATCGAAGACAGATGAGGCGGCATGGATTAGTGAGAAATTAGACCCCCCCGGTGTACGCGGACACCCCCCCCCTTCCAGAATGAGAGTAAATTACAAATGGGGAAGGAGGAAGTGGAAATCTATACTTGGTGGGAGCTTGAAGGAAAACGTAGAGGTGGAGTGGACAGAGAGGAGGAGGAGGAGGAGAGGAGGAGGAGGAGGAAGAGGAGGAGGAGGGGGGCATCTGCCAGCGTCAGCAGACAGTCATCCTGCGCCTGAACACACCGCGTCACATGACGCACTACATAAGAGATGGGGGAGGGAGGGAGGGGGGGAGGCACTGCACAGAGAGCACTACATCTAACACGCTCAAGCACGTGCGTGCACGCGCACACACACACACACACACACACACAACACGGGGTCCCAGTCTGCGTTCCAGTGCACTCTCCTGGCTGCCAGAACCTCGCTGTGTCTTTAAAATAAAAAAAACACCGAAAACAAACAAACGTGAAAAGAACGCACACTTTGGATCCCACTGGCAAGAATAAAAAAATAAAGCAGAAACAAAACCTACAGTTTATAAAAATGGCCAGTGGCACCAGTTTTACAGAAAGCATCCTGTCAATGACTGGCTTTTGAACAGTTCTACTCTTCTTTTAGTCTACCAAGTATATGCTATGGACCTTACCAGGCAGCTAAAATCTATACAGTACTGTCATTTTTCATATATTTATAGATGTTTATACACTATACAAAGTTGGCAAAAATACATTAAATCAGATTGTACACATCACAATTGTGTGTCTCAAGTTAGAGCACTCTTTGTTGAGGAGGTGGGCCGGGGTGAGTCCAGAAAATGGGTGAAGAAGTGTTACCTTTGACATCCCGCAAAGCCGCAGGATTTCACTGCAGGGAGGTGGGATCCCTTATTCATTATTATTATTATTATTATTGCCCACAGATTATGGCAGCGTTTGCGACAGCAACCCTCGATATGCACTCTGTGTGTGTTCGTGTGTGTGTGTGTGTGTGTGTGCTCCCTGCGCGACCGTCTCCAGGATGGGATTACAGCTGAAGGCATCAGTGTATCTGCTGTCCCTCCTGCTGACGGCCGCTGGGATCTGCTGCGCCGTGTCCCGTCTGTGGCGTCGACGGCCCTAAGAAGTAACGTGAAACCGATGAAGCGTGTCCGCACCGGCGCGCTGGGATTTGGGGAGTGGGTGCGCCGACACCCGCAGAGGCCGGACAGCAGCCCCGCACTTCTGATTTCTTTAAGCGAAGGATGATGGGAGAAGGCACCGGGGATATTCTGGACATTTGGTCTCATTTCCCCTCGTTTTCTCGGAGTAATTAAAAACCTCCGCCCGCTCGCTCCACCATATGGCTGTTGGTGTGGCTCCTGCCCTCGTCCTGGAGGCTGCCCCGCCGAAGTTTAAGGGCTTATGCAAACAATGTTATGACAACAGAGGTTTACGTGGCGAGTTTACATCAGACTGTTGTGCTTAACTTTATGATCCGACCGGGAATGAGAGAGGGACTTACGAGCTTGTTAATGGTCTTTAAAGGCGGGTGGTGCGTATCCTTCCATTCTATTAAATCTACATGCCCTTTCCTTCCAACGTATGGCCTCCAGCATGCCAACAATGACTCCAAATTCAATGTGGGAGTCGCCGTCAATGTCGGGACAGGGCCAATCCCGTCTTACACAATGGCATTACAGTAAATCCCCCAGCCGTTAAGCAGAGGGCGAGACGCAGTGCCAGGCGGCCCAGGCAGGCCGACTCCACAGGGAGGTGAGCAGCCAAGGAGCATTTTATGGCCTAGTAAACAGCGGCTACAGGCGCTCTCATTCACATAACTCTGATTTATGAGAGGCCGGTGTGCAGTGTTGCGGCTGTGTGCGTACAGGATGCGTCGGGTACCACTCCTCCCCGTTTGTTTCACCTGTGCCGACCTCACAACCCCTCCGACAAAAATACAGCGGACATCAAAAGCCCTTATTCAAGAAGGGCGGGAAAAAACCAAAAAAAAAAAAGAAATCAGCTTAGGCATCGTCCACATCACCACCGGAGCTCAGGAACATCAGCGTTTTCGCCCTCGTCGAGTTGACAAAAGGAAAACTTGGCATACAAGAAATGTTAAATCCACCGACGATATTTACATAAAGTTCTCAAAAACGGAAGGATTCACTTGTCACGTTGTCAAAGAAATGAAAACCAAACACAAGAACACCGAGCACACACATACACACACACTGATCGACGGTCAAATGCCAACGCAAAGGAAAAAATAAAGGTTATTATTCGTTACCGTTTTTCACCTTCATTTTGTTACAGTTCACACAACTTAGCGTACTTTAACCCTGACTGGGAGGAGTCACATCGCGGCTCGGGCCGGACGCTTAAATCAATTAAAAGGGGGAGGAGGGGGAGGAGAGGGTCCGTCTGAGCAGGGGGAGACGGCAGACAGCCCGGGACAGACTCCTGGGCGGGCCGAGTCGTCACAACATGCTTCGTTAGAGTAAAGACAGCATGAGTCCTCCAGGCGGAGGAGACGCCACAGGCCTGCAGCAGCCCGACGCATCCGTGGACGCGGATCCACCCCGGAAAACAACGCGTCCTACGAGAGGGGACGAGGGCGTGACAAGGACAAACAGCACCGCCGCGCTCACAATATTGTGCTAATCCCTTGGCAAACAGGTGCGACCCGTTCAGCCAATAAAGCTTTTAGTTATTTAGAAAGCAAACGGAGGAGGGAGGCTGCGGGTGACAGTGATGAATTTAGGTGACGGGACACGCCCGCGGATAAACGTCCCAGGGAAAGTCTAAAGATGGATGTCGTCCCTCCCTCCGTCCGGGCTCGGATCAGCAGGTCGGCGGGGTTCTGCCGGGGCCGTTCAAGGTCAATGTCGTGGGAACTTCATCACACCTTTGTTGGTCTGAAGATGGAGCAGATGAGTGCTGGAATCGATAGATTCGGACTTTGAATGTGGCCAAAGTGGCTTTTTTTTTACATCCAGGTGACCAAAGTGTCAAACCACCTTTGCACCAGACTTTTATTTGGTGTTTTCGGAGGCTCCAGCTGGTTCCGAGCGGTGAATCTGTCATTGTTACTGAGCTTCGGAGCTGATTTTAAGCGTTGATGGCTTGTTTTTGCTTCTGCTCGTCGCCCGAAGATGCGAGTCGGGCAAAATCTGCCCTCTTGCTTTTCAACTTTTGCCTCAAAATAAATGTTGGGCTAACGTTGAGCAGCGTTTACTTTCCCCCCGGGCCCAGTCGTGTTATCGGACTCGTTTAGCAAGTCTGCTGGCGGCTGTTCTGCACAACGTTGACTTTTGCTTTGTTCCAGTAAGTTGAGATTAGAAAACTTTTGCTGCTACTTAAGCGACAATGTCAATAAACTAGAGTTTGGCTCGTCTGCATTTCTTCCTTCCCTCCTATTTTAATAAGCACAGAATTAAGAATGATCTCTTAAGCACCGACTGTAAACATCTGCAAACTGCAGCATTTCTTTCAGTTTTTCGTAATTAGCTTGAGGACCGTTAGCAGCTCCGCCTGCGTAAAATATGAGTTTAGAACCTTACGCCTAGCCTAAATGCAAAAATATTGTTTATTATCATAAATCTCAACAAATGTTGGAGAAATACGACCCCGAGAGGACGGCGTGATTTATTCCCGTTTTAACGGAAGACCCAAGGCTGGCTTTTTATTTAGTTTTCAACGAAAAGGTAAATAAAGACCGCTGAAAACTTTTGGTCTGCCGTGAAGTTTGAAATGAAGTCCGGGGTCGGCTTTGCCAGCCAGTGACGCCACGCTGGGAGACAGAGACGGCGTGGCCTCCTCCTGCGTCACCGCCGTTCTGTATTCATGAGCTCGGGGTAGTTGAAGGTCAGTGCTGCCAGCGCCGGTGCCAACAAAAAGCAATACATTTCCAAATGGCAGACAGGTGGCAGTGTAATAAAAGTTGGATTTGAAAATTGCTTTCTCCTTTATGCCGTTTGGCTCAGAGCAGGCCATAAATTTTAATGGTGCTGCAGTTTGAGAGCTGGCAGTGACGGGACATAATGTTGGGTCTTGCTGTTATTTTATGGAGTGTGCAGCTTCCTAAATAAACTGGGATGAATTACAGCCCACTGGGCCTGTTCTTCCTTAACCCCGAGAATGTGCATCAGTGCCACCACACTTGAATTCCTTTGAATCTGCCTCTTTAACATTAAAAAAAAAACAGTTTCATCACCAGGACACATTTCCCACTTAGAAAAGCTGCTTTTTAAACGTGAACTTCAGAGCTGACATCTCTCAGACGGCGAACCACCAGTCATTTTTGCCCATTTTCCAGGAAATATTGCTGTAAGAGTCGAAGGATTTCTGACATATTTTGCCGCCTACATGAATCCTGGCTTGCCATAAAGGCCAATTCCTTCATGTGCATCTGTCACAGCTCCATAAAGAGATTTTTTCTCAACCTGGGGTGCTGAACGTCACCGACTGCTACGTTAGAGAGATATATTTGGAGATGTGGGCCTGAAATGCACCAATAACTTCTGTGCAATGAATCATCCCTCCATGCAAACCTGACCACACTAGAGTCATACGTGTGTCAAGAACCTGCTCCACTCACACTAGAAGAAGATTTTCCCTGCTGGGGAGCGCCGAGCAGGTCGGTAGGCAGGTGGGGGGGCTGCAGGCAGCTATTCAGGCAGGTTGGGCTTCCCCCGCCGCTCAACTGTATTTGTACTGTACATTAATGAGCAGCCGGCACATTACAAGCCACACTCGTTTTCTTTTGCTTGTGGTGATTCTGACTTAAGTGCAAACTACACTCGTCTGTGTTTACTTTGAAAATTAGCATGGTCGCTACACTCGGTTGGTTTTGTGAGGTAAGAGGGGCTGCTCTCGTGAATCACATGCCACCGAGTCGCACACGCTCCGTTTAAAAATAAGCTTTTGTTTGGACTATTTGGTTGGAGGCTGTTTTGCCTGTGTGTATCATTGGTTCCTGGCAGCGCCAAATGTTCCTGCCTTCTCCTTCAGCCATCCGGGAGGACTCCAGGCAAAGTAACTGTGGTTCAGCAAGAATCAAGTCGCACTCCATCTCCCTCTGTGAAAGTCAGTTTTCTCATCTCCTGACTGACACAAGTGCGGCATGAACAGCAGGAAGGCAGCAGATCGGGCCACAAACGTACAAGCACAAAAATGAGCAAACGCATCCTTCCATGATTCTGCAACACTCACCGCCAGAGACCCATTTGCCTGGTCATAATTCAAAATGTCCGTCCAATCATCTCCCTCACAGTGTCAACTCGAGTGGCAGAATAGCCCCATAATGTCCTTCTGAAAGAAGACATTTTGCATTTGAATGCACATTTATATCCTGCCTTTGCACAAAGCACAGCGATGCTGGCTAATCACATCAGGCTGCAGTTATTAAAAAGCACAACCTGACCCTGCTGCCCTCCAGCCAACCTTGGAGGATCTGCTGCATCACGTTACTAAAAATAAGAGCCTATCTGCCAGTTTGCAGGGTCGCGGATGACGAAGCAGCGTGGACCCTGACGCACGGCGATTTCACCCGGCAACAATTGATGGTGGACGAAACTGGGACCGATTCATGAATATTCACACTCCTGCCGAACTCCGATCGGTTCGACTTTATCCGCAGCCATCTGTGTCGTGGTAACAAGTCACTCGATGGTCTGCGTCGACTCGGTCTCATCTCCGCCAACGCTCCCTGCCCCCGCCGCAGGGACGGAGACGCTGCTCCCTTCTGACCACCTAATAGAGGTGTAATGTGCTGTGGCAATGCCAGCGGTGGCTGTCAAAACAGAGGCTTCCTTTCTGGCCAATTGTTCCGAGAGGTGCTGGCCTGGATGAGTGGAGAAGAGCCAGCACCAAGTCTCACACCACGGCGGAAGGCTCCGGGCTGACCATCTTTAAGCTTCAGGACTTCTGTCAGACTTCAAAAGAGGGGAGAGTTACAACAGAGCGCAGCAAAGAGTCTGCGAGCAGCTCTTAATGGCTGCTGCAGCGCGCAGACTGTTTATTTATGTTCTGCAAATATCAAGCTGAACCGAGAGCCTGTGAATGTGGGGCCGCTACCAGCAGACTCTTTAGTGCTCTCAGGCACTCAGGGATGAGATAATGTCTCTTCTGCTACTGCGATAGCTCACCAGTATAGATTAGAATGTCAGCAACAAAGGAGCGGGGGAAGAAAAGAGCAAAAATCAGTCTTGTTATCATCTTTGTTGCTTTGGAGTCGGTTTGAGAGTCATAAGGTCTGCGCTGCTGCGCCCAGGACTCTCCTGCAGTGTGTAATAGCACAGTTGGCCTGACCGGCCTCCCGTGACGGGAGGACAAGTTGCATCTTTCCATGCACGCCTGACATTTGTGACACCCGCAGCCTGCCAGCAGGAGTCTGGTCCCTGACACATGAGGTGAACTATAAAGGAACATAAAAAGAGGACAAATAAGGGGATGAGAGCCCTGCATCCACCCTCCTCGTCCTCCAGTTCATCTCCGAAACCCTGGAATCCCAGCGTGGACCTCCTCCTCTCCCCAGCTGATGCTCCCCCTTTCAGATACTCCTCCCTTTGTTTTCACCATGACTACAGTTAGCATCAAAACTACCGTCGCCATTATTGTTGTTACATTTTTCAAAAAAGTGCAGATAGATCTCCCCGCTGGTCAAGGAGGATGGGGAAACAATGGCAGTAAGAAGAGCAACAAGAGCACAAGACCAGAAAGAGAAAAGAGAAGATTTCTGTCCAGTTTAAAATGTGTGGCGCCTGTGTACACACACCCTCACACACACGGCAACAGGTACATACTCAGTGATGCTGATCAACCCCCACCTGCACACAAAAGACACAGGGCCGCACAAAGATTCATCACTAAAGAGAAGAAGGGTGCACACAATATCAAATGCATGTGCACTACTTTACATTGGAAGATTTGAAAATTGGTTTTCCATAGTGGGTGAGGCTGTGAAAATGACATCATCGTATCATTTTTGGGGTGTCTTCATCCTTCATCTTCTTTTTTCTCCCTCCCATCGGAGCCTTTTGTCTGGAAAAATCAGGAGTGATCCATTTCACAAGTTCGTTTTGTTCTTGCTTTCCCAGTGTCGGAAAGTCCAGTTTGTTTATTCATCTTTTTATGGTTTTTTTTTTTCATCTCTATTTTTGTTGGAGCTACAGCACGGCACCCACAGCACACGGACGACAAAGGGAGCGCGAGGGGAAGGGTCCAGAAAGAAGAGTCCACTAATATTGTGCCGGAGGAAGAGAAAGGAGGAAGAAGATGGGGGGGGGGGGGGAGAAGAGAGAGCGGTATCAACAGTTCCATCTGGAGGTCAGCTGGGATCATCACACACCGAGCATCGATCGCTTTTGACAACTTCAGCTGAACATTAAACCACTCTTGGGTGGAGGGGGGGGGGGCTGGAATGGAGAGAGGATGTGATACACTTGAGACAGACGATAAGGACGGGGCCACAGATGCAGACAGCAGAGACGGGGAAAGAGAAGACAGGCGATGGAAAAGATACCGCAGCAGTCCAGACGTGTGTTGCCAACCGATCTATACATCAAATACATTATTATGTACATGTACGTACAGTAGTGTTGTTTACCTTAAATAGCCATATTAGGATTATATGAGATTAGACTGTTACTCAAAACTGTGATCCCAGGGGACTGGCACCTTAAATGCATCAGGAGCTGCCGCGCAGCTCTGAACCAAGGAGGCAGAGTGACATACAGACAGTCAGAGAGATGGCGTGGGGGGGGGGGGCACAGAAAGATAAGACACGACGGGATGAAGGGGAAGAGAGGAGTATGGCAGGAAAAAGAAAAGATTTTAAAGGTTTAAGAGAGCAGATGGCTAATTGTACCCGTGTTTCGCAGCCTGGCAGCAAGTCAGTCTTGTGCATAAGGATGGGAGGAGGAAGGGGAAGGAAGGATGGGAACACGGAGGGAGCTGGGGGCTGATCAGGCCTTGAGGGCGTGCCACTGGGCGACGTTAGTGCGCGGCCGGGCGAGCATGTCTTTCCAGTGCTTCACCTCCCCCGGTCCGCTCTTCCATGATAGGTAGATCTGAAAGAGGGGAAACAATCAAACAAGTGTTTCTGCTGCCATCTGAACCCTCCAGAGATGCTTCAAGGGGGAAAATCTCCGGTTGGGGATGTTGGGACTTGCCTTTCCGATGACGTCGTTGCGGCTGAGCCTGTCTTTGTCCATGACGGTGATGATGATGGTGGTCTCCCTCAGCACATGGGCGGGCACGTCAAACGGGAAGGACTCGTTGAAGACGGGGTTGAGACAGCGCTTCATCGTCACCGTCTTCTTCTTCTCCACGCGCTTGTCTTTGTGCATCAGCCACACCTTCACGTATGGATCTGCAGCAGTTCGCAGGAGACAAAGATCTGAGGTCGGATGTCCCACAATGACAGGGCGAAGTTTAATGGAGCCACGAGCGGGGCGCTCTGGGAAGGCAGCAGAGGCTGCATGCAGGCAGACAATTTACCAGACTGAGCTGACACATATTTGGCCGGCAGGCTGGAGATCATCTTAGATATACAGAAGGAGAAGGAACAGGAAAGAAAACAGAGATAGCGAGGCAGCGATAGTTGACGTAATGTCACCTTGGAGTCTCTGATATCTACAGAGCAACCCAGCCTGCCAGCCAGACAGCCCCCGTGTCCTCGGCACAGACGGGTCAGGAAATGCTAACACAGAAGTTTCCAGTGTGATGGGGAGGGGGGGGGAAGGGGGGTCATACAAGGAGAACGAGAGGAAAACTTAAGTAAACAAGAGTTCTGTACCTGAGGTGCCCCCGATATCCATGGCTTTAAGATTGCGTGCTTTGATGATGTTCACAGTGATGGTGTTAGCTGTGGGATTATAGCAGAGAGACACCAGCAGGTCTCCTCGTCTCCCCTGCCGAACACACACACGCGCACACACACACACACACACACACAGTGCAAGGATGAATAACAGTATGGAGTATTAGACTCCACATTGCTCATTAACATTAAATGAGTCTGTAATTTTAACATTCCTGCCTCTTCTGCTCTTCTGAAGGCCTAATGACCAGCCTACATGCTGGAACTGTCATGTTCCAGAGTTAAATTGTGAGTTATTTAACCTTTGATCTCTTCCTGCGGCCTGTCACACCGTAAAGTGTTGTACCTGTAGTCGATAAGCAAAAGAGATCTCCCCAAAAGTGAGCTTAAACCATCTCAAAGGAGATGTTTATGGACCTGTTATTGGTGCCCTTTTTGGAGGTAATGACCCCCTGCGTGCATTTTAACTTATGACTTTGTTTAAAGCACAAAGTGAAGAGCAAAGCCAACACAAGACACCACAGCTGGGTAATTATCTGCTCCGTTCTTACGCTGCCATCACTGCAGGGCTTCAGCTCCTTCCAGAAGGTCTTTATCTGGCCCAGTTCCACCTTGTTAAGGGGAATTGACACCTCTCCAATGGGGTCATTTCTGCTGAAGCGATCGTAGTCCAACACCTGAAGGTACAGAGTTCGCTCTCTCACTTTTTCATAAGGAAAGCCTGAAAAAAAGAAGAGAAAAGTTCCAGAAAATAGGGACCATATTCCTGAGAGCACACAGAGGGCAGAGTCATCTTCACCCATCATGGTGGACATGACTGGGGCAAAAGGCCAAAGGGCATTTCATCAACTGCAGGACCCTTCGGCACACGTGAGGAAGAGTCCTGAAGACCAAATTCATTCACGTTTCAACACCTCCGGCTATTTCTGAGACATCATCTAGAATATAAGACAGATGCGATGCTGAAGTCTGAGCGCGGCGCTCATTATGTGACAGCTCATTAGCTGGTTTCTCTTAAAAACCTGGGGAGAAACTGCAAATCGAATCACAAAAATAAGCCATTGATTATCTTTATTACCAATAATGAGAGCAAAAGTCGCTGTAGATGTAAATGATGTAAATGAGGTTTTCTGTGGGTTGTAATTATTTCTGCATTAACGCCGACGGCGCCACGGTGCTGGCGCCTGCGTGAATGAACGCCATTAATATTTTGTTATTAACTGAAAGGAATCATTAAGTCCAGGCGCCGAATTAAAAGTGTGAGAATTATGAAGCCAGGAAAAAAAACAGAATAAAAACCCTGTTGAGGAAGATCCGGGCTCAGCGGACTGAGACGTACCCTCGAACAGGAAGGTTTCGTTCCAGTGCGGGTTGAGGTTCTTCCGCTTGACCTTGGTCTCCAGCTTGTGCTTTTTGTCGGGCAGCAGGTAGATTTTGACGAAGGGGTCGGAGGTCCCGGAGAAATCCTTTGCGGGCAGCTCCTGGCCTCGGAGCACCTTGACGGTGAGGGTGGTGTTCTGGAAGCTGTAGCCTATGCTGAACTGGATCCGGCCCAGCTTCTCGCTGATGGGCCCTTCGCCGTCGTCGTCCTCAGATCCTGGAGACAGCTGCGGGGTGACAGGCGCGCTCACGTGAATATCAGGCTCCGTAATATCAGCACGGGCACGTGCACGATGGCTGGGGGGGGTGCAGATGTTAGCGCTGAATTACCTTAAAAGCACAGTGACCAGCATGGTGTTAAGACAACGGCATCTTATTTAGTGCGAAATCAGCGAACCAGAAGGTGCTCAGAGCCTCGGACCACCCTTGCCCCCCCTCCCCACCCCCCCCAACTGCTGTATCACTGCTGCTCACTTGAAGGACACCGTCTGACAGACCGCAGAGGAAGACGGAAGGGACGGAACGCAGCTCGAGGTTGGCGTTCTCGTCTTTCTGGCGTCTTCATCTCCGCGCCATCTGTCAGCGTCCTTTATTGTTTTCTCTCTAAAGACAGAAGTCTTGCTTTTAGGGGGGGGGGGTTGGCTGGATAAGACGTGCACCGATCCTCAGCTGACAACGAGCGCCGGGTTTGAGAGCAGCAGTCAGTCGGAGAGCAGCCTGAAACCGCTGGTTCGGCTGCACTGTCTTTTAGAAAATGACAAACTGCCGCCGACTCAGTTTCTGTCAATACGGGTTTTAGAGCCGACAGCCAGGGAAAGTGTGAAATATCTCGAGCCCACTTTAGCATGTGAGTCACCTTGGATGGATCGTCTCGCTCGACTGCCACCGTGGGAAACGGCCTGTGTTTATTTTTCAATTATGGTGATGTTACGTGGACCTTCAAAGCTGGAGGATGAGTCTGCAGCTGCAGTCCCACGTCGCCGAGCCAGAGGGGTGCGGGTGCAGAACGAAAAGCATCGGCGCCGTCGCTCCGCTCGGCTGGTTTCGCGTTTTACTTCCTGGTTGGAGGCGTTTGCATCCGTTTGGGGCTCTCAAAGGAGCAATAATTAGGTAATACCGGCTGATCACTGCTGGCTCACAGTTGGCGTTCTGATTCACGGACCAAAGTTCTGGAGAGAGTCAGAATTCTACAATGTCAAGTGCAGCCGTCACCTCAAGGACGCGTTAATTTCTAGGACTGGATCAAATCAAAGTTGAAACTTCAGTCAAAAGTCGTTTTAAGGCATGAAAATTTCAGACCTGTTCCATTAACCTCAGTGTCACCACGCTGAACCCTGGATCAGAGTGATGGTTCTGAGCCTCCATCAGTTTCCAATAACAGAGAAAATATCCTGAATGTGTCAATCATTCATGCACTGATGGTGAAGCTGCTTCAAACTGTTGGCCCAAACGAGATTAACGAGCTTCGCCAAGAGCCCAAACGGCAGGGAAACATGTTGGGGTGATAAGAATTCCCCTGCAGCCGCTTCCAAATTAACCTTCAGTTAAGATCACAGGGTGGTTAAAAACCTTGAGTGGCTGCAGAGTTACGGCAGACAACTGTTGGCTACGAGGATAAAGGTCATAATAACGCACGAAGACTCAAAGTGCGGAATTATTCAAATGTTATGAACATCCCCACCGATGCTGTAGGGCGGTAATGGATGCAATCAGACCTTCAGCAACTAGAGCTTGTGGAATATTAATTAAAGAGCACAGGTCTGAAGGTTTGAAGCTAATGTTTATTACTTGTTTAGCACCTTTGCTGCTACTGTTGTAGGACGCTGGGGGAGATCTGGCGGAACAGAGGACCTTACCATCACCATATCCCCGGTGAGAGAGTTGGCCAGGTCAGTCACAGAGGAGTGGCCATCAGCATCAGGGGGTTGTCCCTTGGGGCTGTTAGCCGGTTTGTTGCCCCTGTAAATAAAACACAGATGATGACCTGGAAGGAAAACGGCGTGGACACGCGCTGAGACGCTAACTGATGTCCCCCGAAAAATAAGGAGAGGGGCCGAGCACACGGGAGAGTCCGACCTCCACCTGTTTGGCACGTGAAAACCGTCTAACTGAAACAATGGTTTGGGTCCAGGTTTGCTGGGATAGATGTCCCTTCAGAGTGGACCGGGCCTCTTTCTAGCCAAAATAAAGTCTGCTGAAGATGAAACGGTGGGATCTCGAACTGAGGACGCTTGATGCGGCGAGAGGTGTTTGATGGAACCGTGTCCGATGAGTGTGAGACGACTATAAATGTGTCCAGGGTGGCAAACATCCATGACAGATTTTCAGACAGAACAGAACACAAAAACAGAAGTGCTGAATTTAAAACTGTCCAATTATCCGGCAACACCTCGGAGGGTAGGTTAAACCCTTCGACGCCGACAGGACACACGTGATTAAGGACAAACAGCAACAGAACGTCGCTGAGGACAACATAGAGAAGAGCAGGGAGACATTTGTAACGAGTGAGTTTATGAATAAACGGCATTGAAACACAAAATATTAATTCAAGCAGAGCAGAGATCTCCCATGGCAGAGTTAATACAAAATGTTAGAGAGTGATTTTAGTTTCTTCACACAAGGAGAGTTAAAAAACATAAAAGTTAAAGAGGGACAAGCATTGTGGGAGAAAATACCTCCATGTTCATACATCGTGAGAGGAAGAAGAGTCACAGAGAATTCAAAATAACGGAACGATTAACAGAACTAATCTTATGAGAACAAAGGAAGACAGAAAATACAAAGTCCAGGGCCAATGTGATGTGACTCATTGGACGAACAGCACTCCATAGATGACTGGTCAAGGCACAATGGAGCGGCCAAACACTGAAACACTGTTAGGCAATAAAAGAACTGTAAATAGTGAAGGAGAGGAAGAAGAGGAGGAGAAACACAAAGAGATCGAAAAGAGACGAGCGGACGCAGAAAGAATGCAGACAAACACAAACAGAACAGATAAAAATCATAAAAGCTGGAGAGAAGAGTTCAACAAGTGATGTAAGAAAAGAGAAAAAGCTAGCTGAAATTATTTATCTGTGTAAGAAGAGATAGCAAGTATTAATAGCATGAACAGAGAGGTCACAAAAAAAGAAAATAGGAACAGAGCGAGATCGTTACAAACACCAGCACGTTAGAGAGAAAAAGTAGAGCTGCAAGAAAAGAGAGGGAAGAAAGGAAGAAAGGAAAGCCTGGAAACACAAGAGAGGCTTAGTTCGGTCAGTCAGAGGAATATCCAAAAGAAAGAGAGAGAAAAGGAAATTAAAGAGCTACGCACACACAGGTTATCTAACAGGAGACAAACGACATGCTAAAGGGAGAGAGAGCACAAAGAAGGAAAGAAAGAGACAATAAATACAATTGATCACCGCCAACAGAGAAATGCTCTTTGTGAGGAGACACCTAATGAAGGAGCATGGAGGAGATGCGTCGGACTAAAATATGAGTCTGGTTAAAACACAAAAAGGGGACGAGGAGAAAGAAGGTGGGAAATGCACATTTAGAGTGTCACAAAAGAGGCTGTTGGTAGAAATGGAGGATCAACAGTCAGCTGAGAGTCAACTAGTCGGATTTTCTGACCATTTAGCAACACTCTAAAAGTGGGGGCTGGGGAAAAGGAGGGGGGTCGGGGGGGGCCCAAAGCGCAAACTGGCATTGGCTACATGTGCATATGGGATATATGCAAGTAGAGGTCACTCAATGCCTCAGTCAGGCTGGAACAAGGAGCCCAGAGAACGTCTGTCTGTCTGTCTGGCCAGCAGAGAGAAAGCTTCTTTCAGCGTTTGCTCATTTTTGTTTGCTCGTTTTTTTTTTTTTGCCTTTTTCTTGAGTGCTCTAAACTGCAAATTTGAATGGAGAATTGACACTGAATGCAAAAATGTGTACATTTGTTGGTTTTTTTTTGCAGAAGACATAGACAGAACTGGGGAGGTGTGGGGGGGGGGTGTACTGACAAATAGACAGACGGAAAAAGCAGGCAAACGTAACAAGCAAACAATCACTTCAACCAGCGAGGAACTGGAGCTGTTTCGAGAGGGGACGAGAATATTCATCAGTTGGTGTTAGTTGTGTTAGTTGCCAAGGGAGGTGATTTCATTTCCAGGCGTCTGTTTCCTTCTTTTTTTTAAATCGCAGGCAAACAGCGTGTGAGACTTGATGGAACTCAAAAAGAGCTCTGAAGCACGGAGAAAGGCTGGAAGGCCTGGAAGCAGCTCCCTCCTCCACCTCCTCACAATTACCAGTAAGGGGGGGGGGACGTCTTCAATTATTCATTCTCCTTCGTGCACCATTCAGGGCTTCAGAGCGTTCTCAGGTAAAGAGCTGCGGAGCCCTGCAGCACCTCAGGGTGGTGCGCTGCTCTAGGCGGCTTCCGCCACAGAAAATTACCAATCCAATCAGAAAAAAATAACTCAGGGAGTTTTTATTTATTAATTAAAGACTTAAAATAGCAGCAATGCTCGTGGCAGATGGTTGGAATCCGGCGGCTCCGTTTTGGTGCCAACGCTTCGCTTTTAAAGCTCTTTGGGCAGGTTTTGATCAGGAAATAGCTGCTTTTAAGCCTGCAGTTGTCCACCGTTTCCAGAAGGAGGCAGAGTGGACTCGGATCAGATCCTTTCCCACCTAGGGAAAGTGGGCTGTTGGCATGGCAACGGCTCCAGCAACACAGACCGTACGTATGGGGGTTTGGAGTGTGTGATGAGAGGTTATTGGGAGTGGGCGTGAAGGGAAGTGTGTGTTGGGAGGGGTGCAGCAAACAGGCAAACACAGACAACAAAGAAGGTATTTAGGATATATGACAGGTACGGGTGAGCGCCTCACACACACACTCACATGAGCAGACATATGGAGGCAGGCGGGGCCACTTTGGGTTTCACCGTCCTGTGATACTATCCTGTTTTGTTACCTGACCGAGGGCCAGCAGGTCGAAGAGAGGGGGAGAGGGGAGGGAAGACACTCCGCTTCAAGGCTGGAGAGAGACGCGGGAAAGAAAGCCCCCCCCACCCCATCCAGAAACCCACCATCCCTGCCATCCCCCCCCCCCCCCCGCCCCGCACCCATTCCCGAGCATGTCACACACAACCCGACCCGATGCATCCCAACGTCTACGCTCGGTTTCATCACCACCCACCAGCTATCTCGCTCGCCGGGGGCCGCGCCGTAATTCCGGGAAACTCGCAGTCACAAACGGCGCCGCTCCCACCACCCAAGCGCTGATGCCAGAGTGGACCAGTTAGCCCCACGCTTCCCTTCTCAGGCGGATAAATGAATCTGGATGTTTTTGCTGTTATCCAATTTACTTCCTGGACATCGGGGCTGTAAATGAGTCTAAAATAGCAGCGTTTACTAAAATCCCATTTTCAAGAGAGCATCATGGGAGGTTCCCTTGCAACCCCCTCCGCAAACACTCGTGCGTCTCTGGGCTCGATTAAAGTCACTTTCAGGGGAATTCCAGCGCGTCAGCTCATGCAAATTGTTTAAAAGTCAATCAAAACTCCAATTAGGAGTCTGACAAACTCCCTGGATCCTGTTTAAATAAAAGATTGGCCCTGAATGTGTGACCATATCCCAGCTGTGCACGAGCAGCAGCGTGCACCTGCTGGGTGCAGCCGCGCATTGACGGGCACAATAAAAACACCGAAATGAATTTATCATGTGGCCTTTTTGCTTATCTGCCTCCCTCGACGCATGCTTTATCTACGAATGCTCTTAATTTGACTCTTTTCTGCCTTGGCCCTATCTACCCCTCCCCTTCTCCCCCTCCCCCCCCAGTGATGTCAGCCTGTGTGTGGGGGCCACGGGGAGCGAGGGCCTCAGGGAGAGCCGTAACCGGAGCCCCGGAGGACCGCCGCCGATTACTCGGGCTCATAAAGCCCCTGTCACAGGAGGAGCGCCGTGTCAGACTAGCAGAGCATAGAATAATCAATTTACTTGTTTATGTACAAGCACAGATTACATCATCTGGAAGCCGTTTTAACGAGGCCTCTTATTCATTTACCCAAAAGGTTACCGTTTACCGCCACGTCCCAATAAATGAAAACCATAATCACCGTTTAATCACCTCTCCCCTCCCCTGACACAAATTTTACAATTTGCAACACTTTCTGCAAAACCCATGTCTGTGAGTCATTTTAATGTTATGAACGCGAATCTAATTCATTATTAATGCTCGTAACGCTGGACAGTGGTGGTTATAGACGACCGGTTCAGGTGCTTTAAAAAGCAATCAGACATCATGAGATCATCCTGTAATGAATAACTGTGCTATTATAATGTGCTTCTATACGGCACATTTGACATAAAACAGCCTCTGTGACTGCAGAAAAACCTAGCGTAGCATTAGCCCCAACACGCGTCCTTCACATCGAACTCCCCCTCGGCTAATGCAGTTATTCTGCAAACATAATTCCATGATCTCGAATAAACAACCATTTATATTGATTTAAGTGAAAGGTCATAACCGCCGCCAAACACTGCATTTGTCATCGCCTTTCATTTCAAGTTAAGCAATAAGCTCATAAATTACAGAGCAGTCTTACACAAACCAGAGAGCAATTAAGAGACAATCAGAGAACCGGATCAGAGCCCGTTTGCAGCAGCGTATAAACGTATTTTCCCCATATGTGTTGGGGAAGAACTCCAGTGGCTCAAAACAAGTGATGTAACATGGATGGATGAATAATTGAAGGACTACAGGCCAGTGGATTGAATGTTAATGTGGCAAAAGGAAAGCAAAGCCCGCCTCTCCTGTCCTAAACTCACACTCTGATTGGACGGCTGGCTTGACGCTCAGAGAGAGATCTAGTTCCAAAGCTCTCTGGGACCGCGGGTTCCCTTTATAGAAACACTGGAGGAGAACCTACTGTATAGGTTCAGCGAATCGCAACAGATTTCTGAATACCAATGAGGCGTTAACAAGCCATATCTTACATCACGGTTGAGCTTTCCAAGACCCGCGGTTCATAAATGAGTCTACGTTAACACGCTAGCACGTGTGGCTCCCTGTGCTGCTTATTTTAAATGAAGGCTCTTTAACTTTCCCTCAACCTTGAAAGAAACGGCGGTCCGCTG
Source organism: Takifugu flavidus (assembly GCF_003711565.1). Classification (NCBI taxonomy): domain Eukaryota; kingdom Metazoa; phylum Chordata; class Actinopteri; order Tetraodontiformes; family Tetraodontidae; genus Takifugu; species Takifugu flavidus. Next base: position 8,334,432 of record NC_079532.1, read on the forward strand.
CAGCTGGAGAATAAACGCCCACCCGGGCTGTGGGAGCGGGACCGGAATAGCGCCTTAGCTCGCCTTGGACCGGACCGGGCCGGGCGGTGACACGCGGCCACTTCAAAACAAGCTGTGCTCTTACCGTTATCTTTAACTACCCCTCATCTACGAGCCTGTTCACAAGGTTATTTAGCCTTGAACTAGTTTCAGATGTTTCTAGTTTCTAGTTTCTGAAACTAACGAATGTCTGGAAGATCCAGAGATAAAATGGCTACATTACGCAGCACATACATGCTTTTTAAAAATCGTCGCGTAAGCTAGATGTTCGTTCCTTGTCTACATTAATTCGCTGCTCCTGTTTACCTAAGTGAAATCATAAACCATGCAGCAATGCACGCGTGGAGATGAGATGAGTGATGGACTCGGGATGGATGCACGGAGCGCGATGGCAGAGACATCACGGGGGTGTCTGGAGAGCGGATGAAGAAGCAGCGCTTTGCCTCTGCAGACTGGAGAGCCTCGGTCAGAACCAGCAGTATGGCAGGAGTGTGACTGATTCAATCACGGTCAGACATCTGTGAAGTCAGCGCTTATAGTGCAGGGAATTATATACAAGCAGCACGCTAACACGTTGCATTTCAGGTAAAGTGATGGCATAGCAGCTCTCTAAATTTAGCCTCCGGCCTAAATCATTTACCTTATTATAGATTTGAATTTAAAGCCCATCGCCAGGCAACATGATGCGTTTGGGGCTCGGTGCGTCAGTCATTCTGTCATGGCTGAAACATGCAACCGCTCCGCTGGAAATCCTCAGGAGTCCTGATCAAAGCAGAAGGGGGATCTTCACGCAGAGGCGGCGTTCTTGCTCAAAGAATAGCCTCGTGCTTGTGCAAATCCATGGAGCACGCACAGGAATAGGGCCGGGGGGGGAAAAAAATCCCTTCATACAGCACATTTTACACCGAATAAAAGCTATTTTATTAGCTTTGAGAGCACAAAACACAAGAGGCCCGGCAAATGTCTCCCTGCAGCTGAAACGCCTTGATAAGAAAACGTTTACCGACTGGATTGTAATTACAGGAGCCGCTCTTATAAAAAAAACACATGTCAAACCGATGAAACACTTGTGAATGAGGAGTAATTGGCGTGGCGAGTAAATCAGAATTTGTTCGCCCTGCCCTGCTATTTTGGTTCCATTTATTACGTAATCTCCAAATTGTCTCCCGATTCTCCACGGAATCAGAGTGAGGTTTAAATGACCTAATTGGACCGCAGGGGAAGCCGAGTGTGTCGCATCTGCCTGCCGTCGGACCAAAGAAGGGATTTCATATCTGTCTTTGTGGTCTTAGACGGTCGGGCTGTCAGACGCGACAGCGCCATTGTTGTGCAGACATTTATTAGTTGTGAATGGAGGAAAGAAAAGATCCATTTCCTGAAGAGAACGCTAAACAAATTATTTTGGGCGGTTGGGAGACGAGAACATTCTCAGATAGTAGATGAGGGGAAATGTTTTGGCTCGTAGCGCGTAAGGTGCCAAGGAAAAGGTTTATTTTTAGCAGCATGTTTATGTAAGCGTCTACCACGTCGTGGAATAATGAGGAGGCTCTCCGGGCCCTCGGAGGAGCTGCCGAGACGGGACGCTCGGAGCAGCAGAGGATGATTGAAGGAAGCTAATGAGCGGGAGGGGAAAAGAGGAACGCGGGAGGCATAAAGGTTTGGAGAGGATAAAAACAGGGAAAAACAAAGAGAAGATCCGACAATTAGCAGAGGGAGGTCTTAGTGAAGCGGGAGTGTTGGATGAGGATGTTGGAGCCGGATGCGAGCTTTGCATCCCGGTCAGGAGGAACGAGACCACTGGCGGGAGAAGGCGCCGCTTTATTCACCCACATGAAAGTTTAGTCATAAATGCAGCGCGCTGTGATTTATGAGCTCATTACTGCTTTACAGCTAACAACCAAATTGCTTTATGTGTTTACTTATCGCGGCGTTGAGCCACATTTAACCGAGCTTTTATCCACAACGCTGCTGAACTGTGGCGCCGCTCCAGGGCGGCACAACCACCCTCCGCTACCACCATTCCCGAAACCGCCTACGACATGGATTCTGCCGCGTGCCGTCACGTTGCACTCCCGTTCTGTCACACACAACAAGCACTCGTGCGTCGCTCGGTACCTCTTCTCGGGAGGCGCTTCCTGATTGGCTGGCGGTGCTGCCTGCGCCGCTTCCTGCAGGTCAGGGATATTGGCAAAGTCGTCTTGCTCGGCCACGCCGATGGCCAGAGCCAGGACCACCATCTTCCCTTCGCTGGCTCCCGCCGAGACAAACAGAAAACAGACAGGCGAGAGGACAATCGGACACGGGGGTGGCGCAGAGGGGACAGAGGGGGAGAAGAGAGGTCATTTCAGGTCCAGACAGGAAACACAAGAGGAATAATCCCCCCCCCCCAGCAGTAATACAGTCCAGGGAAGGATATTAAGATGGATTCTTAAAGGCCAAAGTCTCACCAACGAGGTGACCCGGCGTGTTTACATCATCCAAACAACAAATAACTAAAGGAAGTCCTGCTGATTGGTTAATGAGCGCGATATTCAAGCACGCACGCACGCACGCACGCACGTACACACGCACGCACGCACGCACGCAGCGCTCCCTGACTTACGGAGCTCGTCCAACCTGCTTTCCCTCCACATTCACCTCTCCCATTGTCTTCCTCCAGTTAAGATTTAATTAAACCTCATTAAGAGGATCTGGACTAATTGTTGCTATTTGAGCGACACTGTCTTGAGGTGAGCCGCGAGGTTCACCGTTTTCTGGGTCAGCGCTCTCTCGCTCGCCGTGTCGCGCTCTTCTCGTTTCATCAATTCTACTCCGCTTCACGTGCTCCTTCCCAAATCCCCTTTCCCGCCTCGTTTCTATCCCCCTACACTTTAATTCCCGGCCGTCTCACCACGCCGGCACTCCTGTCACCCAAACCCAGGGTTCTACAGCTTAATACCCCCAAATGAAAGGGTGCAGCTGCCACCAGGCAAAAGTTCTCTGAAATGCCATCAGAGCTGTGCTTGAAGCCTGGTTTAAATAAGCTCCCTGTTTTGTGTGTAAGCGCCAATATTATATGTCAGATTAACTCAAATGCCTCTTCGTTGGCTGGTTTTTCATTTTCACCTCAAGTTAACCTTTCAGAAAATGATTTAAGTGTTTGTTTTGAAATCTGGTAGCTTAGCTTTAGCCTTCTAATGAAACGCTCTCTTTGGCACCAACATGTTTCTATGCATTTAGACCCGTTTTTACTGGCTAAATCAGGTTGTATAGTAACCATACTGGTCAAATCCCATTCTAAACCTGTCAGAGACTCAGGTCACACCTCAGCATACATATGCTATCCACAACGATGTGACAGGAACCCATCTAGTATTGGGTTATAGCGGGGGGTGGGGGGAGTTGCTCTATAAATGTCAATGCCGTTCCGGGTGCATCATCATCGGATGCAGACTAGTTTTAGAACTATAGGGTTGTGTTTCGGATTAGGTCACCATCCTCCCATACGTCCCTCAGTAACTGTAGACCTCAGTAGTCCAGTTATTGGATTCTCCACCTTTAAAATTGAGCATTTACACTCAAAAACACCAATGAGACGTTTTAATCAATGCAACGAGCGTTAAAGCGAGGGTGGCAACGGACATCAATAAAACTTGATTTGATTATTGATTCTGTCGCCAAAACGGCATGAAGACCAATCACCCAGGAGAGACATTTGGTTAGAAAAAGATGGAACCTGTGTCAGTGACATCGGGACATTCACTTGGCCATAATTCAGCCGGTGGGGGAGGGGGGCCGGGACTGAAACGAACAGCGTTCACCTCTATTAACAGCCAGCTTTTGTCATCAATCAGACACGGGGTTGCCGCTGCAGGGGAGAAATTACAACAATAACCCGAATCGCTCCTCAAAACGATGCGTCCTGCGCTTGAGCGCCGTCTGCAGTGACCTTGGCGGAGGGTGGGTGTGCTGGAAGGCAGGACTCTGAGTGGCATTAGTTCATAATAAAAGCCTGGAAAAGCTCAAAATCCTCCAGTGAAAAGCTGATCCTGTGCCATGTGACACGTACCTTTGCTGTGTCCTTCCTCATCTAATTATCAGCCCCCCCGTCCCCCACATACGCCTGCCCTTATGTAACAATACGTCGTAGGAGTAATGGTGCTGCTGACACACGATCAATGCTTCAGGGTTAACACGAATCTACACGCCGCCGGTTAACCCTCGTGGCTCTACTGATGCACACGGACATGTGATGCGCGCGTGCTGACACACATGTCGGCACGCTGGGGGAAGAACACAAGACAGGGGGTGACTACTGGAATAAAGGTCAGCGTGATGTCAGAAGAGAGGACGCCATTTTGGTTGCAAGCGGCCCTTAAAGGTGGCTGTGCCTCGCCGCTGTGTCTGTTTAGCGAACAGTTCATTCATCTAATCCGGTGGAAAAAAGTGGGTGTATTTTTTGGGAGTTTTGCTCATAAATATCCTGAACTATCACCGCCAGCTCCGTTCTGCGGAGACAATCGCAGCAGACAGGATGAATGCCGTCCAAACAGATGTTGCTGTTTAACAGAGCGCGCAGTGTAAACACTGAACCATTTATCACCGGACGGGACCAAAACAGCCCCCAATATGCTGTCAGTACCTCGCCATTCCTCATGCACGCAGCGCCGCCTCTGTTTAAAATGCTGAAAGATGTTCAACGAGCAGTAAAACGGCACCGTGCGTGCACAAAGTCGCTAACGGCTGGCCGTTAATGTATGGTAATTGTAATGTAATTGTAATGTGTCCATTCACTTGATGAGATTTGAAAGGCTCTTGACTTTGTTTAGTACCCCACATGATAAATCCTCATAATCATTAGTTATAATTATGATCTATGACAATTTAATAAGATAAAATCCATTTCTTATAAAGCCACAGAGCCTAAACCTATAACACCTTAACAACATATTTATTACACTTTCTAAAGGAATAAATTAGTCTGATGAGAGCACTGGCTTCTCATCACCGTTCTCATGCAAATCAGAGTTAAATTATTACATTCATTCTACACAAAAGCCTCCATTTTATACTCTACGTATGAGGAGCAGCACACTTATTTTTGACAAGGAGATAATATCCTTCCCTGGATGTCAGAGGCAGCTTCAAAGGAAACACCCAAAAGAGGCAGCCCAGAATAGTATATGACAAGGATCAAAGCAAAGAAACTCTTGACTTAAACATTAATCTGATGCAGAAACAGTAGACACAGATCAAATACATCATCCCACAATGGCGGCTGCAGAACAACACACTTAAATGCACAGAGAGGCAACAGACGGAGATCTATGAACTCACAGGAAGGACTTGACATCCAGGCCTCGTTTCCGGATCTGGTCCATCATGTAATCCCAGCTGCCGGGATTGGCCCGTGAGCGGCCTCCTGCTCCGCCTCCCCTATAGCGAGAGGCGCCTGCTCCCGCCGGGCTGCCCCGTGCACCCCGGGGACCTCCTCGTGTACCCCCACCCTCACCGCTGCCGGTACCCCCCTCTCCTTTCCCCGCGCCCCCTCCTCCCCCAGGCTGGCCGGTCGCTGTGTTTAATTGTCCCAAGCTCTGGGATGTGGTAGGGGGGTGGCTCAGGCCGGGGCCTGGTGGGCGGATGAGAGGCTGCTGGAGGCTCTGCTGCCGCAGGAGCGTCCGAGGCCGCGCTGGCCCGGACGGGATGTGCTCCAAAGTGGATGCATAGGACAAGACTGGATCCCCAAAGCTGGGAAGACAGAGGAGCAGGGAAGATAGAGTGCGAGAGGATGGCCAAGGGCGACAGAGGATGGGATGGTGAGGAATCAGGAAGAAGGATTCAGACACAGGAGAGGAGCCACAGCAAGAGGTGAGTTGATCAGAAGCGAGGTAAGAGACACACAGGCGAGAGGAAGAGTCATGGCAGGGGGGGCACGGAGGCACAGCAGGAGTCCAGTTGACATCAGGGAGGCCGGAAAGTCCAACAGAACAGGAAGTCAATGATTGTGAGGAGGAGGAGGAGGAGGAGAGAGGAAGAGCAAGTGTGACATTGGAGGACAGAGTAGAAGCAGGGGCAGGGGGAGGGGGAGGGGGAGGAGTGTAGGGAGTAGGAGACAGGAGGTGGAGGAGAGAGAAGAGCAAGTGTGACATTGGAGGACAGAGTAGAGGCAGGGGCAGGGGGAGGGGGAGGGGGAGGAGTGTAGGGAGTAGGAGACAGGAGGTGGAGGAGAGAGAAAGAGAGCAACGTGAGGCAGCAGCAGTAACAGCAGTAGCACAAATAGCAGTAGAAGGTGCAGCCTGAGTGATCGCTGTGTGCCGTGTGCTGCTCGTGGGACGGCGCCGAGCACGGCAGGGAGCTCGCCCGCCGTGTCTGATGTGTCCTTTGCGCGCGCGCGCGGCCTTCGGCTGCTGTTTGCGTGAGGGAGTGAGAGGTCGGATTTGTACTGTCCGCACCGGCGTGGAGCGAGAGTGCGTCAGGTGACCTCGTCGGGGCGCGTGGGTCGTGCGCCTGGCTGAGCTTCTCCTGTGACCAGAGATCCCCATTTTCTTCCCTCCTTGGTTAACTTTCATCCCATCTCTGAAAGCCTCTCTTCCCGTCTCTCACTTCCGCCATTTAAATAGATGCCACATCTCTGGAGACGTTCCAACAGCCAACCAAGGCGTCCAGCTGCCTCCCTCCCTCCCTCATTCTCTCACTTTCTACTCCTCCTCTTCACAAACATCCTCTTTCATTGACTTTTTAAAGTAACGTCACCTCAAAGTAAACCGCCTCTGTGTTTACCTACAGTTTTGTACATCAGCTAATATCCTTTCATCCTCTCTACGTCGATCCTCCTCTCCTGCCAGATCGTCAAATAGAATTAGGTCAGGAGAGACGTGTTCACGTCAGACAGGTACCGTCTTCCATTCGTCATTACTGCCTCTAACAGCGGATAACGCGAGGCTTTTCGTTGCAACTACCCCTCTAATGTTCTAGGATACAATGTAACAAAATGATGAATAAGATGAGGAGTGAGTTGACACAACCAAAGAGGGAGGGAGGGATGGAAGTGTAAAAGAAGAGGGTGAGGATGGAGGAGAGGCAGAAAATGGGGTGCGAGACACAAACACAAGAGACGCAGACACTTATAGGTGCCTGAAAATAGAATCCAATTATAGACGGGGGGGGGCAAAAAGAAAGATGAGAAGAGGAGGGAGGAATGAGAAGGGAGGGAGTGACGGGAGTAAATGTGTTGTGGAGGAATAAATCACAGGCGTGAGGTGCCAAAGCAAGGTGCAAAAAAAATCACCAAGAAGCGAAAATTAACTGCCTCGTTTACACGAGGGTGAATATAGACGCTAAATCAGGGAAGACGTCACCGCGGGGGGGAGGGGCATGCGGGCGGCGACCCACATGTGGCTGGGAGGTGTCTCGTCATGCTGCGGGGGACGGTGCTTCACTGCTCCACTTTCCTCTCGTTCGGGGCAGGTTGTAGGTGTTTGTGGAAGTTTAACGGCAAAGTCACCGAGACAGGCGGATCTGGGGGGGGGGCGATACACCAAGGGTGAAGCTGGTTTTTCACCAGTAGGATGTTTCAGAGACGTTGTGACGCTTCAGATTTACGACTTTTGGAGACAAATGACGCAAAACTGCAGCAATTCTGAGTGGAATCATTTTCTCATTGTTGCTGGGATTTCGGCTTAACTCTCGTTTGTCATCCGCTGTGGGACAATTTCCTGCAGCCAGACCAGTTTAGGCCGTTCCTCGTTTTTAATTATGGGGGCATAATAGATAAATAAATAAATAATGTCGTTTTGCCGGTTTCCTGCTGAAATGAGACTGTCAAAATTGGGGAAATGTCACTTTCTTCACGGCAGATCGATGCACATGGATCTGACTTTTGTTTAATTATGCGGTGCCAGATGGTGCTGTTCTTTTTCTGGAAGCGTTCTCTTGCCTGCACGGGGACGTTCCCCATTTCACCACAGTGAGAGGCCAAAGGTCACGACCTTACAGCACTAACCACGCGGGAATCTGAATGTTTTCATAAGTTCTGTACAGGGAATGGAAGATTTACAGTCAAATACATAATCCTGCTACAAACCTGTTGCCGCTTCACCTATAAAGTGCACGGATGTGACGTTCTGTAGCGCTGTGTTTGGAGTGCTTGTTTGTTTGTTTGTTTGTTTGTTTTCGTCTGGGTTCTGAACTCACTCGCTGGGTCTCAATCTTCCGGACTGCACGTGGCCTTGGACGGTCGTCCACCTCCCGACCTTCGCGCCCTCCGTCACCATGCTCTTCATGCTGTCGCTGTGATAAGGACCCCCCCCATTATCCCCATGCCCAGTTGCTGCCCCCTTCTGACTCCCTGACACTGCCCCACTAAGAGACAGAAACAGGGTGCGGAGGTCCCGCGGCAGACAGAGGGGAGAGGAGAGGGAGAATAATGACGGGCAGAGAAGGAAAACACCACAGAGTGAGAGAGAGACAAACGCACGCAAACACACACACACACAACATGCAGAGAGGGGGGTTAAGAAATAACATGGCTACAGAAGTGGGACAGATCAGTCGTGTGTGTGTGTGTGTGTGTGTGTGTGTGTGTGTGTGTGTGTGTGTGTGTGTGTGTGTGAGCGGATGAATCTACTGTTCCAGGTCGAGTGAGAGGCGGGTGGATGGGAAAAGGTCTGGAGTCCAGGGTGAAGGAGGATGGGTGCAAGGAGAGAAGACAGTAGGGAGGAAGAAGCAGAAGACGAGAAGAATTTACAAAGAGCCTGTAGAAGGGGGGGAAAACCAGCAAGAAGTCGCTCCTCTGGGGCCGGAGGACCGAGATTACAGCTGCCAGCATTCACTAGCGGCGACAGTGTGTGGACATCGGCTGCTCAGCTCTTACTCTCCCGTTCATTTATGTGTTTGAAATCTGCAGCATGCAATAAAAAGAGGAATTCAGAGGGGGGAAAGTCAGGCAAATGGAGGAGAATGGAGGTGCTTTATGAGCAAATAATGGATTCATCGAGGGAGACTGCGGTAAAGACAAGCGTGTTTGTTCCTATAAAGACATCTTTACATCTGGAATTTGCTCATCACTTCATTAATAACAGCAATATAATAGTTCCGACTCCTAAAGGGAGGCGCCCGGCGCAGGAACGATCCAGCATTTCCTGTGAAATTGGACCTCTTAAAACTCCTGAAGCTCGTGTCTGCTCAGACAAAAGAGATGATCAAGACTAAAGCACAGTAGTGCCCTCTGGTGACACCACCAGATTAATTAATATGCACGCCGCTTCTGTTCCCCCTGACAAAACAGTGGAAGCTAATAGGATGTCAGTCATGCGCGTGTGTGTCTGTCTGCGTGCTACACTTTCATCTTCTCGTCCTGAAGGTCACCTTTCACATTTAATTCTGACCAATTGACCTGACAGTGCGCGTGGATCGGTCATCAATCACAGCATTGGCGTTTGTTGGAGCGACGGTCAGTGCAGGAGACGCGAGCCGCGTTCGTCGAGGTCATCAGAAGAGGCGTGTTCACGTAATGACGTGCGTAAATGGGACCGACTGTGCGGTTTAAAACGGTGTCTTCGGACGGCTGCTGTGGTGGAAGATAAAGTTGGGCGCTGAAATATTACGGTATTGAACATCCAGCACCATAAATACAAACATAGATTTTACGGGAAAGCTACCCTGTTTGATAAATGAGGGCAGGTGTCACGGAGATTGAAGGCTGCTGATCTCGGGGGAATCTAAAACAGGAAATGATTTCCCAGCCGTGTGTCGGCGTTAGCGACACTTTATGGGTCGGAGTCGGGAGGTCGTCTCTAGTCTCTCCCACTTTAAAAAGGCTCGGGGTCAAAACGCCGCCTTATTTTAATTGGATAACCTGCCTTTTTCCTGAATAATAGCAGCTTAATGTGGCGCCACTGCGGCCCTGCCTTTATCGGTTTTTCACGGGGGAAAGGTTAAGACTTTAAACAGAAGGCCGGAGGGCTTTGCAAATAGTAAACAAAACGCCAGCGCGCAGGTCTGAAGCCGGTTGGGATCAGCATCCATTATCTTCAGGCGAGGATTTGCAGACAGTAATCCATTCATAAACACACTGCTGCTGCTCTCCAGGCAATCTCACACGTGGCCCCCGACAGCTAGGTCTATTAAAGATGACCAGTTATTAGAGGGTGGATCAGACTGGCAGCAAGCTGTCTCCACTAACGCTCCTCTCGGGGCCCGCGGGGAGTTGGGTGCGACCTTGCAACCGCTCTATTAAACCTCTTATTTCGCTCATGAAACCACTTTTACCTCATCTCCCTTTACGATGGAACGGTCAGGTGTGTACGTTGGATTAGATAGATATGGGGTAACTGAGGATCAGAGAGAAGCCACAGACAGATGTGAACCACAGGTGAACACTGGCACCTGGTGTAACGGTCAACCCTCCACAACCACTTTGGATCCACACAAGCAAAACCACAGAGATGCACAGAGGCGGTGGGTTAAAGCACAGATGTCTGTAGCAGAGAGGCTACAAGGGTTGTCCGTCTCCATGGTTAGACCCCATGGGAGAGAGGTTAGAGCTCAGGAGTTAGTGGCACCGGCAGGGCTGTAGGGAGTAGGGGGCATCCCAACGTGCGCCTCCGTCTCCGTGAAAAGGTGACGAGAGATGAGCCTGGGGGTGTTCCAGGCCTGGGCTGTCAAATGGCCGTCGCAGGGACGCTTTAATGTGCGCGTGTGACATTTCCTACGCTCACATTTCCCCAGCAGATTATGAGTAATCATTAGTAACCATCGCTGGCCTCCGGTCCACTTGATTGGGTGGGTTGTTATGGGTGCCATTACCATCATCCTTGATGGAAATCGCATTACACATCAATACAGTAATAAAAGAAATGTGCAGTTTGCTTGGCATTTATGAAAAAAAGAAAAGAAGAAAAGGCCTTTTGGCTAAATATGACTTGTGAGAAAATTGTCTCCGTGGGCAAAGAGAAATAATAAAGAATAATGAAACTAGGTGGATTTAATAAGCTGTCAGGCGTTGTAGCGTCCGCATTCAGCGGCCCAGTCTAATGAGGTGGTCGCTGGCCAGCTGGGGGATGAGGGATGGAAGAGAGGAGGAACGGGGGGGAATGGGGAGAGAGGTGGTGCCCCTGCCTCGTTACAGCCCTGCTCAGGGGGGAAGTCTCTTACCAGCCTTGGACCAAGACTCACTTGAGTGTGAGGCGGGGATCTCCGTATGGGGCATAGGGAGAAATGTTTAGTACGAACTCCTTTGGCGGATAGGAGCTCCACCTCTGCTGCACTGTGCTGCTGTCATTGTTATTCCAAAAGTCTCTGTCTAGATCACTGCGGCCAAAGAGAGAGAAAGGTCAGAGCAACACAACCACAGGCAGCCCCGGCACCGAGCAAGCGTCCGCGTCCTCCCGCCTTCAGGAGCCGGGCTCGGTTTGAGGAGGAGGGGGTCGCTTTTACAGCTGCATCAAAGGAATTATTCAACATGATAAGAATGCAGGACCACATTACCGTCTATTTGTCCACCTGGTGATGAAAAGTCACAATTACAAAATAAAAAGAAAGAGAGGGGGGGCAGCCTGGAGGGGGGAAAGACAGTCACAAAAGCTCCTCATAAAGCAGCCTGGAGAAAGACACAGAAACACAGCAGGTATGCAGCCAGAAAGGTCCTGAGTTCATGGAAACATACAGCGGGTACAGTCTGTTCGCCACCTCTGACAACAACATTAGAGGGAAAACGTTAAAAAACTCGCTTCCCGTCTCCGGCGAGAAACACACGAGCGAACGAGGTGGAAAAGAGGACAAAGGGTGAATCAGTGTGGCCGGCGGTCAGCGGACAGAGCGGGGGGGCAGGTGCACACAGAGAGAAGGTGGAAGCTGAAATGACCAACAGGGCGCAGCGGCGCTGGAGCCGGTGAGAGAGAAAATGCCCACGTTTACCAAGACGCTCCCCTCGGAGGACATTCACAGAGTACAGGCGTTAAGCAGAAACATTCACAGACGCCCGAGACGACAGGCGGCTACGGGAGAGAAGTCGTGATCAGCAGGTTAATGGAGGCATTTTGTGGATTTAAGCACCTCGCTAAAGCTGACATTTGCTGCGACTGACCTACGGCCTTGATTCATCAGGAGAAGAAAAGGCCTTAAACTTAGATTCAGCCCTGGAAAAAAAAACAAAAACCTGTGATTTCAGAGAAAAGCGCAGCGGCTGTTTCACCGAGACCACTTTGAAGGCACCGCAGATGCCTTCGGGGAGACTTAAAACCCATAAGATAAGTCAGAGAGTGGACTCACCCCGCCCGGATCCTCACCGAGATAACCGGGACGTTATCTGCTGGACTGGTTAATTGGCTAACCTTTCATTTAAGGGCAGATTGGGCTGATTCTTATTTCACTTTCTGCTTTGTTTGTGTTGGGACATCAAGGGAAGTCCGTTAGAACCGGATCATTCCACCCCGCCCGGTTCCTGAGCACTTACTTGATGGCTTTCTTCTCCCCTCGCGCACGTGCCGAGTCTGGAGTATCTGCCGCTTCCACTCCTGGCTTATTCCTCTTCCCCTTGAGCCAGGCGGGCGGAGGGGGTGGGGGAGAAAGTGGAGAAACAAAAGGTTAGCTTAGCTTTGAAGCTGCGTTTTGTGAACGTCTCTGCCATCATCTCAGAAAGACTCACGTTTACACCACGGCCTCCTGATTACAACCTTCAAAGCCAAACGGAACCTGCCCCGAGGAGCCATTTCAAACCACCCTCGTCACTCACGCCACCCTGAAATTTACACCGCCGTTGCCTCTTTAAGGTAATCCGACGGGTGCGGCGGAGAAGCCTCTAAAGTCTCTCGCTGGGCCGCTTTTAAATAGCTGGAGCGTGACCTGCTGTAACCATGGAAATGATGGAAGTCTGAACGGAGCCGTGTAGGATGCGTCCTCCTGGAAACGCTGATTACAGCCAGAGGGGTTTCACACACGTCAGGATGCCGGTAAACCCTGCTGACACGGGGCAGGACCAGCCGACGTTGGACAGTAACCCAACCTGGTTCCACCTGCCATGGATGATGAACTCCAGCTTGACTTAACCTGTGCTTCCTCTTTGTGTAGCTTCTGAAAGCAAAGTGTGGTTTGAAAAGAAGTTGGGTTTTGTAACAATACGGTGGGTTTTGATAGAATGTCCTCATGTTCCTTTCACAAGGACAGGACGAGCTCCTCTCTCCGCCCGGAGGGACTATTTCCATCCAATAAAGGGCAGTTTTTCCAAGCATCTGTGCTCAGTTCAGTTAAATAGAAAACTTCTGAAACAATTCCACAGTCATTTTCCTCCATAGTCGGCAGCTCCAGCGAGGAAACCGGTCAAACCTGTACCAGAACCGCGAGGTCCAAGTAGGACAGATACATAACGGGTGGATTTTGATATCATTGGACCTGTTAAACAAAAAAACCACACAGATTTGACAACAGCACTGCTGAGCAGAAAAGATAAAGCCCACAAAGCAGCGCTGAGGCCTGTCACCCGCCAGGAAACAAAGCTGTTGGTGTATAATCAGCTCTAACCTGGACTAGAAAGGTCAACACATGAATAAACATGGCCCTCCCAGGACCGAGCCGGTGCACAGCTGCACCCACCAGGGCTGTCGGGGGTTTCAACAGTCTGATCGACTCCCCAGATCGCAGCCTTCAGCCTCAACAAAGCAGATTTGGCCTCACTTTTGATACACCCGTGTCTCCCAGAGGAGGGACTCAGGTTTGGAAAATTCAGCATTTGTGGTTTTAACCTCCGCCATCAGCCCGCGCCTCAATCCGGCGCCCATTTGGAGGGGGCCCGGGAGAGAGGCGGTGGCCGTGCGAGAGTCCAGCAGGGGAAGAGGAGAGCTGAAAATAGAACCCGAATTTCCAAAGAGGCAGTCGGCAGGAGAGCCAAACCAGGACAGAGCCGGATGGCGAGTGAGACGACGCGACGGGAGGAAGGGACAGGTGTGAAACGTGAGCGGAGCGGAACAGCGAGCGACGGAAAAGCCCAGGTGGGCTGGGCGCGAGGACGAGGACGGACTCAAATCCGCTGCAGTGAGCGCGCCTGCAAGCTGCCCCTCCCTGCTCCACTCAGCTCCCGAACAGACCGACGCCTCTCGTGCATCACCAGAGAGGAGCGAAGCGGCGCCGTGGCGGCGGTGGGGACAAACGTGCCAGAGCTCCGCCGCTCCCAGGACGGAGGCATGAGACAATAAGAGAAATTCAGCTCCGGGTTGCAAATGAGGGTTAAACGGGAGCAGCGGAAGGCTGAGCAATTTCCCTCTCCATCTGCTCCTCAAATCCCCTTGAAAATACTCCGGAATGATCTAAAACGGCGAAGGCCGTCGCACTCGTTCAGTGGTTTGGTGGCTGAGCCGGAGTCACATGACCGAAGCGTGTGCGGTGCATTATGAACTGTAATACCTCTGAGCATCAGAGCCCGAACCCCCCCCACCCCCCACCCCCACCTTGAAATTCTGAACAACTGGGATGTTGGGTCCCCCCATGCGGGATTAGGATTCCATCTGCCTCCGACTGGTCCGACCCTGGATCCCAGCGTGGACAAATGGTGACAACTCTGCTGCCCAGTTGGTCCACAGAGGCAAACGATGATCACTGGTCTCCTAATTCCAAAAGTTGCATGGAGGGAAAAATGACATCACATTTTTGGATCGCGCTCCGGATTCCGAGCCTTATCCCAGGATAAGGAACCGGGAGCGTGAAGTCAGCTGACAGACCGGTGACATCAGTGGATTCCAGTGACAGGGCTGGGAGCCTTCAACAGATCACTGGGCTGGAGCCAAGTCATTGTTCTGTTGCTAACGGACCAACCGGGAACCATCCTGATCCAACCTGGACAGAATGGTGAATTAAGACGAGGCGGTGGCTTTGATGGCTTCTGCTTTGATCTTGTCATCATCAAAACGCTATTCAACTTTAATCCTCGCCAGTCTGCCCCCAGAACTCGGTTTCCTCGGCCCTTCTCACCTCCAACGTGTGGGTACCCAATGTGGATCAAACGAGCTCAGAATCTGCCTTCAATAAAACATTCCCCCAGTCGCTGTCCCATTAGCCTGCAAACGCTAGCAAACAGTATGAATGCGAGCGTCTCCACGGTGGGCGGCTGTTTTTGATGTGTTGCTGACCAGTTCATGTGCCGACTCGTTTACCTGCACGTGCACGATAACCGTGCAGAACTGGACGCCTGGCCAGCCCAGGGTGATGGTGAAAGACATCAGACACGGGAGGAGCCGGAGCGACACCACCGCTGCGGCTGCCTCAGTTGGCAGCGCGCTTCCTTCCGCCACCCAGCTGTGTTTGTTTGCCCTGAATTAGCAGCCAGCAGGAGCGCGCACGTTCACTCGATATTACCCACATTACATCCTAATTAGAAGGGCGTTAACATGTTCGTCCGACGCCGAATCGTTTAACGATAATCTTCAACCGTCACAACATTTTTATTACCTGGATTTCTCTGGAGAAGCGAAACATTTAGATGCATACACAGCCGGGGCGGCTCGAGGCCCCAGATACGCATCATCCTGTTCTGCTGACCGACCCACGATGAGCGTCGATACGCCGAACGAATCGGGCCGGGCCCACCTGCACCCACAGCCGTGTCATGGATCAGGGCTTACAACAACCTGCAGAAGAGCTGCTGCATGCCAAACAGCCGCCGCTGCGCCGGCAGATGCTAGCCGCACGAGCTCCGGCTGACAGCCACTGGAACAGCAGCATCCCAATCATGTGGCCCAGATTATGGTTTTTAAAAAAGAAAAAGGCCTGACGCAGCTGGATCGGGAATTTAGTCAAATACGCTACAAGAAAAAGAGCATCTCGCCTGGCATCAATAAGACTTAGCAGGCAGCAGCTGCAGACAATTGCATTCAATTTTGAGCGCTTCCAGTGGGTTTATATAATAGGAAGACAAGCAGGAGGGAGGCTTCGGGATGGCTGCACATGAGGACTTTTACAATAAATAAAAAAATCACTGCACTAGTTGCCGAAGCTAAAATACCGAAAGCAACGCCGGCCAAAAATGTCCTGTCGACTGACCAATGAATCATAACCCGAACTGGCACGAGCCCACTCACGACTGACACGTGAAGCTGCGGGCAAACGTTTGTCCTTATGAAAGCCGACACTGTCAGAGAGTACACCCGAAAATATCGAAAACCAAGGTTTCAGATGTGGGCGGGCCTCGCGCCTGCGCTAGCTTTACGTAAGAGTAGCTACTGCGCAGCTAATGAGAGGGATGTTTTGTGAGGGGAGCAGAGTAGAACGCCGCAGTGCTCGACTATAAAAAGCCATCTCAGTTGGACCACATTGCCTATGCAAATTATGAGGCATTTACATTGTAATCAAGTGCTTGGGTTGGATAACAGACGACGGGATGAGGGAAGAGAAGGGCGGGAAACATCTGTATCCTGACTTATTTTGGAACAGCAGTTTTAATGGCAGGGAAATAGAACAAAACAGCAAAGTTTGGACTTTTTCCCCTCTAACTTTCTCCTCAAAACCACCTTTTTAGGTGGGTTCTGGCTTGTAATTGGGTCGGCCTGTTGGTTTGTGTTTGGACTGACCTGACCCAGGTCGTTGATGGCCTCCGCTGTAGATCTTTTTTCTTTCTTTTTGTATTGATTAAAAAGCGAATCTGTGCTTCTGCATCCATCGTTAATGTTTTGGCACCTAATGGGAGAAGACGAGCGGTACTGTCATCAATAACACATCTGTTATTATGGAAACGACTGCCATTTTCTCTGTTACTCTTTATTATTTTGTACATTAAAGGGTTTAATGCGCTTTCTCACCAGTGAGCCACTGACTTTTTTCCCCCCCTAAATGTAAGAGGCCAGAAGACTACAAAGGACTTAATTAGCATTTTACTGCGACTCTCCTACATCAGAGGCACGAAAAGATACAAAGACGAACATGCAACAGATAAATGAGGAGCAAACACACCATCCTGTGGGTCCGGTAGGTTCTACTGAACAGGATCATCACATCCACGACTGAAAGGCTAAATAAGCAAATGCTAATGCAGCCAAACCCAAGATTTAGTAAATATAATGATCAAAGGAGAGTCACATCCTCTCTATCCAGTTTCATGTGTCTCCTCGATGTCACCTCTACTGCTCCTTTTAATAAAACGTGCAGGCGCTATTAGCCTGTCTAGCTAGGGCTGGCCAGCATTCCGTTATGTTTTCCCGTCTGATTCATTAATCCCAGGAGTTTCGATTTTTCAACACCAGTCCACTTCATTTTTCTCCCCTCTTTGCTGTATTTTGTAATCATCGTCATGAGGCCGACAAATCGTCATCCTCTGCCACGCCGCGCCGAACAAAATTAGATTCACTGATAGCGCCGCTCCGAAAAAAGACCTCCAGAAATTTCCAAGGTGCTTGAAGGCGAAATATCACCGCCCACAGCAGGAAGCCATTTGTTCACTGCTCCATTTAGTCTTTAGGGGAATAGGAAATGTTTCAGAGATGAAAACACTGCACGGCACATTCCCCCCCCCCCCGTTCATATCCTACAATAACAACATCCAGGAGTCATCTAGACAGTCACCTTTCACGGCCTCAAAAGATGATCCGTGTCTCTGGGAAGAATAAGGAAATCAATCAACTTTAGAGGCACGCAAAGCTAAAAGTGATCGTTGAAGGGAGGCGTTACAGCTCTGCCTAATGAGTGGTTGCCTCTCTAATCAATCACATTTCATAGCACATAATGGCGATGACACGCCCTCTGTTGGAGGTCAGTCTGCTCCCGCCATCACACGGGCCCGATGCCGGAGCCGCTGGAGGTTCTGGTCCGTCCACCCCTCACCGCCGAGACCTCCCGCAGCATTTCAGGTGCACGTTTGAAGTGCAAGGAGGAGAAATTTGAGTTTTGAAGGCCTTTTTGTTGGGGAACAGAGAAGAAAATGGAATTTGAAATGGCTCCCTTTTGAAAGCAGGTTAGAACGAAGGCGAATAAACTCTGGTTCAAGTTCAGGTTTCCAATAAAAGGCCCATTTCTAGCCGCTCAGAACAATCCTGTGAATGCTCCGCGTCTCTCCGGCCTCATCACGCCGCAGACGGACGCCGCTCCTTCCATTCCTCAGTGGAGGTCGGGATGGAAACTTACCTGTTTTTCTCTTTTGAGACCGCGCTGATGAAACCAGTTAGTGATTCTTTGTGCGTTTGTGGACTCACCAGCTTGCGTTGACACCAACCGCAGACGCCACAGAGAGCCACCAGCCAGACAGCGCACACCGTCACTGCCAGAGAGACCAGGAACACGCTGAGGGACACCGAGCCTGCGCACAAACACAACAAACCAGGACAGATGAGCACCGATGCATCTTCTTGGAGTAAAATGCGAACGCGGCGCTTTTCCAGCAGCTTTATATTCATCAGCGTCGCAGGGCCCGGCGCTCCGGTCAAACATGTGCACCCGTTCTCCGGGAGGACTCGGCGCTCATCGCTGCCCCCTTCCTGTCGGAGTAGCGAAGCGCGCTGCAGCATTAGCGTCGCTCGGCTGCGACACGCCGCTGTCATTCTGTCATATTTTGTTAAGTGACGGGCTGAAAGCGGTGGGGGGGGAGGGAGGGGGGGGGGGGCATGCTGACAATACAACAGAGCCTGTGATTAATGGGGATCAGGAGATGCCCAGTGAGAGGAGGCTCTGGAAGAGTCGTAAAAAACACCGTCTATTGCTGCTCGCCTCCGTTTGTGTGTGTGTGTGTTGTGATGATTAACACCTGCACCTGCGCGCCTGTTTACACGCTAGCTGCCGTAGAGCGCTTTAAACCTGGCGCGTCAGCATTTCAACCCGACACCCTCACGCCAGAGGACAAAACAAGGACGCACCGTCGCCGGGTCCAAACTCTTAATCTTCACTGTTGCGCCTGTGATCAGATGCAAGACTGTCAGAGTTAATGCAGTTAGCATTTATAAGAGCTTAGCAGCGGACGCTAACCCGGGCGGCGCCGGGCGTGGGCTTCGGAGGCTGGAGACAGGGTGGGAGGAGTTGCGTGTTCACAGATGCTGGTCTTTCCTCTGACCTTTGACACCACAAGTCACTGCGCTTCTCTTCATCGTCACACCTACAGGTGTAAATATACCAAAGTTCTGCCCCATGACTGTTAAAAGGTTTTGCTTTTACAGGTTTGTGGGTCACATGACCGAGGTAATTAGTTCCCTCAGGTGTTATCCCGCAGGTCCCCGAGGAGGAGACCAGCTCAAAGGGCGCCGGAAGCATCGGCTAAACCTGTTGGAGGAGGAAAACGAGGACGAGAGGCGCACCGAATTCCCTCAAATGCCGTTTTTGAAGTCAGAGCGACACCTGAGGCCACTGGCAGTCGGGTCGAGAGCACCGACGGGTCAACGCCGGCGTTGAAACGCACCCGCAGCGACGCGAAAGGAACTGGCGGCAGGAACTGGGGGTGAATTTGTAAGATGGCGTCAGTAAACAGAGCCGGACCAGAAGAGACGTCCTCAGATTAAAGGATTTGCAGTTTGATCCCTGTCTGCTGCCTGCACATGCACGCTGATATGTCCTTGGGAAAGAGGCTAAAGCCCGAATTTACCCCCAATACCCCAGCGTTGGGGCGAATGTAAGAGCGTTAATCTGGTTAAATGCTGGACTAGTCGGGATATGAGGGAACGCTCCTGGTGTTGCTGTGAAAATGCTCCTCAGTCTGACCCATCTCTCAGAACAGCGGTGGCGTATCTCGCGGTGCCGCGCGGGGGGAAAGTTGGAACATTAGCTTAATTAAGTCGGACACGTTAGGAGCAGATACCGAATCCCAAGAAGAGCATCAGAACCGGGAGGTTCACTTTCAGCTCAGGTTTCCACCAGGAGTTCCTGCACGTCCACCTTTTAATTACAGCCAGGAGTCGATTATTTTGTTAAATATTCTCCTATCTGCATCAGAATGCGCGGGCAGTCCCAAACCGAGCCGTCCATCTGAACCCCTGCGCTGGTAAAGACTGAATGCTAATCACCCGATCGTGTTCCTGATCGTCAGAGTGCAACGGCACAGATAAGATCAGCATAATAGGAACGCTGCCCGAGCCTCACCCCAACACACACACAATTTCTATACAATATTGGAGCGGAATAATGGCATAAAGGCATGTCCATAGCCTGCAGAGCGTTAGAGGGCCGGGGAAAAGAAAAACATCCACTGGCTGGAGGGCGAATATCTACATGTATAGATGTTCAGAAATAGACAGAGGCCGTGGACTATTTTCATCCCGCTACACTATATTCACTGAGAGGTCAATAAAGTTGAGTCCATTACACGGCACAACCACGATGGGCCGTAATGGATCTTAAATAAGGGAAGCTGAACTGGTTTCAAGCTAAGGGCAGCAGTGGTCACGTTAGAGCTAAGTGGTTTACTGATGGATGGTTTTGGGTTTTTTTCTTCTGATGGGACTATAAAGTCAGGTGATTCGTAGCTCCCCCCCCCCCATTGAGAATCCATAGGGTGGGGCGGTATGGTTTATAATTTGTGTCCCGCTCTGAGATATTTACCGCCGGTTTAAAGCTGCGTCCAGAGAGGTCAGGCTTTTATCGGTGGGAAAAGGCTCCGTGATTTATTCCGTTTTTGCAGGCTGCAGGGAAGCCGCGCCGTGTGCCGGCCAACTCGGGGATTTAGAGGAAACGCACTGAAGTATTCGGGAGATATGCAAATCATTAGCGCGGCGGCTGCGGAGACAAACAGGCATCGTTAGTCTAAGAGCAGCCTGCTATCAAGGCAGTCAACATATATTCGCCCTTGAAGAAAACAGAACTTCAAGCTCGGATGCAGCAGGTAAAGCAGCCGGGAGATAAAACAGAGCCGGCGTTTTGAACTAAAACAGGCAGGAAATGTTAAAGGGAAACTGCTCGGATCCCCGTGCACGAGCAGCTCATCTAAACAGGAGATGAATCACAGAAGGGAACCAGTTGCTAAAACTGAAGTGGCCTAAGCAAGCAGTTCAGAACCTTTGATCAGAGGCCTTTAGAAGTCAAAGCGCTCTTCAACACGCGAGTCGTTTGCCATTTGTGGGGTTTTTTCCTGCACATAAAAGAGAAAACAAATGGCGCCGGAGTGAAACGAGGCTGCAATAAAGCCTTCTGCTGAGGACAACAAACGGAGTCGAGCAGGGGGATAAGTACGGACAATTTGATGGTTCGATCACCCAAAATCACAATTCCCTTATTCAGAACGAAGAACGGCCGTTTCAGGGGGGACGTTCTGGAACTAGATGTCCTAGTATTCTGTCATCGAATCTCAGTTTGAAGAACAGCCTTTCAAACGTCTTCAGACCCGAGTGGTTTTCAGTGCTCGGCGCCGTGAGCACACGTAGGTGATCTGGCCCACATGCAGCGAGCTAAGCCAAGCAGAAAGAGAGCGGTCCTTGGGGGTAGGGGAGATGGCTAATTGGACAGGCAGAACTGGAGCAGCGCGTCCAGTCAGCAGAGCTGCCACGCCACATCTGAGGTGGACGAGGGCAGCGCCGCCGAAGACACGGGGGCAGAGCTCACAGCCGAGCCGCCGCTTCAAAGCGCCCCTCCTTGTACCGGAGTCTGGGTCCTGCCCTCTGTGAGCCGCCGCTGGGGCTAATCCTCAGACGTCCCTTGAGGCTGTGATGCTGCACGTGCGTGCGACAGCAGAACGTTACTCCTGGTCCGATACGGCGCCTGAAAGATCTCCATCTGTCTTTTTTCTGAACCATATATCTCAGCGGGAAAATGGACGGCGCCAACGCCACCGATTGCATTTTAATGGGTAAAAGAAACATTTTTCTGCGCGCTGCCGCCTCTTGTTTGTGTGGCCAGAGTGTAAAATTGATTCGGGGGTGGGGGGGGGGACGAGAGTGGCGAATAATCACGGCGCTTCCACCTAAATGACGCTGCTGTGAAATGGCGAGATGACATTTCACAGACCGGTGGCGCTCGCCGCTCGCAGGACGACCTGTTGTTCTTTGATTTGCCCTTCAACGTGTTTTCGTATGTTCCAAAGCCTCAGGACGTGCACGGGTACGACAAACGGTGCAGAGGACAAACGATGGACAGCTTTCGCCTCGTTGGGGACGTAAAGCGTCTCCCGTTTGTGGACATCAATGTGTCCCTTTCTGAGGAGACGGTGGACAAACGGGTCTCCTGAAAGCTGATGTGGTCATCGAGACAAACGCCGCTGTCCTGTCACAACCACAAAATGTCAAAAATGTGACAAAGCCTTTCGGATTTTTCCCCATCGTTCCGTGCAAATCCACGCAGCGCGTGCGGCACGTCGCCGGGACGTGTGGGGCGAACGGCGATTTTGACAGGCGGAGGGCACCTGTGGCGGGAGCGAGCGTCTCCGGCGAGCGCCGCTGCCTCGCTGTCCCTGCGAGGTCCCCGCGGCTCGGCTGCAGCACTGCTGTCACACAGACTTCCACAGAGAAAGAGGGCGGCCACCCACGTCCTGTCTGCTCGGACATAAGGGGGGTAAAACTCCATGGCAGGGCAGCGTCATGTGACACATGCCCGGTGTCACCTGCTGTATAATGGCACAGTCATCCCATTAGCACCTTTGATACCAAACAGATGAATCGCACATTAAAGTAAACACGTTCTGGACAGTGTGGGTGACACTAAGATCATCTCTGATGAAAATAATACCGCTTTAAGACGGCGGCTAGCTTAATTGGTAAAATAGCTGCAACGCTGTTGACAGGAAACACTGGAAAAAAAGAGTCCTAATTAACAGGTGACACACCGCTCAGGCCTGAAATTGACCCCCAAGTTATGACCTGGAAGTGGGGAAGTGGGGCCTCGACACCTGGAGCTCGCTGTTGTCGTCGTTACAGTCGGTCACCGAGAGGTTTTAACACTCTGGTTTATTTAGTTCCATGGTTATTTTGTAAAACGGCAACATTAGGAAACGTGGCGGAACACAGACGGTGGCTCTGATTCATGCGACTCAGTTTTACTAAGTGGAATAAATAGTCTCTCCCCCAGGATTTCACAGGCTCCTGATTGTTGCAGCCAAAATAATGACTAATTTTGCAGCATCTGTGCTAAAATTGCAATGTTTGCGAGCATTTTACGGCAATTAAATTGAAGCGTCGCGTTGTTTGAGGCCTGTGGAGGTGTTTGTTAAGTCTGAGCCGGCACCGTGAATTCCCGACTGATAAAGAACTCCAGCACCGAGAATGTGCCGGTGACGTCGTTCGGAACCACAACTGAGGATTTCGAAGTGTATCGACATGAAGAGGAGCACCCAGAGCTGCATTCACACATGGACTCACCATTTTGGGCGAATCCCAAACAACCAATTCGAATCTCACCAGCTCTTTTCCCGAGATCCCGCCCACATTTAATCAAGAATCCCAGGATGAGCAACTCTCACGCCATCCGGAGCCCTAATGAGGCTGAATCAGTTTCTCCGCCACGTTTCTCCCCGGAGCCCTACCAGCATTCCTCTCACTTTAAAACAGGGCATTACTCACCGCGCACGCCTTTGACTTTATTGACCTGATCCACATCGTAGCCGTTGGTACTCAGGAGGGAGTCTAGAGTCCACCTCAGTAATACGATTGAACCTCGAGACCTCGCTACAGCCCGAAGTTTGGTTGGAATACAGATTAAGCGAAGTTCCCAACAGGAGCCGACAGTTTGGTTGCCAAATAAAACTGTCCCCACCAGTAAGTTATTCTGTACCTGAACACCTGTGGTCCCCGAAGGTGGCTGCGAAAATACCAGCAGAAAGTAAGGGATGAAAATACCGGCAGAGTCAGGAAAGTAAGGGATGAAAATACCGGCAGAGTCGGGAAAGTAAGGGATGAAAATACCGGCAGAGTCGGGAAAGTAAGGGATGAAAATACCGGCAGAGTCGGGAAAGTAAGGGATGAAAATACCGGCAGAGTCGGGAAAGTAAGGGATGAAAATACCGGCAGAGTCGGGAAAGTAAAGGGATGGAAATACCGGCAGAGTCGGGAAAGTAAGGGATGAAAATACCGGCAGAGTCGGGAAAGTAAGGGATGAAAATACCGGCAGAGTCGGGAAAGTAAGGGATGAAAATACCGGCAGAGTCGGGAAGTAAGGGATGAAAATACCGGCAGAGTCGGGAAAGAAAGGGATGAAGTGAAACCTTAACAAGCGTGAGGACCAGGAAGCATTCGCCGAACATCTGCGTGCAGACTGTTGTAATCAGTCACTCTCCAGGTGAGTTTGCTGGATGTTTTCAAACCATCAATACTGTTGCTAGCTATGTAACATTCGGTGCAAGAGAACTACACAGCTGCCCAGATTTAGGATGACAATCAATCCCGAAAGGACGTCAAAGTTCTGGAGACATCAGGAGGGGAAAGTGCCGTCCTGCGCTGCATTCAGGGCGTTTTCCACCATAGAGACTCGGGTGGGAACGCAGGAGCTTTAGGGATGTGACTAAGCCGGGGAAAAGGAGAGCGTGGTGCAGGAATAAGCAGAGTGGGAGTAAAGGGTAAAGAGACTCAACTCTAATGCTATTGAGAAGCAATTTGTGAAGCTCCTGCATATGCATACAAGCCCACAGTCCCCATCTGCCCACATCGCCAGCTCAGCGCCGGTGACATCCACCAAGACAAAGAGGTCTCAGATGCTCCAGATGTATTACGTGGGTGGCATTACAAAATCTAATCCTAGTCCGTTGTAGTTAGCGAAAGAGGCCCGAGGCTGCGCTGCATACATGCTAAACGTATGTTGCGTAAGCGCCACCTGTGTCCGACTTCCAACGCTTCTCGGTAAAAAAAAACAAAACATTTATTAGCCTAAATATTCCCGCGCCGTCAAAAGTGGGAAAACAATTATTGAGGGTGTAATTAAAGTATTGGCAGGACAAGTGCAAGTTTAATTGAGTGACAGCTTAATGACAGTCAGACGACAGCGAAGCAGCCAAATCCAGACGTTTCCTTTGAAAAACCTCCTCAAAGACTCAACGGCCAGACCATCGACCCAGTCTGAGGCGCGATAGCGCACGACTGAAACCACGGGGTTAGCGGACATGGAAGTGCCGTCTTTAATTAATTTTGATTTATGATCGCCCCCCAGGCTACCGCAGTACCTTTGCCTGCTTTGTTCAATTACACACTCCTTGTAAAGAGCACTTTATTACCAGTCAGGCAGTAAAACCCCAGAACGGTGGAGAAGGTAGCCCCCAGCGAGTATCGACGGTCCCAGCCCAGCCCAAGTCGCCTCTGTTCAGACTCCATAAAAAAAAGCTAGCGTGCTTTTAAATCCCGACAACACCAACAAAGAGATATTAGATCGGTGGGCGGAGGAGAGGAAATGGCTTCCTTAAAGGAATAACCACTCTGATGTTGTCCTCGTACGTGCATCATCTGTAATTTCCGCCGCCATAGGAGCGGGAGAATAGAGGCCCTGCAGGAGGGGGCATTATATTTGCCCGGCGGCCGCTCTCATCACACTCCCATCGCTCCACTAACCACCCTTTTCCCCCAGGTGACCTCCCACATCAGCGGCCGTGCATTAACGCCAAAGCTCCGCTGTGATCGAAGGGATCCTGTAATCGTCAGCGCTGCGGACTGAGCCGAGGCCCCGGGGACCCTGCTGCACCCGGGGGCAGATTTAAATGCCCCTCTGCTTTTAGACGCCAGCTGGACACCACAGGAACTCACGCTAACATCGTCAAATATCAACTGTATGTTTTAGTGTGCATAGAAAATACAGAGGATACTAGAAATGAGGGATTCTCATGAGGGGAATTGTTTTTCCCGACTATGACGAGGCCAAGGTAGTGTGACTGCCCCCTGGTGGCGGGCTGCATTACAGCGAACGCCGACTCCTATCGATTTGCTTACGTTGACCATGATTGCACAGAATAGGAGAAGAGGGTGGAGTTCCGCTGCCTGTGTGAGCGTAGTAAACATTGTGCCGCTCCTCCATCACAGGTGGCAGCTGTGCACCTCTGGGCAACATCGTTTCCAGCTACATATCAGGCTTCTCGTCTGCTGGGAGCGCCGCAATTTTCCTTCTCCATTAACGCAATTACACAGCACCTGAGGACATCTCAGCCTCGCCGCTACACCGCAAGAGCCGGTCTTAATTCTCACGTTGCGAGGACGCGAGCGAGTCCGACTCCCGTAGCGATAAGGATGCAACTGTTTGTTCCGTGGACGCCGGAGCATTCCAACTGGATTGAAGGGCATTAGATAATAAATGGCAGGCTTGGCTGAAGCTATTAAGTGATTGACACACACGCGCACACACACACGTCTCCCACACCTATTTGACATTAACACCCCAACATCAAGATAAAGATGTGTTTATCAGGCTACTGCAGGCACAGCTGATGGGGGAAATAAGAAAAAGACCAGGTAGAAGGGGGGGGGGGGGGGAAATCACCGTTAACGTGTGTTTAGTAGGAAAGGAGTGAGCAGGACAGTGGTTTTATAAATATTTGATTAAGTGTGGAGAGCCTGGAGCTGTTGGTTTTCATCACTTTCTCATTTTTCTGGCGTTCCTCAGAGGGCTTCATTCACCTGAAGACACCCGACTGGTCCGCCTGCCAAATGAGACGCCGATAAGCGACGAGGCGCTCGGACCGCCGTACACAACTGCTGCGGCTGGAATGAAAAACAGGCGATCTTAAGCTGATTTATTAACCCTCTTCACCGGAGCTGCAACCCTCGGCGTGTGCGGAGGGCCAGATGGAATAGGTGAAGAGCAGCGAGGGCCGCTGGAGCCGCCTCTTCTCCTCGTCTCTCCTGCTGAATTACTGAAAGGACAAACAGGGCGGCGGTGTGATTTGTATGCAAGCTGACCTTTAAGCTGATTGAGGGGCTCTTGAGAACACAAAGGAAACTCTCTAAACAGAGGTTCCTCTTAGATCAGCATCCACTGGCTGATTGTTGCCAATGATTTGGACTGGTTCTTGTGCTAATTACTGTTCGGGCAATTTTAATCTATTTTGGCCTGTCGGATTAACCTCTCGACATAATTCCCCCTCTACACCACCATTAACATTATACTGTCACAACACAGCTGGTCACCGCTGTGTCACCGTTAAATGAGTCCAACGAGCCGATCGGCACATTTCAGCCAAAACAGGAAACCCGGTGAAGCACGCGACTCCTCTTTTTGGCAAGTACAAGTAAAGTGGTCGACTGTATAAAACATTAAAGGGAGCTGCAGATGTACGGGTGGGGGGGGGGGGGGGGGGGGAGGGGGACTAGCTGGACCATATGTGTTCTCTGCCAGGATCCCACAGCCACGAAGGATGGGGGACCAGGTAGAGATGCTCCTGCATCACGCGTGTGGTCATAAACAGATGATATCATAAAGAGAGTGTGTGTGTGTGGCGGGGGGGGGGGGGGGGGGCTGCCGTGTCACTGGCGAGGCTGTGCAAACCTTGACTCAAAAAAGCATCACCCAAAATAGGATCAGTCCGTGTTGATATATAAAAAAAACAGAAACGCAGAGGACAACCACATGCCCTACCC
This sequence comes from Takifugu flavidus, assembly GCF_003711565.1. NCBI lineage: Eukaryota > Metazoa > Chordata > Actinopteri > Tetraodontiformes > Tetraodontidae > Takifugu > Takifugu flavidus. The sequence continues at coordinate 8,361,884 of NC_079532.1, forward strand.
TCAAGGCTGCACTCGCTGGGGGTTGACAGGCTGAAGGCTGGGTGGGGTGGGGGGGGGGGGGGGAGGAGGGGGGCAGCAGTGGAAACATTCACACAGGACCAACTCATTACATCCATGTCACTAATTCTCCCTCCAAACATACATTGGATTTTTATCTGCTGAAAAACTGTCACCACTGCAGAACATTACAAATAATAAAAGTAACACAGCGCAGGACCTGGAATCCATCTCCACCGTCCCTTCAGTTTTATGCCCCCCCCCCCTCCCAAGCACTTGTTTTCACACTACATTGAATATCCAGCCACATGCACCAGTGATCAACTGGATGCCCGTTTAAGGAATCCGGTCTCAGAAGGTCCTCAAAGGCTGGAACGTGCAACTAGACCCGCATGTGGAGCTGCTGTGATCTTCAGAGACGCAGCTTTGAGTCGACATGCAGCCAAACGCTCCAGGCGGCTCCTGGCTTCAGCCGCTGGGACCTCTCGGGGGGGCCTGTGCCTGGGCCGATCATCAGGACGCCAACAGGACACATGCAGGACGTGTGTGGAGCACATTCCAGAGAGTGGCGACGCGCAGGGGGAGAGCGAAGAGGAGGGGATGGAAAACAGAGCAGGCGAAAGGACAGAAGACGCGTTTTTACCCAGCTTCCCGGAGCGACTCTGAGCTGTCTCTACACCACCCCCGATCCGCTCTGTGTCCTTCTTATTCTGTTGGAAATCCAAACAGCGAAAATAAAACCAAGCAGAATTTTAAAGATGCAAATTCGGTTCTGGATTAAATATTCGATAAAGATAGCCCATTGCTTAATATTAATATTTCAGAGGGGTAAATGGAGCACTGGGCTTTAGACTGAAACAGACTGGTGTGTGTGTGTGTTATTTGCACAGAATGTTAATGTTCCCACCATTATGAAAACAGTGCCTGGTGTTTTCCCCCACGGACCACCATTCATAACACGTGCTTTACATTTAATATCTTATACGCCACTATAAATCCATGCACAGGCATGCAAATAAAACCTGAGGACCTCCATATTGGATATGTGGACCTTTCTTTATGTGACTCGTGTCAATACGGCCTGTTGGAAAAGTCTCTAATGAGGTTTGCCAGGCAACTTTATGAAGGAGTAAGTCTGTCAGAGGGAGCCGGGAGCCACATGCCTGTCAATCCCGAGCCATGTCTGATGTGCAGTCAGTGTGTATTTGCCTCAAAGCCTGTTGGGCAGGGATGGCAGAGTGCAGCTAGCATCAAACATTTACTAGATTTATAAGACAATCATTACAGGCACGCTTCCAATTTGCCATCATAGTCCTCAGTGAGCATGTTTTACCTCCTCTAGCAAGATGCTAGCTTCAGATAGCACAACTCTGGCTCCTGCTCCTTCCTCCCACTTTGTTGCCGACTGCCTTCCTCCGTTGCTCTGTAATTAAGCAGCGTGCTATAGAGTGTAATGGGCTCTCAGATGTGGAGGGGGGGGGGGCACAAAGACCCCAGGAAAGATGGCGTGCGTGGCGGATACTATGACATCCTGCATTATTCATCTATGAACGCTCAATTAGGAAGTATTCAGAGGAGGCCGCCTGCGGACAAAACAATATACAGTCCGGTGTGATACGGAACATTTTGGCCCAGCTAAGTGTTTGTGGTGCACAGTCAGCACACTGGATGGTGGCACCAGAACCTCCATACAGCCGCTCTGGCGATGCACGTTTCTTGTTTTGATTACGTAATCAACGTGCATATTTTGGTGGCGAGCGAGCGGCGCTGAAGCACAGTGCACTCTGGGAGTTGGCTGTTTAACTCGCGTGTTTGTTTTTAGCAGGCGGTGCGACGGGACGCCGCCTGTAACGAGCGGCGTGCACGCGGAGCGCAGGCGCGGGACCGGAAAGTCAAGATTTCTCTGTTTGCCTTCACAAATGCGTGTCCACAGGCATTTGAACGAGCGCCAACTTGGTGGGAAATATAGATTCAGAGCGAGCGGCTGAATCTTGAAATATCACCCAATGTCAAGACCACTGGAGTGTATGATTCTTTGCCTTTTATGACTCATTAAGGGTATCGCTGGTCCCTCCCAGGCCCGAGAGCTGTAATTACAAAAGGGGCTCAGGGTGGTTGTTATTAATCACCAAATGTTGTGTGTGTGAAAATTGGTCTTTGCTTGCTGCATTTCATTAGCCTGCGAGTGAGGCGGGAGAGAAAAATGTTTGCAGGATATCAGGTTTGTAGACCAGCGGCGCCAAAGACCCATTTCAGCTCCGCGGCCCGGACCAATCACGAATTCACTGCTTGGGCGACTCCGGCTATCGCGCGCTCCCTTGCATGCACAATCGCTCGGATCCAAACCGCGGCCTCCTCCGGCTGCGCAGATTCAGGCCGCCGGCGCCGAGTCCAACACGGGACGATCGGCCGGCACACAGCGGAAGTGAGAAGGCGGGTGGGGAATGATCCACAACTGACGGAGACGGGTGAGTCGGGCTCAGCAAATTGAGCACTCAGGTATTCACAAACACTCAGAAAGAGGTCGCGGCTGCTTTTTGTGGTGGGGGGGTTCTGAAGGCATCCGACCCGCTCGTTTTGTTGTGCAACTCTTCAATCAGTGGCGATAAAACTGCACATTTGTTTGGTCTCCGCCGGGTCTCCAGTTATCTGCTCCTCCTGCCCATTTCCATTAGGCTCATTACTCTGCTCCTCGAGCTCCTCTCTTTGCTCTGCAACAGCTGATTCTAAATGTCTTCTCTGGACCACGGCCAGGGAGACCTTAAACATGTCCCAGTCTCCGTGGTTACAGCAAAACCTCAGGTGATTCCCGTTCGTGTCACACTTAATCCTAACCGCGGCCTGTTGCCGTGGCGTGGGGCAGGTAGCCTGGTTACCACCGACATGTTTAGAATGGTTTGAAGGTCATTAAAGTTGTAGAAAGAAACAAACCTGGAGCTCAGAGAAGACTGTCAATCAGACTGGCGAGAGGAAAAGAAAATGGGGACTTTTCTTTTAACATTTATGATAAGAGGACAAAGAATGAGACATGACTGGGTGATAATTATGTATAAAATTAGCACTGGGAAGATCCATCACGTCAGTGCATTGTTCGCTCTGTCAGACTGTATTCAACAAATGGGATTCCACCTACTATTTTGGGCTAATATTAACTCCTATTGCACCTCAAGGATGTACCGAAATAATACAAAACAAGCCAGTTTAGTGGAAATCCAGCTTCTGCTGAACACCTGAGCAGGTAAAGATATCCGCAGTGGTTGTTATTGCCTCAATTTGCAACACAAGACACTGACATTTCCATTGTTTGACTTGTTCATGATGCCAGAAAACATCAAATAACTCTCTGACAGAGCCCCCCCTGCTGTGCTGGCTCTCCTCGTCCTCGACTGATCAGACGGCGCCAGTGCGATTATAGACCTCCAGTAGACACGTTCTGACGGATAAAACACGACAAAGAAAAAACTAGCTCGGTTTATCCTGGGCTAGGATTCATTTACCAAAGCCTCACCCCACCACCAGAGGGCAGTGAAGCTTCCTTCAAAATGAAAACTCCCCAAAATCAGTCCAAAGCTTCCCAAGCTTCTGACAAACTAAGGCCAAAAGGATCAGCTGTTCCTAAAATACAGAAATCCATTCTACCTAATACAGTTGATGTAAAATACAGAGCCGAACTCACACTGTCACAACAAATCATGTGTTTTAAATGAGAAAAAGGAGCGAGACCACCGATCCATCACATACCGAGGTTACGGAACAGCGAGTGGACTTAATCCACCCGTACAGGTAGCTAGATAAGGCAAATGCAGGAAAAATACCCCCTCGCCTTGCTGGAGCAGGGTAAAATGGCCATGAGATAGTTGGAAGGACAGGACAGAGAAAGTCGGAACGAGGGAGAAACGTTCAGGCAGCCAAGCTGAGGAGATGGCAGTCGCACAGCCCAATCTGTCAGTCTGACCACCTTGCCAAAAAACAGGGTGGCTCACACACAAACACACCCTCTCAACGCTAAATACCAAGAGACAGCGCAGCGACACACACATTTTGTTTGAGAGTACACACACGTTTGTGGAACACGCTGTACTGAAACGTCTCCACAGAAACATTTACTGAGCAAGTATCTGTACTTTAGTTTCAGAGTTGGAAGCACGTGGGCAGTAAAGCCCCCGGTGTGTCTATCGCCCCCTGGTGGCAGAGTGCCGTATATCATCGTTATCGTCATCCTGGTCCACGTGCCACGAATGGTTTGATAGTGTGACCCCAGCAGGACACAGCAGGCCCCTCAAACACGGCGATTAAGGGAGACAGAAGAGTTTGGTGACAACATCTGAAGATGAACACATGAAATGTTGATTCGCAGCACAGCGGGCAGAGACGCTGACCTGAAAACACGCCACATCCTGCCATGGCCCAGTTTAGTTCACTCTTTTGCCTGGGTGGGTTTTCTCTGGTTTTCCTCACCGCAGCCCAAAAACCATGCATGCTAGATGTGATGCATGCTGGGACGGGCTCCAGCGTGACATAGATGGATGGATGAAAATGCCAGAGAGCCCATTTTCTGTGTACAGATTCCTAAAAGTGAAATGGTAACAACATATAATTTGCTGTGTATTTTCTGGCATTCTGAACAGTGTTGGAGGTCTGATGTGAGGATTAGTGGCAGCAGTGGCAGCAGGGTGACAGAGAAATAGGCAGGAATAATTACTTTTTTCCTTATAAGTTAAACAAATGGGATCAAGGAAGCCTGGATCCATCCAGGCAGGTACAATCTGCGGCGGTGATAACAACGGGAGGGAGCCTCTTCATCTCCCTGCTATCACACAGGCCACCGTCGCGCTGGAAGAATAATCCCAGAGCGCCAAACCACCTCAGATATTTCACTTGGGTATCCCGGAGCGCCAGAATACGCTATGGCAACCGCTCACGCATGTAATCTCTCCTGGGCGCGGGATGCAAATGGGGCTAATATGTTTGAAAAGACAGCGCTGATAACACGTCCACGTGACTTCCTGCGAGGATAACCGGAATAAAGGCTGTTCTCAGCGAAGCACAATCCCCACGTTCACGTCGCTTGATGCTAAGACGACGAGCGCCAGGCGATCCATTATGCAACGTCCCGTCCCTCCGTCGCTAATCAAAACTGGAGCAACTTCGGGGGAGATCGGCGCTCGCTCCTTCGTAAAGACGGGAGGTAAAGAGCACCTGCGGAGACGTTTCCTCCAATCACTGCTGCGCTCGGATCTCAGCGTGGAGGTGGAAGCTGCAGAGGTCAGAGAGGCGGCGAGCGAATAAAAACAACAGTAAACAGGAGAGGAGGGAGAAAAAAGACTTCAAAGAGAACGTGGATCGGCACGATGGCACCGCTGTTACGCAACGGCGTGCATGAGGAGCGCACGGGAGGGCAGCGGCGACCTTACGCTGCTGCCGACGTGGTGAAACCCACATATTCACATTTCTGTCCCCAATAATGCAGTTTTAGGTGATTTGTGGGGCCTCAGTTACAGTTTCCCACTCCCTCCTTTCCTCCAGCCCCCCCATAAATCCCCCCCCCCCCCCAGAATAAAGCAATCAGCTGTCAGCAGCCCCTTGTTCGTGACCGTGCGGGCCGTTTTCCCTGTTAAAAACACACGAGCACAGTCATGCACCAGCAGGCCCTCCTCTCCTCTCTCTCCTCTCCTCTCCTCTCCTCCTCTCCTCTCCTCTCCTCTCCTCTCCTCTCCTCCTCTCCTCTCCTCTCCTCTCCTCTCCTCTGTGTGACCTTGACTGAGCAGCACTCCGGGGCTTTTTTCCCTCTCTCCGCTTCTCCCTCTGCCTCTCGCACGCTGCATCTTTTCACGCTCGCCTCCACTCCATCGCCTGCCTCTCCACCTCTTCTCCGCCGTCCCTCCTCATCCGGGAAGCTGATGTTAAGCGATGCCCCCCCGAATCACCACGCCACTGTGGAACTTTCTCAACAGGTGGAGTCGGAACCCGCATCCTCGACCCAACACACGCTCAACTAACGGAGAGGAAACCAAAACTGTTCAAATTCAAAGAAAAAAAACCAAACAACTTTTGACATCCAGCAAATTATTTGTGTCTTGCATAAGATGCACATTGCATAAGAGGAAAACCAGGGCTGGAGCGGAGGCAGCGGGCGGATCAATGGGAAGTCATTTCCCGTCTCTACAAATGTGATTTTTGCTGCTTTGAGGTGCACGTCACATGCTGGTTTGACGCGTGATTAGACTCGGCTCTAATCAGCTGACACGGCCCCCCCCACCCGTTTCACCGGGGGAGATGATCGTCTCTCTCCAAACGGCGCGCGTTTCCTCGCAGGTGTTCCCACAAAAGGCGTATAATTGCGAGCGTCGAGGCGCCGCCGCCGCCGCCTGATCCTCTGACTCCGGCGGCTTAGAGCACAACAACCATCTGTAAAACGAAGCAAAGCTCTTAACCGTTTGACTCCATTCAGAGCCATTAAATGTCAAACGGGCTGATCAAGCAATTATGCCAATTTATACCTCTCAGATATTGCGCTCAAAACTAATATTCTACTTAATTTACTGTCCAATGTGGAATTTTCCTCCGTTGCCACATCGAATTCCAATGCAGCACATTAGTAAGACAACAGGGCAGCTTGCAGAGGCTGAGGGGACATTTCCCCCCAAAGTTCCTCCTTTTTAATTCTTTTCTTTTTTGTATCGGGAGGTAAAAAATAAAACTGCCCCAGTGATCCACCTTCAAATTATTTCCCATCGCATTGGTTTAACGGGCACGAAGGAGCAGCGCGGCATCGATTTCTGAGGTTTCGTGTCCAACTCCCGTCTCCTCCAGGTTAAAGGCATCTGCTAAACTCCCCACTTCTTCTCCTCGGCCGCGACGCATCGAGCAGCTGCACGTTACGATGCAGCACAATGTCGTTTTACTCAATTCTATTGAGCAAGTCGTCAACTGTTGTGGTTATTGACTTCAAGAGGAGGAGTGGGGGGTGGGGGGGGGCAGAGGAGGAGCTGGTCTGTCAGAAACGTCCTCTGGACGACTGAGCGAGCTCAAACTTGAAGTCCTGCTGAGTGTTGGTGACTGTGGCCATTGATTATATGTAAACACACATTTATGGCACCATTAGACTTAATAACATTGCTGCAGTGCTGGTGTGTGTGTGTGTGTGTGTGTGTGTGTGTGTGTGTGTGTGTGTGGTGTGTGTGTGTGTGTGTGTGTGTGTGTGTGTGTGTGGCTGGTGGCGCTGCTGCTCATAAGAACCAAAAAATGTCCTTGAAATAATTTCCGCTTTGTCACAAAGTCTTGAAGTAACGACGCCTTGATGCCAAAGCAATAATCTCTTTTCTGAAGGAGTTCTCAGCGTTCCGCTTCCCCGAGCCAAACAAATCATTTAGATTAGAGGCGCTGGCCAACGGCGTCAATCAATACCGACCCCGATTGTATCGCCCGTACGTCTTCTTCACGTGGGATGGCGGCCAGAGAATATGACCGCACATCAAATACATCCAGGGAACTCCTCCTTGGCTCACAGACTCACGCCGTCTTGATGCATAGAATAAAAAGCTGCCACCCAGGATGAAGAGACGCTGGGCCGTCTGGGACCAGACGCCGTAAAACGCAAGAGTTGGACAATCACAGGTAGGACGCATTAAATCGTCCCGCCACTTCACAAATCTACCCCGCGCCCGACTTCAGCGGACTCCATCGATAAAAGGGACAAGCTCCTGTCCAACAAATCTATTACAGCCGCTCATCGGAGCCGTCTCCGACAGACAAAGCTGTAAATCTCTGCAATTATGGCGACGCCACCGTCTTTAGGTGGACTGAAGAAGGAAAAGGCTTTTCTGGCATCAGATGGAATTCCACCACAGACGTTCCACACAAGTGAGGAAGGGTTTTCTGTGGACATGTGGGGGCCCTGCAGATTTTCCTCACCTACTGGTGCTGGTGAAGAGGGTGGCGAGGCCGCAGTCGTTTCAGCAGCATAAAACTCAATCAACCGGGGATTCAAGAGCATTTGAGATAAATAATCAGGTTGAAATGGTTTCCCCCCCCTATATATATATATATATATATATATTATATATATATTATATATATATATATATATATATATATATATTATATATATATAATATATATTATATATATATATATATATATGAACCTTTCTGCAAGAACAAAAGCAAAATTTACAGGAAACAGCCAGTTGGAGTTGCACCAGTGCACTCCAATCCAAAGCAGCTCCCCAGTTAGAGCAGACAGTAACGATAAAGCAGGTGGGAGACGACTGTATCATCAATAAGATTATCATAATCAAATAGCGGCGATATTGCGCCGCTGCCGGCGCGCAGCGTCAACTTCCAAATCCATCAACCCTCACCATCAGAACGCTTCCAAGTGAGCATTTCAGAGCAAGAAAATCCATCTAACGATGTTAATTGAGAGCCAAATATTGAATTAGTTCTGATGTTGAGAGCATCAGCTAATCAATTCGCTAATTCCTTCCCAGCAGGTAGCTCAGAATGCTACCTGCTACGTGCCGTAACAGCTAACGCTACAGGTTACCAGATTACTAGCAACAACGTGCACTGTTGTAACCAGTCAGTGTTATTTTATAGCTTCCTATGATGAGATCAGGCAAACTGTTAGAAATTAGTCTTCACAATATTTGACTTCCAGAAAGAGAAGGAACAGCTGCCATACCGCAATCAACCACCAGGGGGCAGTCGCCCCGATTAATGCATTCAAGTTATTTATTAGGTTTTCTAACTGTTCTGTAATATCGCTCATCAGTACCAACAGCCACCGCCTCAGACCTGTTTAGGACCCCCTGTGGGGGGTCTGTTGTGGCACGAGTGACCTGTTTGCAGGGCCGAGGCTGCAGACAGATCGTGGTTGAACTCCTCCTGCCACTCTGACACACTCAATTCAAACAAATGCATTTTCAGGCCGGCGGATTCGATCATTTGACGTCTCACTTCCAGCACTGAAAGTTTAAAAGGATTAAGAGAAATGACAAAAACAAGGGCAGGACTGGCTCTGCCGAAGTCATCTACTAATGGACGTGCAGCAGCCACTGCAGGAGTCAGCACAGCTGCATTCTCTACACCAGTGAGTAGCCTAAAGTAGTCACTGAATGTTTTGGGTATAAATAACCAACCATTTAGCCTTCAGACCGAAGAGACAACAATAATAGGGTGCTGCTTATCCCCAGCATTCTCTCCTTTCTGCTGTCTCCAATTTACTTTTAAAACACCCGTTCGGTATTGATCAGGGTTCACATCAAGTCTTTTTTCCAGATGTTTACTCGACAGTAGGCAGCAGTTTGGGTGGTTTGTCAGGCTCACATATGATCAACCTGTTTGTCCTCATCCCCTTTAATCCTGCGAGGCCACAATCGATACGTCCCTGCAGGACCTTTATCCCTCGCGCTGCCGCTCCACCTTGAGACGCCGCCTGAATTTAAAGGCCACGGCTCGTTGGAACTTTACCACACGAGCCGCCGTCGGTTCGCAGAGACAACGCTTGCTGGGCTTCCCTTCGACTTACAAACATGACCTCAAACATCACACCGGTCCTCGCACCACTTCTCTTTTTAAGCTTCAAACATTTCTTTTGTCATCTCTCTTTGACCTTCAACCCGTTTGGCTGCTGCTCGCTGCTGTTATTTTAGCGTGCGCACTAATGGTGATGGGACGCTGACCCATAAAATTGGACAGTAAAAGCAGGGCGAAGCCTGGGATCGTAGTTAAGCACGCAGCTAATGGCTCGGCTCCACTTCCTGGTTGCTACTGCACAGGCTGGTTACTCTGACAGGCAGCAGCGAGAGTCAGCTAATACTGCCACAAACTGAGCTAATTACAAAGATGACAAGATGCTACAGTCGGCAGCGCTTTGTGGTTGCCTTGGCAACAAGGCAAGCAATTTGTCCATTATTGGTAAAAATAAAGCAAACAAATGTATACTGTATTTATTTTTACCATCTATTCTCCATAACCGCTCTAGTTTTTGGTAAATACCCTCAGTGGCATATTTGCATTAAGGAAATGATGCTGCAAACTCAACAAGGCAGCGACTTGCAAAAAAAACATTTCATACAGTCGTGATTCAGGCTTTGACACTATTGAGAACAGTACAAAGAGTTTAGATTCTTTCTTTGTATCCTGATAATGGGAAAAACAGCCGATTGCTGAAACAGCCAATATAATCAAATAAGATGGGAAAAATGAGCAAATTCAAGCACAGCCTCGCATTTTTGGGAACAAGTGGGTGTCCGATACAGGCGGAACGCCGGTCTATCAGCTGTGCACGGAATGGTTAGCACGGCGCGAGTGACACCAGCTGAAATCCCACCTTGGCTTCTTTAAAAACCATCTGTGAGGCCTTGAGATGGCTCGGATGCAACTCCGCATCCGTTAATGTGCTCGTCTTCTAATGCAATAATTCAGGCCCGCCCCATTTCTGCTCAGAGCTCTGATTAGATTCCCAAATAACTAAACAAAATTCTCCTGATGCATCTAAATGATGTCACACACACACACACACACACACACACACACACACACACACACACACACACACACACACACACACACAGTTTGAGTCTCAGCCTCAGGGGTTGGTTTGTTGTTGAATTGCAGAAAGAAGGCAGAAATCTCCAGCTGCATGACGTGTCACAGCACATAAAACCATCAATTACACGTAAACATGCTTCCATCGGAGGGGGCGTTTCCTCTTGTCACTTTGACAAACAAACAACAGCCACAAAACACAGCAAAGTATGAATTAAAGCGAGCTGGACCAGCCACGACGAGCCCGTCCAGGAACTACGGATCCCGACACGCAGCTACGGGGCCCAGGACGCCGCCCTCACGCTCTCACCTGTGTCCTCCTAGCCTGACGTGTTGCACCTGTGCTTGCACATGCACGTTTTCTGCCTATGGGGGGGGGGGGTTGCAGTTTCCCCCGCGAGTGTTTAACGTGAATGTCCGTCAACCCGCAGTCATTAAATCCCAGCGACAAGGTCACGCCCTCTCCTGCTACTGTGGTTATTTTAGAGCTCATTACAGCCAAACGAGGACTCTTTAAAGCCTTTTAGTCCCCGTAATTGTGACGCTGGTCACCTGTGCAGAGGTCACTCTACGGCCCAGCTGTTGCTGCTGCTGTTACACATCCCTGTGGTGTATTCCAGGGATGTTGTCCAGCCGTGATGAGATCACATTATCCCACATCAGAGGGAAATGAACAAAAGTGGCTCCTCCCACTTGCTCCCGTGCACGTCCCTCCCCTCCCTGACTACCCCACCCCCACCCCACCGTGCACGACGGCAGCAGCAGGTGTTATTCTGGTGTAACCTGGAGATTTAAGTGGTAATCATCATTACCTCTTTAAGCCCCCAGAGGGTTAGATATGCTTCATGGTGGCTGTACGCGCACGGGGGTGGCGATGGGGGGGGGATTTCTGCACGAGAGAGGAAATCACGCCTCATAAACACGTGGGAGAGATTACTCAAATATTCCTCCTTTGTACCCTCCAGATCTGCCCGACGCACAGTTTTCTGCCCCCGCTGGGCAGTGCGCTGCAGCCTCGTGCCTTCGCGCACGGTGTCGTCCGCTGTAAAGGCGGTAAATAACCTATATGCACTTGGTTTCCCATTGTGGCTACAGGCTTTGACCTTGTGCCGTGTTTCCCTCAACTAGGCATCAACAGACGCGCAGAACATTCCCCGCACGCCGGCAGAATCCCGCATATGTCGGAGCGGCTTCGTCTCCTCCAACAGGTTCACAATCAACCGTCTGCGGTGCAGTTTGGAATAAAAGCACGAGCGGGGATAATGACCAGCGTCCTCCCGCCGGGCAATTAACTGCACTGATATTACATAATGACAGCCCACACTTTCCACGCACGGCGGCGGTGCGGGCAGCAGCGCGGCCAGAACACCACCCCACCTTTAATGTCACCTCGGAGAGATGGAAGCGGGTCAGGGGGGGGGGGTGAGAGCACCTTCAAACTGTCTGCAGGCTCTCCGCCAAAAGAATGTCTTACCTTTGCTGCCGCCCTCCTCCCTGTTCAGATACATGGCTGGTAACTTGACTCCCGCGGTGGAGGCGACGGCGTGCTCCTAACGATGCGCGGCTACTCCTGTCGGAGGCTGTCGGGGTTTGTAGTAGCAGCTGTTTATTGTTTGGTTGCTCCTCAACAGCCTCTCCTCTCCTCCTAGTGGAAAGGTAGGCTAAACCAGTCTCAGACCCTCCCTCCTCCCTCCTCCTCCTTTTCTCGCCCTCCCGCTCTCTCTCCCTCCCTCCCTCTCTCTCTCTCTCTCTCATTCTCTTTCCCTCTCTCTCTCTCTGACTTTTCTCCAGCTTGTGCAATAAATAAATAACTAAAATTCCTTCCTTTTCCTTCAGAAAGCCCCTAAAATCGCCAAGAAGGCTTTAACGTGATGGTGCGTTCAAAGACCTTTGGATTTTAATAATCCATTAGCGTCATCAATGGCCACCATTGTTCCTCTGACAGTCAATTAATCAAGCCACATTTCCTGCACCTGGATCTCTCCGGGGGTCATTTTAAATCTGCTCCAGCTCCCACCTGGTCAGAAATAAGCCCTTGGTGTGACTGTCATCTTTGGACCGGCTCTTTGAAGGGGGTTATATCCTTGGATGATGTTTTAATGGCACCATCGGATTCTGCTGTTTCTTTTTTCCCAGTGTGAAACTTTTATGGATTATGTTGAAGCACATAATGAGCAGCGCAGCAGCGCTGGATCTTCGGGGCTTTCGATTGCAGAGTTTAATGGGTTAATTGGGAAACTCATTACTCTTGGAAAGAGTTCGCAGAGATCTGGAAAAAGCAGAAATCCAGAAGTTTCTACGCTGTAGTATTATTGGCTGTGAAAATTCTTGCTCATTATGCAGGATAATGTCATATTTTTGACATTCATCTATGAATATTTATTCTTCATCTTATTTTCTCAGTGTCTTTAAGGCTTCAGCCCTGCTTCAACCAGGTCCAAACCAAATATCCTGCTGGTCAGAAGGTCTCTAGATGCTCCTCATCTTGAGTGCTGGATTATTTTTAGGCAGGGTCCAGAGATCAGGAGCACTCCTGCAGTAACGCTCCTCCAGTTTCTGGTGCAGGAGGAGGAGGCCTTCATGCAAACACTGTCCAAATTAGATGCAGAGATGGGGGATGGATTAATACACCACCGGGGATTCGAGCTGACTGACATCACACTGCCAGTTGTGGAGGAACAGTTTGTTCATGACCTTGAATTCGTCCTACAGGGGGGGAAAAATCCAGTCAGGCGGTAATTTAAAACAATTTCTTCAATTGCTTTTTTCCCCCTCTGAGCAAATGTTCAATTTGTGATGGAAGTCTTCCTACATGAAGCAGCCAGACTGAGGGGGGGGGGGGGACGTCAGAGCATAAATGAGATAATCCAGGCCTGTTAATGAAACTGCGCTGAATCCATACATGCACTGTGACCTCTGACCTGAGGTCTTTCTGAAGGATCCGTGCAGCCTGTAATGCTTTTTATTGGCGCATAGCGAACCCTCCTCTGTAGGAGACCAATATTCCACCCAGTCACACGTTGTTCTGATATCACAGATTAGAATTCAGCGGGATGTGAGGAGGCCAGCGCCTCCGTAACGGGTCGCCTGTTCTGGTCGATGGAGCCCAGAGGGTCATTTGCTCCAAGTGTCCTACAGTGATTTCCCTTTGATTATATTTCGTTTTGCTCCAGCGGCTCTTTGGCCGTTTGGTAAAACTCTCTGTGGTCTTTTCTCTCCTGTGTGCTGCCATCATCACTGTGCCTGTCACCCATCTCCTCTGGTATCTATAAATACCCCCCTTCTCCCCACTTCTCCTCCCTTCTCCTCTCTTCTCTTCAAAAACCTGATTCCTATTGATTTAGTGACCTATATACACATCAACACCACTACTCCCCCTACACACACACACACACACACACACACACTCTGCTGCTATCGATGGTCCTTAACTGTCTCCAGCTTTTAATTTCCCCCCCTGCTCCATTATCGTCTGCCTCCTGAGCTCACCAACGTGCACCTTTCCCTCCACCTTCTCTCCTCCTCTTGCTAGAAAGCCTGACAGGCTAAGAATAGTCCACCGTGTGTGCTTAAATCATGGAGCAGGAGGAGGATGGGGGGGGCAGCAGCTGATGCTCGTTCCTCTGCCTGCTTCAAAGTCTGGAAACTGAGCCGTGCGTGCGTAAACACTGGATCGGATGAAATAGTCTGATGAAAGGAGCTTTAAATTCAATATGAAATCTGACTCTGGCTGAAATGGATACACACGTGTAGGAAGAGAGCGGCGTGTGTGTGTGCACCAGAGTGCCATTATGTAAATGACGCTGCCAAATAAACTACAAAAAGGAAGGGGATTAATAATGAATAGCCTGTCACGGCATCATTTCTGCTGAAACGTGCAGGAACTGTGAGGGATTTGTAAAACAATTTTTTTTTTTAAAAGCATCTTTCCGTGGTCTCACCAGGCTGGAGACACCAAATCCATCCATTCTGTGAAAAGGTGAATAAATCTGCGGAGGAGCAGCTGCGAGCGACAGGATCGTGCGTGACAGATGATGGCTTGACTTCCTCAGCATCCACCTGTGGTCAATCTGCTCCATACTGGTGCGCCACCAGTCGCCTCCGCGGGCCCACACTGACCCCTAGCGGCCACGCGAAGCATCACAGGAGACTTTTCCAGGACAGTCCGTTTATTCAACAGTAAGTTGTGACAGGGAACACAATAGATAGAGTTCATTTCCATTACATCGTCGCGTGGGGATAGTGTTTCATTCACTACATAAACACCCTGTTTGTCACAGAGAAATGCTGACAGTGGCAGTGGGGGGTGGAGGGGGGCTTTGTTTAGTGCATTAATACAGGATTCCTCTTGGAGAAAGACAACAGAGGCGGCGAGGAGATTCCAGAAGGCCTGTAAGGTCCCTGGTTGCATCGTAAATCTGACAGCTGTGTGGTGGTTCGTCGGGCTCTGCGAGCAGCTTCCATTTATTGCATATCAGTGACATGTAAAGCGCAAATCTCTCGATTAAAATGTAATAAACTCTTTACTATATTTATAATACATCTCATAATATCTACGTTACATTCTGATATCTGATTCATATAGTAGGCGATATACATTGTGTGGGTATCAGCGGGACGTGCGGTCCCAGCCCGATAGATCAAGTTTTACAGACATAAACTCTCTCGCCACAATAAAAAGTTCATCTCGACACTTTGAAATAAATGTGATTTGTCAGGAACCCAAGTTGTCCAGTTGTGTTTTGTGCCTTAAAATCCTTTGTGCTTTCTATGATTGTACACACTCACATTCGGTGTTTCTGTGCCCCTCCGCGCACACATGCACGCACACACGCACGCACGCACACACACACGCACACACACCAAGCTGTGGACGCTAAGGAGGGCGAAGTGTCAGAGAAGTGTGACAGATACAAGAAAAGAGAGAGAGGGAGAGAGAGACAGAGAGAGAGGGAGAGAGAGAGACAGAGGGAGAGAGACAGAGAGAGAGGGAGAGAGAGACAGAGAAAGAGGGAGAGAGAAACAGAGAAAGAGAAAGAGGGAGAGAGAGACAGAGAGAGAGGGAGAGAGACAGAAAGAGGGAGAGAGAGACAGAGAGAGAGAGAGAGGGAGAGAGAGACAGAGAGAGAGGGAGAGGGGTCTGACAAAGAGAAAAACTGTGTCACAACTACACATCAACTACAGCACTACACAGACGCACACAACCAAAAACACACGAGTTCATCAAAACTTCACGGCTGTTCCGATAACTTTGCACAATATTTTCCATATTTCACCAAAGCGGATCATAAAATCAGTAAAACGCTGGTGGCTGACAACACAAACACAGGCCCAACAAGCAAAACGACACCAATATGTGACAGAAACGGAGGTTTCTGGTTGGAAAAGCAGGAGTTTTGTTTTTTTTTGCCGGACAAGCTCACACAACAAACAGTCTCCCCCCCCCCCACCCCCCCACCCCCCCTTTCCCTGTAACTCTGCTGCCTTGGTGCCGGAGGGGCCACAGGATCACCAGCCCATCCGCGGCCCCTCCCTGAGCTTTGGCCTCTGGTTCAGACAGTGATAATGAGATTCAGTCAGTGCAGCCTCGGCCTGGAGCACAACAGAAGCACCGTCAGAGTGTCATAGAAACCATTCTTGCCATACCATAATAACCCAGCTCGGGAGAAATGGCACCTCCAGAAACCTCCACCTGCCACACCAGTGCCCCCCCTTTGCATACAGTCAGATCACCGTGTGTTTAGCTCCAAGCGAGGGGGGGGGGGCGGGAAGAGGTCAGTGTGCAAATAAGCCGTCAAGTACAAAACACACAATAGATCCTAAAACATAAAATCATATCATCTGCATATGGACAACAGAGTTAAAGTGGACGCGCTGACACGATAAACAACACATAGAAATATATATATATTATATATATAGTGCTATACCTCCTATAGAAAGGAATAGTGATAAATAGAGCTCACAAATGATAACGATATTTTTTGTGTGTGACAGTAGAAGCTGCTCCCGCCTCAGCAGCCAGGAGGGAACGAGACTGGACGCCCTCATCAAGGTCATCTTGGTCGCCAGTGACGGGGCTCCGGTGTCGGGACGGGACGGGACGGGACGGGATGGGGGGGTCAAGTTTACAGTAAGGAAACGGGTTTCATTAGCTCTTTGGCTCCTGCTGCTAAGCTCCAGTTAAGACGAGGAAAAAAGGCTGAAGCAGCCTCGGAGATGATGGGCTGAGAATCCCAGACAGGGGGGGTCACCGGGGGTCAATAAAGAGAGACACGAGGTCCCGGAAATATTCTACTCATCATTCATCTAAATGGATGTGCAATCAATTTAAACGGATTTGCGATTACGGGGGGGGGGGGCAACGCCGCTCCACCTCAGACCCACTTTTAAAATTCAACAATCACATTGAGAAATCCATCACCGACTGATATTTGTGGCTTCGTTTCCAAAAACATCGGCCAGTGAAGCCCCCCCCCCGCAGGCCGCTTGGCAAACAAACACTGCCCCCGGAACAATTTCAGACATTCAACAGAAGAAATTAAAACCAATATGTACCGGCTGGTCGGGTTCCGACCCGTTAAAAGAACATTTTGAGATGAGGTGCGTCCTCACACAGTCGGTGTAATTCAGTGTGGGGGGGGGAAGGCAGTAAGGAGGCGCTTCTTAGTTGTCTTTTTTAGGCAGGAAGCTGAGGATATATTCCCCCACACCCAGGAAGTAGACCACCTGGGCGATGCCGAACAGAGGTGCGATGACCAGAGCTCGACAGTAGGCCCCCTTCAGGAAGGCCGCCGGGCCCTCGTTACGCAAGATCTTCCTGAGGGGGCAGAAAAGTTAATGAATACAAGAAACTTTGAGGTGTGAATGAAATCGGACACAAGAGGGCAGCACACACGTCGCCGGCCTTCGTGATGATTTGAGTATCTCCACACATTTATTAAACACGTTAATTAAACGTGTAATTAATTAATGGGAGGGAAACGTAAACAGGACCAGTGCGTGTTTGGAAAATCCCCTCATGTGTGAGTTAAACCAAACTATAGTGGCTGTTATTGCAGAGTGGATTTCATTCATGTCTCCTGAGACCCTCCTCTGAGGTAGCTGCTTTAAATAAATCTCACCTTGACTTTACACACACCACACACACACACACACAGAGCAGAGATAATGAGGTCACCTGATGCAGTCGGTCACGCCGCTGTACGTGTCTTCGGTGCTCCCTCGGTTCAGCGACTGCAGTCTAGTCTTTATCACTGAAACACACAGAGCTCAGGTGAAGATGCAGCAGCAGTTCACACACACACACACACACACACACACACACACTGCTCACCATCAACGGGGTTGACAGCAACGGCCGCTGTGCTCCCTGCAGCGCAGCCTGAGAGGAAGGACACATAGAAAGGAGCTGGTCCTTCAGCGCCTCTTTTCCCCAGATTATTCAGGTTGGCAAAGAGGGGGAAGTAGATGATGGAGAAAGGGACATCTCTACAAACACAAACGGAGGCACAATGCAGAGAGAGCACTTTGAAAAAGCTGGTTGCAACTTGGGGAAAAAAAAGGAAAAAAGCCAACTCTGTCCTACCTGAGCAAAGTGGCACCGAGGCCTTTATAAAGCCCAGCAATGCCCTTTTCCCTGAATAACTCTCTGGAAATCTGCATGGCTGTAGGGGACTTGGGCTCCACAGTTCCTGGAGCTACTGTCTGTGGCATCAGCTTCCTCTGAGCAGCTACACAGAAGCAGAGGAAACACGAACCATCACAGTTATCTATTCACACAGTAAAGCCACGTGCTGCTGTAGTGTAAACAGCTACACGGGCAGACATTTTGAATTCACTACACTAAGGATGCAGAATCAACACGTAATCCCTAAAATGGCCACACGAGGTCGCGATTTCTCCATTTTTGTCTTCATTTTTAATAACGCCGTATTTGGTTTCTCTTACCAATTCTCCCAGCATCTTGGAGCTGGATTTTCAGCATCTCCATAGGAGTTGTGACAATTACCTATGGCAACACAAAAAGTGTCAGGTAATGGCTTCCCCTGCAACACTGTCAGTAAATCTGTTTAACACTCTTGTATTTGGAATATTAATAGTTTTGGATAAATTGGTAGTGTGTGTATCTACTGGTACACTTTAGATCAATGGATATATACGTGTCCCAGTGTAATCCTTGGAGTAGTGACTAGTTAACTGGATTAAAGGTGAGATTGCCATGTACTCAGCTGCAATTTTAATCCAAGGTCTGCTACACTTAATCTAATCACGTTGCAATACTGAAGCCTTTGCCCTCAGTGACAACAGCCTCTCGGTCTTATCTGGCTCGTCAAATCAAGCAGCCATTGTGAGAGTAACAGGACAACATTCCGGCGATTCCCCCAGACAGAATTATAGTGTGATTCTGCAGTTGTTACAGGCAGAGGGACACTGATGGTTGCAGGTGAAGAGTGACAACTCACCTGGCAGGTGCCTGCGCCGCAGCCTGCCAGCATTTCTTTGACCAGGGTAAGTTTTCTGAAAAGAAAAGGAAAGGAGGAATGATTTAAAGCAGGTGGCTTCCTTTCTGGAGCTGTCAGCACCACAGATAGGGATGCTAATCTTTGTCTTCTGTATAGCCATGTCACACTGGCGGGAGGCTTAATAATTCACAAGGTGAACCAGATGAGTCAATCATTCATCAACCCGCGCGTTTGTCACCATAGCGATAAAAGCATATGCCCACAACCCTTCGGGGGGGGGGGGGGGGGGGGCTGCACACACCTGGTTACATGTGCAAGCAGTGCTAATTAAGCTCGCTAACACAGTCTGTCATCCTTAAATTTTAAAAGTAAAACAGAACAGCTGAAGATGCTTCGATGTCCTGAGAGGATGGAGGAGTACCTGGAGCCTTGGCGTGAACACACAGCTCATGTGGAGGGCTGCGCGCTAGTAGACAGTAATCGGGGTGTGAGTGTGTGTCAGTCCTCACCCATCCTTAGAGAGGTGATGTCTGAAGAAGTCGTTGGCGGCCAGTTTGATGGCTTTCTCTGGCGTGACCAGTGTTAAGTTCACCGCCGCTCCTGAGAGGGGAAAAGAAAGGAAGAAGGGGAGAAAGTGAGCGACTGACTCTGTTAGCGTCCTGGTGTGGTCGACCCTCTCGCAGGAAACCTACCCCGGTACATCCCAAAGTACCCCTCTGACCGGATGGTCTTAATAAGGCAATCGGACCTGCAACACAAGCGGGAGCAACAATGAGGGGGGGGCCTGCGCAGCACGTGCAGTGGAGATCAGAGACGGGGAGCACGTACATGCTGGTGTAAAGGCGAGATCCATTCTGCTGGTTCTGCAGGCGAGTCTTGGCCAAGTCGATGGGAAACACGCAGGTCACCCCGATCAAACCAGCGACTCCCCCATTGATCAGTTTGGCAGGCAAACTGGGGAAAAACCAGTGAAAATGAAGCCCGGCCCCTCCATGGAGCCGTGCCGGCCATTCCTGACCTCACCTTATTTGTTTGTCAGCCATTTATGTGAAGCCGCGGCCGGTGGGTGTCAGTCTGTGCACGTGCTCTGGGACGGTCCTGCTGCCGTGGGTCGGTGCTGCTCCGCTGGGATCCTGTGCGCTTTAATTTGAGCCGATCTGCAAAAACGACAGAGCGACATTTCCTCAACAGAACCTCAGCAAACCCAAAAGCCCGTCTCAGTCAGAGCGGCGAGCGAGGACCGGCTTCATCATTAACTCGGGGGAAAACGTTGCCAAACAGACGGCCTGCGTCGAATCACTGGATAAAAGACGAGCAGGAAGTGATGCTGAACGAGGGCGTGTTTAAACCGTTGCGCTAGTTGGACAGTTCTGTGGTAGTAGCATTTGGTAACCATGACAACAGTGCAGATAACTGTCACACAGGCGACGCCAGCCTGTTTACAGACGATCAACAAACACGATGTGATTGAGAAGGTGAGGGGCTCTGTTAGTGGAGCTCCTGTTTAAGCCCACCTGTCCCGGGCCCCTGCAGAAGCTGTTAAACAGCACAAAAAGCACGTTGACGACTCTTTTATTGATCTGTCACCAGGGATACTCCAAAACTGCTCCCATCCCAAAGATCTGGCAACATCAGGCTGTGCTAGTCACCTAAAGAGCTTCTCTCCTGGTATCAGCAGTGTGAGCAGCTAATAAATCATTTGTGTGTTTTAGTTATAAGATGACAGGGTGCATCTCCACTCTGCTGTGTGCTGTGGCTCATGTGTTAAAAATAGGTATTTATTAAACACACAACGCCGGCCTCATTGTCTGTTAAATCAATCTAACTGGAACATCTGTTCATCAGGCTCGTCCTTGAGCGGCCATGTTTTATTCATCCTCTCTCTCTCTCTCTCTCTCTCTCTCTCTCGCTCGCTCCTTTGGGTACGTTGGCGTAAACAGATGAAATATACCTGATTTAGCGGAGATGCTGGCCTATTTTTGACACTGAATACCCTCAGTGTGGATAAAAGATGCTTTCATTTCCACTTCCCTTCCCTCCACCCCCTCCGTGCACCAATCACGGCCGGCCACCGTGGCTCCCTGACCTGCCTCCACCTCTCTGCTCCTCAGCAGCCATTGGTTTCAGGACTACAAACGCAGCCTTTTCCTCCCCGTTCTGCCCCGACTCAGGCCGTGTTTACCCTGGCCGGGGGTCTGAGGCCGGGCCGGCTCCACCACTGGCTGCTCCAGAGGTGTGGGAGCTCCAGAGGTGTGGGAGCAGCCAGCACACAGCAGACCTCCTCCAGCCCTCTGCCGTTGCTCCCTCTTGCCGTTGCCACTTCTCATTTCTGCGCGCAGCACTTCTGGTTCCTGTTTCCATGTTCTTCCACTCACGCCGACACAATCCTGCAGCGCCTCTACCCAACCACTCTTTCCTGAGCGTCCACGCCACCGCCGCCGCCTGAAGACGATGAACGTTGGCGTCTTCCTCTTGTTTGTCCACTTCCGTCCATCCGCCCCACGCAGCCGCCCCCGCCCCGGGATGCTTATCTGGTCCACAGCCTGGTGCTACAGTGCTGCCATGACAACTGGAGGAGACGGCCGGCCTCAGTGTGCAGCATCACTTATTTACAGGGGATCAGGAGCCAGAAAAGGGACCACAGAAGAAGACATTTCTGAGCGGACAGGGCGAGCCGGTGCACCGGCGGGAAGGGAGAGCACTGTTGATCAAAGCGGACCAATTGTGCAAGTCACTGATAACGGCTGCTTTTGACCCTTGTTCTTTATTTTGAGTAATGTGGCAATAAACACGGCTTTTCTGCCAAGGTCGGGGACGTTGAACGTTGTCAGCGAAGCGGCGCACGTGCACCAAAAGTCAGGGCAGAAAATGAGCAATCGTATATTGAGGAATTGGCGTTTTTACCGTCCGCGAGTGTCGCACGTGTGTCAGAAGGGCCGAAGCGCCGGTTTTCCATGTCGCAAAGCCGTAAACTTTGCATTCTTGATTCCCATTTGCCTCCAGTCACAGACAGTCAAACATTTGCTGGAAAGCAGTTGGAATAGTGGATGTGGAATAGTCACAATATATAAGTGATTAGCGACCTTATTGGCTCCTCACTCAACAAAGGCGCACATGTGCGTGGAGGGAGACAAACCAGTGATGATTTTAATGCCCCAATGCGGGGTGTGTCAGCGGAGTCACACAACGTCTATGATTGATACCGCATGGCCAATATAGAAAGTAATTGCGTAACATCTGGAGTTTTCCTTTCACTCATGAATACATAAAGCAGTCATATCTTATCAACAGGAGCTCCTTGAGAGAGGGCAAAGGTCATTGGAGGTGAGTGGATGCTAATGAGAGGAAGTGAGCGCGCCGTCAGCGGTGCGAAGGCATGACTGTGACTCAGTGGAGAAATGTTGCCGAGTCAGGACAACGCTGGCACGCTCTTCCTCATTTTCAGCCCATTTTCATAGAAACAGGATTCTCTAGCTTGAGACTCAAAAAAAAACAAACCCCCACAGCACAGACGGCTTCAACACCCAGACACACACGTGCGTTCCTGCAGCCTGGAGGGTCAAAACCACCACACTAATGTCCACAATATACAAGTCAAATGCCTCAAATGACAGCGTGATATTGTCTGTAATGGCTCATTTTCAAGATATTGTCTCAACACTCTCCCTTATAATCAACAGCTGCTGCCTTTTTTCCAGCACCAGCATAAGTTGTGTCTATTTTTGGCCATCGAGAGCGGAAACAGGGGATAACATTTGTGGTGTCACAGATAAATCTGATTACTCTTCTCTGCAGCATCAGGATTATAAACCTAATACCTGCTGAATAAAGTGGGAGCCACCAGGGCCACCGCAGGGTCTTCCAGCCTGAACGGGGGGTGAACTGGAATCAGAAAAGCACGACTTTCAGACAGCGATCGCTTCGAAGGAGCCGTGATCTCAGCATCACTCGGGGTAGTTTCTCGTGTTAATCCCTTTTCATTTTCTCCAACAGCATCTCCAAATGTTGCAGATTACAGTCAGCGGTGGAGTGCAGTCCAGTGCAGATTAAATATTAAACAGTCCTGTTGGTCCAGCCCAAACTCCTGTTTAAAGTCAATGAAAGCCCGAAACAGGTCCCTTGGAAAACATAGACGTCACGGTCCACCCCACAACGGCTCACCTCATCAATTATTTGAAGGCTGCAGGAGCCCTTTCATTCACCGGATCCTTCCACACAACCCGCCGGTGTCATGTGTGACTGCTGTGGGTTTTAGGGGAGCAGCGGATACAACTGCATGTCCTCCAGCAGGAGATGGCTGACGTGAATAAAGAATCGTCCCGTTTGAACGCTGACAGGATACCGATGCCTAGCGAACGCGAGTCACACGCTCTGGGTTAATGACAGGGGAGGTGGGCGCAGATCGAGTGGGTTTCGCCCCCCCCACCGCCACCATCGCTGCCCACGGGAGCCTCCCGGCCCGGAGGAGCCGGCAGAGGGCGGCCAACAGACTCTCGGACCGGTTCGGCGCCTCATCCGATCCCCGTGAAGCCAACGGCAGCCGTTAGAAACGTCTCCGCATCTCAGGGTTGAGCCTGCACCTGCCGCGAGGAGAACCATTCTGAGACGCGCACGCAATGTGCGCGTCATTGCGTTGATACACCAATGTGCGTTTTACACGAGCTCGCATCGTTGCGCGCGTTATGTGCAGGAAAATCGAGGTTTGCAGCAAAATGCAGGATGAGCCGCTTCCTCCCGCGTCGAAGCCTCAATCCCCGCACACACACACACACGCACTATCATCATCATGCATCAGCAACCAGCTTCGTGCGTCCCTTTCTGGCTCCCCCAAAATGAATAATGGCGTAAATGTGTCAAATTCCCAACATCAGTGATTGTTAAAGGATTTCAGGACCAGACTCCGGGCGACGCATCGTGCAGCCGAACGTTACGTACCACATGCGGCTGGTCCCGTTACCTCTCCGGTGGCGGCTGGCGCTGCTAAACCAAAGCGGGTTTTCTTGTTTTAACGCTCCAACTTTGACTGACAGAAGAGAAAAGCGAACCTACCGGCATTACTAGCGTTCAAGCGTCTGGAGGGAGGCAGAGGAGGTGGGAGTGAGCGCGGGCAGGCGGCGCGGGGGGGGGGGTGCGTTGGAGAAATCAGATGGAACGGGAGCGTTTGAGAAATTGCACCCCCTGGTGGCGAGTGGCCCAACTGCGGCTCTGCTCCCAGGTGAAGGGGGCGGGGCCCCGGCGTCATGGTGACGTAAACCTGATAACCTTGAACATCCTCAGAGGGGCAAAATGGCTGTTTTTGCTGAATTGACGTCACTCAATACGTGTAGGTGCCACGTATTGAGTGACGTCAATTCAGCATTTTCAATACCTCCAGAGAACTCATACATTTAAAAGCAACCTTTAGATAAATTGTATTTATTTCTTGGTTTCCTTATATAGTCCTCCAACGTATGAAAGCTGGAACTACATAAAAATGTTCTAATGTGAATCTTCATTCTGAAACTATGATTAAAAAAAAAAAAATACTCGCTGTTAGTCAAGTTATCTTTGTTAAACCAAAAGGCACCAGTCATAGTCCAGCCTGTGCACGTCCACAAAGGCCAATCTGATCACGCAGCCTGTTCAAAATTCCTTAAATACATTTAAAATGAACAAAACACTGTTTGGGGCAATGGTATGGCCACCGTGGGTCACAACATGACATGATATTTTAGGTATAGTTACTATGGTTACAGTGGCTGCACACCACGTTGGGAAAGGACAGATGTAGAGTTTCAGGCGGCGCCTCGCTCCATGAGCTGGTTATCCATCTTCGACTCCAATGCGTTTGTTTAGACAGCGGCGTGAAGCGAGGGCTGCGACGCTGACCTTTGACCATCTGGACCCGGCATGGGTGCGCCGACTGCTGTGCCTTCGCTCAAAGTGGAGCTCTCCTCTTCCAGGCCCACCCTCTTCAGAGACTCCGAGTACTTTCTCCTTCCTATACGAACCGTGTCCTCTATCTCATCGGCCAGGTCCCTCCTCCCGCTCTCGATCATGGCGCTCACCAGCCTCGACACGGCGCCCGGCCCGGCCCTTCTCTGCCCTCTGGCCCAGTGAAACAGCATGTCGAGCACCAGGGCTCCCAAGTTGTCCCTGGTGGCCAGAGCAAGAGGATTTTATCTTATGGAATCAGCTTTGATATTGAATTTAGCAGCACATTACATAATGTCAGTAAGCGGATATGATTTCAGTCCTGCCCACATACAAATTCCACAATTTTACTGACACGGGAGGACGCCAGAGCTCCAATTCAAGCATCCGAAAGAAAACATCTTTTCCATTTGTTCTTCCACCCTCAGGATAAATCATGAGGCTTGAGGAAGAGGAGGAGGAGGAGGAGGAGGAGGAGGAGGAGGAAGAGGAGGGACAGATGAGCACCACTCTACGTGTAATCTCCTACAGTGTCCCAGATGGCTCCGCGATGGCTGACAGTGCAGATTAAAACAATCAAACCCCTCTTCTCCTCCTCTCCCAGTGTGCTTTCTGTATCTCACACATGCACGCACTCGTTACATCACTCGCTCATGCAGAGATGCTACAAATCAGTGTTCCGCAGGTCTGACGCCGTAATCCCCATGTACAAAGGTCTGGACTGCCGGTGCTTCACCGGGCAGGTTTCTCCCTTTTTAAATATCCTTATAGACCAAAAGACATCAAATTTAAACATTACTGACCTGCTTTTGTACTGGATGCGATCCAGTTCCTCGTAGCTTAAGCCAAGGTTGATGCCGACGACCCGCCAGTCTTGTCCTATCTGGAGAGAGATGGACAGCAGGTTGGATTCTGTCAGGTAGCCGCTCTCAGGATCGCCCAGGTTCAGCGGCGGATGCTGGGAATTTTCCACGAAGAAACCATTTTCCGAATCTGCGGCCTGCGGCAAAAACACGGGAGCTGATTTCAAGCAGGACTGCAGGAGGATGTTCAATGTCAAAGCTGAAAAAGCCGAAAACTGTCCCTCACCGGAAGCTTAACTGGTAACGTTGCAAGCCACTGGTTATCGTGGCCTTTCCTCTTCCTGGCCAGTTCCTCGGGCAGATCACCGGGGATCTCCCCTCTATAGAAGGACACCTGCAGCACAGGTTGGAGACATCATCATGTGGTGGGACTCAGAGATCATAATCCAGTCCAGAGAATTCAGCGCGGCCATAATTACAGTGCAGCAAGCTCAGACCTTTTGACTTTTCTCTCATTATTAGTTTCTCTTTATGCTAAAAAGATAGGTTTGCAGTTTGAAGTAGCTACTGGTATGATAACCAAACTCTAAATTATTCCCTAATACTAAATATTAGTATTAAAACAATATCATCATAAACAGGAGACAATAATTACCTGCAAATAAACGTTATATTAGGTCCATGCATACTCGGAATAATGTGGAAAATGGACTTTATGTTTGGCCAGAGACAGTAAAGGTCACCGTAGTTGGTTGATGACTGATCTTCTCACCTGGCCCCTCACAGGTCCTGTATGACCCTCCACTGCACAGATGTAAACCTCCTTCAGGTTCTTCAGGCTGGAGTAAAACACAAAGCACAGTCTTCCCTCCACGCAGTCCGGTCTCTCTGTGGGACACCAGCAGATGTGAGCAGCAGGAAAAGAACAACCCGTCTGAGACCTGAACCAAACCTTCAGACCTGTGCTGATGTCCAAGCCCCTCTCAAAGCCGGCAAAGAACTGCTCCCCTTCCAGCAGGTCGCACATGTCTGAGGGCTGCGGTCCGTCGTAAAGCTCCGCCAGAGACTGCACCCTGTTGTCCACCTGTGCACACCGCAGCAGAATTTGGCTTTTCTCCATGTGTTCAGGGTTCACCCCCGTCACACGGGTCCAGGACGTAGTTAAATGAACTCTACAGAGCAGAGAGAGGAGCAACAAACCTTGTTCGAAGGTAAACACTGCAGAATAACTTGTGAAGGATCCGTTTTGCGCTGCAGGACGAGAAACTGGACCTTGAACTGCTTTAGCTTCTGGTAGACTTTTCTCACAGTTCCACAAACGATTCGCTGAGTGGTGTACCACAACCAGTACCTGTGACCACACACGGGGTGTAAAAACAACCACAGTGGATACACGGAACACACAATACAGGGCCAAAATCTCACCAGGAGAAATGTGTGATGTAGAAGATAGCGTAGACGTGGGTGACGTAGAGAGACACCTGGGATGTGATGTCAGTCCAACTTTGGGCCGCAGGGTCTCCGTGTAGGAGATGCAAGCAGGACATGTCAGCTGTATGACCTTCAAAAACAGAAGAAAACAATATAGAATCATGCATAGGGAGGAGGGTCGACCGCGCCGGTGCTGTCCAACACAGCAGAATTACACCTGTAATTCAGTTGAGCCCAATATTCGGAACTTCTCTGGTGACATAAACGGGTTGAAATGGCTTTGTTTTTAGCAGGACCGCATAAGGATTCTCAGCAAAACCGCCCTGTCAGAAGATCATTATCTTTTCTAAAGTGTTTTCCAGGCAGCAGCAGAAGCCGCTTGAGACGCGGTCGGTGCCGACTGTTCCCCCGACACAAGGTCACCAGACGCCCAGCGCAGAGCGAGGCAGACTTCATTAAAAGCAGGGCCAACAGTTCACAGCTAACTTTTCTACGAGCTCAGGCGGCTACAAGTAAAGACGACAACAGCAGATTGTGCGGCGCCATAGAAAAGTAAGTAGGCGCCACTTTGAGCAAATGCCCAAGGTCAGAAGGCCCCACGTGAACACACTGCACCTGTGACTCCAGGAGGCAGGGGAACCTGGACTTTGACAGGCTGCAGGAAATCTGTGCTTGGATTCTGGGAGAGGCAGAGAAGGGGGCTAACGCGAGCCTGAGGGTCTCCACACAGAACCTGTATCTCCGCTGCAGACACCTGAAGCACCTAAAGAGAGCAGGACGGTGAAATTCTACGACAGAAAGGGTTGTCATTGTTATTTGGACTGAAGGGATACCTGTAAGGTTACAGTGCGGTTCTCCAAGGTGGAGTCTGGCAGGAAGTGGAGCTTTATTCCTGGGTCGGCGCTGGAAACGAGCAGAGTTCCAGCTGATGTAAGAGAGCAACTGTCCTTTACCGGTCGGGACACAACCATAAACCAGGAGAACTGGCGCACTGTGCAGCAGGCCAGCTAGAGGTCGTTTGTTTAAACACTGACATTAAAATTTGTCACCGTCACAGAAAAGACAGCTACGGCTTTATGAAAAGGTCTTGCACCGGGATGCTTTACCCTGGGAGGACGGCGACTCTGGCTACCGCTCCGGTGTTTACGTCCTCTCCTCAGCACCGTGGGCAGAGTGCTCCATGAGAATCCATCAAACCTCTGCACCACCACCTCGGTTCTCTTGGGCCGGTGATACGGCACACACACCTCTACAGGCTGCAACAGCCCAAAGATGAAAAGTGGTTGTTCAACAGATTAGTGGATTTTCACCTGTCCACACAATGCTACGAACATGTGATCTAAATGCATTGAAATAATTATGATGACCTTTAAATCTTCCCATATTTCTTTATATAGTTTTCAGTGCTTCAATACGTACTTTAAAAAATTTGATTCCATGTGGTCGAAGCTCCAGGGGACAACTCAGTAAGATTTCATGTTCTTCCAGATGTACCAACGTCTTTTCTGGTGTCTTTTCAACCCACTCCAATCTTGTGGTTGTCAACAGGCACCCTGGGGGGAACAGCAGCTCAGCCCCCCCCGGGAGAAACACGTGACACCCAGCGGGCGAAACACAAAAGCTAAAGAGCAAAAGGAGCACCGCGGTATAAATTACTGCTCAGAAACACGACGAGTCGAGAGAAATCCCTGGTTTAGTTCACCTGCGCTGATTAAATCTCAGATGCAGTTCTTGAATTTTGGTTTCTGGTGGATCTGTAAAGAAAATAAAGGTGCTCAGGGGCCAATCTGTTGACAGAACATAGATCAGTAAGAGTCTCTTTTTCCATTACCAGGTACAGGAGGGAGAGGAGGAGGCGTGGGGGGTCGTCCCAAAGGGTTGCCACGCATGTCTATTTTTAGCAAGGGCAGTTTGTTCAGACAAGGTGGGACGACACGGATATCGTTGCTGTAGATGAAAAGCTCCCTGAGAGAGGAGAGAGAACCTGGCAACAAAGGAGAGGAAGTGTTCTTGGTTAATGACGCAACTGTGATTTTAACAAACACAACAAAGAAACGACAATACCTTTGCACCCGTACACTCACCCATGCTCTCTGGTAGCTGCCTCAGTTTGTTTTGGGACAATTCCAACTTAACAAGACCCCCCAGGGAGCCAATTTCATCAGGTAGTCGCTGCAGAAGGTTGAGGGAAACATCCAGCGTGCGCAGCCCTGACAGTTGACCCAGACTCGGGGGAAGAGTGATTAGTTTGTTCCCCAGGAGGGAGAGGTAGGTGAGAGAGGACAACTGGCCGACATCAGAAGGCAATTCTGAGATCCGGTTTTGGCAAAGGAGCAAAGACGACAATGTCGGCAATCCAAGGAGGCAGGGAGGCACACAGGAGAGCTGGTTGAAGGAGAGGTCCAGGTGCACCAATTGAGAAAGGCAGGAAAAGGACATGGGCAGAGTGGTCAGCAGGCCTGGAAGAGGGTCACCTTGTGCATCATAAAAACGGTGTCCTGGAATCAGATATATTTGTTCATATGTAAGTGTTCAATGAAACATCTGTTTGGCACTGTTGTGTGGCATGAACATGTATTATGACGATGTATTCATAACTGTACCTCGAACCGTGAGTGTGTGCAGATCTGTCAGATTGGGGATGACATCCAGTGCATCATCCAGGCCTGCTTTGTCCTCTGATCCCACTGTGAGGTACTGCACTCCCATTAGCTGCTCTGGGATGGAGGCCCAAAGCAGAGGCAGTGCAGCCGCTCCTCCTTTGTACACATCCAGGGTCAGCCTGGTATCAGCCAACACAGACGTCAGCTCCACCGAGGGAGGCAAGGGGGGACTGAGACACACCCCAGAGGAGGAGGACGATGAGGATGAAGACAAACTGGGATGTAGATGTAGGGGCATGCTTGATATGAAAGGACCACAGGTGAAGCTGGGGGGAGTCGCAGGTGCAGCATCGCTCTCTTCATCCATATCTTTAGTTTGGCCTTGAGATCTGAGCCTACTTGACTTCTCCTGATCCTGGTCATTTAAAAGTCCAGGGAACCTCAGAGTTGGACCATCCGTGGTAACATCGGACTGTTCCCTGTGAATTTCATCACGACCTTCCCCTTCGTGGTTGCCTTTGTCCATTTAAGCTAATGTTTACAGTTCTAGAAAGCTTTCTCCGAATTAATTTCCTTCTCGGGTTTAAGTTAGGCATTATGTGAATATTTCATGGTAAGAATAATCAGTAGTTAAGCAAGACTTGGGCAAATGCCCGCCGGAATTCAGGCAATAATTTTCTATACATGCTTGCAAGGTGTCTGAAACAATTGCATTGATTCTAGCTCACAGCTAACAGCAGCTGTGCTACAAATATTAGCAACTGCATCCTGTACACATCTGGTTTGATTAAACTCTTAATGATCTGACAGATAATGTAGACGGAACCGTACAATATAACAAGTATTGTTACAATTTAATGTTACCGTGCTAACCGAAACTATCGCCAATCGAGGCTGCGTCTCTGTTTGAGCACTTCCTTGTGACACTTTTGAACGAAAGGGCTTCAAATCATGTCCGACCATTGTTTACACAGAGTTCACCGACAAGCGACGAGCGGAGTCTAATCGTCCATATAACAAGAGAGCAGGAACTGTGCCGCCTTTTCGGTTGTTCCCGACACACATAGCAAGTGCCCCTTGTAAGAGCGCCGCCAAAATTTGAGCAGGGGGCGGTAGCTGTCAGTGTAGCAGTACCTCATTCTGACCACAGTGTGGCGCTGTTGCGCGTCTGCTGTCTAAGTAGTTCAGCGTTCAGATTCGACGCACGATCAATACAATGTTTAAATGTTGATTATTATGATTTTTTTTCCTTCTCGAGTTGGCCCATTCATCAAAACCCGATCCCTATTTTTTGATGGGAAATCTTGTTAGCATGTAATAACTCCTACGTGTAATATGACTATTCCTGCAATAAACATCTACAGATGTATTGTATTTTTTATTACATATTTTAAATTAGAATTGGCAGAAATGAACAGAACATGAAGCGCTGTCACTGGTTTGCTCAATCGATTTGTAAACCATTACCCAATATCCTCTGGACGGATCAATGCAAATTCCTCCTTAAGAAAAAAAAAATCAGCAAGATAAAGCCGAACATAGGTTGGGCCTTTTAGGTAAACAGAGGTAACTGTCACATAAATTTAGTACAAAAAACATGTTTTTTTTAACTTGCTGCGACCTGACCTGTCGTCGGCTATGACGTATTGATATCTTACTTGTGATTGGTCGGTTTCCTCCTCGTTCTTGGCCGTGATTGGATAATCGGCTAAA
This sequence comes from Takifugu flavidus, assembly GCF_003711565.1. Classification (NCBI taxonomy): domain Eukaryota; kingdom Metazoa; phylum Chordata; class Actinopteri; order Tetraodontiformes; family Tetraodontidae; genus Takifugu; species Takifugu flavidus. The sequence goes on from NC_079532.1 coordinate 8,393,362, forward strand.
GCCCCTCCCCATCCCACGGACTCACACTCGGTGAAATACCGTATCAACAACACCCCGTGCTGGAAGTCGTTCAGGGTTCATCAGGAGTAGAATCTAGAAAACAAGAGAAAAATAGTCTTTTTGTTGCTCTTTCACATCCTCTCAGTTTAGCGTTGGTCTGAATCTGAATCCGCTGGAATCTGCTAAAGTTAGAGGTCATCTGTTTCCCCCTAAAACGTTAGAGGAGAAAAAAAAAGCAACAACAGCAGGTTACGTTAATAATACAGTCATGTAACGGGACAAAGATACAAACTTTTCGACACGTATTTCCAGTGTATCTGCCGCATTTTCGTCCTTGTGAAATAAACCTCAGGAGTCCGCGGACCGTTATGTTTCCTTTAGACTCGCCGTGGAACATTTCGTTTGCCGGCTGTGGGTTCCTCGGCATCTACCACGTTGGTGTTGCCAGCTGTCTGGTGGAACAAGCGCCTTTCCTGGTGCATAACGCCCGGCACATTTATGGAGCGTCCGCTGGAGCGCTCACTGCCACCGCCCTGGTTACCGGAGTTTGTCTTGGTACGAAACATTTGGAATTGATGTATTTGACAAAAGTGTTGTGAGCTGCAAGTACCAATGTAATTTCCTGCCTTTGTAATGGTGTTGGTTCATCCTATTAATGATGTATTACACAGTATATTGATCAGCAGTCACAGAGCATTGCTGCCTGCTGCTGAGGGGGATAATAACCCTATTTAGACCTTTCTGTATATGTGATGGTAACTGATTACATTTGTTTGATTTGTCTTTCCCTCATTGTCTTTGCAGGAGAAACTGGTGCGAGCATCATTGATGTTGCAAAGGAGGCACGGAAGCGGTTCCTCGGCCCGATGCACCCTTCCTTTAACCTCGTGAAGATTGTACGTCACATGATGGGCCGCACGCTCCCAGCTGACTGTCACCATCAAGCCAGCGGGCGGCTGGGGGTCTCCCTCACCCGAGTGGCAGACGGGGAAAACGTCCTGGTCTCGCACTTCAACGACAAAGAGGAGCTGGTGCAGGTGTGTTTTGAGTGTGTTCTTCCTCGAATTAACGATTCATTTGTTGACGTTCGTTTGTTCTTTTCAGGCATGTGTCTGCAGCGCCTTCATCCCGGTGTACTGTGGAATCATTCCCCCCACGCTGCGAGGAGTGGTGAGTAGGACGGACGTCTCGGCCCTCCTCGTGCTCGCCAGCCCTGCGTTGGCGGTGTGAGGGTTGGCTCGCTGCTTTCCTTCAACTTTGCACCTTGTTTCCTATCATTGTGTTGTTACTTTGGCACTTGAGTCATTCCGTAACTCTGCCCCCATTGGTGCCCCCACTCCAAGAATCTGTTTGTTCTGGGTAGCACAAGTGTGGAAGATAGTTTTTAAATCCCCTCTACTGGCTGCATGCTAAAGGGGTTTGCCAATCTTTTTTTTCAATAGCTCTAACTTTTTCTGGGAAAAACCAAGCAGCGGTTTTGAGAGTACCCCCCCCCCCCCCCCCCCCAGCCTCAGTGATTGGTTAAAGAGCTCAAGCCCAATGTGATCATGTTGGCAGAGACGGCGAGGTTGTTCTGTTCTTTGGCTCCGATTCATGAAATTGATGTCACCCTGCTCTTATCTGTACACACACACGCAGCGGGGTCAAAGGGTCGCCAGCTTCAATAAAAACAAACCTGACTCACTTCTGGATGTGACATCACCTGTTCTATAATCATTCGGATGTCCTCTGAAAAATCAAAGTCGGAGGACTTGAGCTGCTCCTGACTGTGCTGTCGTTCCCACAGCGCTACGTGGATGGAGGAATCTCGAACAACCTCCCCCAGTACGAGCTGAAAAACACCATCACCGTCTCCCCGTTCTCCGGCGAGAGCGACATCTGCCCCCGGGACTCCTCCACCAACATACACGAGCTGAGGTTCACCAACACCAGCATCCAGTTCACCCTCACCAACCTCTACAGGGTCTCAAGGGCGCTGTTCCCGCCAGAACCGGCGGTAGGTCACATGACACAGTCCAAGTTTAAACCCACTGGCTCTGATGATCTGAAGTGAACTCCTCGTGAGAGACTTATGTATGTGTTGGTGTTCCGGGTGCAGGTCATGAAGGTCATGTGTAAACAGGGCTATAAAGACGCTCTGCACTTCCTGAAGAAGAACGGTGAGAAGCTTTGGCTTTCTTTTGTTAAAGCTGTTCCTTTAAACAAGCCTGTAGGGCGGGGACAGATCTACCTGTGACACCTTCAGGTCACTTCAGGCCCACCTTCACTTTCTCGTATTTGGCTCCTTAATGTCCCACTTTTGTCTTCCTTTGTTTCCTCTTGTGTTCCAAGATACAAAATTTGGATTATTCATCAATTTTCCAAAAGCCAACGCAAATTAAAATCGCCCCCAGACTTTTTATTTGCTTGAACAAAGCTGCTGCTTGTGTTAAACGCTGCCCAAATAGGTGCCAAACTGACGTTTTGCCTGTGCTTTGGTTGTCAGGGCTGCTAAACTTCAACGGGCCTTACAGAGGCAGAGTGCTGCTGGGTAGTGGCCAAGAGAGGCCGGATCACAACGATGAAGAGGACAATAAACATGATGAAGAGGAGGCAGCGGTGGTTCACTGCAGTGCCTGCATAGAGGAGCACTTCATTGAACGCCTCTCACCCACCCTGCACAAAGGTAACTGATGTGGCAAAGCAACAGATCCGTCTCCACGTTTTCCAGTTTAACTGTCGATCATCATCAGTTGTTGACCTTTAATGGTTTTTACTACCAACAAATAACCCTTAAAACAACCTAAGTGGGAATTTATTTAAAATGTATTCACTCAACCTCGTGACCATAACGTAATACATTAATATTGTGTTCCTATAAACCCCCTGCAGAACTGCTGAAATCTATTTTTGGTCACTGTTGACAGATTATTTATTCAATACAAGGTCATATTGACTTGGAAGCCTGGATACTGGGCCTGTGAGCCATCTTATATCGAGGTCATCAGATACTGATAGTTATAATAATGATGTCATTCATCACTGTGCCAGAAACAGAGGTGAGACCGAATCGGGTCCAATCGTAGAGAGGAGTCAAAAGATGGTATCAGTTCGACCAGCAAACACTATGAAATGTTGTAAGGCATAAATCCAATCTGGCACTTATTCAATGAAGACAGAGGTGATGTGAAGCACCAGCAGAATGTGAGATCAGGAACACTGTGATCTGACAAACACAACAGAGAAAATGGACTTAAAACCCAGGGAAAGACGCCACAGCTGACGTGGGTGCGGGACTGGCCGAACGAGGCAGCCGCAGAGACCCGACACAAGCAGTGTTAAAGATGAGGCGTAATGTTATACGGTTATTTTAAACACTTCTGTTAATAGGCTGTGACATCATAGGTTATTTCCAGTAGTCAGTCACCTTGTTGCCTCCCGCAGCTCTGGTGGAGGCCTGCATGGAGAGGAGGAGTCTGGTGAAGACTCTCGGCAACATGCTTCCTGTCAGGGTGGCGTCGGCCTTGATGCTCCCCTACACCCTCCCTCTGGAGTCGGCTGTCTCCTTTACCCTCAGGTACTGTTGGATTCAAGTCATCCGACTCTCCAAGAGAAAAATGCTGGATTATGGGATCCCGCAGTTGGCGTTCAATTAGCATTATGACGTTATTTAGCATAATCTTTTTACTCATGGTTTAATTATGTTACGCTATGTTTTTACTCATGCTTTTTTTACAAATACAGCGCTCATAAATCCTCTCGCTCCTCTTTTATGACTAACATATTGCATGAGTAGATTTTTGGAGTGGCTGCCAGATGTGCAAGAAGACGTGGGCTGGATTCGAGAGCAGGTATTAAAAGTCCTTCAGTGTGTTCTGCGCCAGGCCTCCAAAAGCGTATTCCAGCATGTGTCTGCGAGGTATGTGTGGCTCCCCTCTTATATTCGGGTTTATACATCCATCTCAGCATGGCTGGGATTCAACCTGCCGGGTCTTTACAATTTTGGCCACCTGGGGGCAGTGAAGGTTTTATCTGGGGGTGAAATGCAGTTAGTTGCGGGTAGCATATAGTGATTTCTCCTCTGAGGGTGGAAATATTCAGCTAAAATTATAAACTTATGTAAGAGATGGTAGTTATTGGTTGTGGTTTCAGCCCAAGCCTTCACTTCCTTCCTTTGAATGACAGCAAATTGACACCCTGCTAATGCACGCGCAGGTTTTCTTGCCAGCTGGAGCTCCACCACTACCAGTCCCTTACGTCCCACATCAGCTCTGCCAACCTGTTCCCCACCTGGGTGAACGGGAGCAGTTCCTCCATCCTGGATGCCTTCACGCGCCTCCATCAGTACAAGAACCAGCTGCTGTCCGGGGCGCTGTGTATCAACATGGACCTGCAAGGCTCCTTCAGAACGGACTCCTTGCTGCTGCCGCCGCCCCCTCCCTCCATCCTCTCTTCTGGGGGTCTCGTCATGCAAAGCAGTTGTCCTCCTGCTGACTGCGGAGAAGCCAGCGGCCGAGAGAGCTTCTGACAGGCTTCAGACCTCAGTGCAGTTAGGAAGAGTTCAGGTTTTACTAAATGTAAAGCTTCCAGGACATTTTGGTCTGATGAAGCCCTTGCAGAGGGTTGGAAATGGTAATAATTTATCACATTTCCAGTGTGTTTTAACACTTGTGACTCTTAAGCCGTGGATCATAAAACATTTAGACAAAGTGTGTCTAAATGTGCAGAAGTTAAGGCTTGTGGGGACACGGTCATGTACAAACTTGAATAACAGGATGTTACAAAGAGAATGAGCGTGGTTAAAAAAGGCAAGTGTTTATGTTCACTGTGGAATGACGTCAGAGCAGTACTTATAGCTCCAAGTGGAAGGAGAGCGCCCGGAGCTGAGAAAACACTGAAGATTCCAAATGTCTGTTCATTATACTCCATTTTTGTAAAATATGTCCTCGTGCACTACTGTCTAAAAGTTTCTGTGTTTGTGTGAAAGTGTCATGTTTAAGAAGATTATTTAAGTGAAAAGTTCTTATATTTTAACCCATCTCTATAATCTGATCGTCTTGAATGAGACTCACAAGAATGAAGTTTATTATTGATTTGTAACCTCAAACACTTTGACGTTTCGCTAATTTAACATTCAGGAGTTTGATTTTATTTTAAAATGAGATGGAATAAGCTAAATCTGGTGGGCAATTTGTTTTAATTGTATATGTGGTGTAAGTTCATTCTCTGGTAAAAAATTACCATTTGTTACTCAAGAAAATGCAATAAAATGTTGTAAGATTTAAATTATTTCACTTAAATAGTTGTAAGTCAATGGGATGCATGGATGTGCTTGGGATTTACTGTGATTAATCTCAATAAATTTCCATAATTGGCTGCAGTTTGTGGATGATTTACCTCGTGAATACTCGGAGATCCGTTAAACAACAACGACGTTCACTATAATCTCGCTGTGCACACACAGCAGAGGACAGCAAACGTCTGTTCCTGGAAGCCTCCAGAGGCTCCGACGCGGATCAAATTCTACATTTAATAGCACAAGCACAGAAATACGACACATTACTGCATATGTCAATACTTTGGCTCCGTCATAAGGGTCAAATATACATTAAAAAAAGAGTTAATGTGAACAATCTAACATGCATACGGAGTATAACTGGCCCAAAAAACTACAAAGCAAATTCTTGGAAATAAATGTATCTGCTTTGCAGGCATCGCAATTAAAGAGTTGTTCCGTTCTAATCACAGAGAATCCTGGACTTATGACACAGTATTTAGGTTCCTATAGAAATGTTATTCATTACTTAACTGAAATGCGATTTATTTAAAATGCGACCGAAGCCAGAAACTACTCAAGTGCTTTTGATCTTCATACCAGAGGCGCAGCAACGTGCGTCACGTTTCTGGTTTGATTTATGACTTATGATAACATAACAAGGTAATGCCTGAAAATAAAACAGAGGAGAACAAAATCATTGCAACTAAGAGGATCTGGGAGACCGTGTGACAGGGCCAGGCAGGAGTGGGGGGGTACATCGGGAAGCGCCCCCCCGCAGCTTGGTTGTAGAATTCAAGCAAAGTTAGGTATTTGATGAATATGTACAATCAACTGCTTTTGTAATTAAAAGGCCGTTTGCTTGGGACAAAACATCTAAAGCAAAATATATACTACTCAAATACCAAGCCTGTACTCTTATTTTTAGGTTTTGTTGTGTTTGAGTGAATCCTTACCCCTGTTTGGACTGCCTTGAATATTTCTATACTGTACTCTGCTGTCTGGTCAAACAGTAGCAAATCTACACATAACATGAATCAATAATAAAAACAATTATCTTTTTTTTAAAAAGGAAATAGAGATCAAGACAAGGTCGAGCTTGATAAAGAATTTCCGAGTAGACCCTGAACGCAGCGTGGGAGAAAAGTTCCCTCTGAAGTTCACGGCTCACTGTCGCCATGTGTCCGCCAGGGGGCGACGCCCCGAGGAGCCTCGATCCAAACCATCCACCCCGCTTCTCCTCGTACCATGAGCTGAATCAGACCAGGGAAGATGGCGGCTACTGACCATTCCCGGTCCGAAGCTGCCAAACAGCGACGGCAGGATCAGCTACAGCGATGGCTGGGTTCGGAGACGGATCGGACTGGATCGGAGGGCCGGGATACCCTGAGTGTTTCTGGGACGCGGCGGGCCAAAGTTCGCTTCGCGCAGGGCGCCGTGTTTATGGCCGCCTGCTCCGCCGGGGATCGGGAGGAGGTGGCGGCGCTGCTCCGGCAGGGAGCTGACATCAACCACGCCAACATAGACGGGCTGACAGCGCTTCATCAGGTAGTTAAGTTGCCCTGACTTCCACCGTTAGCAACTCGGTCCGCGCTCGGCTAACTAGTTGCTAACTGTCGCCTCCCGTCAAGCAGCGACATTTCGCCTTTGCCTGCTGTAATCGTCCTGTCGATGAGGTATTAACGATGAGGGTAAAAGAGGGGGGGGGAGGTAGACTTTGTGGTGCTCGGCATCTACGCAGCTTTTCAACGTGGCAGCTGCAGGATAGCGAGGCTAAAGTCATCACTTTGTCATCTCTTGGCCCGGCGTCAGCGACTCTTCTGGCCTCTGCAAACATTGGTCTGTCTGTCGTTAACAGGCCTCTTTTCTAGCCTAAAGTTTCCAACTGTTAGCATCTGACAGTAAAACCGGTCACCCCGGAGCCCGACATTTGGACATTAATAGGTTCCGTCCGAGCAAACGGTCCCCCCGGGTGAGATAGAAGGTCAGTGAATGCAGTTTCAATAACAACCCATCAGTTCTTGCATGATGGATCTGACCTGATCTGATGCACAAACTGGCTTCTGGACTTGTGCTTTTGAGCTTGACTATCATTCAGGGGACACTTGGATGAGTTACAGTCCAGATGCTGATAACCATGTCTGTTTGTAGCTCTGCTAATCTCTGGGAGACGTATTGATCATCCCTCAGGACGGTGTCGCTGATGTCGAAACACTCGTGCCTGATCCGGCGCCACGCTTCAGCGTTCTGACCGTGGATGGATGCATCCTCACTGTGCTGCCCAGTGGAGGAAGCTCCCTGGTTCAGTCGGTGCTGATGAATGTTTAACCTTTTTGGTTTGGATGGAATTCTAAAGGATTGTTTCTGTTGGCTCGGCCTCCTTCGAGCGTGTCTTCACGCCGCTCGGTATCGTCCCTCCCTTCAGTCATAACAAAGAGGAGCCGCCTGGACAGCGTCGCTGTCACGCCAGCCCTCGGTCTTTCCTCTGCTTTTCCAACGCCGCGTGGCATAAACACGTCACCGTGCCGTCACACCACGCGCTGCATTTCATCTGGGCACCTGAGTGCACCAGTGGACCCGGTTCTTCTTTCCGCTCCGGGTGAACCGGGCTTCATCTGCTCTGGGCTCCTGGGAGGAAAATCAGAGTTAGGGTTGGCTGGGTTTTATTTGTGGAAGTTTTACATCCAGCCAGGCACGTGCTGCCTGGATGGGACCCTCCTTCAGACCAGCCGTGTGTGGGATTGTCACCCACCGCGGTCCGTTTCTCCCCGTTACTCATCGGTTGCCGGGAAACCAGAATTAAATATAGGCCCGCGCTCTCTAAACTTTCCATCCCCTCCATCCAAAGGCTTTCTGTCTTCTCTACTATGCTTTGTGCCCCCCCCCTCCTCCTCCTCCTCCTCCTCTTCCTCTTCTTCTCCCTGCCGCTCTTTCTCCTTCCCTTTGACAATTCCCCACAGTGGGGACTTTAGGGAATTCAGATGAAGAAATGGAAAGCATTCCTGGGACAGAGCAGGCTGCTGTTACAAAGGCAGCATCCACAATGAGTCACTTGATGACCCAGTAAAGGGGTCTGCTGCACGGACGAGTGTGACCCTCGCAACAAGCATGGGGTGAAGTGTCCTCTGTTCATTCATTCGGCTGGCTCGGAGGGCCTCCTTCCTGCGTTTACTGTTTACCACAGCTGCCCCGATCCGATCCGATCCGGGACGGATGCACTGAGCTGGGTTTCACTTCGGGGCTGATAACTTGGGATTTGGCTCTGAGATGTTCGGGTGAAGTTGCTGAGCCACAGTTGTGGATCGCAGGTCGATGGCGTGGGTGATTTTTGGTTGTTAAGGCGTCGAGCAGCTTTGTGATTAGTTGCCCAAAGCCTCTTACAGGAGGTGGCTTAAGATGTCCTGATGGTCGAGGTTCTGCGCAGCGGCAGACACTCGCCGCTCTAACCTCCTGGAGGACACGGGCACGTAGCTGGTCACATGATCCCCCGCAGCAGGTGTCCTGAAGCAAAAAGAGAATTAGACAATTATTTTCCTCTGTCTATTATTTGAGATGTTCGTTTCATTGTCTGGATTCACTTATTTTGAGGAGGACTCTCTCGGCCAAGTAGTGGCTGGAATGAATGTGACGTATCCTGACGCAGCAGCATGGGGCCCTCATGAGATCCATCTTGGGATGTGTGTTGGATCACGTTGGGATCTCTGCGAGACTTTGCTTCAGGGAAAACGCTTAAATAGGCCCACTGTTTCCCTGCCTCTGTTTTGGAAAGCACTTTAGGGCTGTTAGCAGCCCACTTAACCAAGTCATTAGAAGCAGCAGACACAGTAGTCATTGTTTTACCCACGTGCCTCAGTTGCGTTTAATGGATTTTGGGAGTGACTTTGGCGTTGGCTGTCATAACAAACTAAAATAAGTTGGTTCTTTGCCGAACCTGGGCTGTAATTCCTGCTGTAAACAGTGTTTTTATGGTGTCACGTGTGCTGTCTGGCAGGCCTGCATTGATGAGAACGCAGAGATGGTCCAGTTTCTGGTGGAGAGCGGCAGCGACATCAACAGAGGGGACAACGAGGGCTGGACTCCGCTGCACGCCGCCGCTTCCTGTGGTTTCATACAGATCGTTAAGTGAGTGTTGTAAAACATGTCCAGATGAAAAAGGCACAGTCACGCTATCATGTTGAAAAAGCACCCGTATGAATCCAGCTGCTACTCAAAAATCTGGAAGTAAAGCACCTAAAGGAACCAGCAGCCTGGGGAGCTTCTCTGGGGCCACAGTTTAGACTTTGGGCTGAAGTAGGAGGTGAAATTATGACCCTGTGACTCAAATCCCTCCCAGTTTCCAGTGACAGAAATACGCCACCATGATGACGTGGGGAGCTGAGTGCCACATGGCCTCTACATGTTGTTACTGTTGTTTTTGCAGATACCTGATAGAGCACGGAGCTAATGTCGGAGCAGTCAACAGCGAAGGAGAACTTCCTCTTGACGTGGCTACGGAAGACGCCATGGAGAGACTTCTCAAAGCGGAAATCAAAAAGCAAGGTGAGGTGCTTTTATTTATTCATTTGTTTGTTGTTTACAGGGGGAACTCGGAAATCTGGGACTAAACTTTGTCCTTTTTGTGTTTCTGCTCCTCAGGGATAGATGTGGATAAGTCCAGAAAGGAAGAGGAGCGGGTCATGCTGCAGGACGCCATGGCCGTGCTGGCAGTAGGCGGCACGCTCACGCCTCACCCGAACACCAAGGCCACCGCTCTGCACGTGGCCTCCGCCAAAGGCTACATCGAAGTCCTGAAGTGAGTATCCGTCTGGAGCGTCGCAGCCCCGGAATTTCCCAATGTGCTGCAGCTGTTTCTAACAAAAGTCACGTGACATCCTAATCGTCCTTCTCGTCTCCCGGGCTCCTCCGGCGCAGGGTGCTGTTGCAGTGCGGCGTGGACGTGAACAGCAGGGACAGCGACGGGTGGACGCCGCTGCACGCCGCCGCTCATTGGGGGCAGGAGGAGGTGTGCAGCCTGCTCGCCGACAACATGTGCGACATGGGCGCCGTCAACAACGTGGTGAGCGTTGGGGAAGCTTTAAACCTACTTAAAAAAGGCCGCACGTGTGCCATGATGCTGCGCTGTGAATGTCCTTGTAGGGCCAAACGCCTTTAGACGTGGCGGACGAGAACCTCGTGGACGCGCTGGAGGAGCTTCAGAAGAAACAGAACGCCGTGAGTCCCTGCTGGCATCCGCTCGCCGCTACCTCCAGATAAACCTGTTATGACTGATGACTTTACGGCAGCAGAGGGGTTTTTTTTGCGCCTGTTTACGGTCGGTGTTTATATTTCTCTCCAGTTACGCACCGAGAAAGAAAAACAGACTCCTGTCATTGAGACCAGCCAGCAAATACCCATCGTACCAGTTCGGGCGCGCAGGTCAGTGCCAGCGGGTTTGTGCGTGTGGCAGCAGATGAACACAGCTGAATCCCAGTATTCCCAGTGTGCATGCAAGTATTCCCATGAGCCATTTGTACAGCGACACTGCTTCGAATAGATGGAGCCCACGGGCACATTCAGTTCTGCGTTGAACCCCTTTATTATGAACTCTACTTTACCATTAGTATTTTTAAGAGTGAATCCATTCCAGCATCTTTGTTCAGTGTCGTGTTTTGTCCTGTACCTGTTCTTCTTATGTTACTTTGTTCATGCAGCAAGAACATAAAGAACATCTGCAGGTAGAACAGTAGAACGTAGCCATAGACAGCAACGCTACACCCCGCTGTTTCACCCACAATGCATTGCATGCTCGCTCTAATCGGCTGCACATGGAATGAGTGCCCTCACTGATCAGCCCCCCCCCCCCCGCATGCCACCTGTTGTCCCCCCCCACCTTGGCCCCGCCCTTCCAGGACTTCTATCTCTCGTATGAGCAGCAAAGAGAAGATCTGCCTCCATGAGCGCGAGAAGCACACGTCGCCGGCGCTGCCGAGCAGCCCGGTGGAGGATGAGGAGGAGGAAGGCCAGACGGGTCAGAGCCAGGGGAAGGCCTCCAGCAGCTCCAGCTCCGAAGAGGAGAGCGAATCGGAGAGTGACGCTGAGTCGGGTAAGAATAAAAGAATCTGACACAGCTTTTATTAAAAATCAGTTTAACCTTAAGAGCCGGGCAGGAAGTTTGAAGGAAGACAAATAAATTTCTGTGCTTGATTGTTGACTTTAACTTGGTTGCAGAGAAAGCGAAAAACCGAGAGCTCATTAATAACTTGAACAACAAACGCAACACGACCGGCCTGCTCCCTACCTCCATGTCAGTGGGTTCTGCTGTGAGCCAAATGAAGAAGGTAACGGACAAGTGTGGTCGCAACGTGGAGAGACGGTCAGGCAACAAAAGTGTTGACGTTTCCTGGTTTTACTGCAGGACCTGAACAAGCCCCCGACCACCGAAGCGCCGGGCTCTTGGAGAACGTCACTGAGGAAGGCGGGAAGCTCTGTGACTCTGGGCTCTGCTGGGCTGACAGACTCCGGTCAGGACCACGCTAGAGTACCAGACGCTGGCCTGGCCATGACCCGGTCTGCTTCCAGCCCCCGCCTCAGCTCCGAGGCCGATGCAAAGGTCAACACGCTTTTAACAGTGTTTTCTTCCATCCCATGTCCCAGTATAACCAGTTGGATAAGCTGATCAGGCTGTTTTACCTGGAATGTTGGGGTGTGTTTGATATGTATCCCTTAGCGTGCTCACTGGGTGGTGCAGTAGTAATGCTAGCAGTAATGCTAACTTGACCCATAATAATCTCGCCTTATCTCTCATTATAGTTTTTTCCCCAGTAACGAGCTGATCATTAAATCTAATGTGATCCGTGTTATATATAATGGTCGGGGAAGAACTGAAGTAATAAGAACCCAGCTGCTTTGATTCATCTTTCATTCCTCTAATGAAAGGATTCTTTTATGATTTCATGAGTCATACAAGAAAAACAAAGCGATCTCTTCCATCCTTCTTAGGAGCCAAGACTCGCCCGCGTGCCACCCATCCCAACGAGGAGGCTCTTCAGTATTCCAGACAGCAGCCCTGACAACTCCAACAAGTGGGTGTTCTGCTGTCTGTGCTTCCAGAGCTCCTCACTCTGCTGTAAATGTGCTCACGTCTGTGTCTGCCTGTCTGTCTGTCCGTCTGTCCCTCCCCCCAGCTGGTTGAGCCGTAGCTCCTCTTACACCCGTCGCCTCTATAGTCAGCCAGGGAATGATTTCACTAGCTCCACCCCTTCTTTGCTCCACAGGTCAGTTGTGCAGCTCGCCACTCCCCACCTGTTTGTGTTGTTTTTGATGAATCGCAGGCTATTGTCTGCGTCGAGGCGTGACTGCAAAACATGTCTGTGTTTTACTGGATTTTCAGCTCGTCTTACGGAAAGAGACTGGACGACCCGTCGGTAACCTCAGCTAACACAGGAACCAGCTCCAGTGGACTCAGCCATCTTAATAGTGTCTTGTCCCAGAGGTAGACCAACACATCGTGACATGAGTAGATAAGAGTGATGACGCACGGGACATCTTTCATTACATTTACAATGCAATTAAAATACCAGATAAAGGTTTGAATAGACCCTTAAATGCTTGAAAAGCCACTGGCTTCCTTTAACAAGGCCTGTCTGTATTTGTAAATAATCTACCGTCCTCTCTTAGACTTCCTCAGGAACAGAAGGATCAGTCTGCTGTCACCAGTGCCAACTCTCAAGCTCCAACCACAGGCGAGCAGGAGACCAAGCAGAGGCGCAAGTAGGTCTTTGACTGGTGCGTGAGAGGTGATGGTGCTGCATTTATCTGAAAATATGTGACTTGCGTAGGTCGTACCTGACACCAGTGCGGGACGAGGAGGCTGAGGCACAAAGGAAAGCTCGCTCACGACACGCACGGCAGTCCCGCCGCTCCACTCAGGTACAGACAAGAGCCCGACGGTCCTCTTTAGAAACAACGAAGGTGGGCAGAGATTGAATAAAGGTGTTTGTTTGTTGTTGTTGTTTTGTTTATTTGTCAGGGGGTGACGCTGACAGACCTGCAGGAGGCAGAGAAGACGATGAAGACGGACAACAAAGGAAGAGAAAAGGAGGAGGAGAAGGAAGCAAAACTAAAGAAAGCAGAGGAAGGGGTGAGGGCCATATGTTCCAGTTATAGGCCTGTGCTCAAGTCATGTGACATCACTTAGCAGGAGAATACTGTGTTTACAGGAAGTGAGCTGGAGGTCTCGTATAGCCAGTCTGCAGAAGTCCGACCTGCTGGGCCTCACGCAGCCCGCTGGCTCCCCGCGACCACAAACCGCTGACAAGAAAGGTGCAGATCACCGATGACCTTTTCAAAAGAGTTCCTTTCAGCACACAAGAACATGCTGACACGTTAGATGGGGGCTTTTTTCCCTAGATCTTGACACCAGCACTGGGGAAAATGAAATGGAGAGATGGGCCAGAGAGCGCGGAGAGAGGAGACAAGCTCGGGCCAGGAGGAAGGCACAGAGGACCGGGGAGGTAAACACTGGGAGCGTCTGTTTAACAGATGGGTAGCGAACCATGTTAGGAAGAGAAAACTGTCAGCAGGAAATGCGGAACAATAATGGCTTTAACAGAGTTGTGTTTTGGTTTCGGCACCTAACCTGCAGTTTCTCTGTCGTGTTCAGAACGACGACAACGAGCCAAGCGGAGAGGAAGAGTTTACAGGAAGTGGGCTGGATCCACGGGTACGTGTGTGTTTTGGTTTGAGGTCTTGCTGCGGCAGGTTAAGATCCCGCCTGTAACCGGCTCTGCTTATCTTCTGTGTTTACAGACAGTCGGACACTTGGGTTCCAGGTATGGCCGCGGCCTTTGCCCTGTTTGTTTTCCCCTCATCCTTCATTCATTCAATCAATCAATCGGCGTAGTCTTTCCGAGAGCGTTATCTCTGACCTCTGCTCATCGACGCACTCAGGTCGGACAGCTCGTGTAACGACTGCACCCCAGGGGGAGAGACCAAAGATTTCAAAAAGGTACCGAGACTCGTGAGGCGTCCCCCTCCTTTGAGTCCCTTTGGGGGTTGTCTTTGTGTTGCCTTTGGAACTGTTTAACAGCCACCACACAAACGTGTTGCCGTGTCCCTGCAGTTGTTTGAGGAGGTCTCCAGAGAAAACAGCCAGCTCCAGACCCAGCTGCAGGACACCCAGAGGGTTATCAGTCAGACCCGCTTGGAATTGGAAAAGGCCACACAGGTGATGACGCGGAGACACTTGAATGTCCTCCCAAAGTGATGCTTCGTCACTGTGGCTGCTGTTCATGTTGTTGCCACTAACGTGGTTGAACGCTCAAGCGGTGATGCTCAGGGTTTCAACACACACTCACACCCAGTTTAGGCTCATAATTAACACCACTGAAGAGTCTTTGTGTAACAAACAAATAATTAAATGCTTGAAGTGGAGAATAGAGTGACGGCTGTAAAGAAACGCCCAAGTAACACACAGAGTCACAGGTTTATAAAAAAACTCTGCCCTTTGTTGGTATTTAACAGCATTAAATCACACTTTAGGTCACATGACCTGGGGCTGTGTCAACGGCACTGCATTTGAAAGTCTGTTTCGAGTAACATTTGAAAGCCACTTGCATTAATGTCACACAGACCATAGTAGAATAAATAAGACCGAGTGTGAAATGCAGCCTGGAGTTGCTTTGCCAGATGCCATAAAAGACGTGGCGTTGTCAGATTGTGCGTCTGTGCAACTGTAACCAGATTATCTTTGTAAATGACAATAATTAGCAAACATGCCTGCTGTTGATGTGATGTAGTTACAGAGGGCGGGGGAGGATAATTATCAGGTAACTGAGTCTATTGAGGAACGCTGAGTTACAGTCATTGATGTGTTGACATTGACCCAACAGAGACAGGAGCGTCTCAGCGACTGCTCGGCTCTGCTGGAGCTGGAGAGGAAGGCAAGTACCGTGGTAGCGGCCTCACTGCAGCCACCAGGCACAACTGACCCGCTTTCTCACCTTTTCACTGCTTCCTCTTCCTCTTTCACGCTTCTCCTCACCTCCACTCTCCTCCACACCTTTCTGACACCAGGACCGGAGGATGCTGGAGCGACGACTGGGAGAGCTGGAGGAGGAGCTAAAGGTGAGAAGACATTCTTCCTGTGGCCACAGACTCTTTGGAATGCTTCTGCTTTGTTAGATTGGCTTTGGCTGCTGCAGGCATGGAGTGTTGTGAAGGTCTCTTAGCTCCCCACCAACAACCGGGTTAGGGTTTGTAATAATGTCCGATAACTTGGCTAAGTTTAGCTTAGCTTAGCTTAATAAGCCACGTCGTCAGAGCATTTGAAAGTAGCTGCAGCCGTTCCCACTCTGGAGGAGAATAGCTCCTCGGGCAGTCGCACACGTGCTGCCATGCTAGATTCTTGAGAGGAAGGTGACGCTACGCTGACGCTTTGACATCCTCTTAACATCCAGAAACCTCAAGCTCTCGCTGACCGTAAACATTTGCTTAAATCTTACCAACGGGACTTAAAAGATCACCTCCTGCATCACTTCAGCATCACTTGATGTTACTGTGATTTTATTTTTTCAAACCAGGTCCTGGTTGACCTGAGAGCAGACAACCAGCGTCTAAAGGATGAAAATGGAGCTCTTATTCGGGTCATCAGCAAACTCTCCAAATAGACGGCGAGATGGGGAGACCAAAACCAGGGAAACACCCCTCCTTCTATTCTTTCCTCCATCCATCATTCGTCTATCCGTCTCTGCTTCCACGCATTCCTTCCGGTGCCAAAGGGGGAAGCAGCCGAATGTCCCACGTTCCTAAACACAGCAGTCCTGACCTGGATTGCGAGGCCTCTGCGAACAGCTGGAGCGGCCTTTGTGCCTTGTGTTTTTGTTTTAATTCCCAGTTTGTGAGCAGAAGACCAGCAGCAGCGGCCCAGAGGCCCCCGACAGCAGACGCCGGGGCTGGTGTACCACCTGAAACCCAACAACAACCGCAACGGTGCATCGGGGAACCGCTACCATGCACACACATTCCTACTCGTGCAACATATATTTCCTTCATGCACAATCACGGAGCCAATTAGGCAACTTGGGCCTGGAAGCTCCCACTTTGTTATTCGTGTTTTTTGCATTTGCAAACACACGCCACACGTTCACGAATGCCCTCACTCACAAATGTACGGTGTGGTGAAGCAGTTTAAGTGTTTATTAAGAAAAAAAAGCAACAGACAGCTCTTCAATCAGGCTCCGTCTTCACAGGAAGTCCATGAAGCTCTGCTGGGTTATTTATATTCCCACACGTGTTTGAAGCCACCTACCTCTCCACCTGTGCACTTCCCCACATGTTTGGATTTTTATTTTTTTTTGTGACCACAGACGCACTCCTCGCTCTTAAAGAAAACGTGACCAGAACCAGCTCGTTCCGCCGCAGCACTTTAAAAGCGATCTCCGAAGCTTTGCCCGTCCTTTCTGTCAGCGTCGCCGGAAGAAGTCGTAGATGAAGATCAGCCACCGATGCGCAATTAAAGAAATGTTCCGACGAACACTCCCGCTCTTCATGGTTTTAATATTACCACTGATAAAGGTATTCTCATAGTTTTTCAATATTTGCTCCACTCTTGAGAGGGAGCTTGATTATGTATATTATCTGTGTATATAAATATTAGTCTTAAATAATACCCTTTTGAAGTAAAATGCCATGTAGCCTCTCATCACGTTGGTTTTTCTAATATATTGAATGAATGTCTGCACTCTAATAAAAAAAAGTGTTTGTACTTTCTGTCTGGTTTTTGACGACAGTCGGCGGTTTGTTGGCTCTTAATTGCGCGCTTTGTCACCAGGTTCTTCATCTCTACAGTTTTCTCATTCCAACTTCAGTAGGTGGAGAAGGAGAACTGGGCCAGGATGGATTTTCCAGTGTGACCGGACTGGTACGTCCATCTCCGGCGTCTCCCAGGTGGGCCGTAAATCATCGATGACGGAGCGCGAGCGTCGTTACGTCTGCTGCGGTGACGAAGACTCTGCAGTTTAAACAAAAGATCTCGTCCGTGCGTGTTAAAGCGTAGCCGAAGCTCATCCGTTTCCCCCCATCGGACCCGAGATGGACCGCTGTCCCGCTGACGAGCTGAGCTCCTAATAAGGAATGCCAGGCCGGTCGAGGCGCTCTCTGTAAATACCCCCCCACCCCGAGTCTGGGAGCTGGGGAGGAACAGGGAAGCGGATGGATTGCAGCCTTATATGGGAAAAGCACTGCTTTTTCCCAGGGTTTGTGGATCTGACCTCCGGCATGACGCCAGATGTTACACAAACAGCTGCTCTGCGCCACCAGGTGGCCGGTGTGGAGCACTGCTGCTGGGGTTGAAACGCTCCACAACAGATTTACTTTATCAAAATGATCAGTCTCGCCATCAAAAGGTGTCATTTATGACTTTTAATGTATATGAAATCATTTAGGACACGAAAAACTAAGTCAACAATATGTGACTGAACAGCCACAGTTGCCAAGGCAACGGATGGATCAGTATCAGCATCCACAGCCCTCACAGTGACAGACATAATCCCTCATCAGAACAGAACATGCATGAGGGGGTTTACTACAAAAAGAGCTTACAGGTACCAATGTATTGATGAATCACCTCATAATTTACTCATCTTGTCCTATTACAGGCTTCGGCAACAATAAAAATATGAAATTATAAATTAGTTAATATATTTTTTATGAAAGGATGTGTACAGGTGTCATTGGTAAAACTTAAGGGACTATTTTTTCCATATAAGCTCCGCAGGCAACAAAACAATACGCCCTAATTAAACTCCAAAAGCAAATGCCTGCCCACCAAACTGCAACAACGGTGTCCGTTCCATTTGGTCACCTGAGTCCACTCCGTGTTTTGGATCACACCCAACTCCAGGTTTTCCCTGCAGCCCGACCCGGCGACACAAATGCTCGATTTTTTTTTTTTTTTCCGACCTGGAAAATAAACCAAGAAAGTACATTTAGAGGAAGCATCAAAGTGGCTTTTAATCATTTTTCATTCAAACCATTTCGGGGAACACGCACCATCACTCCTCCTCCTCCTGCGTCCAGCTCTGCTCACCCCGTCGCGGACGCGCGTCAAACGTTCCTAAATCTGCACGTATGAAAAACTTCTTCTTTTTTAAGTCATGAAGTTTATATATATATATTAGACATGTCTGTGCGGGTTGTTGATTGCTCAATTAGTCTTAATGAATTACTTGTTTACCAATCAATTTATTTCCCAAGTCAGTAATGGGGGATGGTTGTTGGGGGGGGGCTCAAAAGGTCGGAACACAGACGAGACCAAATTCCTGAGGTCTGAACTTTGACTTTATTTATAAGAACTCCACTACTCTTGTCCTTAATCCCCCCCCCCCCCCCCCCCCCAAAAAAAAAAATATGCCATTAAAGAGGTCATTAAAGGAGTCTGTTAAGGAAACATGTATTTTTAGTGTTGAAAAAACCCAGATCAGGTGGAAAATGCTGAAGCAGCATGTTGTTCCTGTTCTGACTCATATCTCATGACGGGCTTAAAACATTTCCTTTTAGCTCGGTGCTACTTGACACGTACCGGCGTGGCTTTGTTGCCCAGGCCCTCCTCGAAGTGCCGCCCTCGCCCTCGCCATGCCGCGTGGCTCAGACCCATACCTTTTCACCGCCGACTCTCTACCCACCGATCCCCGTTTCCTCCCGCCGTTAGCCAACGGCCTTCTGGGATGGCGGGTGTACAACGACGTCATGCACATGGGTGGCGTTTACAACGGGGAGGGAGGACGGTGTCACCGCGCAGATGTGCCTTGTCCTCTCGCTGTGGTGATGAGGGTAGAGGCATCGGCCCGGCAGGAATACACCCTGGACGCCCGCGCAGGTACCCTCCCCAGAGGACGTCTGCTGCCCTGAATCGTCCTCAGCGTCCCGTCTTCTCCTCCAGGTGTTTTTACCCACACGCTGACCACGCCCAGCGTGGCCGTCTCCCAGACCTTCTATTCACACCGATGCTACCCCAACCTTATGGTGATGGAGGTCCTGATGGTGCGTCATGTGACCTCAGAGGAGCCGTTCACCGTTGAGATGGTCGGCTCGTTCACGCCGCAAAGCCAAGACGTTGAATTCAAGTTGGGTCCCGATTATAAAGGAGGAAGGTAAGGTTGATGGAAGACTTTATTGACTGTTGAACAGGATGTGCTACAACTTATCTCACGCACTCAGGTACATTCATGGGATGACGAAGAGCGCCGAGTATCCCGGAGGTCCTCGTCCCGCGGTGCACCTCATCTGGACGCCCGTGCCTTCTTCTCTGACACTTCCTGCCGCACAGAGCCAAGTGCGCTGTGGCTTCCTCCTGGCTGTGGCCAACACTTCAGAGTCCGCCGAGGGGGCGTTCGATGAGGGCCTGACTCGGATGGGGACAGGTGACCTGCGCCCGTCTCACGATAAGGCCTGGGCGGAGCTGTGGCTGAAGAGCACGCTGGAGGTGGTGGGTTCAGAAAGGCTCTGCAGGGCTCTGATTGGCTGCATGTTCTACCTGCTCAGCGCGTTCCCATCCATACACGACACGTCCAGCTCTTTCGGTGGAATCAGTCCAGGCGGGCTGTCTAATGGCGGGGACGGGCAGGACTACTGGGGCCACGTGTTCTGGGACCAGGTATCAGACACATTTGGGTAGATGATTCATCTTGGACTGGCATCCTGAAATGACCTTGTGTTCCTGTGACAGGACATTTGGATGTACCCGGGCATAGCGCTGTTCTACCCCGAGCTAGCTCGAGCTGTACTGAAGTACAGGGTGGGGACGGTCGATGGTGCAAAATACAATGCGCAGAAGCAGGGGTACAAGGTATGATGGTAAATGAGCACAGCTGATCACCATATAGCACGTAGCTTGAATATTAGCCACGGCCTGAGCACAGCGACGGAACTCACAAGTCAGGTTTGGGATTCATGGGTTTCACAGGGACTAAAGTTCCCCTGGGAGAGCGCGCTGTCAGGGAGGGAGGTGTGTCCAGATGATGTCTACGGACAACAGGAGATTCACATAAACGGAGACGTCACCCTGGCCTTTCAGAACTACCTCTACCTCACACAGGTGCGCTGGTTCCTCACCCTGGTGCCATCTCGACCTCTGGGCTCCTGCTGACTGAGCTCTGTGTTGCAGGATCTGTCTGTGTTCAGGGAGGGCGGCGCTGAGCTGGTGTACGGTGTGGCAGATTACTGGGTTTCCAGGGTTAAATGGAACCCCGAAGACCAGAAGTATCATCTTTTGGGTAAGACTGCTAATAGAGAGTGTATTTTGGAGGGTTTCCTAAACCCAACTCACACTTTTGTCCACTTTTGTTAGGCGTCATGCCGCCCGATGAGTATTACCGCAATGTCAACAACTCGGTGTACACAAACGCAGCGGCCAAATTGAGGTTCGAACACTTGCACCACATTCCACTGTGAACTTACCCGCAAATTTCAGAGACGGTCGATTTTTCTGCCCGCCAGTCTCCACTTTGCGGAGGATTTGGCCAACCTCCTCCATCATCCTGCACCTAAAGCATGGCGGGATGTGGCCGAACGGCTAAAAATACCTTTTGATCAGGCATCCCAGTACCACCCTGAGTACGACGGCTACGTCAAAGGTGACTCTTTACCCGCTGACTGACCTTTCGCAGACATATATGACACAGTTGTGAGCATCTGTGCGATCCTCACAGGGTATCCAGTGAAACAGGCCGACACGGTGATGCTGGGTTATCCTCTTGGATTCCAAATGCCCCTAGAGGTCAGGAAAAATGACCTTGAGGTGTATGAGCCGGTAACAGACCCTAATGGGCCAGCCATGACGTGGGTAAGAGCCAACCCGCTGCACAATAGGAGCAAATTAATATCAAGTTTTCGTCACTTGTCGTCACACCACATAAAAATGCTACAGTTAATTAAATTAAAATTTAAATGTCTATATTCCGCTGGTGCCACTTTATGCACAACGCTCTGATTGAGTGTGTTTACTGTATATTTGAACCTTTTCTTTTGTCCTGTTCAGAGTATGTTTGCGATCGGTTGGCTGGAGCTGGGGGACACAGAGAAAGCTCAGCTTTTACTCCAGAAGTGCTTCCAGAACATTCAAGGACCATTCCAGGTGTCCTGGTGTCTCCCACCTTGACAAAGATTAAATGCTGGTTAACGGATGCTGACGTGGTTACCTGTCCCCGCAGGTGTGGAGCGAGTCGTCCGATGGCTCTGGCGCAGTCAACTTTCTCACAGGAATGGGTGGATTCCTACAGGCCGTGCTGTTCGGTTACACTGGCTTCAGGTCAGTGCATCTTCTCGCCAAAGTAAATTAAATGTCAGTTTGAAGAGAGCTTTAAAAGTCCTACTTCTTCTTTTTTCCATAGAGTTCAAAAGGAGTGCCTGGCGTTTTCCCCGCTCCTCCCCAGCGACCTTTCCGAGCTCTGCATTCGAGGCGTGAGCTATCTGGGCTGTCGGATGGACTGGCTGCTGAGGAAAGATGAAGTTTGTGTTATACTCAGGCAACAGGCAGGTGGCGCTGAGTGCGATGCCAAGTCCTGTAATCTACAGGTGGTTCTCAAGGACTCAGGAATCCAAATTCCTCTCATGCCAGGTAAAACGACCTTATCTGAGAGGACTCATTTATGGTATTATATTATTCAAAGAGAATAATTTCTGACATTCTCCTACTAGTTGTCATTTTATTTACTGATCCCTCATCCCATGTCATGTAAATATGATCTGTATTTTTTTTAAAAATGCTTTTAGATCTTTTGCCAGATTTGATTACTGGTAACTAATGTTATTAATGTGTTCATTTCCAGGGCAGCCTGTGACCTTTCCCCGAGGACCAGGGTGCGTTTGTAAACTGGCTTTGACCTCTTACTGTTGGCCTTGCTGAAACAACCCAAAAATAAAAATTGAATAATAACAAATATCCTGAATAGTTGTTTTGATTTTGATACAATGTGTGCTGGAAAATTGCTTTTTAAATAAGTGTTGGCTGACATATTGTGTTATTGTTATTGTTGTTGCTGTTAGCAGAAGTATGAATGTGGCGTTTACGTGCTTCTACGTTTTCGACATCCTGCCATGTGATAATTGGTTGATTTAAATCACTAGCGGCGCTGTAACCCCGCCCAGGACTTCCGTTGGGTTTGTTCGATTTCACTTAAAACGTAACGTCTCCACGGTTGGCGCCATTGCTCTTCACCCTTACGCGCGGTCACTAACACTAAATCCAACAAACCCTTGTCTACGTCATCTTACCGCGTGTCGGGATTGGCTGGTGAAGTTTTGAAACAGTTGGACGGTTTCAGCGGGGAAGTCTGCAGTTTCCTCGCCGGAGAGAAGGGGTTTATTTTAGCGGTCAAGTAGGGGGATTATCATTTCTTTTCCCCGTATATTTGTTTGAACGTAAGTATGCGACTGTAATAGCTGTGCAGCAGGGCAACGACCATTGGATTCCCAACCGAGAACCCTAAAACCTAAGGGTAACGTCAAGTTGCTGGAACATAACAAAAGGCTTCAAGCTTTAGGTGCGCAGCGTTTTTAAATCATTAACATATGAGCTCTGAAATCCATTTTTTAATGTTTTCTGGGGAGATGTCAGCGTGGAGTATGATTGAGCTGCTCTGGTCAGTTTGTGTTGGGCGTTTTGTGCTATGTTTGGTGCTAACATGTTAGCTCTGGAAGCTTTAGCCACTGAAGCTAACGCCACAAAGGGTCGGGGATGTGGAATATGTTGCCAGTTTTACTGTAACACTAGTTTTACTGTACTATTTATTCATTATATATATATATGTGTGTGTGTGTGTGTGTCTATATACACATATATATACACAGATATACATATACACATTAAAGTGTTGGTTTTTTATGTGTTACTATTGATGATGGCTTCCTGGTCATCAATGGCTGGGTGCTTTATTTCTTGTAAATTAACGACAATGTGTAAGAACACGTTTAACAAGACAATCACTTCTTAGGCAGGCATGAACCCTGTACTGTCATCCGTGCAATCCATGCGGGAAATGTTTGTCGGCAAAATGCAGGACTTCATCGATGAAATTAAAAATGTCCACATTGTTTGGCTGGAAGAGATCCAGCAGGAAGCCAACCGCATGTTTTCAAGGTAACCTGAACCAAAACAAAAGGGTCTTTTTAAGGTTCTTGCTGTCCTCTTTGGGCTGACAGGTTATATGTTTTACTCACCAACTTTTTCCCCCTCAGAGATTTTAATACTGAACCTGAATTGATGCCTAAAACACCATCGCAGAAGAAAAACAGTCGCAGAAAGCGCGTGTCTGTGGGTCGTCATGAGGAGAATCAAACCAGGAGGAGGTTTGTTTCCTCCTTGCTTTACTAATGATTTTTTTTGCTTGTGTCCTTATTCTCATTTTTATTCTTTTTCATTTGTCATCCCAGGTTTTCAAAGGGGAGACGCAGCAACCTCCGTGGCTCCTCTGTGAAATCGCTGAACTTTATTGCTGAAGAGGAGTGCGTTCCCGAGGCCTCAAAACCTAAACGTACCACTCGCAAGAAGAAGCAGACAATGTTCGAGGAGACCGAGGATGTTAGCCAGGTGCCTAAAACGGAAGAGACGGAGAACGAGAAGCCGGTGGGAGAGCAGGGGAAGGACGAAGGAGAAGACAATCCTGACAGTGCGCAGCCTCCACCAGAGTTACCTGCGCCTGAGGTGGCCCCCAGTGCCTCAGCTGACCAGTCCCTGCCTGACCCGCCTGCCCCTGAAGTCACGGTCAGCATCTCCTCAACAGACCGCCTGTCTGCTGAAAATGCCAAAATCCTGGTGCGTTCCCCCGGCCGCACGGCTACAAAGGTGGCCATCGCTGAGGTGGCTCAAAGCTCACGGCGTAGCTCTGTACAGTGCTCTCTCAAGCTGCGTCACTCGTTGGCGGGTCTGCGGCACAGCATGACTCAGGAATCGGTCCGCCGGGCCTCCCGTCGCTCCATGCTGAAGAGGAAGGTGGCGCGCGCCACCAACTCCCAGTGCAGCAGCAATAATGAGGGTGAGGCGTGACTCCTGAACACTCGACAGGGTGGATTTTGATTTCTTGTTTTTTTTACGTCGTTCTTTGCTCTTTGTGGTTCTAGAAGATGCTGTTGAAGAAGAGGGAGAAGTGTAAGTCAGTAAGATCTGAAAACGCTACGTTTCAGCATTATTCGAACAAACTGCATTCTGTTTTTTCCTTCCGCTCACATTTACAGCACCGACACGGAGGATAATGCAGCAGAGGGCTCACCAGCAACTTCAAAGGTATGTCTATACATTACCATGCTTAAAGAGTCGCTCACTAAACTGATGCTTTATTTAACTGATGCGTCCAGGCTGAGGAGCCTGTAGATTTACCTGTCAGACGCGTCACTCGCTCAGTGGCTGCAAACTCTCCCAAACTGGCACTTCCATCGTTGTATAGTGCCGAGCAGAAAATGAGCACCCCCAACAGAAAATCAGGTACCCAGTCGCTCTTTTGTTTACCATTTCATGCTGATTGTGACGTGAATTTGATGTTAACAGGGTTTTTTTTTCCCCTGTCTTGTTTGTATTTCAGTTGATAAAGCAAAGTCTGGGCGCAGGTGAGTGGCAGCTCACAGACCGTTTTTATTTATTTATTTATTTACTTCCTTAATGCCACGTGAACTTTTGTGCAGGTCACGCCAGAGCACCAAGCGCAAAGCACCAGATACCGCTGAGGAAAGCCCAACGAAGAGGTTCTCTCCTCCCAAGAAGAGTCAGAGTGTAAGGCCCTTCGATGTCAAGTGGCACTGTTTTGAGATGACGGCGTGCTTGAGAAGGTTGTCCATCTTTCTCCTTATTCATATACAGGCCATCAGGCCCAACATGAGATCTTTCCTCCACACCGTGCAGAAGAACCAGATGCTCATGATGACTCCAAACACGCTCGGGCGCACCGGTGTCATTAAATCCTTCATCAAACACACCACGCCCCTGAGGATTGACCCTAAGGTATGTCACGTCATCACTGCTGGTTCTGTAAATTAGTTCTTCACTCAGAAGAAACCGATGGGACAGTGAGACAAAATGATGCGTTTTTCTATGCGCTGTTGTGATGCGGTGTTCTTTGTGGATTTTATCGCCCACAGTTGAGCAATGGTGTCGTGGTAAGTGTATTATTGAAGCACCGTGACTGTGGGTGTTCTAATACTTCACTGCGCAGCTTCTTCTAACCGTTTCCTTTAAACAAGCCCCTTTCAAATGTCAGCGTTGAAGTCATTCGCCCAAATTAGAACCAGAACACTGGTGGAATTCAGAATATTGCTTTATTTCATTGCTGAAAGGGGAGTTGTTTTTAAGAGCACTGTAAAATGCTGTCATGCCCCTCACTAATATCCACACCCTGTCAGGCTGGCTTTGGTGAATTAACGGAATGTTTGATCAGAAAGAGAAGCTGAAGATTGGCTGTCCTGTCACTGGTGGGGATCTGTGGCTCTTCTGTTCTTATTTGGACTGGGGTAGTGATGATGGTTATTGGGCTGATTCCAGGTTGGACTCGTGGAGGTGTTGTTAGTAAGAGCACCATGGTGATGTGAGCGGAGGAAGCAAAAATGTAAAGGAACGGCCAACTGGTCCAAAATGCCTGTCTTGGCTTCTGGTGGATAATTGTCTTCAAAGACAGCATGAAAATCTAAATCTTCTACTGACAATGTTAACATTTCTAAATGCATTTGTCTGTTTTTAGTTTAGGTACCATTTAAGGTGCTTTAAGATTATACTTAAAGTGTAGAGTCAAATGAAAGTTGATTTTTGCTCTGGTTTCATATCAATAAACTTTTCAGATACATGAGCTGAGGCCTAAAATGAGCCTTCTGGTTTTTAAATTTTAGACAAAAGAGCGATACAAATTAGAAGCCTTGAAGAAGAAGCAGGAACAAGAGGAGGAAAGGATGAAGAAGATGGAGGAGGAGAAGAAACGGAAACAAGAAGAACTCAAAAGGTCCAAACACGGCCTTAAAAAAACAATCAGACCTTCGACTTTTCCTTCTCATTTTTAAACTTGATGCTTTTATTTGTTGCAGGAAGAGAGATGAGAGGCTGAAAAGAGTCTTTGAGGCCAAAGTGAAAGAAGAGCAGAAGGAGGAAGAAAAAAAGAAGAAGGTTGAGCAAAAGATGGCTCAGATCGAGGTGAAGAATGAGGTACACGTACACAGCCGCTCTTTCTGCACGTTCAGCACCAGGCGGGTCAGATGTGTCAGATTTGGTTCTACCTGCAGCGCCTGGCGGAGGAGAAAGCCAAGAAAAAGGCAGCTGTCAAGCGCCAGGAGGAACTAGAGAAGAAGAAGTTGGAAGAAGAGGCTAGAAAGAAGAAAATGGTAGGATGGTGATTCCATCGCCTGCGTTGAGCCCCGTACCCTTCTCTTGATTTGGCTCTGGTGTGTTTCTCATGAAGGAGGAGGAGAAGCGACAGCTGGAATTGTTGGCCAAGAAGAAGGCAGAAGAGGAGGAACACGCTCGTAAACAGGCTGAAGCTCGCCGAGCTCTGGAGCTGAGGAGGGAGCAGGAGCGCGAGCGGGAGAGGCAGCTGGAGAGGGAGCGGGAGAGGCAGCTGGAGCGGGAGCGGCTGGCAGCCGCTGAAAGGTTAATAAACATTACACACGCCAAGGGTTCCATCATCAATGGAAGCGGTCTCACCCCAGGCAGGGTCGGTCTGAATATATGGAGCGAGCGTATGCACGGTACGAACGCACCTGTCTGTGTTGCAGGGAACGAGTGGAGAAGGAAAAAGCTCTGGCTCTGCAGCGGGAACTGGAGAGAGCAGCGAGAGAGAAGGAGAGGAGAGAACTGGAGGAGAAAAGGAAGGCGCTCGAGGAAAGGAGGAAACTGGTAAAGCTAAAAAGGATGAGCGCGCGCCCGCCTGCCCGGCGCACGCTGCTCTCCGCGTTTTAAATGCATCTTCTGGGGTTTGTCTGCGTTTCCAGGAGGAGCAGCTGCGACTGGCCACAGAGCAGAAAGCTGCAAAGGAAAGAGAAGCTGCCAAACAGAAGGAAGCTGCTGCTAAACAGGTAAATCGGAGTCACACGATCCTAATTTTGCTACTTTCATGGTCGTCAAATTTAGCTGCGATTATGTCTTTGGCCTAAATGTCTCTGTCTGCCCCCCCCAGAACACTACTGCCCTGAATGTGACTGTGGATATCGAGGTGAGACACAGAGGAAATGGGTTCTAAGGGTTTCTGATTGGGATGTTAATGGTCTCCCACCTATGGAGATGTCCACTGCAGCCATGTGTATTTATTTATGTCACTGCTGTCTGATAAGGTGTCGCGACCATCGTGATAAAACCTTACTTTCCCCCTCCCTTCCGCAGCGCTCCGTCCTGAGCACACCGGTTGGAAAAGGCACCGGCCTCAACGTGACTGTGGACGTGGAGGTGAATTTGACTTCTTTTGCCTCGTTTTAAGGATTTTTTCATCGGACACAAAGTCACTCGCCATGTTTGCCCGTCCTGCAGAAATCACCGCAGTCGTACGTCATCACTCCAAAAGGTGGCAACAAACCTGTGCTGTCCAAAACTGCAGAAGATTATGGGATGGACCAGAACAGTGATGATTCGACGGACGACGAGTCTGCGCCCAGGAAACCGATCCCCTCCTGGGCAGAGAGTAAGTATCGGAAATACGAGGTGACGTGGACGGGCCGGGCTTTGATCAGTTTAAACTGTTGTTCTTTGC
Source organism: Takifugu flavidus (assembly GCF_003711565.1). Taxonomy (NCBI): domain Eukaryota; kingdom Metazoa; phylum Chordata; class Actinopteri; order Tetraodontiformes; family Tetraodontidae; genus Takifugu; species Takifugu flavidus. Next base: position 8,421,307 of record NC_079532.1, read on the forward strand.
TCATAATGCGGTCATAATTCTCTCTCTCCAGATCACAACCTTAATCAGATTATAATGAAACAGTACTTCAACCCTCCTGATATCGACTCTTTCGTTGGAGTAATCGAACCTCCCAAACTGGAAGACATCTTTTACAAGAGCAAGCCGCGCTACTTTAAACGCACCAGCTCGGCCGTCTGGCACTTGCCTCCAACTCTGTCCAAGTAGGGTCTCATACAGACCTGCCGCTGTATAGTTTTAAGTTTTTCCCCCAAATAAAGCAATTTTATGTTTGTTTTTTCTTTTATCAATATTTTACTGTTTTCATATTTGTACTTGAAAATGGGTTTATTTTAACCCAGTGGGATGTTAAAGTTTTATCTGATCAGTAAACATGATTGTGTTCTAATTAAAAGATTAGAATTTCTGTGTCTGCATTTTATTGGTGTGCATTAAAATGGCTTTTTAGGGTAGCTAATTTAGAAAAATAAGCATAGTAAGCAAGAAGGTTGGGTCAGAAGTTTATAGTACTCCTTGAACTTTGACCTAACTGGCTTTGCAGAGGATTATGTGAAATAGAGCAAAATACTACTAGTCTTTTTTCAGTTACCGGTAATTGGATTTTATGTAATAAAATAGACATTGACATTTATTTCAAAATTTATCAAAAAGAAACAGCTGAATTTATTACGTGGATTCGAGGGTAACTGCTAGTGTCAGCACGTTTTGTCCTGTTTTGGAGGCAACTGGAAGGTTCCGCCTCCACATATTGATGATTAAACCTCTTGAGGTGATCAAGCATCACGAGGTTACTTGTACTGTAAGACCCTCCCAGGAAGTAGAGATTACCTCGGTCGTGCCCCTCCGATGTAACACGGATCAGTGTTGTTGAAATGCTACAAAAACAGCCTTATTTTTATTCCTGCTCCCTCCCTCCTGCTACCTTGTTCATCCCTCTGTCCACCAACACACCCAGCAAGTCCGCCTCAGCCAATGAGATTCCTGAATCATTGGGCGAGTTTTGCTGATTGCTCTCTGCCTGTGGCGGCGCTGGGATAGGAACGGCGCCCACGTTATTGCTCAGTCCGCCGTTGGTGCCCCCGTTGCTACCCTTCAGATTGGCACTGAAATTCCCTTGATTGCCAAAGTTGCTGTGACTTCCTGTTGTGCCAGAGCCGTTGGTGCCGGTTGCATTAATGCTGCCCGAGCTGCTGCTGGGATTACTGGGATTTGCCCCTGCGACGCGAGAGGGAGGAGTGAACGAAAACACCCTTTCTCCACCGGTTCCTACTGCCCGGGCACTGAGGGGCCCGGCCTGGCCCTCGGCTGAGGGGGGGGGGTCCAGCGTGAGACGGGGAGGTGGAGGACGGCGAGCCAGCAGGCCGTGACCCGGTCTGAGTTTAGATATCGGACAGAGTTCAGGCAGTGGGTCTGGAAAGGAGAAGGTGGGTGCTGTGGGGACCTCGGCATCCTCGCTGAGCCAAGGGAAAGCAGAAGATGGTGGTGGCGGGATGTGACCGGGGGTGTCAGGGGGCAGTAACTGTGACCCCACCGTCGGAGGAGCCAGAGAGCAGCAGCTGCGGTCAGTCTCATTGGCTGTCCTCCGAGGGGGTCGAGGTCGCGGCACTGCGGGGGGCACGCAGTGAATGGGTGTCTGCGGGCAGCTGTAGAAGCCGGACCTCTCGTACAGAGACGTGGCGGAAAAGGCGTAGTCGGGATCTCGTTCCTGGTTCAAAGCCTGGCGGGTTTGGACCGGAGTCGATGGCGCGTCTGGGTGCAGGTAGAGAGGGAAGCGGCTCAAAGGAGCTCCGGGACGCCGGCGTAGCAGAGACAACCGTGATGAGCGGTGGAAGCTTGGGGACTGGACACCGAGCAAACGACCCAGACCCCCAATCAGTGGGGTGGAGTAGTTGGCCTCCTCATTTTCTTTGATCTGCTCCAGATTGGACTGAAACTCCATTTCCTCTTTTGGAACACTAGTTAAGAAAAAGAGAACCATGAAATACGTTGATGTACCATTAAAAACTACAACGTGTGTGTGACTTATGTCCAAAGACTGTTATTTGGACCTGATGTCCAAAGCTGAGCCCATGAAGGAGGGCTTGCGGTGTTCAGCGCTGGCAGCGGTGTACGGTGGCTGAGGCTCCGACTCGTTCCAGTACATATCCCTCTCAACTATCGGAAGGTTGTCGTACATCTCATCTACGGACAGCAAGGAAACCTGAGAGGCAACACAAACACACCAAAGGTAAACCATAACACTCCAGGCTGGGGTGGCGAGGAACTGGTGGACCCGTGTTCCAAACCTGGAGATTACGATCAACAAGCCAGTTGGCTTCAAAGTCGTCGTCGTCTTCCCCGAATGGATTTATCAGCTGTTCGGCCACCTGAGGAGCAGAAAACAAAACAGAGAACAGTGACAAAGTGCCAAAATCGACCACAGTGGCAGCAACCACGTGGATGATGTTCGTCACCTTCAGCCACCCGACGTAGAAGAAAAACTGCAGCAGGGTGAAGATCGGCAGGAAGAAGTCCACGTCGTGACCAGGGTACCCCTGAGCTGGATCCAGGAACTGACGACCGATCAGACAGGCCAAGAAGAAGCTGTAGACCGCCACTGTCACCACCTAGTGACCACAGAGAACACCAATTTAGGACCATCTGACCTACATTAACACACTTTGCCATCTGCTGGTGCGGTAAATAAAGAAAAACCTGAGTGTAGACGAGCGGCAGGCTGATCCAGTCATAACCGTACAGCTTCATGCATTTCGCACGTAAACTATTCAACTCCTGAACAGAGAAATAAACATAAATAAACAACATTTCTGAAGAGAGCTTCACATGGAGACCTACGGTGAAAATGGCTGTGAGCGCCACGTCGTTGTTGATGCGCCCTTCGGTGCGAGCCCTCAGAGCCAGGCTCACAAACCACATGCAAGGAACCCAGAACTTGTTGTGAGGAGAGGGCAGGTTCTCCAGATGCCTTAGCTCCTCTGAAGTCATCAGGCCTGACAGGGAGAGAGCACGTTCTTCAGGACCTTAAAACAGAGCTCAATAAGCAGGAAGTTGTTGGGTTCCATACCCGCCTGCACCAGATGCTCCATGGTGGGAAACCTCTTGTAGACAGCAGTGCTGATGGAGCGATAGATGAGGACCCCCGAGAGGTTGGCATATCTCATCAGGGTCCGTCGGGTCAGCCTGGAGGGCTCGTCCGCCCCGCGGACGTGACCCCCAACTAACGCTGCCAATCGGTCCGGCCAGGGGACGTTCTCAAACTGGCCCCACCAACGCGACACAACCAGCGTTACGTAGAACCCTGCAAGAAGGTAGCAGTCAAATATTCACGAAACACCTAAATTAAACGACATCTGTAGGATTAATCTGGGCTCACCCAATACGAATGACACGGGGATGAGCTCAGCGTAGCGGTCGCAGTATATCGCCAGCTTCTCAAACAGCCTCTTCTGGTCATTATTTAACACAAACCTGATGATGAGTTAACCACAGATGAGCCGACACCAGGTCATAGTTCCAGATCGTAATAAGATGTGTTAGGTTTTTATGTAAAATGAAATAAATCAGATTCTATTAGCTGCAGTGGTGACAAGATGTACTATTCCTTGAGGTTTCTGACCTATAAACGATACTGAAGAAGGAGTATAGGAGGCTGAAGATGATCAGCTCTCTATAGAGAAGTTTGTAGATGCTGCCCTTCCATCGTAGAAGCAGGTGAAAGAAGGTCCCCAGGCCTGCGTCGGCCACCCTGCGGGAGTACGTCACCGTCATCGCTGCTTCTCGCTGGGCAACCTGCTGCTCGACTGTGAGGTGACATGTAGGAAAAGAGCGCGGCTCTCCGGAGGTCCACAGAGCCCGAAGGCAAGCAGCCTGGATCTCATGGAAATGCTTCAAAGAGTCACATCAGGATCACAAAGTCGGCGTCCAGCATTCCAAGGGTCCAACGCTCGCCACCCAACTTGGAACCTCCGGAGTCGTGTGGGAGAGTGTTGTGGAAAGAGAAGCAGAAAAAAGGAAAAGAGGACCAGGGAGCCGCACACTCCCGGTCACTTGATGTGTTAATCTGTTTGGGGAACAAAGGCGCATTGTGAGACTGTTAATCTGACGCAGCCACACACCGATGGGTCGGAGCAACCGGTGTGGATTTGATGATTCTGGAAACTTGATCAGAAGGATTTTAAGATTTTCTACACTACCCGGAACTCCATTGTTAACGTTGACAAACACATTGGTTGCGTCTCAATCGATGTTTGGTAATGGGAGCTGTTGGCCAGGTGAGTGTGTGCCTGACCTCCTCCCTGCTGGGAGGAATGTGCACGACTGCGCTGGAAACAGTGATTATTAACCCTTCTAGTCTAAGCGGACAACGGAGCGCAGTCAGTGCAGAGTCAGTTCAACCCACTCACCTCCCAGCCTTATTAATATTTTAGCCGGTTTTTAATCTTTAGCAGAGTGGGAACAGCTGGGAGGCTTTTGTGAGTATGTTCTCTCCGGAATATTTGTCTTTCACTCACCAGGTCTGAGAGGTTCAGTGGTGATTGCGCAGGATGTCTCAAAGAGAGAAAATTCCTGGAGCATTACAACATGAAGAGTAAAGAGCTTCTGAGTTTGCAGTGCTGGGAAGAGAGGCCACAGTGACTCAAAGTAACTACAGGAGAACTTTTTTTTCCCCATTTGTACTTCAGGTGTTAAGGAAGAGTGCAGGTCTTGGGATCATTACACCCCACACATACAAGTATTCATCATGCTGTGCGCAACTCTGCTGGAGCCATAAAGAAATTCCTGAACTTCCTGAGCTTTGCAGGAAAGAAGTATGGATGCTTTTGAGGGAATCCACAGTGTCCGGATTTCCCCGTCTCCTCCGCCTATGCCGTCAGCTGGTCCAGGATATGAGGTCCTCAGAGCAGGCAGATCCGGAATAGCAGTTTATTCCTCCAGCGTGTTTTTCGGAACACCTGATGTTCAGGCAGCAAGACTCAAGTCGAGCAGAGGAACCGAGGAAGGAGGCTGCGTTGTTGGACGGTAAGCGAAACCTGTGTTTTCACGATGGTTCATGTGTGAGGAGGTTCGTGCAACAATGGCTCATCATCAGCACAGGAAAGTGATGAAGTAGAAGGTTAATTATTGAAAAGCTGGACTGAAAAGAATGTTTATGAGTTTTATGGATTGAACAAATGTGTGTTCTGCAGTGGGCAGGCATGTTATATTGGAATATTTGTTTCTTTTTGTTACTTCTCAGGCCACTTTATTAATTTGATTACAGCAATAAATTTGAACATTCCAAATGTGCATGTGTATCTAAATTAGTCTTTTAATTTATTTTTCTTCATAAAGACTGTAGGAATTCACTTTTAAAAAAAAACCAAATTTATCTTTAATTGTTGACAGATTTTATTTTCTTGTACTTAAATTAAGACATTTTTTCAACTGCTCAAGCAACGTTGACGTCGGCGCTAATTGCTAATTAGGAATGCTATTTGGAAAAACCATTTATTTAAAAAAAAGATTTTTCCGGATTCCTTTATGTAACCGTGGATGCCTTGTTGGTACCGCAGTCCCCTCATCCAGCGAAACAGCCACTTTAATGACAATAAAATGCCACATAAATGCTGGAATTATTCTGGGAACTCTGGGGAACGTTAGCTAGCCGGAGGCCGGCGCGGTTCCACGGGCGTAGAAGAAGAAGGAGGCGGCTGTTCTGATGACAGTGCTGGAGGAGATGCGGCTGTCATGTGACCTGGGTCACAGACGGAGCTCCGACCCGGGAGAGAGAAGCCGGAGAAATAAAAGGAAATCAATAAAAAGCGGTTTAAAAGAGATGGACAAAAGAGTTTGAAACCGGCCGCCTGAGTTGTTTTTTTTTTTTTTTTTTGTGCTTTTGTCTGCATTAATTCGCAGCTGCTCCCGGCGCTATTGTTTTCGGTTGTTTCCGTCAGCGTCCGCATTCCTCCGCCGACCGTGATTTAAAACGGGAGATTTTACGGTACCCGAAACTACGAAGGTTAGTCCGGGTTTGTTTTGGCGATTCGGGAACTACAACAGTTATTTGAAGGACTCCGGGGGGCAAAAGTGTTCAGATAAGAGCCGGGCTAGGTTGAACTGCGGTCCGGGACCCGGACAGGGTAAGGGCGTTTACAGAGGGATCTTATTCCTTTCTTTAAGTTGTTTTCTTTACGCTAACCGCGGCTAGCGCTCATTAGCCAGCAGTGTTCGCTGGAGATTCTCTGAACCGAAACAATAACTAATACTTTGGCTCATTTGCGGTTTTAATGCATCAGTGGAAACACTGAAACTAAGTTTTCGGGTAATAATCAATTGACAGGCTGCTGTTGTAATTGTTAATGACTTTTTTTCTGGGACAATTCTCTAAGTCATCAATTAGTGAGGTGTAAAAATAGCTGAAAAAGTCATATTGAAGTGTAGGATTTGTTAAGTATGGGAGATTTTGCTGGCATTCCCCACCTTAAATGAACGGTGTGGATAAATTTGAATGATCTGAAAAGAAATCCACACGTGCGACCTCCTGACATGTATGTGCACGACAGGGATCGAACAGGACAGAGCAGTTTATTGTGCATTATTGCATATGTTTATTCTCTCTCATTAATGCTATGTTTCTGAATGTGAGAAGTTTGGTAGATCTGGATCCGGAGCCGGACCTCAGAGTGGAGGGCGGAGGCCAGGCCGGGCCCCCATCAGGCAGAGCCCATGGCGACCTGTCCCTGCTCCGTAGGTCCTCCCTGGAGGACAGAGAGAAAGAAATCAGAGAAAAGGGGTCAGAGATCCTCAGGGAACAGTTGGACGCCGCAAAGAAGGTGCAGTAAATGATATTGTGCTGACACACGCACAGCCTCTCGTGACTTAGAATACCAGCCAGTGCACACGTCCATTCCTGTAAAATATGACTGTGACCTACTTGTGTCAGGAACTGAAACTAAAGGACAAGGAGTGCGAGCGCCTGTCACAGGTCCGGAACCAGCTGGAGCAGGAGTTAGAAGAGCTGACCGCCAGTCTGTTTGAGGTCTGTCTCTGATTCATCATCTTACTAAAGGAAAAACAACAGTAGCGAAGACTTTTTACAAGATGTTATGATACCGAGCTGAGAATAAAGTAAAAAGTAATGTGTCCCTGGTGCCATTTTCACAACAGGAAGCTCACAAAATGGTGCGTGAAGCTAATGTCAAACGAGCTGCGTCAGAAAAGCGGCTGAAGGAGGCTCAGGGAAAGGTTTGTGGAGCCTTTCTTGCTTTATGAGTTCCTCCATCCTTGAATCATTTGCTCTTGTCTTCGGCCGTGACTCCCAGATCGATGTCCTTCAAGCTGAAGTGACGGCGCTCAAGACTCTGGTGTTGACCTCGACGCCCTCCTCGCCGAACCGCCAGCTTCACCCTCAGCTGCAGTCTCCGAGCACCAGGGGCGCCTACAAGCACCACAGCCGCAACAAGAGCATGAGCGGCACCATTCCATCCCTAGCTGGAAGAGCAGAACCTTCCTCCGTCTCCATCCAGCCTGTGTCCAAAGAGGAGCGAGAGGTAAGCTAACCCGAGTTCAAGCGTTTCCACTCGTTCCTGTGCTCTTCTTCCTTTCAGCCGTTTCTTCCCGGCCAGTACTAACCTTCCCCTGACCTGTTCTTCCTCTCAGTCTCTGGTGTGTCTTCCTCCCTCAGCCTGCTGCTCCTGCTCTCCTCTCTCTGATACTCTACCTGGTCCCCGGGCTTTCTTGGTGACCATTCCCGCTAGGATTTGAGATGAGGGATTAGGCATAGACCGCAGTCAGGTAACGGCAGCCGTTTAAACGTGCTTGATCCTCAGATGCTGACAGATTTACTGCATTGCTGTAGCTGTGGCCTTTTATGGTCCAAAGAACGACTAATCCGTCTCTCCGAGCTCAACGCGGCGATGGTAAACTCCAAACCTGCAGCGCATCAATCAGCCTTGTTGCTCAAAGTCTCCTGGAAACACTGAACGTTAAAAGTGTTGCTGTCTCTCCTCTTTGATGTTGGAGCGCTAACAGATCACTGCAGGTTTTATATGGGGCATAAACACAGAGCTCTGGAGAATCCTTCATCTATTTTATGCTTTTCTTTCCTCCATTCATGTCAGGGAGGGGAGTCTGTCCCCTAGAAAGTATGGATTTATGGGACTGGAACCGTTAGAAGGTTAATGTCTATAAACTTCCAGTTGTGTTGATAGTGAGAAGTGATTGATTTCCTATTTTCAGAGACGGCCGTAATAAATACCTGCGTTGAATATTGAGGCGCATTCAGCGAATGAGGGTCATGAGGCTTTTTTCAAGCTTCCACCTGGTTGGTGGCGCGCCCGTCCCAACGCTCTGTCTCCTCTCTGCAGATGGATTCTGTCCTGTACGCAGAGTTTCTGCTGTGGAAGGAAAACCCCAGCCTGGAGCGCTCGTCCGCCTTCCTGAGCCGCGTCTACAGCGAGGACGTCGGCCCCTGCCTCTCCTTCACCAGATCCGAGGTTCCAGCCCCGCAGACGTGAGCCGGCGGCCGATCTTCCCGCTCACCCTTCACCCACGTTCTGTTTCCTGCAGCTGTCGCAGCGGGTGCAGAGCGCCGTGGAGAGCAACTCGCTGACTATCGAGCCCGTGGCCGTGTCGGCGCCGCCCGTGGTCAAAGCCTCGGCGACGGAGTGCGGCGGGCCCAAGTGAGTGTGGACTCATCACTTCATTGTGTTCATCCTCTCATAGCAGCAGCTAAGTAAGAACCCCCCCCACCCCCACCCCGCTGCTAAATGATCCTGGCTGGAGGGGTCTCTCTGTACCGGGGTGTAGTCCGGGCACACTTCTAATCACTCTCGTGTTTAAAATCTTTCTTCCAGCGGCTTTAGAGCAGCAGTAGAGACGTAAGTCTTGAGGAAACGATCCCCCGTCTGTCCTCTCCCACCGTCTCCCTGGTGCCTGAACGCTCCTCAACGCGTCCGTTCATTAACCGCCTGCATGTGCCTGAACGTGCACCCACCTTCCGCTAACGGCGCTCTCTGACCCTGCGCTCTTCTGCGTTCAGTCCTCCTTTCGCTGCTCCGTGTTCCCCGTCGCGACGAACGTGTTCGGCAGCTCTGATCCGACTCTGATCGTCCTCTGTTGGCAGGAAGTGCGCGTTGAGCGGCATGTCGCGCCTCTGCAGGCACCGCATCAAACTGGGCGATAAGGGGAGCTACCACTTCATCTCTCCCTCCAGCAGAGCGAGGGTAACTCCCGTCATCTTCCCCCGGACGCTGCTCGCCGGTCGCTACGGTTACCGCTTGTCACATGTGACCTTTTTCCTCTAGATCGCCGCAGTCTGTAACTTTTTTACCTACATCCGCTACATCCAGCAGGGCCTGGTGAGGCACGACGGTAAAGGCACACAGCGCACGTTTGTGCACGTTTGGCCTGCTTTTGTTTCACCTTCTGCCCTTTTGGTCTCCTCGCTCAGCTGAGCAGATGTTCTGGGAGGTGATGCGTCTGCGCAGAGAAATGACCACAGCCAGGCTGGGCTTCTACGTCGCCGACCAGGGTTAGAGAGCACTGTCGACCCGGGTCGCCGAGGAATTGGACTGTGGTAACAGGAGGGTTTTACTATGGGGGGGGGGCGTGTGGGGAGCTGCAGGAACCATTCGTGTGTGTGTGGATGCAGTGAGAGGGAAACGGAAGAACACGATGGACCGACCCATTCCAGCGGCGTTGGGAGGCAGCAACTGTTGATGGTACTAGATTACAACCAGTACACGGCTACGGCATCTCCTGCAACAATGGGGGGGGGGCACATGGTGTCATTTGAGCTGGAGGCAGTTTTCCCCTTCATACTTCAAATAACTGAGAAAAAAGATTTTTTTTTAAAAATGCAAAGGGTGAATTCAAATTTGTGCTTTTGTAACAGGATGAGCCCCTTCGTGCTGTTTAGGGAACTGCCCATTTAAATGAATTAAGTACAAGTAATCCGAGTACACGTGCTCCGTGCACTCACTTCCTGTTGACTCTGGAGACGAGGTTAGAGGTCATTTATCGTGGGATAAAAACCAGAATTACATAAAGATAGTTATGTATTGATGCTATGGAAGGGCCTCGTCAGGACGGGACCCCAGAACATTTGGGGCCGGGGCAGCGAAACCCTAAAAACCCTCATGGGAGGCGACGCCATCACGTCTCGTTAGGACCTCAAAGCCTTGAATGTTGCTCATGAACACAGTAACCAGCCATAATAGGGAACCTTTATTGATTGGACCTCATCAGATCGCAGATTTACTCCCAACGGCCAATTTTTACACATTATTTACACATTTATCACAATCTGATGGAAGGTAAAAATGAAGTTTCAGAAAGTGCAATAGTTGTTTCTTCAGTGTTGATAATTGACTGTATTTTAGTGTAAACACATTAAATTGAGTCAATGCAGCCTTTTTACCTCACTTGTGTGTGCACGCGTGTGTGTTATTGGTCCGAACAGCTGATACCAGGTGTGATTTGGCTCTGATCTCATCCCGGAATTTCCTCACTGGTTTGCTGGCAGGAATCAGGAACTGGGATATGGATCCCATAATGCTGCTCCCAGGGTTTTACAATCAAATCTGGTTTTGCAGCAGATATTCCAGTAAGATTTTGGTTTCCGGATTGAAAACTTTCGTAAGGTTCTTATTGATCCCCTCGCTCGGATTTCTACCCCATTAATCGGCTTAACGACACAATTTGACTTGTGGGCAGAAATGGAAGCTGTAATCCCTTAAACGAGCTCCGTTAGCAGGTCAACAACAAAAACATGGTTTTGTTTTTTTTAATAATTCAGCTGCAAAAAAGTGGATGAGGAGGATCTGCTAACTTTTCTGGTGGCAGCAGGCAGCACCCGACTCTTCTCTCTTGGGGAAATATCTGGAGGAAATATTTGGTTATTGATGCTTCATTTAAAGGATTGAAAGTGTTGTTGTGGACGTTCTTACCGGCGGTAACAGAAGAGCAGCAGCAGGAGAGCGGCCGCTCCAACCAGCACCAGCATCACGGCGCCGACCACGGAGGCGGCCGCCGGCGCCGAGGGGTCTGGATCCACCAACGACAGAACATGACGGAGTAAAAACAAGGATTTATCCAAAGAGCTCCATCAAAGGTCCCCCACAAACCTGAGCAGGTGAAGGAACCGGGCACGTTGAGGCACTCCAAGTTTTCTGGGCAGGCGGAAGTTTGTTCTTCACATTCGTTGATGTCTGCCAATAAAAAAGAAAGATTTAGATTTGAGCTTTGTTGCTGCTTCAGAGCACATTTTTGATGCCTCCATCTGGACCTCTGCATGTCGGAGGACTGGAGCTCCACTGCTGGCTGACTGGGTCACAGCGGGTCCACGAAGATCCCGAGAGCTTGAAGCCCGTCTGACACTGATACAGAACCACCGAGTCGCACAGCAGCCAGAACCCAGATTGAATTCTGGGTATGGGACCACAGCTGGGATCTGAAACGGGTGTCGCAGACTGAGGCGGAGCTGTGCCAAACGGGCCTGCTGCTGTGGTGGGCGTCCTCACCTGAGTCTGGTTCCTTCCAGGGCTGCAGGTCCAGGTGGGGGATGAGCGGGTGTGAACAAGGCATCGTGTCCTCCACCTTCCCCGTGTGTGAGAACGGGTCGGCGGGCACCCGGGCGATGTGGCTGTTGTCACAGATGATGCGGGACAGGGAGACGGAGCGGAGGCGTTCCCTCTGAGCCTTGGTGAAGACGCCCTCCTTCTCCCACCAGAACCTTCGGGAGACAAACACAGTCACGTTTCTCCACTGGCATCGACAAGGACGGCGCGGACCTTCGGATCCACCTGTCTCCGTCTCTCAGAGCTCTGAACTGTCTGGACAGCAGACAGGACAGAAGCGGGCCGACGCGCCCGCCGGGCGGGGCAGGCTCAGAGATGGCCCCCACCCACACGTCGATGTTGTGGGGCGTCCCGTAGAGGAGCTGGAAGGTGTGGGCCAAAGTGAGGTTGTGTAGAATTTCGGCCAGTTCCGTCGTCGTGTTTGGAACCAAGAGTCCGCAGAACCTTCTCCAGGAGCCGTAGCCTGATGGGACGAGAGCCCAGAAGTTAAACGTTCCATTTTGAACCCCCACACTGCCTCCAAACCGCTTGGAATAAACAAAGAACCTTTTGCCTCCTGCCTAAATTTAGAGATGAACTCCCTCCTCAGGGTTCCGCTTAAATTGTAAAGTCACGTCCTGCTCTTGACTCTTCCTTCCAGGAAGAGGAGCACAGTGATTCTGACTGACCGCAGCTTAGACAAGTTACATAAACGGTGCATAAAAAACCCTAATCACACATCAGATCCTGTGTGGGCAGGGTGGCAAAGTGCCATTTAGCTGTTTGCTGGCAGAGAAAGTTCAGGCGGGTTTAATCAGCCTGTGGTCGGCAGCTGGGAGCAGCCGCTCCAGGTCCTGGTACACAAACGGAGAAACGTGGGCTGACCGCGCCCAGTGTGCTGTAAACGCTTTGTAAAAGCCAACAACAAAGTATCTGTTGTTAATATTCACTGATGGAAACAGGTGCTCCCACTTCAGCGACCAGATTTATCCGTCTCACAAAAGCCTCTGGAGGATTTTACTCCAGGCACATTCCTACATCTGGAACTGGTTTGTGAGTCAGCATTCCATTCAGACACAGCGTTGGTGATGGCTGCACACGTTGACACCGGGCTTGTTGATTAATAACGAAGCGGCAACCTGACAGATTAGACGGCTGGTTCTCAGAACTTTGCATGTGCCCAGAAGCAGCAGAAAGGGAGTAAAATCGGTACCAGGCAGACCATGATCCCGACCCCGCTGGAGGTTAAGGGCCGCGAGGTCGAAAGGCACCCCCCCCTGTGCCTGGAACAGCCTCTCTGTGAGCTCCTCCACCATCATCTGACCAGGGGTCTGCAGCTTGGCTGGAGAGAGCAGCAGGCCGCGCAGCACCGGGTCGATGCCACCTGACCCAGCGGGAGGGAAAAGAGGCGGAAAAGTGAGGAGAACCTGCGGAACCTGTCGTCTACGGTGAAGGCTCTGGAGCTCTACCTTCCTGGACAATCCTCCAGGATGCAAAGAGGGAATTATGCAGAGGCAGCGGAGGATGCTGGGAGTTAGCGGTGTATCCCGGCCCCAGCCGGGTCACCACGGGCTGCACGGTGACGTGAGCAAACCGGAACGCCGCAGTCGCAAAGACGTTAGCGATGCTTGGATCCACATTTGGATTGTAGCCCCTGTACGGGGGCATCAGACGCACCATTGCCTCTTCTCCCAGGACGCGTGGCAGGTAGTGATCCCATGTTAGGATCTAAAACATTAAAAGCAGCAGCTCAGCGCCGGGAACACTCACCGAGGTGGACGAGAACGGCTCCTTTGGTACCTGATGGATGGCTCCCATGATCTTGCGCGCTTCCTGATACAGGATGTCAGGACTCCAGTGAGGGTTGAGAAGGTGCAGCTCTTCAACCAGCCGGTTGTGCTCTCTCAGGAAGAGCGTGTGCAGCGCAATCATTCCCAGATGCTCATTAGCTCGGGAATCACCTGGGAAAAGTGCATCATTACCAACAGACCAAGCAGAACATGAGAGCTGAACTTCTTACTCACCAGCCTGAAAACAGGACGTGTTGTTGCCCGGACGCTCAGACCTACGGGAGCTGCCGCCTGACAGGCTGGAGTTTCGGGGGCCACAGGGGTCCAGGTGCGCCTGCATGCGTGGCAGGAAGGGCATGTAGGCCAAGTCGTGGTCAGAGTGCTGAGAATTCAGGGCCATGGAGCCCAGCGGAGAGGACCGGTTCCTGAGAGCCAGCGCCAAACCGGCGGAGCTGCCGTACACCATGCTCGCATCCACGTAGGAGGTGATGGCGTTGAGCTGCTCGCGGCGGCGCTGGGACAAGGTCCCGGCCACGCAGCTGGGCGCAGAGCGGAAGAAGGGCATGCAGCTCTGGGTGCCATTACGAGGATCTGACAGAGGAATCTGAAGACCAAGCCAACGAACGTCTTTCAGGATTTAAGGGTTATTCACCTCAGAATGAGTTCTGAACACGACGCGCACCTGGATGGGGAAGCACGGCGCCTCCCGGCTGCAGCTGAGCGTGCAGTCGGCTCCGGACCTGAAGGAGGCCGTGCTGGGGCTCTGTGGCGTCTGCACGATGTCGTGATCGATCCACTGGCCCCACTCCACCAGCAGGTGGGACAGGGCGGAGTCCAGCGAGATGTTGTCGTTGCGAGTGAACAACACCTCCTGGGAGACCAGGCGCACCTGCACACAGCAGCAGGGTTAAAACACCCGGTGGGGGGGGGGGAAAGGTGAGGCGGCTCCTGCGCCCTCTCTCACCGGAGGCAGGGTGGCGTTATGGTAGGTGTGCCCTGGGTCCCACCCCCTGGGGGCCCCCCAGGCATCCTCATACTCCGGAGGCAGCCAGCGGGAATACGGCGTGTTTGCGGCGCCCCATCTGGGATGCTGTCTGAAGAGGACGAGAGCCGTCAGGGAAAAGGGCCGCCCCCGTCCACGCGTGCGCGCGCGAGCACTGACCGGTTGTTGCACTCCCCCGTGATGGAGCGGTAGCGCTCCGGGAGGCAGCCCGGGCCACAGCTGGGCCTCTGCAGCTCTGCAGAACAGCCCGTCGCCTGCAGCAGATTCTCCACGTCGCCTTCGCTCAGCAGCTCTTTGGGAGTCGACGGAAAACCAACGCAGCGGCAGGAAGTGGTGGTATATTTGAAATGGAAGGTGTGAGGGGCATTTTATGGGGTGTAAGATTTACCGTGAGGGCTGGGCTGCACCATCGTGTGGGTGTAGACCATCTCTCTGATCAGCTCCACCGTGTTGTCCAGCAGCTCTGCAGCCCAGATCTGAGTCCTGGTCGTGGGTTGGATCTGTTTGAAATGGGCCAGTAGGTCGCTGGGTCTCAGGGCTCCTTCAGAGAGGGATTTCTTCACCCTGCAGTTGTTGTTTTCCGACATCAGCACGCGCTTTACACCGGCGATTACTTTCATTGTAAGCTGCTTTTCAGGCAGCCTCAGGGCCAAAATAGCGCAGTGAAACTTCTATCAGTGGGATTAATATCACATTTCCGACTAATCTTGGTTGTGAGGATGGTGGGTGAGGATTTCCCACTATTTTACCTTTCACTTGTGCGGGAGTAAGCAGCATCCGTCAGCTCCATGGCCCTCCGGAGGGCCTCCTTCATGAACACAGATCCCAGATAGGAGCTTCCTGGAGGTTCCACAGGACTAAGATCAGACCCACCCTGGCTGGGTGTCGTGAATCAGACATCCTACCTGAGCTGTTGTCAAACTGTCCAGTCAGTGAAGCCTCCACGGGGAGGGAGAGCAGGACGAGAGCCAGCCCCAACAAAGGGATCGACACCTGGAACCAGAACCGGTGAGAGCTGAGGTGACGTCCTCGCGGAAGGAGAAGCCATCAGAGACTCACCATGAGCGCTGCGTCCATCTGCTCTGTCAAAGCTGTTGAGAGGACTCACTTCAGGTTAGGGACCAGAACCAGGGGTCCGAGTGTCGACGCCGCTGTTTATACAGCAGCAGCGGAGCCTGCAGGTATGTGCAGAATCCACTTATCTGCCCCCCTGGTGACAGCGCGGCAACATGAAACGCAGGATTCCCCGAGGAGCTTCACAAATCAAACGGACCTCTGCGGCCTGATGAAAAGCTTCTGTCACATTTGGATCATTCCAATTAAATAAAGCAATTCCCCCCGAGACGACAGAGGAGCTGCCTTCTCGGACCGGACCGGGCCGGCGAAGCGCTCAGCGTGCTGGCACCTCTCAGGGGGGTTTGGCTCCGGGTGCTTTGATGCTGCAGGTGTGCGATACCATCAGGCGGGTCACCCAGGCCCATTTCATTACACTGTTATTAATTTTATCTCTGTTCTCCAGCGTTCCCCTGGGTGCTGCTGACATTCAAGAGCTGAAATGTAGAAATGCTTTGTTCTGAAAAGGCAAATACCTGCCCTCCACATCGAGTCCCTTCTGGGGTTTTTCCCCACGTGTCCACAATGATCTCTTGTTTCGATTCAAGCTCGAAATAAAAATACGAAAACACAAACGCAGGAGTAATTTAATGCAATATTTATTATTTATTGCTCAATAATTTATTTACTGTTAGGTTTATATTTGTTATAGATACATAAAATATAGTTAAGCAATATATACCTGAAAGGAATGTAGAAAATAACTGTGCAAAAACATGTTAACATTAAGTAATACTGTTCTTAATTCCAGAAATACCTTCAATTTAGTTCGACAAGCTTAGATAAATGCGACGGTCCGCACAATAAATGTGTTTCCAGCATCAAACAGCTGCCATCTTCGTTCAGGCGTGCTGGGACCAGAGGAAGCGATCGCAGCGCTCCAGCATCATCTGGATCATCGCTCTGAAACAGGACGGTTGTTGTTGGAATCGTTGGAATGAGAGGAAGGAGCCGCCGTTTCGGCCGCTATCACCCACCTCTGCCTCTTCTCTGTGACCCTCTGCAACTCAAAGACCAGCTTGGAGCGCGGCGAAAGGACCGGCTGGAGCCCGCACTCCTCCAGGACGGCCATGGCGGTGTCGGGCCCGGCCGTACGAGCCAGCATCAGCGTCAGGCTCTCTGGGTCGATCTTCCCGCCGCCGTCGTCGGCGCCGTCGGACCAGCTGCTGCCGTTGACCTGCTCTGGCTCCGCCTCACTGCTGCGCGGCTGGGATAACTGGATCAGCAGCTTCCATTCGTCCAGGGTCTGAGGCTCAACACCTGGCATTTAAAACAACGCCATCATGATTGGCTTGTTTTACTGGGGGGAGGGGGGGGGGGGTGTTTGCTTTTACCCTCAGGGTCCTCCAGCAGGCTGATGTCATCCAGATGGCAGATGGTGGAGAAGGCCTCTGCGCGGTGCTGCAGCTCACGGCACAGGTAGAGGTAGCCCATCCAGTAGCCGTGGGCGCGACAGGTCTCTGCCATCTTCTGTTTGGAGGGCAGGTCTGCGGGGAGGCGGATCAGGAGCGACAGGAGGCGTCCGTAACCCCAGGGGAAGCAGTGAGAACGCCACCTTCAACGAGAGTTGACCGTGACTCGCTGGGCGGACAGCATAAACCAGGGTTTCTGCACACGCTGAGGCCAGACCTGGGCTTCCCCTCGGGGGTCATGGTATCACAGCGCTGAGGAGCATCGAGGGAAAGGGCCAGGGCCAGCCAGTCTTGTTTCTGTGACTCTGGTTCCAAAAGTGACTGCAAAAACGACAACCTGCGGGGGGGGGGGGGGAATCATCAAGAAAGGGAGCGTTTGCTGTCTGTCGACAGTGGCGACGAGCGCAGGAGTCACCTGTGCTCCTCAGTCTGTGATTGGACCAAATTATCCAGGTAAGCCAGGAAGTGGCTCCTCTGAGACATGGCTGCGACGTCAGCAGGCGTCACGGTGGGGTAGAACTGTGACAGTGACCTCACAGCCGCCTCGCCGTGCTTCTCATACAGCCTAGACAAGACCGGGTGGAATCAGTGACAGGGTCCACCTCACGCGTTAGACACCGAGCACCCACCTGTGTAAGTGAGCGAGCAGGGGGGGCGCGCGCCACGGCTGCAGCTCTCTCAGGCTGCGCAGCGACTTCAGCAGGTCTCCTCGCTGGATGACCTCCACCATCTTACTGGACCGGGTCACATCTGCAGAGAAAGACAGTCCAGACGGAGACAGTCGGCTTGGTCTCTTCCTGGTGGAGCGACTGTCGAAGGATCAAAAGCGTCTCACCCAACATGGCCTCCATGAAGGAGCGCTGCGCCTCTGGTTGCTCCTGGTAACACAGCAGACACATTCTTCTCACGCGCTCCTGGTCCAGCAGAAAGAAGTAGCGGCGCAGGAAGGACGTGCAGCCCAAGCCTTGCTCGGTCAGCAGCTTTCTGAAGCAGCTCAGCTCGGCGTACAGCGTTGCCAGCTGAGTGAGGTCAGAGAGGAGGTCCGTCTGTATGGGTCGAGGAGGCTCCAATCGAACAGGTTCTGGATTGGTCCAGTTTGAAACGGATGATTTCTGGTCCTCTCTTCCCCTGAAATCATCAGAATTTTCTTTCTTCTCTTCCTCTGTAACGTTTTCTGTTATTTTGTTAAAAGTGAGGAAAGATTCCTCCGGTTCCGAGCACGAAGCCAGATCCCCCCCGTCCCACTTCTCGTCGCCTGGAACGTCCACGTGTGAATCAACCGCAGCAGTTGCCTCCACGGGGCCCAGGATTCGCTCCAGAGCCGGCAGCCAGTCCAGCAGAGCTTCCGTCAGGCTGGCTGGATCCAGCAGCACCAGCGGATCTTGAATCTGAGCTCTGATGTTGGCACAAATGGGTCAGTTTCTGCTCTGCAGACTGAAGGAACATGCTTGGAGCTTACTCACGCAGCTCGCTCTGTGGCCGACCGGAGCTCCTGCATGTCGGCCTCTGCGTGAAGCAGCTCGTCGTTAACTCTAGAGAGAAACACAACGTTTTACCCTATGTAATTAGGCTAGCATCTACTCTCTAGACGCACACTTACTCAGAGTCCACGTCCTCCAAGGGAGGCGCTGCGCCGTCTGCCTGTCCGCCCTCTCTGGATTCAGGCTTTTGTCGGAGCTCAGAGTTCATCTGGAGGGTGTTGATCTTCTCCGTCGTCTTCTTAACAAAACTGGACACGCTGCGGGAGGAGAATCGACATAAAACCACGTGCCAGCAGATTCCAGCTACGAGGATGGACAGAACCTCAATGGATGAGTGTGACATTTAAAAAATTAATCATGGAACGCGGATGAAGTGTGAAGGATTAAACTGGAAGTGAGTCTTCTGTGAAAGAGGAAGTTCTGTCCTCTGAAGAGACAGCTGGACTGGAACAACAAGTTATTTCAGTTTGAAAAAGGGAACTCTCTCTCACAATTGTTTCTTTCCATCCTCCAGAACCGGCTACTTCACTGGAGCTGCTTTCTCTTTAATGTCCTACCAGATCGTGTTAAGTTATAAAATAGGGAAGTAAGAGCCCAGTGAAAACCCTGCTGTCACTTTCGTACGCAGCAAGCAGTATCATTTAAGCGTCTTAAACATTCATTAATTGCAGATCTAACTAATTACTCTCTCTGGAGCGGCTAACTAATCATTTCTGCCCGTGTTCACCTGTCTTTGACAGCCTGCAGTGCGATGCGAGGGGGTTTGTGGCGGAATGACAGGGGTAGGTGGAACTGCAGGCCTTGCTCTGATCGCTCTGCCTCCACACGCTCACTGCTCTGGGGATCTGAATCAAGGTGGGGCAAAAGCCAGAGGAGAAAACACAGATGGATGGAGTACTGGAGGGGAACGATGAGAGACAGAGGACGTGATGCAAGCAGGTGGAGCCGAGGTGCGAGACGTGGCTATCGAGAAAATCAGAAGCTGCACAATGCAAAAAGAACCAAAATGGTGATGTTCGTGTGAAAAGAAGACAAAATTCATATTAAAAGGTGTAATTATGAACGTAAAGCTTAAGACATCATCAACACTCAAATATCACTTCAATGATTTAATCATTTTCTCATCAGAACAAAAGCACGTTAAATTAACTCCAAAGAGACACAAATACAGAGAGGCTCAGTACAGGCGGCAAAGAGTAAAAGTTATTGTCAGATCATACTTCATTTTTACTTGAATCTGCAGAATGATAATAAAATGTGATACTGAAAATAAATTCACTCTTTTGTATTGCTGAAATCAGAAGAGGCAGAAA
Source organism: Takifugu flavidus (assembly GCF_003711565.1). Lineage (NCBI taxonomy): Eukaryota > Metazoa > Chordata > Actinopteri > Tetraodontiformes > Tetraodontidae > Takifugu > Takifugu flavidus. The sequence goes on from NC_079532.1 coordinate 8,440,956, forward strand.
AAGCATTTAATCCTGTTAGGACAAAGAAAGTAAAGCAGAGAAAAAGAGAAAGAAAAAAAGAAAAAATAAAGTGTGTGAATGATTCTACAGCTTTCTGGGTCATCGGCGATTTTTGTGACCAGATTCAAAAGTGAACAAATATAAATGGAAAAAAATTTTTTTTATAGCTTCTAGTCACATTCGTGCCAGACTGTACAGATAAAGATCTCAGACAAAAAACGTATTTAACATGATTGTTGATTAATATTATTAATAATGTAGTGAATTTGCAAACTTTAGGATGGTGCTCGACAACAAGCACAACTTGAACTCCTACCATGATCCATCTGCTCCTCTTCCTGGGTGAAGCTGAACTCCTTCAGCCGCTCCTCCTCCGACATGGAGTGGTTGATGAGGGAGCCGGTCTCCTCTTCCGACTGGCTCCCTCTGCGGCTGATCACCCGATAAATTCCACAGTCCAGGACGTTGAAGCTCTCCTGGGAAGGCAGCAGGAGCGCGGCAGTGACCATCGGCCCAGAAGGTGCCATTAACGGGACAACAGGGCGTCTCTGGAACATACGTGAGAGGAGATGCTGCTCCTGCGGCTGCTGGACGCTGAATCCGAAGGCTCCAGTTTTCCGATGACCTGCTCCAGTTGAGCAGAGAGCTCCAGGTCTGGGCTGGAGCCGAGCTGCGCCCTGAGGTGTTCCAGGCGCTCGATGGGAACGTACTTCCTGGCCTGAATCAAAGAGGAACAAAGGCCCACTAAATAAATTGTCCTTTTGCCTCAGGGCGATGACCCCGCAGGCGCCTCACCCTGCTGGTGGTGACGGCGTGCTGGAACATGCAGCAGACGGTCGCGGCGAGAGCCCAAGACTCCCGCCGCAGCAGGCGCTCCACGCAGCGCTCGGCAGAGAGCAGGGAGAGGTGAGACAGACGCCCGTCGCCGTGGAGACAGAACAGCTCGTTGCGATGGACGGCAATGTCCAGTATGTCTGCAAAAACGGAGCGAAGTTTTAAAAAAAAAAAAAAAGGATTTTTATGGATGACTGTGGTTTTGGAAAAGCCAGGAACCTTTGACTTCAGTCCACAGCAGCACTTGTCCACTCTGAGGGGTGAAGATGTAGACGGCTGAATCGGACCAGGACAACAGGTGTAGGTCTCTGCACACAAATGCAACGCGGTTCTGTTAGTCTGAGGCCATCAACAGACCTCAGCAAGAGATCCGTACATGTGTCGGAAATTACCCCAAGTAAAGGAGTCTGGAGAAGGCAACCGACTGGGACGCCCTCTGTTCTGGATCGTAATGAGGCTCGTTTCTGCAGCCCAAAACAGACAAGTTAGAACTTTGTCATCCGAACACGGCGTTCCAGAGGCGGCGTTGCATCTGGACCTGTGGGTGATGAGAGGCAGAGGAGGACAGGACAGCAGCTGCTTGAACTGGTGGGTGCTCAGGACCTCGCCGCTGAAATTAACCTCCCAGATCCGAGAGCCCGGCCGGGCGCAGTACAGCAGCGCCGGCTGACCCACCAGCAAGCCCTTGTTCTGAGGGAAAAAACAAGCCCCGTACTCCCCGTCACGCTCCTTATTTCCAACACGCCAGAATTTCTCTCTGTAATTGAACGGCAGGAAAACAAACGCACACATGAAGAGAAAGTGAGAACAACAAAGTGTGCTGGTGAACACCGCGTGCTGCTCACCTCTCTGTGTCGCACAGGTAGCAACGAGTCAAGGAAGACACCAACAGGCGGCCATCTTGGTACCCAAGCTGAACCACCCTGGAGTCCACCGTGGTGACGGTCTGAACAGGGAAGATGACGAATGGACCCTGGACACAAACAAGATGTGGTCCACAGCGTAAACACGGGATTATGTACACGGAGGAGGAGGTTAAGCTCTTAACGGTCTCTTGTCACGAGCCACAAGTCGCGTGGTCGTTACCTTGCCCAGTTTGGAAGATGCTGCACGCAGAAGCGACACCTTGCCACCGGAGTCGCCCACATACACCTTGAGGCTGCTGGTGTCCCAGCAGAGGCTGGTGACCGCCTGACCGCGGTGCTCCCAGGACACGCTGACTCTCTCTGGGCGGCCCCTCCGCTCCAGCTGCAGCTCCCAGACCACCACCAGACCCTGACTGGAGCAGACACCAAACAATGCAAAACCAAAAAGGGAACCACCAAAAAGAGAAACCCGACAACCCAGCAGGCGCGAGTGCATTTCTAAATGACACCTAATTGTGTCACCGCTAACCTTGTTGCAACAGCAATGAAATCTTCATCGTGGGGGCAACAAGCCACCTGAGTGATGGAACCTTCCTGGGAAGGAGATTAAAAGATGCGTGTCACCCGTCATAACGTGCAGCCCAACAGCTGAAACAGGTCCGATGTTACCTTGTGAGTGAGGATGAGCTTTTGTTTCCAGCCTTCCCTCTGAATCAGGTGAAGCCCACCGGCTGACGTGCCCAACGCCAGCCACTTCCTCGACACGGCCAAGCAGGTACACTGTGACAAAAAGCCCCCTTTAGAAAATCCTGAAGCCTTCAGCGGGTTCATGAAGTGGGGGGGGGGGCATGTACCTTGAGCCTGCCGGAGTCTAACCGAAGGGCGGACAGAAGCGGGTCGAGGCAGTCAAACTCTGCCAGGACGTGACTGCAGCTCTCAGGTGCCACTGGTATCGGAGGCATTTTCGCTGGGTTACAAATGACAAAGAAAACAGTCAGCAAAGTTTGGGATGGAAGAAAAAGAGCCGGTTTTCAACCTTGAATGCCACAGCCATCAGTCATGCATTATCCTGTATAACCTACAAGATGTGACTCCACTTTACTCAATTTCCTGTCAGTCCAACAATATAAAAAAATAAATCGGTTTGGATTGGGAGGGCTGCAGAAAAACGGCTGTCTTTCGTATTATTGTTAATCTAGGATTACACTTAACCATTAACTGAATCACAAACTTGAGGGTTTTGGGGGTAAACAGTCGTTTCTACACACGCACGTCCAGCAAGTGTCGAGTTTAGGGCTGCGGGGTGTGCGTGAGAGCTGGCTGGACGAGCTGCTGCGTCCCACTGTCAGATAACACCAGATTTCTGACGTCCAGTTTGCATAACCAGATTAATTTGAGAGTGTTTTCGCTGCAGAGCCGAGGAATCGATCCGGCTGCTGCGAGTGGGCGATTCCGCTGTATCGCGGGTCACGAGACGCGTCTGGTGACGCCGATACCAGCGTTTATCTTTTACTAAAAGAACCGCGACAACTTCTATAAATTAAGGCAAAAATAGCGGAGTTGTGTTCGGTGCGCCTTTTTTTGTTGTTGTTGTCGTCTGCGGGAAAGCGTCGCAAACCTGAAGTTGCGAAATCGCCGTGGGTTGCGTTTACAGTTAGCAGCCGTCCGAGCTAGCTAGCTGTCCAAAAGCGCATTCTGCCCGCAAACTTACCAAATGTTCGGAACGACGCGGCATTTAGCGCCCACAGCTCCGTTCAACCGCACCCTACATGGCCGGTTCCGTGGGCTTTTTGGAAAAAGTCGGTCACGATGAGAGTAAACGGACCTGCCGGGAGAGCCCGACCGATGTGACGGGCGGCGGTGAGGGGACTTCCTGAACCAGGGTGGCGGTTCCTCCCCTCCCCCCTAAATCATGAACAAATCACCCATAACGTGCACATAAACACGCACGCACGCAAATGAAAGGTTCACCAATTTAAAGAACGTTTATTATTTCAACATATTTGCAGAAATGGGCGTCGGTGATGGAACTAACCTGTATTGACAATAAACTACAAGTGTAGGTGTTTGAAAGGTTTAGGAAACGATCAAATAGGCAAAAGTCCTATTTGTGTCCTTTAATTCAGAGTCAGTTCTTGTTTGTTTCAGTGCAGACCGAGCGTACAGGCATCACAAACCAGTGTGGTTCCAGTCACACACACCGGGGTGTGAAATGTCGATGCAGTATTGCTTTAATAAGTTCTCCTTTCGTTTTGTTCAACTTGTGCCCGGAGCTAAAAAATGCATTTGTACCAACTCTCATTTTCTGCTCTCTGACTTTAAAAAAACCCAAACACCAAAAACCTCAAAATCCCCACACTTCTTCCGTGCTTCCTGAGCGCTTTCCTGAATAACCTCGACAAAATTTGGTCTTGATTCAGCACTTTAAAAGGTCCACTGAATCCCCATCTGTCAAACACTGAGAAAATACAAACGAAAGGAAGAATCCAATTAGAAAGATTTGTGATGGGGAGGTTGCAGTTAAGTCTCTGCTGAAGAACTGTCCAAGTGAACGTCCTCATTAGGCATCCAGCAAAACCACGGCGCTTTCATGTGACCTTTGGGCTCTTCACAATGGTCATGAGTCCATTAAAACAAAAGACATCCATATCCTCAGCGCTGAGCTCAGGTTTTCCTCATCATACGCCGCGTTTGCCAGGCATGAAACTTGCTGTAGGCTGTCTGCAACATGTCCTCCAAATGGCCCGTGAGCTGCGGCGACATTTAGAAGGATTAACGCTGACCTGCTGTCACTCATGACTGCATTCATGTGGCACTCACAGACTTACATTTGTACTCAAGTACTGACGCTGAATCTTCTCCTTGAAAGGAAAAATCTTGGTCATCTGAAATTTCTCGAGGTTTGATTTCATTTTGATCACCTTCGACGCAAAAAAGGGAGAAGTTATCATGCACCCTGGCTACAACAGCGCCTGCTATTGGATGGAAATTGCTCACCTTTTCCTCCAAAAATGGCGTGTTCACAGGGAAACATGACCAGAAGTGTCTCAGCAGCTCTCCAGCAGCTGTATAAAGATGCTTCAGCTCTCCTTGGACATCAGTGGGGACCATCTCTGGGATTCACAAGGATTCGGAATAAGAGTAAACACAGAGCACATTCCAAACGCGTTATTCAAAGTGTGTGTCACACACTCACGATTGATAGTTTGCCGCGTTGCTGCCTGCATGAGGACGCCACCTGGAGAAAGTGCAGCAATGGCAGAGCTGGCTGCTGTGCTGCACAACACCTGGAGAGGCAGAAACATCTTCTAAAATTCCATTTAAATTGACGAATTGACCCCCAGTTGGCTGGGCGTGGTCCGAGAAACGTCGAGGAGTAAAATGTGACCTGAGTGAGGCAGGGTTTGTATTTGGAGATCTCCTGCTGGATGGAGGTGATGGAGTTGATGATATCCTGACTGGTGGCGTAATGTTGGGACTGCAGTGGCACGGGGCCGTGGGCGTACCTTGGAAAAGAGAAATTTCAACTAAAAACATTTATATCTGGAAGGTGAATAAGCAGATCCGTTTGGATATTTAATGATAGATGTGACAGGACTTGTGACCCCTTTTTGTTTGGATTCGCCTAAAAATGAACATAAACAGAACAACGCACCTGTCTGATTTCTTGAGGTTTAAAGCGATTGTTTTTGGTTTGTTTTCCCTTTGGAGATCCTCATATTCAGTTGCTTCTTGTAATTTCACCTAAGAAAGTCAACCAAAGTAAGCAAATGGTAGAATTTTAATTAATTTTTTTTCTTTACCTTTTTAACGGGAGGCTGGAAGAGGTCCGAATCTCTCGAGTTTCCATCTGTGCTGCTGGTCTCACTGGTTTGGTCGGTCAGTTTCTCTCTTTAAAAACACAACGTCATTAACAAAAAAAAGTCCACATCTTCTCCAGCTGAGCTGCTGTTACCTCTTTTGGGAGCCTGCTGCCAGCACCATGGCGCTGTGGTGATTAAACCTCTTGATGATGGCAGCATTGCTGCTCTCCCTCACGGTTTTGTTTGAAGTCGATGCTGCAGGTAAAGCTGCGTTAACTCCATAACCCTGTAGCAGATTACAGCAAATGAAGAGGAAGTCAGGCTGACCCTGTTGCCGTGACTACATGAAACTCTCATTAACTCCCACCTCATCTAATGTTTTATCTTCTAACGACAGAAGATCAACCAAAGGGTTCCTCACTCCTTGTTCCACCATAGATTTTAATCCTGCATTAGACAGAGGTAAAACATTGACCTTTGAAAACAAATCAGCCATAAAGTAGTAAAATGACATGTTGTCGAGGTGCGTTGAGCTGGAATACCACACGCTTATCACGCTACCTTTTTCATCCTGCTTAGCACACTCTGAGAAGATGTCTTGTGTTCCTGCGCTGATTCGGTCTCTGTGAAAATAATGGGACTGGAAAAATCGGGTCCAGAATTCCTTCTCCGTCATGTTATGAGGCACATTTTCACTGTATTTCTGCTTCACTGCAAGCAAAACGGACGTTTATGTGAATGGTTACGGTTGAACTAATAAAGTGCGGTTAAAGTAAATTCCAAAGGGGGCTTTGCTCAGTCTAGTACTCGTTATGTCAAAGATGACTTTTTCCTGTTTACCTGCGGGATAAGTTCTGAAGATGGACTCAATAATGTCAACTGTGAGATTATATCTCAAACCATTGCAGCCATCTGTCTGTGGTCGAATATCTGCCTGAGAAGCATCAAATCACATTTGCGGCATTATGAGCGTTTCAATCAAACATTTCCCCCCGAAATAAGGTGTAAGACTTCATGGACTCACTAGAAAGGCTCCAGAAATACCAACATCCTGTTTGTTGTTGCATTGTACGGAGTTGTTTTTCACATCGCCTAAATGATTGGCCCAGAATTCATCAGCACTTATCACTTGGCTCACCACCAGGTCTTTATATAACTGGAAGAGAACTGGGTCTTCTTGAAGCATCCTGTTGCAGACAAAAACAGTGCTCTATACTTATTTCTTTTTCACACAATCCATAACAGCTGCTGCTCTTTCATAACCAACTGGAGAATTATAATGTTTGCATTCTTAATCCTGGCATCGCTCTGGACTCAGTGTAATGCCGTGGACTGCTCAGTCACCTGTTTTTCTCCTCAAGTTCTTTGTTGGCTTTTTTCTTGAATTTGGGCAAAAGTTGCTGCAGCAGTTCTTTGGCAGTGTCTCTGTCTTTAAGCGCACTGCTCTCATTAGAAAAATGGAATGTAGTGCTCTCTCCGGTATGAAGGACGAGCTGAAGCTGAATTTTGGCTTTACCATCTGGGCTGATCTTCTGACCTACACAGAGGAGAATATTTACTTAGTTCAAGAACACCCATCAACTTTGCATTATGCTAATAATGCCTCTGAGCTGGCACTGTTAAGCACTCACAGCGAATATCTGCATACGGGTGGCTGACAGTGAAGCGGTCCTTTCCCTCTGGACTCCAAGCAATACGTTCAGCCATCAGATAAAGCGTGCCATCCTGTTTCCGCTGGCGAACTTTCTTCAACACCAGTAACACTTCCTCTGATAATGACGCCATGGCTCAAAAAATGACTGAGAATGAATGTAAGGACAGTTCCATTAGAAAGAGAATCAGATTTACACTAGAAGAAAAAAAAACACTCGTAGTGCTCAAACCTCTGACAAGCATTTAATTTCCCCACATATTGTGATTTAAAGGGACAAAAGTAAACGATCTGTTGACCATATTTCTGAACCGCTAACGTCAAATTACCCGATGAAGAAGGTAAATCTAGAAAATAACCAGTGGATAATCGTCAATGTTACGAGGAACTAGTTCAGCAAAATATGTTATAAGGCTCTTAGTATTGAAGCATCAGTGCCTTTATTCACGGCGATGCAGTACATTCTAAAGAAAAGCGGCACTATATAATTTTGTCTTAAAAATTATACTAACTTAGCTAACCAGCATTATATTTGCTAACACTGACAATCAAAAGAGAGCACAAGCCTGACAGAGAAGTCGGCAATAAACTTGTTACCTCGAGGTAAATTGACACCGCGACGAACACTTTGACTTGCTTTAACATATAATCTCAAACTCGTACATTACTAAATACAAAAATCACCCCAAGGGTTATTTAAAACAAAACAAAAAATGAGTACTGAAATAGTCAGCGTTGTGCGCTGACTTCTGTGCCGACATAGTGTGTGTGTTACACTTAAAAGGTTCCGGCTGGACAAAACGATCATGATTAGGTTCCAGTCGGAGCACTTTTCACGAAAAAACAAACAAACCCCCCCAACAAACAATCATGTGCATCACGCGGTTTTCCGAATGCCAATCAACTTATTTCCGTGCATTTCATTTTGAAAGCTATTGTAGAAAGAATTGATATTAAAATAATAAAGCTTATATTCAAAGAAACAATGTTTTTGCTATTCTTTTTGAAGTGCCATCATATCCATGAAATTAAATTGGTGCCATCAGAGATCGAATTGTTTTTCACCTTGACAAAGGGAGGGACTTTGACATGTGACCTTCCAGTGATCAAAGCCAAGGGTTAATATGTTATATAATGTTGTATTACAACTTCCTATTCAGTATGTATCATATGGATGTAAAACACTATATGAGGAAATTACCTGCCTGGCGGAGTACCCAGGTCAGGGCCAAATGTGGTGCAACAGTCAGCCTGGATTGAATTGAATAATTGAAGTGGCGCTGCCTCAACTTGTGGACATTGCTGACAACCAGCGATGGTGGTCAATGCTGTCCTACATTTCAATAACATGATCTCTGAGGCTGAACACGTATCCTATGGATGGTGTCATCGGGCCTCCATCATTTTCCAGGGTCAACACAAAGTAACCCTAAAATGATGCTGACAGGGCATCAGAAACTGAGGTGTTTCAGTACAAACAGCATGATAACTGCTTCATCACTTGCCGAACAGCAAATCCTCTGATCTAAACCAGCGTGTGGGATTAATAGACACAGTTAGTAATGTATTGTACATGTATGTGCACCAGGGCATCATGTAATTCACAAAAGATTGCTTCTCTGTGGTTACCCGGATTTTTACTTCACATTTACTTCCAAGTTTTGGAATGAAACTGGTGAGAATACTGCGTTATAGTTAACACATGTCTGAATGTGTCAACATCTTCGTTCCATCAGTGCCAAAGGCTGCTGATTTATCCAACTTGAGCAATTTTGAGCGTGCATGAAAAGTTGCAAAGCTCAAGAAAAACGTCCGTTTGAATTTTGGAGCTTTTAGAATTAGCACAATAATAGTTGTAATAACAATAATAACTAACAGTTGTAAAGAAGGATTAAAAGAACAGGAGCTTGTGATGAATCATAGAGCTTTAATGACAGAAACTATAATAGACAGAGCTACAAGAGCAGCAATCAAATTTGTATCTGAAGCCATCCCATACAAGGCAAGAGAAGCACCAGAGCGTATACAACTCAGATTAAGTAGTCAGAAATTCCCAGCAATGAAACTAACTTTTGTGACTTTGGTCTAATCTTGTTTAGGACATTCTTTAACTTTGCATCCACACTTTTCAACTGCAATGTAGGAGCTTGTTTTCTTGCTGCCGTCCTTGCACAACATCTCCACCTCCTTCTTACTGGTGGACAGTTCTTGACAGCAGGTACATGAATGTAGCAAACTGTTGCTCTCGGCAGAGTACCTGCAAACACAGGATCGGGTTCAGCCAACAAGCATCAACTTCAGGCTGTTTCAGCCTGGATGAGTAGCAGGGTTGGATAGTTACATTGATGATGATGCTCCGCAGGATCCCGAGCACGACGTCAGCTCCACTTGCACAACTGACTTGCAATTGTCTTTTTCCAGATGGGTGGTGTTCCTGATTATCTCACAGTCAGCTTTGGGAATGCCTGTTAACGGCCACAACAGTGCGTGTTTATCACAACTGACACGAATGGAGAGTTATGGAAAGAAAGGTCCTTGGTAACTTTTGAGTTTGAATGATGTCTGAAATTGGAAAAAATCCCCAAAAACCAGCTGGTTTTAGTATTTCACACTTACAAGTTTTGCAGCAGCCATTCTTGGTGGTTTGTTCAGTTCCCTATAATTCAAAAAACATGGATTAAACCAAAAAGTTAAGCCATCAAATCAGATGGTAAGAAACCTAGTTTGTAAAATACTGAAGTAATAAAAACAGTATGGGCACTCCATTCAGGACAAGTTGACACTTACGGGAACGCAGTTGTCTGGAACATATTCAGGGCACATTGTCTCCTTTTTTGATGTCATCAACACATTGTTGAATTTCTTACAGTCATAAATGGTGCACTTGTCATTTGGTGGCGACCAAGTGTCTGAAATCTGTTAGAAATGCAGAAGAGATCGGTTGGACTGAAAAGTGGCTGAAAAGTGGCAGAACGTTAAGACCATATGAGGTGGCCTGCTAATATCTGCTTACGTTGATATTGATTGTGTTGTTCTGATACACAAAAACGCAGCTCGTCTGTACACACTTTCCACAACATTTTCCAGGTTGGGGTTGATACGTGTAACCCTGGAAAAAGAACAACCAATTAGATTCTGCAACGTTCCTCCTCCCTCTAGAACGGAGCGTGGCCGTTCATGTCGGTGAATCCGTGACATTTCCATGATTTAAAAAAACAATCATTTGTTGAATGAAAAGCTTAAAGTCAAAATGCAATGTAAAAGTACCATTGGACAGCTTTTATTACACGGCACTGGGGAACATTCGATGGCATTCGTCTTTGTGCTGGGGTTCTGCGAATCAGTGCACCGACATTGCTCACACGGGTTTTTGGGGAACTCCACACCAGGCTGCAGCAGGACAACAGTGCAATTAAGGACAATCTGACAGACAGTCATATATTGAACAAATTCAATTCTATCTGAACAGTTATCCCGACCTTATACTCGCTGTTATTGAAGACGCAGACACCTTTGGGTTCTGTGTGACAGAAAACAATCCTCTTTAGTAGTTTAGTAAGAACAATTTGTTTTGGATTGTCTTAAAAAACGAGTTTGCCAGAATTTACCGCAGTGATAAGATGGACAGCAGCTGTCATTTGAGCTTTTCCTCTTCAACGTGAAGCCCAAGCTGCACTCCGGTGGCAGCTGGCATTGGGACTTATCACATACTGGAGGGAATGGAGGAATGAGAAACGATGGTTAGGCACAACAACCGTTTCGTGAAAAGGCATTTCGGACCGACGCTCAGACCCTCACCACATATTTGTTTGTTGCAGCAGTCGAGTGTTTGGTTCACCAACACTTCACCTTCCTCATTACAAACAACCGGCGTGGGAATGGGACATATGATGGGCTCACACTCAACACCCATAGCGTCTTTATCACAAACACATTTCTTGCAGCCGCTCTGCCAAGTGTCACCAACCTGTTCAAGAGATCATGATGTAGAGATACAGCAGCACCAAAACTGGACATATTCAGTAATTGAGACGTCACCTCTCTAGGTTTCCCATCAGGACCAGTACAACCTTTAATATTAAAAAAAACAAGCAAACATCATGTTAATGGCAGAATATGTGACAAAATACCGGGCTCTCTAACACCAAAACAAAGATTTTCTTACAGATGGAGACGCAGAGATCTGAGTTTGAAGTGAACAAGGTCGTTTTCTCTGGACAGTAACATCCCTCTCCAACCTGATCGCAGTTGTCTCCTTGGCATTCTGCAAACTTCTTGTTGTACCTGAATGAAACAATTATGGCAACAACATAAAAGTTAGTTTTATTTGTCTAAAGCAAAGTAATTCTATCCCTTCACACATTGCCGAGTCAACACACACTTATGAATTGACTTATTTTATAGGTGCATTGATTTGATTGATAACAGCAATGAGCGGTTACCCTCCATTGCAGGTCTGCTCCACAGACGGCCCACAAGCCTTGTAGACCTTGTTTTGGGGACATTTATATTCTAGAACACAGCAAAGAAGAGTGAGCAAAAATGAAGGTGGGTGTGACTGAAGCGCCTAAAAAAGAAAAAGAGTCAAAATCTCGTACCGCACAATCCGTTGGTAGCGTTCCTCCACGGGAGGCAAACGGACGCTTCGGCACACTTGACGGCATAGGCCTCCAAACTGCTGCAACCAATGGAGGCATTTGTGCGGCAGACATCAAACTTACAAGCCTCATAGTACGGTTTGTGGGAAATGACATCGTGGCATTTTTTGAACACGCTGGATGTACGAGAGAAAGCAGGGTTGTTAGTCCAGCGTGCCATGTGTCATGTGGAACATGTGGCCTGTTGCATCGGTCTTTAGAGAGACTTACTCGCTCAGCAAAATATCACAAATAACAGGTTTGCACGGTTTTGGGGTGGATGTTGGCCCTGGAGATGGAGTTGGAGGAGGGGGGTTCTCACAGTATGGCTTATTCTTGTCCTCTACTTTCCATTTGTTTGCCATCTCAGAACACGAGGGATGAATCTGGCCATTTGGTAATCGACAGTCGTTCTGCTTGTTGTTGTCACAGACACCTTTGGAAAGGAAAGGTTTATAAAAAAAAGGGCCAGGTTTGCAAAAGCATTGGTATTTACATTTAATATATTGCTGTTTAAAGGCTGTAATAGTGATAAAGGAATGCAGCTTACCACACTGTCCCTCTGTGTTATTGTGGAAAAGAGTAAATGGCAACTCCACGCTGAACATAAGCCCCTTAAATGTCACAATGGCGTTGATTGCTGGGATTTTCAAATGCAACTCAATTCCTGTACTTGTTATGCTGAAGTCATCATTAGAGTATGTCGGGAACACTTGTTTGTTATTGACAATAACCTAAAGAGACACAACACTGAGCGTAAATTTTCACCATTCCTTTATATTATAATCAGAATTCAAGGCAAACTTTCAACCGTGATCCAACAACTACCATATTTTTAAATGATGGGCTTCTCTCGGCTGCAAGAACAATTTTGAAGTTTTTGTAATTGATGATCAAAGCCTTTGGGCAGGTCACGGTTCCAGAAGCATCACAGTTCTCATTGTCGATGAGAATTGAAAAATTGTATCGAGAAACAATCTCTTTGACCAGGACGTATGTACAGTTTTTCTGGAAGCTGTAATACTTCCCATCAAATGTCAGATAATGAGGATCTCCCCAGCCACTGCAAACACCTGCAAACATGACAGCAAGGTCTCACTCACAGCTGCTGTCCTGAAATCTGAAATTAAAAATCAAGGCTTCAATATTGAACTTACATCTGCATTCATAATGGAAACAACACCCATTTTCTTCGTAAACCTTAACTGGTGGTTCATGATTTTCACACACTGGGACCGTAACCTGTTTACACATTGACTCTGTAGTTACTTTTCCATCTTCACAAGTGTTTTTGGTGCAGTTATCGGAATACCATGTTTCACCATGCTGGAAAGAACAAAATCATACGTTCACTTAAAAAGTGATAAAAAAATAGTGACATATATATATATTTTTTTTTTCCATTAATGGTACAGTGTGTACGTTATGGTGACATCTTGGCAAGAATCTAAAATGCGGGGATATCTTTTTTTACCTCACACAATTTTCAAGTATACAGACAATCTTTACTGACTCAACTTGTTGTAAAGATAAATTCCAATACCTTTCGAGGTGGGGTGAGAAATATACAATCTCGACCTTTGGGGGTGGTGTGTGCACTGGTTGTTGCTGCAGTACTTCCTGTTGTAGTGATGATGACAGTAGTAGAAGGAGGTGGTGTTGTAGATTCACATGGTCTTGCAAGCTTCTCAACATTGCAGGTCAAGTTGCAATATGCAGTGAAACACCAGCCTGCTCCATCAGTCTTGTTGTACATAAAAGACCCTGAATTTAAAAAAAATAAAGATATATAGAAAAATGAGTAATATAAAATTCTTGGTTAAGTCGGAATGCAACTTTTGCTCATTAAATGATGAAAGGAAACCCTAATAAACTCCTAATAATCAGTGATGAACAGCTTACCTGGGGAGAATGTTTGGTCCTGGTATTTGCAGAAACAAGTTGTACTTCCAGGAGTAGAAGATCTTGAAAATGGAGTAGTTACTTCAGGAGTGGTCGTGCCTTTTGATGTGGTGGTGGGGTTTTTGGTTGTGGTGGGAACTGTAGTTACAGCCCCTGAGGTAGTTGTGGGTTTCTCTGTAATTCTGGTTGTTTTTATGGTCTTTTCTGTAACTGTAGTTGGTGTGGGTTTTTCCGTAGGTGTGGTTGGCGTGGGCCCTTCTGTAGATTTACTTGTTGTGGGTCCTTCTGTAGTTGGAGTTGTGGGTTTTTCAGAGACTGTGGTTTTTGTTATTTCTGTAACTGTAGTTGGTGTGGGTCTTTGTGTAGATTTACTTGTTGTGGAGCCTTCTGTAGATTTACTTGTTGTGCGTCCTTCTGTAGTTGGAGTTGTGGGTTTTTCAGAGAATGTGGATTTTGTTATTTCTGTAACTGTAGTTGGTGTGGGTTTTTCTGTAGGTGTGGTTGGCGTGGGCCCTTCTGTAGACTTACTTGTTGTGGGTCCTTCTGTAGTTGGAGTTGTGGGTTTTTCAGAGACTGTGGTTTTTGTTATTTCTGTAACTGTAGTTAGTGTGGGTCCTTGTGTAGATTTACTTGTTGTGGAGCCTTCTGTAGATTTACTTGTTGTGGGTCCTTCTGTAGTTGGAGTTGTGGGTTTTTCAGAGACTGTGGTTTTTGTTATTTCTGTAACTGTAGTTGGTGTGGGTCCTTGTGTAGATTTACTTGTTGTGGAGCCTTCTGTAGCTGTAGTTGATATGGGTCCTTCTGTAGTTGGGGTTGTGGGTTTTTCAGAGATTGTGGTTTTTATTATTTCTGTAACTGTAGTTGGTGTGGTTTTTTCCGTAGGTGTGGTTGGCGTGGGCCCTTCTGTAGATTTACTTGTTGTGGGTCCTTCTGTAGTTGGAGTTGTGGGTTTTTCAGAGATTGTGGTTTTTGTTATTTCTGTAACTGTAGTTGGTGTGGTTTTTTCCGTAGGTGTGGTTGGCGTGGGCCCTTCTGTAGATTTACTTGTTGTGGGTCCTTCTGTAGTTGGAGTTGTGGGTTTTTCAGAGACTGTGGTTTTTGATATTTCTGTAACTGTAGTTGCTGTAAGTTTAGTCGATGATGTTTTTTCTGTTGTGATGGTAATCTGCTCACCAGTTCCTGGTGTTGTTGTTGTACGCTTCGCACCTGTAGTAACTTCATTCGCGGTTGTAGACTGTTTAGTTATTGTCGTAATTGTGGTAGTTAAGGTCTCTTTTGAAGTTGTTGTTTCCTCTGTGAATGCTGTAGTTGGGGTGGTGGGTTTTTCAGAGACTGTGGTTTTTGTTATTTCTGTAACTGTAGTTGGTGTGGGTCCTTGTGTAGATTTACTTGTTGTGGAGCCTTCTGTAGATTTACTTGTTGTGGGTCCTTCTGTAGTTGGAGTTGTGGGTTTTTCAGAGAATGTGGATTTTGTTATTTCTGTAACTGTAGTTGGTGTGGGTTTTTCCGTAGGTGTGGTTGGCGTGGGCCGTTCTGTAGATTTACTTGTTGTGGGTTCTTCTGTAGTTGGAGTTGTGGGTTTTTCAGAGACTGTGTTTTTGTTATTTCTGTAACTGTAGTTGTTGTGGGTCCTTGTGTAGATTTACTTGTTGTGGAGCCTTCTGTAGATTTACTTGTTGTGGGTCCTTCTGTAGTTGGAGTTGTGGGTTTTTCAGAGACTGTGGTTTTTGTTATTTCTGTAACTGTAGTTGGTGTGGGTTTTTCCGTAGGTGTGGTTGGCGTGGGGGCCGTTCTGTAGATTTACTTGTTGTGGGTCCTTCTGTAGTTGGAGTTGTGGGTTTTTCAGAGACTGTGGATTTTGTTATTTCTGTAACTGTAGTTGGTGTGGGTTTTTCCGTAGGTGTGGTTGGCGTGGGCCGTTCTGTAGATTTACTTGTTGTGGGTCCTTCTGTAGTTGGAGTTGTGGGTTTTTCAGAGACTGTGGTTTTTGTTATTTCTGTAACTGTAGTTGTTGTGGGTCCTTGTGTAGATTTACTTGTTGTGGAGCCTTCTGTAGCTGTAGTTGATGTGGGCCCTTCTGTAGTTGTAGTTGGTGTGGGTCCTTGTGTAGATTTACTTGTTGTGGAGCCTTCTGTAGCTGTAGTTGTGGAACTTTCTGTGATTGTAGTTGGTGTTGTTGCCTCTGTGACTGTGGTTGAGGTGAGTGTTTCTGTGGTTGTTCTAGGCTCACAAATGCAACATTTGACTCGTATCTCATAGTCATAGCAGATGGGAGGCGGACCTTGATCTTTGTTGTAACATTTCAGTCCAACTTTAGGATCACATGTTACGTTCTGCCCCAAATAATCCAAAGGTTTATCTGGGAATGCTTTTGCTCTGCATTCAATTTCCAGTGGCTGTCTACAGAGATCTAGACCGGGAATGTTTTCAATCGGCTCAAAATCTCCAACATTATTTACATCTGGGTAGTCATTATTCGTCCAGGCTGACCACTCACAAACAACGTTGCAGGGATACCGTGTCGGTGTGGTTTTTTTGTTATTTCTGTAACTGTAGTTGGTGTGTTTTTTTTCCGTAGGTGTGGTTGGCGTGGGCTTGTTGTTCTGTAGATTTACTTACTTGTGTGGGTTCTTCTGTAGTTGGAGTTGTGGGTTTTTCAGAGACTGTGGTTTTTTTGTTATTTCTGTAACTGTAGTTGGTGTGGTTTTTCCGTAGGTGTGGTTGGCGTGGGCCTTCTGTAGATTTACTTGTTGTGGGTCCTTCTGTAGTTGGAGTTGTGGGTTTTTCAGAGACTGTGGTTTTTGTTATTTCTGTAACTGTAGTTGGTGTGGTTTTTTCCGTAGGTGTGGTTGGCGTGGGCCGTTCTGTAGATTTACTTGTTGTGGGTCCTTCTGTAGTTGGAGTTGTGGGTTTTTCAGAGACTGTGGATTTTGAAATTTCTGTAACTGTAGTTGGTGTGGGTCCTTGTGTAGATTTACTTGTTGTGGAGCCTTCTGTAGCTGTAGTTGTGGAACTTTCTGTGATTGTAGTTGGTGTTGTTGCCTCTGTGACTGTGGTTGAGGCGATTGTTTCTGTGGTTGTTCTAGGCTCACAAATGCAACATTTGACTCGTATCTCATAGTCATAGCAGATGGGAGGCGGACCTTGATCTTTGTTGTAACATTTCAGTCCAACTTTAGGATCACATGTTACGTTCTGCCCCAAATAATCCAAAGGTTTATCTGGGAATGCTTTTGCTCTGCATTCAATTTCCAGTGGCTGTCTACAGAGATCTAGACCGGGAATGTTTTCAATCAGCTCAAAATCTCCAACATTATTTACATCTGGGTAGTCATTATTCGTCCAGGCTGACCACTCACAAACAACGTTGCAGGGATACCGTGTCGGTGTGGTTTTTGTTATTTCTGTAACTGTAGTTGGTGTGGTTTTTTCCGTAGGTGTGGTTGGCGTGGGCTGTTCTGTAGATTTACTTGTTGTGGGTTCTTCTGTAGTTGGAGTTGTGGGTTTTTCAGAGACTGTGGTTTTTGATATTTCTGTAACTGTAGTTGCTGTAAGTTTAGTCGATGATGTTTTTTCTGTTGTGATGGTGGTAATTGCCCAGTTCCTGGTGTTGTTGTTGTACGCTTCGCACCTGTAGTAACTTCATTGCGGTTGTAGAGTTAGTAGTTATGTCGTAATTGTGGTAGTTAAGGTCTCTTTTGAAGTTGTGTTCCTCTGTGAATGCTGTTGTAGTTGGGGTGGGGGGTGGGTGGGTTTTTCAGAGACTGTGGTTTTTGTTGTTTTTCTGTAACTGTAGTTGGTGTGGTTTTTTCCGTAGGTGTGGTTGGCGTGGGCCGTTCTGTAGATTTACTTGTTGTGGGTTCTTCTGTAGTTGGAGTTGTGGGTTTTTCAGAGACTGTGGTTTTTGTTATTTCTGTAACTGTAGTTGTGTGTGGGGTTTTGTGTAGATGACTTGTTGTGGAGCCTTCTGTAGATTTACTTGTTGTGGGTCCTTCTGTAGTTGGAGTTGTGGTTTTTCAGAGACTGTGGTTTTTGTTATTTCTGTAACTGTAGTTGGTGTGGTTTTTTCCGTAGGTGTGGTTGGCGTGGGCCGTTCTGTAGATTTAGTTGTGGGTCCTTCTGTAGTTGGAGTTGTGGGTTTTTCAGAGACTGTGGTTTTTGTTATTTCTGTAACTGTAGTTGTTGTGGGTCCTTGTGTAGTTGTAGTTGGTGTGGGTCCTTGTGTAGATTTTTGTTGTGGAGCCTTCTGTCGCTGTAGTTGTGGACCTTTCTGTGATTGTAGTTGGTTGTTGCCTCTGTGACTGTGGTTGAGGTGAGTGTTTCTGTGGTTGTTCTAGGCTCACAAATGCAACATTTGACTCGTATCTCATAGTCATAGCAGATGGGAGGCGGACCTTGATCTTTGTTGTAACATTTCAGTCCAACTTTAGGATCACATGTTACGTTCTGCCCCAAATAATCCAAAGGTTTATCTGGGAATGCTTTTGCTCTGCATTCAATTTCCAGTGGCTGTCTACAGAGATCTAGACCGGGAATGTTTTCAATCGGCTCAAAATCTCCAACATTATTTACATCTGGGTAGTCATTATTCGTCCAGGCTGACCACTCACAAACAACGTTGCAGGGATACCGTGTCGTGTGTGGTTTTTGTTATTTCTGTAACTGTAGTTGGTGTGGTTTTTTCCGTAGGTGTGGTTGGCGTGGGCTGTTCTGTAGATTTACTTGTTGTGGGTTCTTCTGTAGTTGGAGTTGTGGGTTTTTCAGAGACTGTGGTTTTTGTTATTTCTGTAACTGTAGTTGGTGTGGTTTTTTCCGTAGGTGTGGTTGGCGTGGGCCCTTCTGTAGATTTACTTGTTGTGGGTCCTTCTGTAGTTGGAGTTGTGGGTTTTTCAGAGACTGTGGTTTTTGTTATTTCTGTGTAACTGTAGTTGGTGTGGTTTTTTCCGTAGGTGTGGTTGGCGTGGGCCGTTCTGTAGATTTACTTGTTGTGGGTCCTTCTTAGTTGGAGTTGTGGGTTTTTCAGAGACTGTGGATTTTGTTATTTCTGTAACTGTAGTTGGTGTGGGTTTTTCCGTAGGTGTGGTTGGCGTGGGCCGTTCTGGAGATTACTTGTTGTGGGTCCTTCTGTAGTTGGAGTTGTGGGTTTTTCAGAGACTGTGGATTTTGTTATTTCTGTAACTGTAGTTGGTGTGGGTCCTTGTGTAGATTTACTTGTTGTGGAGCCTTCTGTAGCTGTAGTTGATGTGGGCCCTTCTGTAGTTGTAGTTGGTGTGGGTCCTTGTGTAGATTTACTTGTTGTGGAGCCTTCTGTCGCTGTAGTTGTGGACCTTTCTGTGATTGTAGTTGGTGTTGTTGCCTCTGTGACTGTGGTTGAGGTGAGTGTTTCTGTGGTTGTTCTCGGCTCACAAATGCAACATTTGACTCGTATCTCATAGTCATAGCAGATGCGAGGCGGACCTTGATCTTTGTTGTAACATTTCAGTCCAACTTTAGGATCACATGTTACGTTCTGCCCCAAATAATCCAAAGGTTTATCTGGGAATGCTTTTGCTCTGCATTCAATTTCCAGTGGCTGTCTACAGAGATCTAGACCGGGAATGTTTTCAATCAGCTCAAAATCTCCAACATTATTTACATCTGGGTAGTCATTATTCGTCCAGGCTGACCACTCACAAACAACGTTGCAGGGATACCGTGTCGGTGTGGTTTTTGTTATTTCTGTAACTGTAGTTGGTGTGGTTTTTTCCGTAGGTGTGGTTGGCGTGGGCTGTTCTGTAGATTTACTTGTTGTGGGTTTCTTCGTAGTTGGAGTTGTGGGTTTTTCAGAGACTGTGGTTTTTGATATTTCTGTAACTGTAGTTGGTGTGGGTCCTTGTGTAGATTTACTTGTGTGTGAGCCTTCTGTAGCTGTAGTTGTGGAACTTTCTGTGATTCTAGTTGGTGTTGTTGCTGGTGTTGTTTTCTCTGTAATTGTCGGTGTTGATGTTTCTGTGATTAAAAAAAAAAAAAAAAGTTAAACTCCCGTTAAACATCTGTCTGTGTTATGATTTATAGGCCAGTGGTGTTGTTGTCAATCTTACCGGTTGTAAATGTAAAGGGTGTTTGGGTAGTTGTGGAGCAATCTTGAATCCGTCGTACAATTTCCCCATTTTCCTCACACACAGCAGTTATGCATGTTCCATCTCCATCGTGTGTGTCATAGATGATATCTCCATACTTATATATCGTTCCATTATAGTAGCAAGTGCAGGCTGCAAAAGATTTCACATGAATATCGCCTGACTTTGCAGAACATCACTATTTTTCCAGTCCACTGGATATGATGCGATGACAAGAAGAAAAGAAATATCACCTTCGACGGTGTATTTACACTCAATCTTTGTTGAAGAACAAGTACTAAAATGGAAAGAAAAGAGCAATAAATAAACATTTGTTCAGGTTAAAAACACTTCCTACACAAATCAACAACTAAAATAAATTCTCTTCAAGCATCAATTACAATTTAAAGATACTCAGTTTTGTTTATATAGTAGAATGGCATGATTTCTATAGTGTTTAATCTGGAACAGGACTTTATTATATATGTCAACACTTCTGTGACAGCTAAGAGAAAAGACACTTGACAGTGATGACAGTAAAAGCTCAGAATGACCTTGTTTACATGAACAGCATTGCTCTGATATCCTGGTTCTCTCTATTGCCACATTAGCAAGTATTTAGTGAGAATAAGATCTTATTCTCAGCAGGCCTTATTCTTGTTTAAGGTACAGAAAATCGATGCAGCTTTAACAGCTTTGTTGTACGTGGACATGCACGACTAGTTGAATTACCATTAATTGTGATAAACAATGAGGAAAACAAAGAATGCTTAAAATTGGAAATTGTTGTTGGAAAACAAATACTGTGAATTAAATCTCACTCTTCATTTGGAATATGCTCGTTAGTAGATCAGCCAAACTTGACCTCACACCTGGTTGGCATGTTGTTTCAACCAGAATATGCTGTTCCTGGAAACAATGTTTGCTTCATCAGTAAAATTCGGTGTGTCCTACCAGGTGTAACAGTTTTCCGCTGTAGGTACATTGGCGCCGTCTTTATAATACTTTCCATTTGTGTCATAGCAACCACATTGGTCCCCTGACACACACTTCATGGTAGCTTCCTCCAAAAATGGCCGTTCCGCTGGACATCTTGGATAGCAACCTTGAAACGAAAATGGGAAAGGGCAGAGATTTGGATATGAGGCATAAACCCCATAAAAATCCTGGATATAACTGTGCACATTTTTTTTAAATTTTCCCAGATGATCATATAATTTATAGTCTTGATTCTCACCCTAAAGTTTTCCTAAAGCAGTAAAACATTAAGTGTTATTGGCACAGAGACATCTGTTTAAGCATTAAAGGTCAAATAAGTCCATGTGGGCTTTTTTTCACCTTCTAAAGCAGGAATTTTGTTGTAGCACTCTCCTGAAGGATTCCTGCAGGTTTTCATGCATGGTTTTCCACAGGGCTCATAATGCCAATCGCACTCTCCATCAGAGTTATAATAATCACAGAAGAGGGCTAAAAAAAGAAGAGGAGACATGAGTATGATGCCAGAATGGGTTGAGTTTTCATTTAAGTCACATATGTGTCATAAAACTGAAAGATAATAAGCACGAGGGGGGTTAGAAACACTCACGGCAGATGTTTGGGGTCCTCCATCTTATGCAGGCTCCAGCCTCCTTACAGGCCTCTGCATAAGCTGCTACGGTCGAGCAGAAACACTCACAGTCTCCACCGGCATTGCAGGCACATGCATCCCTCACACAGGCATCGTAAAAGCTTCTCAGCTCCACCTTTTCAAACATGTTTCATTGTCTTATTTTTTTAGTTTTCTGATCACAATGACCTACCATGGTTAAGGTTAGTTTCCCTACCTTTGAGTGGCAACTGGCAAAGACTTTACTCTTGAGGATGCTGCATTGTTTTAATGCCCATGCATGTCTGTGCGAGTAAAGGCCGCAGGAATCTTTTGGTGGTTTTGCATCGGGGCAGGTGGGTGACAGTTTCCAGCTGTTTACAAAATCAATGGCTTCCACCACAGTTTCCTCATTGCTGGTGGTGAAATCATTCTTGATGTTCCCGTCAAAATTCCCACAAAGACCGCAGAGTTTTCCCTGGGAAAGTATGAAATCCATTTTGTAAATACTGAAGTCATTGATAATATTCTTCCATGTATCTGCCAAACCTTGAATTCGTAGCTGAGTTTGATCATGACTGTTGTCTTCTTATTCCACATGAGGACAAGACCATTGCTAGCCTCAATAACGAGATAAAGACCCACAGTATGGACTTTATATGGTATTTCTTCTCCTATGCCTGTTATGACTCTAATATTTTCATCTACAAGCTCAATTTCTTTGCCCTGAAACAAAGAAAATCAGATCATTTGTAATCTAGAACTATTAAATCATGTCAGTTTTAAATGTCGGCATGTGTAAGTGCCAGACGTACCCCCAAGTAGAGCTTTATGGCTGTGGAACAAACGGTCTCGGTTGTTCCACATGTAATGGCCTCGGTGACAATCTTAAAGGTGCCGTTCACATCGTCCCCACAGTGATCCTGAGCAAACACATAGCTGCAGCCTCCATTGAAGAAGAATTTCTTCTCATCAAAAGTGATGTAATGTCCTTCTCCATAAAGGGTGCAGGTGCCGCCGCAGTCATCCTCGGTGCATATCCATTTGCTGTTTTTGCAGGTGCTGCGGGTTGAATGAATTGATTTAGGACATGTTGCATCACGTTGCATGCTTAATATCAAAATGATACGAGTCTGTGCAACTTGTTCCTTATGAGAACTCTCATTGACTTGAAGCATCCCTTGGCCTGTTACCATAACTACCACAACTACAACGCAAACAAATGGAATTGAAGCAGCATCACCTAATCAAGGGAAAATGCTCACCAGGTGTTACACTTCACAGTAATGTTCTGTCCAGAGCTGAAAATGTCTCCATTGTATGTGCAGGGACACTGGTCCTCCTCAACGCAGCCTCCTCTGCCATCTGACAGCAGACCAGTGGGGCACACGCAGCCTGAGACACAGGGGGTGACCTGGACACCATCACAACAGAAACATGTCATCCTTAAGCAACAGTATCCGAGTATCCAGTAACTCATTGCCAGCAGTCAGCCATCATACACAGTCAATGTCCCGCATCTGGCAGCTCTTTTGACACTGTGCTCCTGGGGTTCCCGGGTCGACCTTTGAGCAGTCCAAGAAAACCATGGGATCGGTGCACGCTGGTGAAAAGAACAGCATGTTACCAGGGTGACGCTCAAATCATCCAAATTGTGCCTCAGATTGGTTATACGCACATTTATTTGTGAGAGGTCCATTGCATGTGAGCTTCCCACTGTGACAGAGGCTGAAATTCACAAAATGGTGAGAGCGTCAATGCCAACAAAATATGCGTAGTGCAGACATCATGTAAAAGCTGTGTAGTGTCTGAAGAATGTGTATTGATCCCTAGCAGATCCTGACTTTTGACCTCTGAGGATCTTAGCTTTAGAGACCTTATCTTCTTCAGCCATCCTGGCACCATATCAACATGATCCATCTGTGTCCTGTCACCTATGTTTTTCCTGTGCTTGTGATTTGGTGTTGTGAAGGAGTGCAGGGGTCACAAGAAAGGAATGTGTTTCCTTGACCATATATAAGGTTCTACCGAACAAAGCACTTCGGAGACCTTCACCATCGGGACCACGAAACCTCCCTCGGACAAGCTGCAGCGTCCGATTGATACCTGACTTTTCTCTCCAATAAACATCTCTTAAAACC
Source organism: Takifugu flavidus (assembly GCF_003711565.1). Classification (NCBI taxonomy): domain Eukaryota; kingdom Metazoa; phylum Chordata; class Actinopteri; order Tetraodontiformes; family Tetraodontidae; genus Takifugu; species Takifugu flavidus. The sequence goes on from NC_079532.1 coordinate 8,464,473, forward strand.
AAGTCGGTGTCTACGAAGATTGCTTTTTCATCAGCACATCTCATCTATCACCAGAAGAAATTTACCACAGCTGCTAAAAAGATGCTGCAGTGAATGGAAGTGAATTACAGTAAGAAGCCTCAGAAGACGGATGCATTAGCTCTCTGTTAGCATTTGAATGGTGGGTGGCAGCCAAAAAGTAGAGATCAACAGCTAATGTAGACTTCACTAAGACATGTTATTGTTTTCAAGTCCACTGAAAGGACGCCAATGCAAACAAGCTGTCACACCCTTCATTTTGGGTCCTGCCACGCCTTCACTCTCACTCTCAGGCAACAAATAAAGAAAACAAACTGCAAATGGAAAGAACCTGTGAAGAACTCTACAGTATCAGCTTGAGCAAATACCCACAAAAGTAAATCTAATAGCCATCCCAGAATGATAATGCTTATTAAAAGGCATCAATAGATGAGAGAAATAAGAAAAGTTGGTGGTGATCAAAGCTACACAGCATTTGTGCAGCTAACAAAAGTTAAAACTTGAAATGAAGGCTTCCCTGTTAATGTTGTAAATAATATCACAAATAAGTTACCCTGACATTGATCCTCTTTAGCCTTCAGCCTTCCAGATGGCCATCACATTCCCCAATGAATAATAATAATAATAATAATAATAATAATAATAATAATAATAATAATATAATAATAATAATAATAATAATAAAAAGAACAAAGGAATCCTCACCAGGTTTTTCCATGGATTTGGGCGAATCGCTTTGGGAGAACGACAACGTCTCCGGTGTAACAAGGACACTCCGAGGCTGGCACACACTCTCCCTTCTCACTGAGGTAGGTCCCTTGAGCGCATCCACAGCCGTCGACGGGTGTGAAGGCGACTGCACATGTTGGGTCTGTCTGACTGAGGGACTGGCATGTGCGTCCACAGTTGGTCATTTTGTAACTATAGACAAAATTGGACGGGCAGTTGTTTGTGTATTTCTCTTTTGAAAAGGAAAAAAAAAGGAGACAAGTTAGAATTTGAACATACATGTAGAGATACAAGACACAAGAGAGGTTTGATCTGATGGTCTGGGCTTCTTACTGCATGCAAGGTCTCTCCATCCTGGCAGCAGGATCCCTTCAGCAGCACACGCGTGGACATAGGAGGATAAGGCCGCACACATGCATTCTTCACTGTTTTTGCAGGCACAGGTATCATAAATACAGGCCTGTGGAGGGGGGGGGGGGGGGTGGGGGGCAGTCGCAATGTCAGTGACCAGTTCAAACACAATGCATTGTTAAAAGTTTAACTGGAGTTTCCCTGGGACTGCGGGACTGCGGGACTGCTTCACAACAACGGCTGAGCAATGGAAATGAACAAACTTGCTACCTTAAATGGCTTTTTTTTAACAAGTATTTAAGATGGCAACAGTGATAGTGACACTGCTGAGTCAGAGGCCTGTGGGGTAATGTAATCCCAAGGTCACGACCCTTGAATCTCTGGAAGAGAGGATCAGTAGGTCTGCAGGTGGGCCGTGTATTTGTAAAATGGCTGCATAAGAGCAGATAAAACAAGGTGATTGCTTACTTTTTTATAGTCTTCTGGGTTTACATCACGGTGACACTTGGCAAAATGCCCCTTTGGGTCGGACAGCAAGGAGCACCAGTGTGTGGCGTATTCCGCTGCAGAAACAGGCAGACAAGACAAACGTCTGAGTTAGGGTGTGAAAAGAGAAGGATGATATTTGACTTTGAGCCTGTGACTGACCCTTATTCATGCTCATGGTGCAGGGATCCACTGTGATAGTCACATCTACACAGCTTGAATCCATCTTCCACGTGCTGGCGAAGATGGACGCGGTCCCCTCGATCAGCCCGCTCGTGGCTCTGAAGTCGTCGGATTCCACATCGTTGAAATCTCCGCAAAGCCCTGGACGAAGAAGGAGATTCGCAGTGGCTGCAATATTCACCACATTATCCATTGGAACACAAACAATTAAAAAAGGAAATCCTACCTCTGAGAGTCCCTTTATTGGAGTCGCAGGCTTTAATGTACAGCTGCATTACAGGTGTGATCTGAACCTCCAGATCTATCCCATAGTTAGTGTGGACCACGATGAAGAATGTGGACGGCGTGAAAACCATGGCGTCATCTGCAGGAAGAGAGGAAACACTTTAAACCTAAACAAGATGCCTCCAGTCTCCAGATTTCAGTCCTCTCATGACTTCATAGGGAAGTGACCCACCGAGGATTAGAGGCAGCGCAGAGCTCTGCTTGTTGAATAAAACCTGTCCGTTGGACTTGATCACAATTACCTAAAAAGGAGCATGATCTGGTGATTACATGAGGAGTTGCAGTTTATTCAAGCCCCACCACAAAGTAGACCCTTTACCCTGTCTTTAGACAGCAGCAGAGTGACGGCAGTCAGGCACGTTGGGACTTCGGCCTGTTCACATTTGACCAGGGTTCCCAGGACGCTGACCTGCGTGTCGAGTTTCTAAAACCACGGAGATAAAGATGAGATCAGTTGTTATTTCTTCATAAGGTTTATAATCTGATGTTAGAGCTCCTCACTTTGGACAGGACGTATGTGCAGGCTCCGTGGAACGTATAGGTCTTGTCATCGAAGGTGGAGATGTGGGAGCCTCCGAGTATGGAGCAGATTCCCGGACACTTCAGCTCCAGGCAGCTCCACTTCCCCTTGGCACAGGTGCTGTCAAAACAGTCCAGTCACTTCACCGCATCAAAGCATCTTAAATGCACAGCCAAGCTCGGCACTGACAACAAAGGCTATACCAGTTTTTACACGTCCTTGAGAACGATTCTCCCTGACTGTACAGCCTTCCATTGTGTGAGCACGGACATTCGCTCCTGGGAACACAGCCCCTGCGCCCGACGTCATCGAACACCGTCCCTGCAGGGAGGTGGTCGTACTTCAACTCAAGACTTGAATGACGCAGGGTGGAGGAGATGAAAGCGGCAGAATTTACCAGCTGGACAGAAGCAGCCGTCCACACAGTGGGTAGTGCACGTCTGGCTGCTCTGGGGGTGGCTGCAGGTCTCCGGGCACGAGGTGCCGCACTCGTTGTACTGCATGTTGAAGGGGCACTTTTTTGCTGTTCCGCACCAAACACAACCCAGCGGTCAGAAGCAGTGGTTACGAAATAAACACAGTGAAAAGATGCGGCTGCTTTGTTTACCACAGAACTCGGGGGTCCTCCAGGCCCCCGGCTTCCCGCCCGCATGAGCGCACTGATGGGAGTACTCCGATATGGTGGAACACACGGGCAGGAGGTATGTGGTGTTGGTGCTGCTGCACATGTCTTTAGTACAGATGTCCACGAAGGGATCGAGGTCAACCAGTTTCTGACAGTCGAGGATGGCGGCTCCCAACAATATGTTCTTACAGAGGCTTTTCTGCAGATCACCATTTAAGATAAGGTTCAAGGTGGCAGCAGTGGCACGTGAAAACTAGGTGAACAAGGGGGAAGGGGTTACGCACCTGATTTTCACAATTTTCAGTGGATGGGAAGCGGATTTCTGTGCATTTTTGATCATCATCACTGACTTTCCGGGTCTCTCCATAAAACTCAGGACTTATAAGCATTCCTGTCATGGAGGGCAGAAGAGAGGATTATTTTAGATTTTAATGTCGTGCACCGTTGATTTGGCTTCTCTTTGTACTCACCAGAGTGGCGGAACTCGTCATTAATCCCGTTGAAATCACCACACAGGCCGCAAGTTTGATTTCTGAATTTTGAATCCAGCTCGACCTTTAAAATCAATTGAAAGTTTTTTAAAAAAAAGAAATTGCATTAAGACCTTGCTGTAAACAGAATCCAGAAATTTGAACATTATCCTCAAGGTTTATCCCCCCAATCATGCTTTTGTTTTCTATGATCAGGACTGAAATCAGCAGGTTAAGACGATGATTTTAAAATGTTTCCACATATCTCCAACAATCACTAAAATCAAACAGAGGAATCAAAAGCAGCACTTCTGTTTTATACTCAAAGCATAATGACGACATTATAGGAACTATGATGTGATGAGATTACATACCCAGAGGGAGTCCTTTTCGTCCCATATGACCACCAAGCCCAGCTTTGCTTTGACGTGCACATGCGAGAGGATTTTTTCAATAGAAACACCATCCTGGCTGAATGGCAGCGTCACCCTAGAGGAAGTAAAGAAGCAGTCAGACGTTTACCTTCTTTTTAGCCACTTTATCAGGTAACATCCCTGGTCAAAACTCAGACTCACCGCTTGTTATCAACGCTGATGGCGTTTTGGGATAACTCCACGCTCAACCCCTCCAGTTTCACAGAGGCCTTGACAACAGGGAGCCCGGGTGTCTCCTGCCGCTGGATGGCAATGTTAAAATCCTCATAGCTTCCCTTACAATGACGAACAAATGTGAAGGTGCAATTGGAGGGAAGGTGCAAAAACCCCCCGTCAAAGGTTTTCAAATGATAATTTCCCCAAGTACTGCAGAACTGGTGGTCAGAGCGAGGCAACACTGGTGTGTGTTGGACATAGGAAATGGTAGCCTGTACTTCAGTCTCTGATACAAATCTATAGTGATGATATCCAGTGTAGTCCTCTGCGGTCCCCACAGAGAGTCCGATGTAAAGGATGAGCCACGGTAAGGCCCACTCAACAAGCATCCTGGCTGTTGCCATGACGAGTATGCTGATGCTGTCTGAAGAACACTGGTCTCATATATATGTGCAGGCATGGATCATAATTACTGTTTACAGTTCAGGAGGGGTTTGAATTTTTTGGGTGTCAGCCACATGAGTTTTTATTTCTATCGTATTCACACCCAGTTGCTTAGAACAACACCGTTTATCTCACTTACGTGTTGTGTGTCATTTCGTATCGGCCAATCAATCTTCAGCAAACATTACCACGTATAGTTGAATCAAACTGCTAAGCCTGCAACAGTGAAACCAATAGGGAACCCTGTTGCCCAGGTCCTGTTTACAGAATACGCATATTTAAACAAGCATTATGCACGCTCCTCAACTGGTGATTTTAAGCTGTGGGTTGTCTCCATCTTTTAATGGCCGGTTCAAATGAGATGAAGTGCAATCTTGAGTAAGTCCATGAATCAATAGGTTATGTACTGATGGATATTTGTGAAGGAATTAGTCGCCTTTTGAAATGTTTGGAGACAGTCTACCATGTCCCAGTTCCCTGATGTGAGAGAGCAATTTTTAATTCTTAATCGTGTATGTTTCCGCCACGCTTCCATGTGCACATTCAGTGGAAAACACCGAAACCACTGTTGACACGCGATGAGCAACTTGGGACATGTTTACACAGAGGATGGCAACAGCAGGGTGTGAATTTGGGACTAGTCATTGTGGTCAAATATCAGGTCTTTTTCCTGGTAATAGATCATCTGAGCACATATTTACAGGGTAGGTAAGCGTCTAAATATTTCCTCGTTTCCGTGTCTCTGACTGTGAAGTTGTGGAGACTTCTTTTAGCCATCTGCTCCCAGAGAGTCAGACCCCCGATGGCCTCAGACAGCTCTTTGGATCTCACTTGGTGTTTACTCCAACAGTGAAAAGCTCATCAAATTTAGGCCACAAACACACTGCAAGCCCAGGTGGCCCATATGTGACCTGATGTAGTTATTCATGACTGAAACTCTGGGCTGAAACCCCTGTAGATGCTTCACAACAACATGGAGGACAGCAACCGCAGCAGCTGTCAGTGGAGGCACTGACAGTGTGTGTGTGTGTGTGTGTGTGTGTGTGTGTGTGTGTGTGTGGCATAGATATCCTGAGTAAAGATGTTCTAATCGTGAGCAACTGATGTGAAACAGATGTGTGTGGTTCACCTCTTTAGATGTGTGTTGGTGTGTGTGTGTGTGGTGTGTGTGTGTGTGTGTGTGTGTGTGTGGCATAGATATCCTGAGTAAAGATGTTCTAATCGTGAGCAACTGATGTGAAACAGATGTGTGTGGTTCACCTCTTTAGATGTGTGGTGGTGTGTGTGTGTGTGTGTGTGTGTGTGTGTGTGTGGGCGGGGGGATCTAAATTAGTCATTACCAGAAATGTAGTTTCTTTTTTTCTTTAACTTTTGGTTTCTTATATTACTTGAATCTGTCAGCCTCAATATTAAATATCCAAACCTTAAACACACGCACACACACACACACACACACACACGCATGGGGCATCAAGGGAGTGGCAGATAATGCCACTAAACGGATAGAGAAAGGAATTTAAGGTGTGTGTGTGTGTGCGCGTGCGTGTGTGTGTGCGCGCTCAGTCTCATGTAAAGGTCCGTTATGCATGAGCTTCATTCTCTGATATGTTTGACATATGAAGACACCTTGAACAGTCCTGCAAATATATCCAGCCGTGCATCACTCGCTCTCCCTGAGTCAATATTTCAGGACAGAGATGCTGTGCACCTGTGGAAGTTGTCTCTAACCGTGTTGACCCATGGAGGAGCTCTCGTTTTTTATTTAATCTTTTCACACTGCGCGACCGACGTAAAAGTACAGGACCGAAGTAAAAGTTCACAGATGAGTCTGGGGCTGCATGCTTTTATTTGAACTGATGAATATAGATGAATTAAGATGAAGATTATGAAACCTCTACAGGCTGAGTCTGTTAACACGCTCACATGTTAATCACACCAGCCTGTAGCTCCGTCTCTTGCGTGCATTTAAGGTGGACTGGGAGCACTGTGCACGGTCACAGCCGCACTGCTCCACGTAGGTGTAATTGTGAGGAATCACGTCCCCGTTCAAGCAGTGCAAGTCGACGGATCGAGTGCTGGAGCGCGTCTCTTTGCAGCAGGAGCAGGAATGCTCCATGGCAGCTGCTAATTCTGAGTACCTAAAAAAACAAACAGAGCAGGGTTATGAATCGATCAAGCTGAAAATGGAAAGAACTATACAGAAAGAGTGTCCATACTTTGTATATGTGTTGCAGGACCCTTCGCAGTACGGCAGCTCGACCTCCTGGAGTGACTGACACTCCCTGCGTTTGATCTTAGTCTTCATGGGTACGATCTTACAGGCCTTCTCCTTCTCCACACCTTGTTCCAATGAGACACAATCAGCTTTTCACTGAACTGACTAAGTGACCTAGCAGCAAATCAAGAGTCATACTCACAAATCTTACAGCAGCCGTTCGCCGCGGTCTGAACTGTGTTCTAAGGAAGAGGACAAGAATGACTTTGGAGTCAGCTGCATGTTGGCTGAAGCACCGGCGGCCATACTTACGGGGTCACAGTTGCTCTCCTGGAACGGTGGGCAGATGATCTGCGAGCTGACTGGTGCTAGAGCCCCGGCACTCTTAATACAGGTGTGTATCTCACACTTACTCTCAGAAGGTGACCAGGATTGTCCTTGCTGAGAATTGGGGACATTTATGGACTCAAAGACGAGAATGTGCAGAATTGTGGCCAATAAACAGGGTAAAACTTACCACCAAGAACTCCTTGGTACCGTTGAAATCGAGGATGCAGTGAGTCTGCACACACTTTCCACAGCACTCATCTGAGGAAGGCTCCATGTATTCAAAGCCCTGCGAGAGGACGAAGGAGTTAAATCCGCGCACGACAGTGTGTACTGTGCAGTGTTTGATTAGGATTCTCTTACCTCATCACACTTTTCATTACACTGCTGGAACTCACAAGTTATCTTGAATAAATTAGTATGAGGGTCGACCAAATTGGTGCAGGTACAATCCTGACAGTCAATCACAGGAACTGAAGAGCCAGGCTAATAAAGAAGAAGAATCATTAGTGGTTATTTATGCAGCCTTGTTGGGCTGTATATATGTATATTTTATATCTACCTGGTACTCAACATCTTTGTGGACACAAACTCTTTTGGGCTCTAAAAAAAAAAGGAAAGGTTTGTTGTTGGAAAGACTGTGTTATTCAAGCTGGGAATAAATGAGCTTACCACATATGAGTTCTGGGCAGCATTTTCCATTAGGAACAGTCAAACTCGGCAAATATCCAACAGGACACTTCATGCTGATAACCGGGCAAGTGCTGCTCTGACATTCTTTAAAGATGACAAAACAGAGTAACTAGAATGGAACCGTCGCCAATGTCAGCCTTAAAGGCGAATACGGAGCGCTACTTCATGTCTTACGGCACAGGAAGGCAGGACAGCAGTTGTCTGCTGGATTCGTTTGGTTGACGAGCACAAATCCGGGACCACTGCAGTTTGCTACTGGCGGTGGCGGGCATGCCTTGGGCTTGCACGTCACAGCCTTGGTGGACTCCTCACAGATGCAGTCTTGACATTTGTACTCAAATTTCTCATTAAACTGAAATAATAAACCACAAGAGGGGGAACTTAGTCTCTCCCAGAACCAAGCTGTGTTTTAAATGAATGTGGACAAAAGAATCCCCTTACCTCCCGAGGAATCCCCTCAGGGTCCAGGCATCCTGTCAGGACGAGCAGTTTTGGAGAAAATTCACAAAGAACGCCGCGTAATTTGTGTAGCCATTGAACTGAAAATAAAGGTCTTACCACATTTGTCAACACACACGCCAGACTCTTTGTTGAAGAGTTTCATGCCATCAGGACAGAAGCAGCCCTCAGTGGTGAAATTCATGGATGGCTCATTAGGACTTGCATAAAAAAAAGAGAAAAGAGTTATTTTCATATTCTGTAGATCACAGAAGATACCTGCTGTCTACCGAACAAGGAATCTTTAGTGCTTCACTGATTATCGAATCTGCTGGCACCTACTTGTCCTCACAAGTTGGTTGTTCTGAAGGGCCACAAGGCTTATAAACTTTGTCTGAAGGGCAGTTGCTGGCTGTGAAAGGATAAAAGTGAAAACGTTGACTCCTGCTTGTGTTTACCGACACCAGCAAAAAGACCTGCAAAATAAAGTACCGCAAATTGTGGTGTGGTTCCTCCAGTGGATGCAAACGCCAACTTGAGCACAGGCAGCCGCATAAGTCTGCAGACTCGTGCACTCCACTGCTGGGTTGGAAACGTGGCAGCTATCAAACACGCAGCCTAAGTAGAAATTCTCAGGATTGACAAATGGATGGCACGGCTCGAAGACACTGAAAAGGAAATCAGCAGTTGGATCCTTCCGATTGTCAGACTTCTGGTTCAGCTAGTGGCACAGGGAAGCTAATGTATACCTGCTCCTGAGCATGTCACATATAGAATCTGGGTTGCACGGTGTTGAGGTAGGTATGGGTTCAGGTCCAGTGGTGGGGGGAACAGATGGAATCTGGCATTCAGGTTGGTAAATGTGTTTTGCGGGCCAGTAGTCGGCCATCACGGCGCAACTTTCTACCAGCTTCCCTCCAGGCAGCATGCAGTCATCAGCCTGGTTGTTGGTGCATGTTCCTGAGAGAAGAATTAGATATTAGCGCTGTAGCTTAAGAAAGGTCGACAAAAATGGGTATGGTAGAGAGATGTTTTTACCACAGTGGCCCTGCGTGTTTCTGCCAAAGTAGTTATAAGGAAGGTTGACACTAAAGCCGGTGATTCCAAACGTAATGATTACGTTGAGACGCGGGATCTCAAAAATCAGGTTAAGGCCAGAATTCAAGACCCTCACACCATGTTGAGAATATGGTAATTTCAACTTGACTCCATCTTGAAGTGCCTACAAAGAAAAACATAAACGATAAATGAGTGAAATGATCAGCCTTTAGGATTATGGTCTATTAACGTGAGTTCTTCGAAGATTTTTACCTCTAACTCAACAACTCCAATCAGGTTATAATTTATGAGCGTGATAACCTGTGACGCATATGATATAATTATAGATCGTGGGCAGGAGACGTCCTCAGTTGGATCACAAAAGACATTGTCAATATAGATTTTTAAATTGTGTTTTGGTGAAATCTCTTCCATCAAGACATATGTACAGTTTCCTTGATAACTGTAGTACAGCCCATCAAATGTGATGTAATGAGGGTCACCCCAGCCTTCACATACACCTGAAAAGAGACAAAAAAGTTAAAATTCTACACTATAACTATAAAGAAGGAGGAGGTTATTTAATGACAGAGACACTCACAGTCACAAACATAATGTTGACAGCAGTAGTACTCATCATACGCAAGAACTGGTTTCTTCCCATTAGTACAAGTGATGTTCTGAAGCGGTGGACATTCATATGGAACTATTTCAATTGTATTGTTCTCGATGCATCTGGCCATGGTGCAGTTGCACAGAAAAAAGGTCTCATTTTGCTGATTGAAAATGGAGTCACGGTAGGAAGGTAAGATTAGGATCATGTAAAAAAAACATCGTAAAAGAAGATTCATTATTTTAAAAAAAGAAAGATACTTACAACTACGTCCCAATCAGGACAAACAGGTACAATGGGGGTGGGTGACACCGTTACAGTCACACCTGTCGATGTTTTCGTGATGACTGTTGTACTTGGGGTTGTAGGTGTTGGTTTGATTGTAGTCGTAATTACAACTGTTGACCTTGTTGTAGTATTTGGAGTTTCAGTTGAAGTAGGAGGTCCAGTTGTGCTACTTAGTGGGGTTGAAGTAGTAGGTCTGGTGGTTGCAGAAGTTACAGCTGTTGTTGTACTTGGGGGTCCAGTTGATGTAGAACCTTCTGTTGTTGTTGTTGTTGTGGTGGTGGTGGTAGGGGTTGAACTGGGTGTTTCAGTTGAAGTATGAGGTCCTGTTGTTGTGGGAGATCCAGTTGTGCTACTTAGTGGGGTTGGAGTAGGAGGTTTGGTGGTTGCAGAAGTTACAGCTGTTGTTGTACTTGGGGGTTCAGTTGATGTAGAAACTTTTTGTTGTTGTTGTGTTGTGGTGGTGGTGGTAGGGGTTGAACTGGGTGTTTCAGTTGAAGTAGGAGGTCCAGTTGTTGTGGGAGATCCAGTTGTGCTACTTAGTGGGGTTGAAGTAGGAGGTTTGGTGGTTGCAGAAGTTACAGCTGTTGTTGTACTTGGGGGTCCAGTTGATGGAGAACCTTCTGTTGTTGTTGTTGTTGTTGTTGTTGTTGTTGTGGTGGTGGTGGTAGGGGTTGAACTGGGTGTTTCAGTTGAAGTAGGAGGTCCTGTTGTTGTGGGAGATCCAGTTGTGCTACTTAGTGGGGTTGGAGTAGTAGGTTTGGTGGTTGCAGAAGTTACAGATGTTGTTGTACTTGGGGGTCCAGTTGATGTAGAACCTTTTGTTGTTGTTGTTGTTGTGGTGGTGGTAGGGGTTGAACTGGGTGTTTCAGTTGAAGTAGGAGGTCCTGTTGTTGTGGGAGATCCAGTTGTGCTACTTAGTGGGGTTGAAGTAGGAGGTTTGGTGGTTGCAGAAGTTACAGCTGTTGTTGTACTTGGGGGTCCAGTTGATGTAGAATGTTCTGTTGTTGTTGTGTGGTGGTGTGGTGGTGGTGGTGGTAGGGGTTGAACTGGGTGTTTCAGTTGAAGTAGGAGGTCCTGTTGTTGTGGGAGATCCAGTTGTGCTACTTAGTGGGGTTGAAGTAGGAGGTTTGGTGGTTGCAGAAGTTACAGCTGTTGTTGTACTTGGGGGTCCAGTTGATGTAGAACCTTCTGTTGTTGTTGTTGTTGTTGTTGTGTGGTGGTAGGGGTTGAACTGGGTGTTTCAGTTGAAGTTGAAGTAGGAGGTCCTGTTGTTGTGGGAGATCCAGTTGTGCTACTTAGTGGGGTTGGAGTAGGAGGTTTGGTGGTTGCAGAAGTTACAGCTGTTGTTGTACTTGGTGGTTCAGTTGATGTAGAAACTTTTTGTTGTTGTTGTTGTTGTGGTGGTGGTGGTAGGGGTTGAACTGGGTGTTTCAGTTGAAGTAGGAGGTCCTGTTGTTGTGGGAGATCCAGTTGTGCTACTTAGTGGGGTTGAAGTAGGAGGTTTGGTGGTTGCAGAAGTTACAGTGTTGTTGTACTTGGGGGTCCAGTTGATGTAGAATGTTCTGTTGTTGTTGTTGTGTGGTGGTGGTGGTGGTGGTAGGGGTTGAACTGGGTGTTTCAGTTGAAGTAGGAGGTCCTGTTGTTGTGGGAGATCCAGTTGTGTTACTTAGTGGGGTTGAAGTAGGAGGTTTGGTGGTTGCAGAAGTTACAGCTGTTGTTGTACTTGGGGGTCCAGTTGATGTAGAACTTTTTGTTGTTGTTGTTGTTGTGGTGGTGGTGGTGGTGGTAGGGGTTGAACTGGGTGTTTCAGTTGAAGTAGGAGGTCCAGTTGTTGTGGGAGATCCAGTTGTGTTACTTAGTGGGGTTGAAGTAGTAGGTTTGGTGGTTGCAGAAGTTACAGATGTTGTTGTACTTGGGGGTCCAGTTGATGTAGAATGTTCTGTTGTTGTTGTTGTGGTGGTGGTGGTGGTAGGGGTTGAACTGGGTGTTTCAGTTGAAGTAGGAGGTCCAGTTGTTGTGGGAGATCCAGTTGTTCTACTTAGTGGGGTTGAAGTAGGAGGTTTGGTGGTTGCAGAAGTTACAGTGTTGTTGTACTTGGGGGTCCAGTTGATGTAGAACTTTTTGTTGTTGTTGTTGTTGTGGTGGTGGTGGTGGTGGTGGTGGTAGGGGTTGAACTGGGTGTTTCAGTTGAAGTAGGAGGTCCAGTTGTTGTGGGAGATCCAGTTGTGCTACTTAGTGGGGTTGAAGTAGGAGGTTTGGTGGTTGCAGAAGTTACAGCTGTTGTTGTACTTGGGGGTCCAGTTGATGTAGAAACTTTTTGTTGTTGTTGTGTGGTGGTGGTGGTGGTAGGGGTTGAACTGGGTGTTTCAGTTGAAGTAGGAGGTCCTGTTGTTGTGGGAGATCCAGTTGTGCTACTTAGTGGGGTTGAAGTAGGAGGTTTGGTGGTTGCAGAAGTTACAGCTGTTGTTGTACTTGGGGGTCCAGTTGATGTAGAATGTTCTGTTGTTGTTGTTGTTGTTGTTGTGGTGGTAGGGGTTGAACTGGGTGTTTCAGTTGAAGTAGGAGGTCCTGCTGTTGTGGGAGATCCAGTTGTGCTACTTAGTGGGGTTGGAGTAGGAGGTTTGGTGGTTGCAGAAGTTACAGCTGTTGTTGTACTTGGTGGTTCAGTTGATGTAGAATGTTCTGTTGTTGTTGTTGTTGTGGTGGTGGTAGGGGTTGAACTGGGTGTTTCAGTTGAAGTAGGAGGTCCTGTTGTTGTGGGAGATCCAGTTGTGCTACTTAGTGGGGTTGAAGTAGGAGGTTTGGTGGTTGCAGAAGTTACAGCTGTTGTTGTACTTGGGGGTCCAGTTGATGTAGAACCTTCTGTTGTTGTTGTTGTGGTGGTGGTGGTGTGGTGGTAGGGGTTGAACTGGGTGTTTCAGTTGAAGTAGGAGGTCCTGCTGTTGTGGGAGATCCAGTTGTGCTACTTAGTGGGGTTGAAGTAGTAGGTTTGGTGGTTGCAGAAGTTACAGATGTTGTTGTACTTGGGGGTCCAGTTGATGTAGAACCTTCTGTTGTTGTTGGGTGGTGGTGGTGGTGTGGTGGTAGGGGTTGAACTGGGTGTTTCAGTTGAAGTAGGAGGTCCTGCTGTTGTGGGAGATCCAGTTGTGCTACTTAGTGGGGTTGAAGTAGTAGGTTTGGTGGTTGCAGAAGTTACAGATGTTGTTGTACTTGGGGGTCCAGTTGATGTAGAACCTTCTGTTGTTGTTGTGGTGGTGGTGGTGGTGGTGGTGGTGGTGGTGGTAGGGGTTGAACTGGGTGTTTCAGTGGAAGTAGGAGGTCCTGTTGTTGTGGGAGATCCAGTTGTGCTACTTAGTGGGGTTGAAGTAGTAGGTTTGGTGGTTGCAGAAGTTACACAGCTGTTGTTGTACTTGGGGGTCCAGTTGATGTAGAACCTTCTGTTGTTGTTGTGGTGGTAGGGGTTGAACTGGGTGTTTCAGTTGAAGTAGGAGGTCCAGTTGTTGTGGAGATCCAGTTGTGCTACTTAGTGGGGTTGAAGTAGTAGGTTTGGTGGTTGCAGAAGTTACAGATGTTGTTGTACTTGGGGGTCCAGTTGATGTAGAACTTTTTGTTGTTGTTGTGGTGGTGGTGGTGGTGGGGGGTTGAACTGGGTGTTTCAGTTGAAGTAGGAGGTCCTGTTGTTGTGGGAGATCGAGTTGTGCTACTTAGTGGGGTTGAAGTTGGAGTTTTGGTGGTTGCAGAAGTTACAGATGTTGTTGTACTCGGGGGTCCAGGTGATGTAGAACGTTCTGTTGTTGTTCTTGTGGTACTATGGGCTGTTGTTGTCGTCGAACTTGTTGTTTCGTTTACCTGAGGTTGTTGTGTGACCGTAGGTGCAGTGCCAGTTTTAAGTGTTGTTGAAGTTGTTGTCAACCTTGATGTTGTACTTGGTGGTTTAGTGGTAGTTGGAGAACTTGATATTGTGGATATTGCTGTGTCGATGTTGGCACAGTTATTGTTGGATGGGTTGTGGATCCACATTTATCTTCTCTACAACATACTTTGATCTTATAGTCCAGACACTTGCGGATACGCTGTTCCTCCTTTTTACAATATAAACCAATTCCCAAATCACAAACAACATTCTGTTTGCTTTGAAGTAGAAAATCCTGAAAGTTCATGTCAGGATAATCTGAAGACCTACAATCAATTTCCATGGGATCTTTGCATATTTGTATCCCACTGTTTGTGATATTTTCATACGTTTCCCAGTCATTTTTATCCACAACTGGGTCATGCACATTATACCACTCTGTCCATTCACATCTTGGAATACACGTTGTAGCTACAGTGGTTGTTGAGTTGCCGTTACGGGTTCTGATGTAGTAGTGTGTACAATTTTTGTAGTTGACCATGGGGTTGTATGCGTTGGCTTCATTGTAGTCGTATATATAGTTGACGTTATTGCAGTGCTTGTGGGTGTAGTTGGTGGTTCAGTAGTTGAAGTAGGTACACTTGATGTTTTTGTTGTGATAGTTGGGGTCGAAGTTGGTGGCTTGGTTGAAGTGGTAGATATAGTTGTTGTCAACCTTGTTGTACTTGGTGTTTCAGCTGAAGTAGAAGCCACAGTTGTTGTTGTTGTTGTGGTGGTGGTAGGGGTTGAACTGGGTGTTTCAGTTGAAGTATGAGGTCCTGTTGTTGTGGGAGATCCAGTTGTGCTACTTAATGGGGTTGAAGTAGTAGGTTTGGTGGTTGCAGAAGTTACAGATGTTGTTGTACTTGGGGGTCCAGTTGATGTAGAACCTTCTGTTGTTGTGTGTGGTTGGTGGTTGTGGTGGTGGTAGGGGTTGAACTGGGTGTTTCAGTTGAAGTAGGAGGTCCAGTTGTTGTGGGAGATCCAGTTGTGCTACTTAGTGGGGTTGAAGTAGTAGGTTTGGTGGTTGCAGAAGTTACAGATGTTGTTGTACTCGGGGGTCCAGGTGATGTAGAACGTTCTGTTGTTGTTGTTGTGGTACTATGGGCTGTTGTTGTCGAACTTGTTGTTTCATTTACCTGAGGTTGTTGTGTGACCGTAGGTGCAGTGCCAGTTTTAAGTGTTGTTGAAGTTGTTGTCAACCTTGATGTTGTACTTGGTGGTTTAGTGGTAGTTGGAGAACTTGATATTGTGGATATTGCTGTTGTCGATGTTGGCACAGTTATTGTTGGATGGGTTGTGGATCCACATTTATCTTCTCTACAACATACTTTGATCTTATAGTCCAGACACTTGCGGATACGCTGTTCCTCCTTTTTACAATATAAACCAATTCCCAAATCACAAACAACATTCTGTTTGCTTTGAAGTAGAAAATCCTGAAAGTTCATGTCAGGATAATCTGAAGACCTACAATCAATTTCCATGGGATCTTTGCATATTTGTATCCCACTGTTTGTGATATTTTCATACGTTTCCCAGTCATTTTTATCCACAACTGGGTCATGCACATTATACCACTCTGTCCATTCACATGTTGGAATACACGTTGTAGCTACAGTGGTTGTTGAGGTTGCCGTTACGGGTTCTGATGTAGTAGTGTGTACAATTTTTGTAGTTGACCATGGGGTTGTATGCGTTGGCTTCATTGTAGTCGTATATAGTTGACGTTATTGCAGTGCTTGTGGGTGTAGTTGGTGGTTCAGTAGTTGAAGTAGGTACACTTGATGTTTTTGTTGTGATAGTTGGGGTCGAAGTTGGTGGCTTGGTTGAAGTGGTAGATATAGTTGTTGTCAACCTTGTTGTACTTGGTGTTTCAGCTGAAGTAGAAGCCACAGTTGTTGTTGTTGTGGTGGTGGTGGTAGGGGTTGAACTGGGTGTTTCAGTTGAAGTATGAGGTCCTGTTGTTGTGGGAGATCCAGTTGTGCTACTTAATGGGGTTGAAGTAGTAGGTTGGTGGTGGTTGCAGAAGTTACAGATGTTGTTGTACTTGGGGGTCCAGTTGATGTAGAACCTTCTGTTGTTGTGGTGGTGGTGGTGTGTGGTGGTGGTGGTGGTAGGGGTTGAACTGGGTGTTTCAGTTGAAGTAGGAGGTCCTGTTGTTGTGGGAGATCCAGTTGTGCTACTTAGTGGGGTTGAAGTAGTAGGTTGGTGGTTGCAGAAGTTACAGATGTTGTTGTACTTGGTGGTTCAGTTGATGTAGAACCTTCTGTTGTTGTTGTTGTTGTGGTGGTGGTGGTAGGGGTGAACTGGGGTTTCAGTTGAAGTAGGAGGTCCTGTTGTTGTGGGAGATCCAGTTGTGCTACTTAGTGGGGTTGAAGTAGTAGGTTTGGTGGTTGCAGAAGTTACAGATGTTGTTTTACTTGGGGGTCCAGTTGATGTAGAATGTTCTGTTGTTGTTGTTGTGGTGGTGGTGGTGGTAGGGGTTGAACTGGGTGTTTCAGTTGAAGTAGGAGGTCCTGTTGTTGTGGGAGATCCAGTTGTGCTACTTAGTGGGGTTGAAGTAGTAGGTTTGGTGGTTGCAGAAGTTACAGATGTTGTTGTACTTGGGGGTCCAGTTGATGTAGAATGTTCTGTTGTTGTTGTTGTTGTTGTGGTGGTGGTGGTGGTGGTAGGGGTTGTACTGGTGGTTCAGTTGAAGTCCGGCTCACAGTTGTTATTGGATGGGTTGTGGTTCCACATGTATCTACTCTACAACATACTTTGATCTTATAGTCCAGACACTTGCGGATACGCTGTTCCTCCTTTTTACAATATAAACCAATTCCCAAATCACAAATAACTTTTGTTTGGTTTGAAGTAGAAAATCCTCAAAGTTCATGTCAGGATAATCTGAAGACCTACAATCAATTTCCATGGGATCTTTGCATATTTGTATCCCACTGTTTGTGATATTTTCATACGTTTCCCAGTCATTTTTATCCACAACTGGGTCATGCACATTATACCACTCTGTCCATTCACATGTTGGAATACACGTTGTAGCTACAGTGGTTGTTGAGGTTGCCGTTACGGTTCTGATGTAGTAGTGTGTACAATTTTTGTAGTAGACCATGGGGTTGTATGCGTTGACTTCATTGTAGTCGTATATATAGTTGGCGTTATTGCAGTGCTTGTCGTTAGTGGTCCAGTTGTAGTTGTAGGTCCAGTTGTAGTTGTAGGTACTGTACTGGGTGTTGTGCTTGAAAATGTGGGACATTCTTCCACACACATTTGGGTTTCTTCATCAAATATAGGCTTATCTTCTGGACATATGGGGTAACATCCTGTTTAAATTGAATTGATATCAAAGATCAAGTAAATAACAACAGGAATTATTATTTACATTAGAACTTGGGTGTGACCCTCAAAGCTTCTCTTGTTTTGCATCTTACCTTCAAGGCTGGGTATAGGGTTGGTGCAGGTTCCTTCAGGGTTTAAACAGGTCTTGTAGCATGGTGTGTGACACGGTTGGTAGTGCCACTGGCATTCTTCTGGGCCGTTGTAATAATCGCAATACACAGCTGCAAGAAAAAGACACAAAGTGTAATATGTTGTGAGTCATAATGTCTGTTTGACATAAGGACACAGAAAATAATAATCGTCTCTTGGGAGCAAACCAGGTTTAAAGCCAGGATGAAACTGTTGACTTACGACAGATTTCCGGAGTTCGCCATGCAATACAGACACCTGCCTCGTTGCACGCCTGAGCATAAGCTGCTACTGCTGTGCAGAAACACTCGCAGTCACCTCCAGTGTCACACGCACATGAGTCTTTCACGCAGTTTTCATAAAATGGTTGATACGCTACCTGTTTAAACAAATTGTATCCACTGCTTTAACAATTCCAGGCATTCGTGGTGTGAAATCACATCAAATTAGAAACTAGTTACCGTATTGTGGCAGCTCCTGAAAGTTTCTCCTGTAATGATGCTGCACATCATTTTTGCCCAGGGTTGGCGATTGGATGCTGACACGCATGGGTCCGCGTTGACTCCTGCATCTGGGCAGGTGCTCATCGCTTTCCAGCTGTTAGCAAATTCTAACACACTGTTCACTACCAACCCACCTTGAGTGGTGAAATCGTTCTGTCCATCACCATTAAAATCTCCACACAGGCCACAAACCTTTCCCTGTCAACAAGGAAGGTCAGCCACTTTAATGATGCCAACCTCTACTGCTGTGCCATCCCCTCAAAGTCTGAACTGTTGAGAGATTTCACTCATTCCTGGTACTCACGCTATGCTGTGGTTGCAGGAGGATTCGGACGGCTGTTTTGCGATCCCACATCACTGCCAGTCCGATAGAGGAGTCAATCACCAGGTACAGGCCCACTGTTCTTATTTTGTAGTCAATCCAAGGGCCGTGTCCAAGGTCCTCTTCCTCATATTTACCCTTCGACAGTTTCACTTCCATTCTCTAATATGAAAGAAATGTAGTTGTTGGGCTTGTTTTTGCAGTGTACAGAACACACAGAAGTGCAGATTGGTGCATGACACATCTTTTGCACTCACTCCCAGCTGGACCCTGACAGTCTTAGAGCACGTTGTGCCTGTAGACCCACATGGTACGTTCTCTGTTATAACTCCAAAGGTGTTCTCCACAGTGCTATTGTCACATTTGTTCTTAAATGAGAAATAGAGAAGCATTTATACTTATATAAAAAAAGGATAATCAATGTTTATCACAACATACACGTCTAAAACACTGTAGACGTGGAAGCCATCGGTGACAGTGTTGAGATTGGGGTTGGGTTTTATTTTACTGCTACCGACCAGAGAGGAGTAAACAGGTGACGGGATAGTTTGTAATGCATACTGTTTGACATTGTTTACCTTGACAGCAACGTAAGCACAGTCTCCTCGAAAGCCATATGTGATTTTATCATATGTGCTGTAGTGGCCACTCCCATAAATAATGCAAGTTCCAGGACATTTTGTCTTTGTGCACTCCCAGGTTCCGCTTTTGCAGGTGCTAAAAAGATCAAAGATGGATGAGAATATAGCCTTTTGAATATTTTAATCAACAAAACTGTGCATATATGCACACGGTGTGCATTTGAAAGTACATACCAAGTGTTGCATTCATTGTTAATTTTCGATCCTGGGGCGTAAAGATGTCCATCATGCTGACATGTACAGTCACTTTCTTTTACACAGGAACCTTTGCCGTCATCAAGAAGGCCAGTTGGACACCGGCAGCCAGACTCACACTCCATCGAGTCCTGAGAAGACGGACATATCGAAGTTACGGAGTCACAGAAAACAATACACACGTTAATGCGTTCTTTACTTTTACATTTGGACAGTAAACACTGAATTAAACTCCTTGGAAAAACTGCAGCTTACACAATCATCGGCGTCCAGATTCATACATGTCCGAGCGCACTGCAGTCCAAGCTCCCCTGCTCCTGCGGTGGAGCAGTTGAAGTACACTTTTGGAGAACGACACGCTGTAACACAAGAAGAAACAGCTTTGTTTTATAGTCAACGTGGACTCTAAGTGTTAAATTCAGTCAGGGTTGTAAAAACAACAGGTTTAAACACAAGAACAAAAGGGGGGGAACTCTTACATGACATGCGGGCTCTCCAAGAACGGCAATGAAGAATTCCGTTGTTGCACACGCTAGCAAATGTTAGATGTATTAAAAACATCATTATTGTAAAATTCATCTTTAAATTTTCACTAGGTTTTATATCGTCCACTCACCAGTGCTCATCATTGATGCTGATGGACTTTCCTGGCTTAATATAGGCGTCATTGTAGAAGCAGGAACATTTGGCCATGGGGACACACATGCCATTTTCATTCAGATAGAGACCCTCAGCACACGAGCAACCATCCACAGGTAGGAAGTCCGACATGCAACTCTGCTGGTTTGAGCCCAGCGACCTGCACGTCAGCTGGCATCGCTGATGTTTGTACGAGAACGTCTGAGATGCAGGGCAGCTCTGCGTGTATTTTTCTGTTGTGTGAGCAGTTGGGCTGTGGTTACACATCAGTTTTTTGCTGTGTGATTTCTTTAAAGTTAAACTAAAGGCCTACCACACACGTCCTCCCTCCAGTTTGTCAAGAAGACTCCATTTGATGCACAAGCTCTCGCGTAGGAGGAGAAGACGGCACACAGGCACGCCTCGCTCTTCTCACAGTTACAGCTGGCATAAAGGCAGCGCTGCAGAGGACAGGAAATAGTCTTAATGAATCACGATCGCATCAATGCTGGATAAACGTTGGCGAAACAGATAGTTTACGCCGTACCTTGTAGTATGAATCAGGATCCACCAGCGAGCTGCAGTTTGCAAATGGGCCGGATTGTCTCAGCAATAAATCGCACCAGTGTTTGGCATAATTTTCTATACAACAATGAAAAAATGTTAAAGACAAACATAAGGAGTCTTGCCTGTGGTAATAGTCGCGCGGTCTGTTCTACCATTCTCCACGCTAAGAGAACAGGGGTCATCTAGCCTTTCCGTTCTGTCCTTGCACGCCAGGCTGGTTTTCCAAGAGTTACAAAAAGTTGCTGCCGTTCCTTCCACGATGCCCTGAGGAGTTGTCATGTCATCAGACATGATCATGTTGTAGTTTCCACACAGTCCTGAAGGAGACAGATATCAGTCCATGGAGCTGGGCCTTAATGTTTCGGTGATTCAGAGCAGCCGCTTGACACTCACCACGCGTCTTTGTTCTGTAGTTCTGGTCCAGGCTGACGTAAATTTGCATGAGAGGGACGTGTTGGACCTGAATTTGCAGTCCAAAGGTGGTTTGGAGAATAATGTGGAAAGACGATGCGTGGAATATGCTGATGTCACCTAATAAAAACCATAATTCCTTAATGTCACAGGGTGAAGCGTGGCAGCAAAGTTCCCGGCAGAGTTTCTGACCCACCTGAGCGGTATGGCAAAGTCACCGTCTGCATGTTCTGCTTGACTACACCGTCAGAGGTGAACATTAACACCTGGACAAAAACAGCTGACGTTAGCTCATCGGCAGTCTGGCTGTGACTCCAGTCTTGGCGATTTGGTCTTCACTCACATTGTTCCTGTCGTTGTTCAGGATGATTTTGACGGTCTTAAGACACGTGTCAAATTTCTGATTGGCACAGGGTACCAGCTGAACCAGGATGGTAAACTTTGGACTTGCAGCATCCTGAAGTGATGACATGCTGTCACTCGTGCATTTTCTTTATAAAAACAAATCCTCAAGCAAAAGCGTCTTTACCTTGCTTTCCACTTTTGCAAGAGTGTAGTAACAATCTCCGTGGAAGGTGTAAGTTTTCCCATCAAAGGTCGTTACGTGCGAGCCCTCTCCAACAGCGCATGTAGAGGGTTTCTGAAGGCTCTTACAAGACCACCAGCCATTCAAACACATACTGAAATCGCCAAAATAAATCAAATGAATAAAATAACTGAAGGCAGTGTTGATATTAGAAAAAGGAATCCGGCCTACCATTCCTCTGTGTCCCGTCGGAACACCTCCCCAGGGTTGTATATTTTACTGTGTTTACACTGACAGTCTGATTGATTGATGCAGCCTCTCATGGAAATGTCATCATACACGGTTCCTAAAGTAGACACAGTTAATTTACAAAAACTATGATCACACTTTACAATACCAGCAGTAAAAATAACTTTATTCAATGACACGAACCGGGAGGACAGAAGCAACCATCCATTTTGTGATCCTCACAAAGAGAACTCGTGTCCAAGTGTGTGCACGTGTCCACGCAAGGTGAACCGCTCTCTTCATAAACCATGTTGTATGGACATTGTTTAGCTGGTGGAGGGAAAGAATGAATCATTAGGTCAAAGAAGCAGGTGACGTTTTCACAGATGCAGTCATGTCCTGAATCAGTCGCAGCTGATTTAAAGTAAAAAACCTTACCACAGAACTGGGATGTCCTCCAGTTGGGAGGCTGTCCTCCAGCATGGGAACACTGTCGAGAGAACTCGGACAGTGTGCTGCAGATGCATAAGTCACTGGTGTTGGTGCAGCCACACATGTCCTGCGCGCAGGCCTGGATGTAGGCTTCAGGGTCGATCCGGCTGGTGCAGGAGCTCCAGGACTCGGAACGCAGCATTTGCTCACACCTGGTTTGCTAGTGCGGGAAAACAAGACAGGTAGCAGAGTTGTGTGGAAAGGCCAGAGTTAAGATAAGCTTCCAAAATGTTTCACAAAATAAACTCACAAATTCCCTGCAGGAATCCTTCAGAGTCTCAGTCTCCTGGGACTCTTCGTCCTCCTCATATGGGTCCTCGCACTCATCATTTGGGAGATGAACCCTGTGGTTATTGCCAAACTCAGTGGCGCTGATTTTGCGATCTATGGAAACAGGGTCCAACATCAGAGACAATAAATGGAATAAGAGGCCTTAAAGTCCAGAGCGGGAAAAGATTCCCACCATTTTGAATGAACTCATTGAGGACAGAAATGCCATTGAAGTCGCCACAGAGGCCACAAGTGCGATTGGTGTAATCAGAGTCCAGTTCAACCTACGACACAAAGACAGAACAAAAGAGCTTCTCATTTTTGATTCTTTTTTTTCCCCACAGACATATTTCTGAATGATGAATCTGTTACCATGACGGCGTCCTCGCCGTTCCACATGACCACAATTCCGACTTTAGACTGCAGCTTAAAGTAAACAGCATTTTTTTCCACCTGGACCCCTGAGTTGTAATATGGCATTTTGGCTCTAGGAAAGAGAGAATGCTTTGATTAGAATGTCCATCAGAGACATTGTTAATCGCCACGGCAACTGGCGGGCACTCACGGAATGCCGTTGACGGTGAGCAGGTTTGGGGAGAGTCGGAAGGAAAGCTGGTTGATGGAGACCACCACGTGACTGACAGTCGGGTTCCCGTTCAGAACTTTCCTCCTGATGTGCACTGAGAACTCCTGGAAGGACTCGTGGCAGTCGGAGACCAGGTTGTACTCGCACAAACCGGGGAACTGGTAGACATCGCCGTCAAACGTCCTGAAGTGTTCTCTGCCCCATGTGCTGCAGATGCTGCCGACGTGGTTGTGACCTGGGGGTGATGGCAAAGCAGCAAAGGAATGTAGCCCATCTTTTTTAGAGATTGGATGGAGGTTAACATCCATCTTACCCAGTCTGGCTTGCACAACAGCAACACACAACACGAGCAAACACGACCACACACGTGTGCACCTCATCGTGGCCACGTTGGGTTTGCAGGTCCTGTAGCAGGTAAACGTCAGCCTGCTCTTTGCAGCCCCTTATATAGGGACACTCTTCACCTCTGAGGAAACTCGTGTTTTATTGCCAAGACGTGAATAACATGTGCTGAATGTTGAATCACGCCTTTGACAAGTACAATGCAGTTTATCCCCACATCCTACTTATCTTTTGATTATGTGTGCACCTCAATCAAGAACAGAAATTAGCAGCAATAAAACAGTTTGGCTCCCAACTAGTTCTGGCCGTCTGGTTGAGGGTCAGAACCAGGGTTGCATTGTGTTGAGATCGATTTCCTCTTTTTTGCTTTTAAATTAGGAAATGACTATTTGACACTTGGCAACTTGGCTGCTTGGTGCTGCGCGGTAGATGTACAGGTGTGATTATCCACCGGTGCTTGCTGCTATAGTCTCAGTACGGTGCTGGGGTATACGCAGGAACGTGTCTTTAGTTGTACACGTAGGTTTAAGTATTGATTATCAGCATCTATATAAAACTTTGACAGCATTTAGTTGGCTTGGTGGCACAGTGTGACCGTGGTGGGGACATAAAAATGTCAGAAAGAGCTTAATTTGTAAAGAATAAGAAGAAATTAAGCACAGAAGTACAATAAAGGTAGCTAATAGTGGGAACCAACACCAACACAGATAAAGGACCCATAAGAGGCCTCTTGTGTCATTGTTTTCCTCTTTGGCTGTTTAAGCTGTTTGTGCTTCTCACATTTAAAGATAAAGAGCTTGGTCAGTTTGTGTATTTTCCATCAGGTTCATCAGTAACATGAGAGCACCTGTGTCCTCGGGAAAGTAAACAAATTTACAATTAACACGACAGTTCTCATAAATTAGAGTTAATATTTGTTTTGTGGTGGAAGAGTACACCCTACTATCTTAATTACTTATGTATTAAAGGTAGCTACGGATATACAAATGGACCTAAAGACTAACATCCTAGATCAAAGTCATTCTTCTACTGCAGTTCCACATTTGTACATGATAGTCAGCCTCACGTCAAGGTCAAATTCACCAACAGAGTTCACTTCTTTATTTACTTATTTATATGAGTTTAATTCTAGAAACCTATTTCAAGGAGGAAAATCTGTAAAATAATGTGATTTTACATCCTTAGAGGAGAGGAGAGAGCTGATTTTCTCAATTATATGCTTATGCAACGCTTTAAAAATCCCACATTTTACCTAAAATAGGAGTATTCATTTGGTTGTGTGACTTTTTGCATGTTTATTTTCTTACACTCCATATGCAAACAGGTCCGCGGAACACTCCCAAAGGGGGCCAGGTGCACCACGGGGAAACGTTTTATTATTATTCCTTCCTGGTCTGGTTGTGTTGATTCAGGGAGGATGATACAGTCGCAAAATTGCTTGTGATGTCACTGGAGCTGAATATTGTTTAATATAGGCTTGGTCATATCCAATAACAAAGAGAATCACACAATGGAACAGTTTTAACATTGCACAATCAAAAGTAAACAAAAGGCTCCTACTGCATATATAACAGTTTCCTTCAGACAAAAAAAAGTAATAATTAAAAAAAATGGGATTTATAGAGCAAAAATGTTCACTGAAACAATAAGTATTCTCATATTAGTGCGGTAAATCTTATAATTTCTCAATGTTAAATGAAGATCATTGTCATTAGTTAAGCTTAGATAAGTGAGATATGGTTATTTTACTACAAGATACCAAGCAAGCTTAGCAAATCAGGGATTTCGCTCAGGAATTAGCAGATAGATTTCGTATTTTCACAAGAAAAGAGAATTCTCAATTGTGAAAAATATGAGGATTCTCTGTCTTTGTCACATAGTTATTAAAATGAATTTGTACTATGAGATATATTGCATATGATTTTATTCTGACCTTACTTGTGCATTTGTTGGATACAATCTCAGTTTAGAAATCTTTAACAGGCTGAGCTCAAAATAGAAACCAGAAGTGGGAACATTTGTGATGAATGTATGTTTAATAACAAATTCAGTACTATTATTTCAGTGAAAGGATTGGAGACTGCCTGAATCTACATAATTTAGTTTAATTGAATCAGAGGGTTTTTAAAAAGAAAGAAAGAAAGAAAGAAAGAAAGAAAGAAAGAAAGAAGAAAGAAAGAAAGAAAGAAAGAAAGAAAGAAAGAAAGAAAGAAAAAATAACAGCAAAACATTAACGTAATTACTCTCCCTCGTTGACGCGCACTGCTTGAATGTTGTTCTTAATATTGACAGCAGGTGGCAGTGTCGCACCTCTGTACTTACCAATGTTAGAAGAATAAGAAGGCAGCGTGGTTTGCGCATGCGCGTCCAGTATTCTCCGGTAATTCAACCGACGCCGTTTGAACATTTGCTAAAGAAAAGCAGACAAACTGTATTAATTTAACATTCAGAATGTTAGGACTGTAGGACCTGGTCACTATGGGTGAGTTTAAATGTAAGGAAGCAGCGGGGATGAACTGTGCTCGCACGAACCCAACGCTATAATGTTAATAAGTTGATGCAATTAGCTATTGGGATGTTATAACTAAGCAGTAGAATTACAATATATCTGTGTTATCTTTAAGTCTGTCGGTGTCACTTCACAAACTTCATGGTGCTTCGATCCAGGCCACTTCTTTAGTTTTATTTTACCGTTTAATGTAGTTACAAAGACGATTGTTTTGCTACTTGAGGGACTTACATTTCTAGAGATGAACTTTATTGATGCTCTGACATCTTAGACATTCACCCACTGATTCATTTTATAGTGATCCAATTGAGACGTAAATATCCAATTGCCCTCTAGATTGTAAAGCTGATGGCGTGGGAGATGAGAGATCTCCATCATCAAGTGGAGGTCAGTCTCCGGACTTGGACCGGAACCCATCACCGCCTCCAGACACAGCTGGTGGAGGTGAAGATGGAGATTCGGACGCTATTGGAGATACCGTTTACAGCAAACACTGGCTCTTCAGCACACTGACTCGCCTCATCAACGTAGGCTTTCCATTGTCATCATTAGCCAAGGTTTGTTTCTTAAATGGCAACGATGTCTTCAAATGGTTGTGGATTATAGATGGTGACGGAGCACGCAGAGGGGGACTCTGAGGGGCAAATGGAGCTCCCTGATGGAGATGAGGAGGATCTGTGTAAAGTCTGGGATATGGCGATGGACAAGGTAAAGTATTGTAATCTGTTTTACAGAAGTGAGGGAACACACAGTGCATTTAATAAACTGAATGAATTTTGATTGGATTAAATTAAAGACATTTCGCAAGAGAGCTGGTCATAATTTAACGCTGAGATTGGGGAAGTTACCTTTTAGCTTCTCGTGCTTGCTAATGTTTGATATGCACTGTTTTACAGGATGTTGCTGGTCTTCTGCAGGCGTTTAAAGCTACAGATATCCTTGTCGGGGTGATTTCTAGATCACGTTGTCCACGTCTCACAGTGAGTTTCTCTGTGACAACAGGAGAATATAATATTTGTGTTGAGAAATTTGTGGGTTTGGGATTTTAGATGTTGTTTTTTTTTTCCATTCCTGTAGGAGATTTGTGTGGGAATCCTCGGAAACATCGCCTGTTTTCCTGACACTTGTGCGACTCTCAGCCAAAATGAAAACTTGGGGTGAGTGCACATAGTATGTCCACCAGCCACGGTGTGATGGTGAATCTGTAAATGCAGTTCCTCCCCGCGTCCACAGGGAGGTGCTGTTGCTGCTTCTTGGAGACGCAGATCCTCCAACCCTGCTGGAAACGAGCAGGTGACATTTGCACTTTCCAAAGACTGAAACGGAGTGAAGAAGCCAAGTGTTCATCCCTCTTTTGTGATACTTGCAGGCTGCTGCTGACTTGCCTTTCCCAGAAAGACGTCTGCTCCCTGTGGCTTCAGCGGATACGACAGCAAACATCTGTTCGCTCCAACCTCTGCTTCATCATGAGCAGTTCTACCAATAGTACTGCATTCTAGCTCACTTCTGTTTTCAGTTTATTTGTTAAATTTAGATTTATTTTTTTTTGGCTTTGATCCTGTTAAACTGATTGTCTCTCGACGCTTCAGAGAATACCGTCTCATTAGGTCAGTTTCCTGTCGGTAATAACTGACCCGTTTTGCAGCTGACCTGCTGGAAAAGGTTGGAGAACTGGTGGAAACTCTGTTTGACCTTGATGAAGACATCATGAAGTCTTGGATCACAGCTCAGCCAAAACAGGCGGAGGGTGACCTGGACGTAGCTTCATGTCTTCTTGAAGCAGCCAAGCAGCTCAGGTGGGAGCCTGAAAGGGAAATAATCCAACATATCTCATGTCTGAAGAAATAGATGTTTTGTTCCCATATTCAAGAATCCAAATGTCCTTTATGCTAAAGTTAGATACAATTGTGCCAACGGGATAAAACAGAGGCCTGTATCTGCAGTATAGAAAAATGCCCGGTCAGCATTCAACAGTGTTAAACTACTTTTGCAGATCTGAAAGTCCGAATGGCCTGGAGGTTTACCTTCACGCCCTTCAGCTTCTCACAACCATAGATGAGGGCATTCAGACATTCGGTAAATACAGTAATCTGTTGAATTTACCTGCTGGTACATGAAGCTGCGAGTCACTTTAAAGCTGAAGAGATGATTTGTTTCCCCCAGCCGCCCCGGACGGGCCCGGCCAAGCAGTAGGGGAGTTTGTTGGTGAAGTTGTGTGCAAGGACCTCTGCCAAGCAGAAGACCTTTCGGTCGTTCTGCAGGAACAGAGGAGCACTCTGCTTCAGGCCTTTTCTGTCCTGCAGGCTCTGCACAGATGTCAGGACCAGTGGCGCAGCAAAGCCGACACAAGTAAGTCTGATTTCAGCTCTGTTGCCGATCGCCGCCACTTTTTATTGTCCTCTGACATGTTAAAGGAGCAAAATGAGCTGAATTTCTCGACCGACCCTCATCAATGTGAGCTTTGATCTTTACTTGAAGGTGTTCCGCTTATTGGAACCGTCCTGCGGGTGCTGCAGCACGACAGCGACGCCACGCGTGCGAGTCAGAGCGGCGAGGAAGAGAAAAAAGACGAGCAGCTCGAGGCTCTGGCAGAGGCGGCAGCAGAGCTTCTGGCTGACATCTGCGTTCAGATTCAGAAGGTGAAGCTAAACAGTGCTAACTTTACCTTCTATGTATTTTTATAAAGTGTCTAATATCTCGTTTATTCCTGTAGGAGACGGTGGCAGATCTGGTGAGGGAAGGCTACCTTACAGAGAGGACGTGTGTGGCAGCTGCTCGGAGTTTAACTCCCAACTTTCAGACTTCAGTAAGTGCTTTTAAGGTTCATGCTCGATGAAAGCTTGAGTCACATCCTGGAGTTCTGCTTCTGATGCCTTTGAGACTTATTTTAAGACCTTTTTTTAAGCCATTGCCACTTCTTTTTGGAAAATAAACCTGTCTCCACGCACCTTTCCACCCCTGGAACAGTTTGAGCACCTGCAGCGCGTGTTGTCTGAAGCTGATCCCCAGTTGGCAGACGAGGTGAGGAAGCAGGTTCCTGCCTGAGGCGCGGGCGGGATCAGGGTTCAGCGCCCGTCCAGACTTTGACCAGACGATCCTTTTTATAGACGCCACGTCTGTTTCCATCCCTGAGGTCCTGCTTCAAATCCAGCTGTTTGGATTTCCACTGGAAAGACAATGAGGGTGTCACACAATCAAAAGGGGACTGAACCCGACAACAGTTGTGTCTCTGTTTGACGTCTTTATAAATAGCATGTTTGTGTCGGATGATTTTTTTATTAAAACTCCTTTTTTGGCCCGAGTGTTTTGTTTTTCCACTTGATTTCCTGCAACGTTGGGTTGATGAAGGTGGCGACAGAGTAACAAAGCGTTTGACTTTATTAAATAATAAACCTCATTTGTCCTTTGGTGTATGATAAAATACAAAAGTCTGACACGGTGAACCGGTACCGACTGAAATGAGCCACCTTCCCAAGCATATGAGTAATGGTGCTAATGCTGATGACAGCATCAAGTGTTTACCAGAGGGTGACAGTCACTCCGTAAAGACAATAAAACTAGATGAAAGGCTCCAGCCTGGCAACAATGAACTCATTTGGTTTCCAAATGCACCATTTCACCCACTCGGAGGAGAGCTGAACGACCTCCGGCGAGCTTGGTGAATATAGCAGCTTTTTAAT
The DNA here is from genome assembly GCF_003711565.1 of Takifugu flavidus. Lineage (NCBI taxonomy): Eukaryota > Metazoa > Chordata > Actinopteri > Tetraodontiformes > Tetraodontidae > Takifugu > Takifugu flavidus. Next base: position 8,494,039 of record NC_079532.1, read on the forward strand.
TAAAGCCTGGATTGATATGTAGAACACTCTTTCTAATGGAAATCCTGAGATGTGAGCGTGGACGAGAGGCAGGGTACACCCCTTGGGGAGAAATGTCTTTCTGATCCGGCACATTCGGAGCGCGGCCTCCACTCCGATGCGCAGAGTTGCCTTGACGTGCCCGTCACGTCGTCTTTTTGCTGGAAATCTTAAGAACGATGGAGGCATGATCACGCTTGGCCTTTCCGGGCGGCCCCGGGCTGGGGACCTGCGCTCCACCCGGCGCTCCGCGCTTCAGGCCTCGCCCGCAGACGTGTCACGTCACAAAGATCAGGTTGAAGCCCAGACGTTCCCCGACAAACATCGCGGTCCATCCGCCCGTCTTCCCGTGACGCTGATGATGGATGTCAGTTAACTTCCTCTCCAGCTCATCTCTGCCCACACAACCCGCTGCTCTTTTGACGGCCTCGTGTTTTGCCTCACAGTGAGACGCGTTCTATTTTGGACGTGCTTTTACATAACCAGGAAACGGAGGATGACACCACTCCTGAGATGAAGGTGCCAGAGGCTTTAATTGTTACGGACTGGGATCAAACGGGCTTTGGTTTTGTCTCTCGCCTTTCAAGCCCGGCACGCGACACAAAGCATTTTTCCGTCTTCTTGACGTCACGTGTTCCTTTCAGCTCCGCTCGGGCCGTGTCCAGGGATGCTAACGGGTCTTTCCCAGATCAACAACATTCACGCCGGCCATTGTCGTGTACGTGCTGCGGATAATGAGGAGGAAGAATGTGTGCCCCCTCACGTACGCTCTCCTTCGGCTGTGTCTCCTCACAGCCACCTGGCCGCACTAATAAGGACGCACAATGCTAATCACAGCCCCCTTCAGCTCATTTCCTGACCTGCCCGCCTTTCTATCTTTTGTCAACAGAATCTCAATAAAACTTTCCCCTTCGTCCTCCCCAGGTATCAGACGTTGACGTCGCCTGCCGGCGACAAAATGACGCTGGCGTCTCTGTTTGCGGCACAGTAACACGGTCGCTTCGAAGGGTCAAGGGTCAGCGGAGCTTTCAGTCAACAGTGAAGGGAAATGCTGCCTCTTAATGATTCAACTAATCAACAAAATGAAGCATTTAAAAAAAGAAGGAAGAAGAAGCCGTTACTGTGTTCCAAAAATTACTCCTCGTTAAATAATCATCCTAAATTTCAGGAATCAATTACTCTTATTACTGTACATTTAAAATATTATGCAACAGCTTAACCTCATTTTTTAATCAGAGCACACTCAAATTTGTCACACGACCGAATCTGGTTCAGCAGATGTTTACGGCTGCAGTTGTGTGGCGTCCTTGTGCACACTGACGCCTGTCACCAAGGGCAGATGCTGCTGTTTGTTCGCCAACAAAAGAGCTGGAGCTAATTAAAGAGACGAGTCCTGCACAGGAAGGGCACGTAAGCAGGACCAATCACCGCTCCGGTTAGTTAGTTGTTCAAACACGGCTCGGGGGGAGGAGAAAGACTGGAATTCTATTGATGAAGTTCGGTTTAAAGTCCCTGAAATCCACGGAAATTCAAATATCAGCTGCATTTAAATCAGGAGTGGAAAAGGTAAACAGGAAATGGGACCAAAACGTGTCCACAATGGGCTGTTCTGAAATGGGAAATGTACTTTTAGACCTGCAGTTTTGGTACAAACAGAATAAAATTCTATAATATGTTCAATTTTCACAGCACTTGTATGCCAAAACAGAACTTTTCAAGTCCTTTTTTTTCTTTTTATCTTCCAAATATTTCATTTCTTAATTCCCACAAAACAAACTAAGGAGATTTTAAATGGAAACAAAGCCTTTTCCCACTGTCATCATCTATCATTTCACTTAGCTTGACGTCGTGGCCCTTTAAGCCTCTTTTACCCACAAAAAAGCCTCCTGCGTATCATCGTGCTACAGTGTTTTAGTATCTTCTTAGTGCCCATTGCCAGACAAAGCTCATGTGGGCAGCTTCTTAGTGCCATGCTTCAGATTAGCCTAAGAGATATATTGCAGCGTGCTGCTCAGACAGTGATTAAATCCCTCTGATTGAAGTGAACAGAACTGGGACAGACTGGCTGTGGTGCTGACCCCACACACTCTGCAGAAGTGGATGAAGATGTGAGTCTATAGAGGCATCGAAGCAGAAAATCACCATGAATTGTTAATGGGAAAGAATCCAGTAGAAACTAAGGTGCGCCGCTCAATCTCCTTGTTTAAAAACTGCCCTTAGTGATGGCTAATTTGTCTTGTCATGTTCTTTTATCTAATTATCCGGAGATTACCATTCACGGGGTACACACCCTGCTTATTTGGGCTCCTTGGCTGGACTCAATCAAAGCACCCGCTGGCTTGATGCACCGAGTTGCCAATCAAAGTCGACGCAAACATGCTTTATGTTACAGTTGCCGTGGAAACGGATCCAACTTTGAACCTAACGGCTGGCGTTAAAAGAATTGGGAGTGACGGGAGGTGGTTCGTCCTGCAACATCAAAGACGTGACCAGAGCAACTGCAGCATGAAAGACTTCTGAAACAGAGTCGGGTGTTCTTGACACTGTCGTGATGATAATTATCTGTCATCCGCCCCGGCCGTTTTAAGTTATAAGCTAATTACAGCCTGTATTCCACAAACTGACGTCTAAAAACGCAGTTGTCAGTAGCAATAATGGTGCCTGCAGATGTCTTTAATAAGACCCCTGTTATAGCTGCTGTTTGTCTGCTGCAGGAATCATAAATAAAAATGAGCTGCGCGATATCCCGGCGTTGCTCATGTGTCTCGACACGCTGCGGCTGTACTGACAGGACGGCGGCCAGATCAGAGGAGGAAGTCCCCTCCACCGCCTGGGCTGTTGTGTAAAGCGTCACGGGTGACAGGGGCCAGGACCACCTGAGCGCAGCAGCATGTGCGTCGGCCACATGAATGGTGAATCGGGAGAGGTTTCACCTTCTCGGGTGACCGCAGCGGCGTTATCTCCATAAGTAATGAGCTGGTACCTTCACAGCCGCCTTAGCCACCACGGTTTGCCTACAGAGGCCCCACCGAGCCTTTTCTACTGATTGCCTTGATCTTATTAAAAGGCTCATGGTGTTAAAGACGGGAAAACATGCAGATTATTTTTGCTATGTGCACGAGAGCCCAGAGGTGCTTACAGTGCAGATGCATGGATTGTGGAAGGGGGCAGGCTGGATGACTGTACAACGCACTCTGGTGGGCTGCGTGAATCCTCTTAAACGTTGACCTCCGCTTAACGGCGTCAACAAAACAGAATTAGCCGCTCGTGTCAACCTTGAGGTTCACTGGAGACGACCATCACTTTAATTACTGAGTTTGTCTAAATGCTTTTAACAGTGAACACTGCATCTAAAATGGTCCGAAAGTGCTGCTGTTGACATACAAAGGTGACATTTTCCTGGGAAATATGTGGTAAAGCTCTTACTGGGATTAAACTGCTGAGCGCTCCCCTGAACTAGATGTTGCTGACTGGATTTGTGCCGTTCTTGTTCTCATTTTCAGTAATTTTGTGACTTTTTTATGGACAGATCTCGCAACAGCGTGGCGGGACTTAACGTTTATCTGGAGCATTTGTTATTCACTTGTATTTGGAAGCAGAAAATCTGCAATTAGTGCTTGGTCTTGTGAGAGCTTGTTCAGTCCTTCAGCTAAAATAAAAGGTACTACTCTACACCCCCCCCCCCCCCAACCCAAGCCCGCTGACGTGAGCAGCGCTCCTGTTCTTCCATTTGCTGCTGAGCTTCAGCTTATTGCCCCCTCCTGTCTCTCCCTGCTGTTAAATAGCAGCAGGGCAGACAGATAATCTACAGACGGAAAAGCTCAGAAAGACGGAAACACAGCCGGCGACACTTGAACATGTACTCCAACAAAAACGATGGGCCGCGCAGAGGAAGGTCCTTTGACTCCATGAACATTGGCTTCGATGAGAAACTGCTCAACAATGAGGTAAGAACTTCTACAATTAAAAATAAAAGAAAAAAGGAATAAAGGGGAGGGGTGGTCTTTTCTAAATGCACTGCACAGTTTAAGACAGCTTGTGTTTTGTCCCGGTGGTAAAAGTGCAGGCTAGAAGATTAATTTAAGCTGTTTCTTTAAGTCAAACAATTAAGATAACTAAAGGGACATTTAAAATTAAAAATTAAAAGTCGTTAAGGCTCCATTAAACTTCATTTTAAAAGCAGATTTTTTTAGAATCTTCATTTACAGGCTGCACATTTTTAGGTAAAACTCTTTGCCAACAGAGAGATGCGCGTAAACTTTCCTCAGAGCCATAAACGCAGATCCGAAATGTGGAAATGGGATGAAGAACCTTTTAATGAACCATAAAACCTGCCTGATTAAACGCTGCCGGTAACGTGCTCACACCCGCGGGGAGCTAATAATATCCTCGCTCACGGTTTAAATCAGATTAGAAGGCGATCCTTGGACACGAGTCCATCTCCATTAAACCGAGACGCCTGAAGAGTTGACCCCGGCCACCGTCCTCCGTCCTCCGTGCACGGATGCATTCCTCGGTTCTACCCGCGCGGATCCACAGAAAAGTGCTCTGTCGCGCCGTGTACGCGATGATCGGCGGGAGAAACGCGGTAACTCTCGTCAAATTAACGAATTGTTCTAAACTGCCTGCGTAAAACGAAACCCTGAAAGTAACGGCGGCGCGAGAAGGGAGCGTGAGATTCGTGCGTGAAGTCTTTGCATGAGCTGGAACCCAAAGTGTCGTTTATTGTGAGCGTCGGCTCCTAATGTGGGATTACTTGTGTGCATTTTCCCCTGCGTCTGCAGTGAGCCGTCATGCGTCACAGCGAGCGCGCAGCCACCGCGCTGGAACGGAGCCGGCGGCCTCCCGCTGGATTTAATCTGACCCCCCAGCAGGACTTTATAGCAACTCACGCCTCTTTCGATTTATGATTCACTAACATGTCCAGGATTTTAAAGGCAGAGCAGGAATGACAAAGAACGGGCTGGCGCACGCGTTCTTCCATAAATAATTCCATAAATATTTTACTTCCACAATAAAACTGTTCAGATTTTCTGAAGTGGGAAAACCATAAAAGTCTGTGATTTGTGATTTGTGCTTGCAGTTAAACAGGTCAACCTTCAAAAAAATCGAAGAAAACGGCGAGAAGAACACGTCAGAGAAAGCACGAGCAACAATCATCTTTTCCCTCAAGAATGAAGTGGGGGGGTTGGTGAAGGCACTCAAGCTTTTCCAGGTAACACACTTAAGCCTCATTATGAACACATTACTGACACTTTTTAATTTATTTACTTTTTCAAAACTGTGATTAAAATGCAACATAATCACTTAATTTGCTTGCGCACCATTAAGCCCCTTCACTCCGACTGTATCCGGACGGCTAATTCTCGGTGTCTCCTCCAGGAAAACCATGTCAACCTCGTGCACATAGAGTCCAGAAAATCCAAAAGACGCAACTCTGAGTTTGAAATCTTTGTGGACTGCGACAGCAACCACGAGCAGCTGAATGAAATCATCCAGCTGCTCCAGAAGAACGTGAGCGTGCTGGACATGGAGCCTCTGGATAACTCTTGTCTCCACAAAGAAGGTGAGTTACACCCCTCAGCGGGCCCCCTTCGGAGGCATCGGGACACTAAGGAATCCGCCCTCTCTCCTCTCAGACATGGGTGGCGCACCCTGGTTCCCGAAGAGGATTTCAGACTTGGACAACTGTGCCAACCGTGTCCTGATGTACGGCTCCGAGCTGGACGCGGATCATCCAGGTTTCAAGGACAACGTCTACCGAAAGAGGCGAAAGTATTTTGCCGACCTGGCCATGTCCCACAAACAGTGAGTTTTCCTTCGGGAACGCTTCGCGGCTGTTTTGGAAGCGTGCTCATTTTCCATTTGACGCTGAGGCAATTTTCCCATGGCAGTGGGGATCCCATTCCTCGGATCGAGTTCACAGAGGAGGAGGTGAAGACGTGGGGAGTTGTCTACAGGGAGCTTAACAAGCTGTACCCCACCTACGCCTGCCGGGAATACCTGAAGAACCTTCCGCTGCTGTCCAAATATTGCGACTTTCGGGAGGACAACATCCCTCAGCTGGAGGACGTGTCCCGCTTCCTCAGGGGTAGGTTTGCTTTCATTGAAAAAAGATCCAAAAATGAAGAAAAAAAACAACAGCGGGAAATATCTTTGCATCTTCCCAGAACGCACTGGATTCACCATCAGGCCCGTGGCGGGTTATCTGTCCCCACGCGATTTCCTGGCTGGTTTAGCTTTCCGGGTTTTCCACTGCACCCAGTACGTACGGCACAGCTCCGAACCCTTGTACACCCCAGAGCCGTGAGTAACACACGCACCACGAACATCTGAGGGAACGTCGAGGCTCTATTGGCTCTAACATTCTGCTTCCCCTCACTACCAAGGGACACGTGCCACGAGCTGCTGGGACACGTCCCCCTGCTGGCCGAGCCCAGCTTCGCCCAGTTCTCCCAGGAAATCGGTCTGGCTTCACTGGGAGCGTCAGATGACTCGGTGCAGAAACTGGCTACAGTGAGTGACTGGTCCTGCAGCATTCAGGGCTACTTTAACCAAAAAAAGTAAAGTGGGAATTTGTCCCTTGCAGTGCTATTTCTTCACGGTGGAGTTTGGTTTATGCAAACAAGAAGGGCAGCTGCGAGCTTACGGAGCGGGGCTGCTGTCGTCCATCAGCGAGCTTAAGGTAACAACAGACCCCCCACGAAGCCGCGGGTTCATCTGAATTTATTATTAAACCCCCTTCAACTGTTTTCCTCACCGGTGGCCCTCTCTTGCAGCATGCGCTCTCTGGGAATGCAAGGATAATGCCCTTTGACCCCAAAGTAACATCCAAACAAGAATGCATCATCACAACCTTCCAGGATGTCTACTTTGTGTCCGACAGCTTCGAGGAGGCCAAAGTCAAGATGAGGTGAGTCCCTTGGCCTGACATTGAGATGGGATTAACCTGGCGTCGGGTCTCGTGATGACTCTGAGCTCCTTTCAGGGAGTTTGCCAAGACCATCAAGCGTCCCTTCACAGTGCGGTACAACCCCTACACCCAGAGCGTGGACGTTCTCAAAGACACTTCCAGCATCAACAGTGTGGTGGAGGAGCTGCGGCACGAGCTGGACATCATCAGTGACGCCCTCTGTCGGCTGAACAAGCAGCTGGGCGTCTAAGCGTCCCTCGGTGGGCACCTCTTCACCCCCCCATACAATACTTGTGTATCAATCACCCTTCGTCCATGCGATTATTCTGCTGACCCCACTACATTTAGTAGTAGCACAAAGCCAAAGAGCTGTTTTAACACAAGATACTGTTTCCCTTCACCATTCATAATATTTTTGTAGGTTTAAAACATCTCCGGATGTTCCAAATACAGACCGTTTCCTCATCTCAAAATTCCTCTCTTGTATATTATGATGGTCATTTATAAATATATTTTGTATTCCAACACGTTTCTCCACATTTAACCTTCTTCACTTGAGTGATATGTACCGGTACTTTGTTGGTCTTATTATGTAAGTGTATCATGTTTCTGTGTGTGTGCTTTGAGAGAATTATGGAAGTTATAACCAGTATAGTGAAACCTCTTTCCACAACTGATCCTATTAGGTCACATCAGTGCACTGGACCATCATATATTCATCATTTCAACATCTCTGGAAGTGAATAACTGTAGTACTCCTCAAATCCAAAATATTTTTCTACTATGAAAAACTATAGACATTAATGGTAGGCTATGTATAAAGTTATTGAAGTGAACAATAAAACATTTATTGTGTCTCCAAAGTGTGTCATTTGATTTTACTACCTGCGTTTTTCCGCATCCAGATGTGATCAATGTAAATCTGATGGTGATGATCACTGAAGAACACTGAAAAAGATCAAATGAAATGTTCGATTTTCCTGCATGAGTTTACATTTTATTGATTTAATACATAACGCTACATAAATACCCTATTCAATGTTGTGGCAAATGATATGACATATAACTTTATTGAATGCATCTGTATAACCATGTATTGTAGTCACTTATCCTCAAACGTTACATTCAGAAGAGATATTAAAGCAAACAGGACATTTTCTGGGTACTTACCTGTGTGGCGTTATTATGATACTGTGTATCCCCCAAATGGGCTGTCAACAACAAAATATTGAATTAAAAATCACAACCAAGTCATTTAAATTAATGCTACTAATGCTACAAAATAGAACTGACCGCCATGTCACGGGCTATACAAAAAACAGTATTAAAAGGCACAAAATAAGTTGAGAAAGTTGTGAAATGTTTAAAGCAATCAGCTAGAGTCGAGAGTTCTGTTTTACGACAGTGTCGCAAATCTTCCCTTACGGCCGGCATTGGTGCTCCATGCAAGCAAGAAGGGGACCAGAGTTTTCTTTGCAATCATGGGTATGTATGTTTGCATTTATATTGAAATGTTTAAGTTGTCAGTGACCTCAGCTGTATACAAGCGTCATTACTTACCGGCGCAGTGAAAGAACACTAAAGGGGATGTTAAGCAACCTTCTGCTGCTAACTTAAGCTAAAGAGTTGACGAATTGTCTCAAGAAGTAAAGGAAACATTTTCCTTTAAGCCTTGACGAAGGCTAACCTCAGTATCATTATCATTTCTTACAATTGCAATGCTGGTGATAAGCGATCGTCATGTCTGTCAGGGAGCCAACAGCTACGGGCAGCTGGGGCACGGAGGGGTAGAGGACCGGCCGGTGCCCGGTCTCTGTGACGCCGCCGCGCTGAAAGACAAGGCGGTGCGGGTGGTGACAGGCGGGGGTGGTCACACCGCGGTCATTACCGGTGAGTTTTCTCTTAGACTGGTCCCGATTTCATGAATTTGAAACTTTCATCAATACCAGTGGATTGAAATCCGGTCGGGTAGACAGCCTTTTTATTATATCTGAATCTTTAGCTCCCTCTAGTGGACACACCTTATTACTGATAATGTATTTTTTGGAATTGCATTCCTTTACTTTTCCTTTTAAGTTGTTCACCAACGGTGCTGGAGTCCATTCACCCTGGAAAATCAATTGTCCATCCCAGGACACACAAAGACACATCTCATCCTGTAAAACCCCACAGGCATGGGAAGAACATGTAAAGTCCACATGCTCAGATCCCAGATTGAATTCCAGGACCAACTAAACGGCTTTGAAGCCATTTGAAATAGAAACAGTCTATCAAAAAAAACAAAAAACCCGTCATTTAAAATCCATATTGGAATTGATGGTTTTTGATAAATGGCCAAATGTCTTTCATGCCTTATAAGTGATGTGAGTTACTCAACTAATGTTAATATTGCCTTCACTTCAGAGGATGGAGAGGTTTTTGTGTGTGGACAGAATCACAGAGGTCAGCTGGGACTTGGCCACCTCACGGACATCTCAACTCTTCAGCGCTGCCTCGGCCTGACTCAGACGGTGACCAACGTAACCTGTGGCTGGGATTTTACTCTGTTCCTCACCGGTGAGACCCTTGATACGGGAATACGTTTGATGATGCTGACAATTTGAATATCTCTCTTTCTCATCACACTCACAGACTCTGGTCGGGTGCTCTCGTGTGGTTCTAATGCATTTGGCCAACTTGGCATCGGTCAGAAGCCAGCCTATACTGCAGATGTTCAGATTGTGGAGGTGATTCTTCTTTTTCTCTAAGTGATACAGTATTCATCTGTAATTATTTGCCTCGATCACTTTAAGCTCTTTGGTTCTCAGAGTCTAAAGGCAGCGGTGGTGAGTGTTGCAGCAGGACTCAGACATTCGCTGGCTGTTACAGGTAACTCACAATGGTGCATGTCTCCACAACAGACTTAATCCACAATTCCTCTTTATTATCTTCTACTTTCAGACTCAGGCTGTGTGTATCAGTGGGGCATCGGTCTCATGAGTCAGGCGAAGAGAACACTCAGCCCGAGCCCCGTCCCCTCACACCTCAGCTCTGTTCTACCGTCTCTGGTACCAGGTAACTTCACATGTTTTTTCCAGAGTTCATATTATGCCCCTGATGATCAGAAGGGACCACATATGTGTGTTTGCAGGTCTGAATCAGAAGATGTCCCGTGTGGTGGCCGCTGGCTCGATGCATTGCGTGTGTCTGACAGGTATGATGGACAAACTGATATATCTCTTTGCTGTATTCGTGTTGCATTTGATCGTCTTGATTTTTATAAACACATTCCACGTGTTACTATGCTTCTCTTGTCTCTAGAAAATGGTGATTTGTTCCTTTGGGGAAGCAACAAACACAGTCAGCTTCTCAGCAGTGAACCCTTCCTGTCTTCTCCCACTCCAGTGGAGAGATCTCTGCTGGGTGGGGAGACGGTTCTTCGTGTCTGGAGTGGGTGGACGCACATTGTTGCCCAGACAGGTGCAGCAGCGTAACACACATTAAGTTTAATCATTTAGTGCCAGTGCACAAAATGAAGAACGACAACGAGCAGATCTTAAATATTAAATAGGTAGATGAAATGTAACGCAGCATCTGACTCGTGCGTGTCATCCCACAGAGACCGGGAGAGTGTTCACATGGGGCAGAGGTAATTACGGACAACTGGGCAGACATGCGTCAACCAGTCAGAGCTCTGAATCTCAGTCAACAACAGAGGACCAAGAAGTACGCCTCCCGGAAGAAGTTCCAGCTCTTCAGGGAGCAACACAAGTAAGACACTGGGACTATTTTTTTCAAACTGAAACACCTACAAGGACAGTGCAGTTGAATTATTTGTTTTAGTCGTGCTAAATGCATCTGCAGCGCAGTAATAAAGTATCAGTCCAGCAGGGGGCAGCAGACACTCACAAACACGCTTTGCGTCCGTTCGCCATGGTTCACACTAGAGTGTAGTGCACATACATACACATTCACTCACTGCCCTCCTCTCCCATAAGGTCATATGTGTGAGTATCCTGGGATTACATCAGTTAACCTGAAGGCTTAATGGCAGCTATATGGCTTAAGATCGCAGCCAATAAAGTGAATGTCAGGGACATCCAAGGGCAAGTCCTGGATCATTCGTGCACCGATCATTGCTGCTGTGATAGTGTATGACAAGGTGTAGTCATCTCGCGTGTGTAAAGGGAAGATGGATTAGCTCAGATGACTATGAATCTCTCAGTCCATCCGGCCACCTTTATCCTGTGAACACCGCGCACGCACACACACACACACACACACACACGCACACGCACACACACACACACACCAACAAAGTCAATATTTAGTAAACTGCCACACCTTTATGAGATCAATGAACGTGGCTGCAGCAACAAATTCTGCCCTGTCAACGTCCAGAAGTCAGTGGATGAGTTTCTATTCATGGATTTAAAGAGTAATGTGTGTTTTCATGTATTCCCTCAGCTCCTGTCACAGTTATGGAGAAGAAAAGCTGCTGACCGAAACCTTTTCACAATTTAATGCTTTCTTTCTTAGGTTTTTTCTCTCTTTCTTGCCAAGGCGCATGCAGACACTTGCAGTAACTCCTCCAGACAGCCCAGTACTGTGTTCCAGTATGAATTAATGAAGCAGCATTTCTGCTCCACTTTTCAGCTGCAATCTGATGAGCGTGAAACAAGGAAGCAGCTAACGTATTTACAGACGCAATCGTCACTAACCTTATTTGTGCTTTGCTCTTTCGAGTTGTCGGCAGCTCCGAATAAAGCCGCTTTTATCTTGACATATGGCTTTTTATTTCCGTTTCGGGCCGGGATTGTTTGCAGAGCATCTCGGTCTCCATGTGTGCGGAGCAAATGAGAGCTGTTAGGGCTTTTTAACCCACCATCTGGCCTCCGCGTGCATTTTAATCTTGTCTCACCTGTTCTTCTCCACAGATCACATGTGGTTCTGAACATAATCTGGCCATCCTAGGTGCGTATGTTTCAGTTGCCTTGAATATCAACAACTTTATCCAATTAAAGGATCCATTGTTGGGGGGGAAAAAGTCTGTTTAAGTAGTTTTAGCTGTCAGGCATCCCTGAAACAAGAGACTCCATTTTTGGCGTTACGTGACTCTCGCTCGAAGCACATGAAGGAATAGACGGTGCACGGAGGTGCACGGAGGTGCACGGTGGAGAGGATCAGCTATTTCAAGTCGCCCTCCTGTGTGCAGCAGAGTCAGAGAGGGAGCCGGCTAATATGTTACACTAACGTGAGTGTGAAATATTAATCCTTGTGGTAATGCCGTAAAGGATCCTTGAGGTCATCTGGTTGCGTTGTGGCTCTTGCACCAGGAAGTAATTACAGGTGGGAGAGATGGATATCACTGACAGAAGCAATTAGTGGAACAGGCTGAATTAAACACACGTGCACACACATTTCTGCAGGCATGGGTTTATTTCCAGAGTGTTTGGATGGCAGTCACTGATTCACACATGAACAAAGACTTTAGAATCCAGGTCTTTAGGATGGGATTTAAGTGTACAGTCGACCCAGAGTCGCACTAAAAGATTTCGGGAGTAAAAACGCTCCCATTAAACTTTGAACGCTGCCCTAGTTTTGTCACGTCAGTGCGGATAAATCCACGGTAGATGAACAAGGAGGTGGGTCTGGTTAAAAAGACCCTGCTGGTAAATGACAAATGCACATCAACTTTAGAACAGGGGAAAAAGCAAAATCGTGCCGTTACAGTTAAGACGCGTCCCTCGTTGGGACGCCTCTCCCAAAGCTGCTCTGTAAGTCATGCGTGACGCAAGCAGTGGCAGTTCAGGGGAGACCTCGCGTGAACTTCATGCACCTCCTTCCTGCGCCCTTTCGCTCCTCTTTTCCTCCTCTTGTCTTGCATGGCAGGAGAAATGAAATAGCAAAACCGGATTGGAAGCAGAGACCTGAGTGCTGCTATTTCTGGTGCTGAAGTAGGTCAGGCGGAAAGGAACGGAGGGAGAGCATCGCATGCTGCTCGTGGTATCTGTTGCCCGTTAGCACCTGAAGAAGTCCTCCGCCTGTTTAAAATTCATCATCGGCGCTCAGAGGTGGGAGATAGGCCAGTGACACTGGGGCACAGCTCATCCAATCTGGGGAAAGACGTTTGTTAATACAGACATTCGACGTGAACAAACGGCTCCGAGGGAGTCAGCGAGGGTCTGTTGTCGCTAATTAGATGTGAGGTTTGAAACCGTCAAAGTGTCGAGCAAATGCTCGCATTTGTTTACAAGGGAGCAGCTTTTAGAATGGAGCGTCTTGATTTGGATCATTCGAGTGCAGAGTGTTGTGCGGGCACTTTGTTGCCATGGAAACACTGATGTGCAACGCTCCAGTCAGTGAGCCCATGAATTAAGCGCAGCCCCAAAATAAGGCTTGTTTGGGTTTGTTTTTTCTCCTTTCACAGATCAGACAGTTTGGGCAGATTAAGCTCTCCTAATTAAACCCGGGCTGGTCCGGGTGGGAAAATATGGGATTTCTTAGATAAAGCGGCTACACGTGTTTGTGATTCTGCCATTCCTGGCAGGGAGTCACAGCAACATAAGCTGCTTGGTGTGACATCACGTGCCCCCCTTGGCAAATCCAAATGTTTGATTTTGTGTGTGTGTGTGTGTGTGTGTGTGTGTGTGAGAGAGGTGTGCTAGCGAAGCATGGAGACAGACGAACTACCGCTGCTGCAGAAAAAAGAGCAGAAAGACAGGACATGAGAGACACACAGCTGCAGGACGTGAAGCGCTTAAAGATGTGTTACCCTTGAAAAGCAAGCTCGTCTCTGTTGCCATGACAACGCCGCCTATTGGGTAACAGTGTTGCCATGGCACGTGTCTCCTCAATGATGCAGACCTGACCACACCCACCAACACCTCAGCAGCTGTGGGGAGCAGGGAGGCTTTGTTCTGGACTCTGTGTGTGTGTGTGTGTGTGTGTGTGTGGTGTGTGTGTGTGTGAGAGGTGTGCTAGCGAAGCATGGAGACAGACGAACTACCGCTGCTGCAGAAAAAAGAGCAAAAAGACAGGACATGAGAGACACACAGCTGCAGGACGTGAAGCGCTTAAAGATGTGTTACCCTTGAAAAGCAAGCTCGTCTCTGTTGCCATGACAACGCCGCCTATTGGGTAACAGTGTTGCCATGGCACGTGTCTCCTCAATGATGCAGACCTGACCACACCCACCAACACCTCAGCAGCTGTGGGGAGCAGGGAGGCTTTGTTCTGGACTCTGTGTGTGTGTGTGTGTGTGTGTGTGTGTGTGTGCGTGTGTGTGTGCGCCTTTTTCTTTCAGACTGCTAATTTTCTCTGACGTCCTCCTGTGGGTCCCTTTCCTGTCGGCTCCACTGACCTATGACCCCCTCTGGTTTCAGGTGGACGTCTCCTCTCCTGGGGCTGGAACGAACACGGCATGTGTGGAGACGGTTCGCACGCGGACGTCTTTCAGCCACAGCTGGTTCCTGCTCTGAGACCTCTTCTGATTGGCTGCGGCGCTGGACACTCTATGGCCGTGTGCGCCGCCATTGCAGCCTCGGAAGACAGGAAATGCACTTCCACATTTATTTAGCGAGAGGCGATGAGGAATAAGAAAATCAGACTGAATATATAAACTCACTGGCTCTTTAAACGGCCCGTCGGCACCTTTTAGGGGCTGCTTTTACTTCCACAAAGGGGGCCGGGCGCCGCAGACACTGCCGTGTGCTGAGTTATATTGGCTGTGGGCAGAGGTCATCATTTCTCCGGGCGGCCCCTCCCATGACAGACGGCCGTGCCTGCGGCTCCAGGTACGGCTCTCGCTCGTCTTCCTGAAGGGAGCCCTTGCGGGTCATGTGAGGGATGGGCTCCACTGGTGCTGGAGCTCCATCTTTCTGCCTCACTGCTTTTATTGCTGCAATCTTGAGCGTCGGGAGGCCGTCAATCTCTGCGCTTCATACTGATTCACCCCTCGCGCGTACAGTGCCGTATTTCCTCCCCTGGCAGTTGTCCATCACTTATTTATCTCCTCGCTGGTCACATATATGGTCTGTTTTTTATTTGCACAGCTTTTATGTCGTAACCTTTCCTCCCTGGTGGTGTCATGTCGGCCGCACTTGACCTCTCTAACATATTCATAAGCTGCGGGCGTCCTGCGCCAGGAGGGGGGGTTGGGACTCAAGAATGCATGTCTCCTTTTTTAAAATAAGTTTATTCCTGCTGCATATTAACAGCATATGCATCCCTGAAATCATACATTAATTAATATGCTGTCGTTTATGATTTGACCTGCAATTACTTTGGAAAAAATAAACCAACACTCACCGGGGAAAAAAAAAAAACTGGTGGTTTCTGTTTTGTTTTGGGTTTATTTTTTTTTTAGATTTTATTTATCACTACTTTATCGTACAAGTCTGACCTGCATCGGTCAAAAGAGACACAGAAACTCCCTTAACAACAGACCAATCAAAACAATCACCGAACACCTTATTGAGAGAACTAACCACAAGATACAGTGTTCAAAACGCACACTC
Source organism: Takifugu flavidus (assembly GCF_003711565.1). Classification (NCBI taxonomy): domain Eukaryota; kingdom Metazoa; phylum Chordata; class Actinopteri; order Tetraodontiformes; family Tetraodontidae; genus Takifugu; species Takifugu flavidus. The sequence continues at coordinate 8,509,468 of NC_079532.1, forward strand.
GGAAGTCTCGCTGAACGGCACACGCTAGTCGCCTCTTGGTTGACTCTTAATTTCAGTATTCTGATGTCGGTTCGCGGGCTGCGCACCGCCGCCACCCCCCCGGTCCCGCTCGGCTTGGCAGATTCAGACCTGTTGTACCCGACACGCACACAGATCCCAGTAAGTCCGTTGGCAGTGTGTCTGAAGTTGTTGAGTATAAAAGTTGGTCCCCTGTTTCTATGAACTTTTCCCACAAAAGATCAAGCTGCGGCTCTACTGTGGGTGGGGGGGGGGGGGGTTCGGGGGGGTCTGCTTTTTGTTGGAACCGATGCAGCCTTACTGCATCTGTGTGCTTTGTGAGGACCGAGCTGGTGCTTGTTTTCACAGGTTAAATGGTTTTCGACGTAAGATCCCGATTAATCCGTCATTTATGGACATGTCAGGAGGAATTTGCATAACAGAGGCACTTGTCCTGTATGACATGAATGTTTCTGCATTGGTTTCACACACTGAGTTTGCACGTGTGCAGGAAAAGAAGAATCTGAGCTTTGAAGTTTGTTTCTTTGATGCTTTGATAAAACTACCAAAGGAATCTTAAAGGTCTGTTGGTGCAAAACAGTGCAAAGGTCTAAAAAAGACGTGATCATGACAGTGCAAGATTATTGATATTTTTTTGGACTGTTCGAGTCTTCTGACAGGAGACGGGTATTTGCTGCGGGGGGGTGGGTGAAGGAGGCGGGGGAGGTCTGTGGTGGGGGTGGGGGTGGGGGTGGGGGTTCAAATCGGAGCAACATTTCTTTTCTTTTTTTTTTTTCCCGTTCAACATGAGAAGCACACAAATATTGATGACCACTCAAAAAAACATTGGTACACACGACTTCTGCACACATAGAAAGCGCATTTACAGCACTGGCACACACTGAAAATAGGCACACAAGTTTACAACACAGTAACCAGTCACAGATACTCAGCTACATAAGGCTCGACAACAGAAAGTTCCTCAGTGCTACATCTATGCTGAGTTTGTGATGCACAGGTTGTCACTGTCACACCCATTGAAAAGTACTAAGTAATACACACAACAATGCTACAGGACTATCAGGTGGGGGATGGGCCGTTATGGGTCATACACATAGTGGTTGGCACACCATGGTTCATGACACAAACTGACTCTGCCGGCTGTCTGCTCCGGTGCTGTCGCTGGGGCTCTAAAAAACACATGAAACAAAACAACAATAACAAAAAAAGGAAATTATTACACGGATCATGTCGAACGGTGGACATGGCGGTGGGGATGGATACCTCCGGAGGTGCGGACAGAGGTAAGGGATGAGGACTAGCTCGGAGGGGAACGGGAATGTGCTCCGTCTGCTCCATCATGGTAAAGGCGCAGCTTTACCATGTCTTTGCCATGCGCGGCCGAGGCTTCAGACAACACCGTGGTGTCTGCGCAGAGCCTGGACTCTGAGTTCATTAACATGCCCGATCATGCTCGCTTTGAAAGGTCGATGGACAGTCGTTCGGTCATTTTCATGCGTGCGTGTGGTTTTCATCATGCTGCCACACTCGTTTATTCAGGTTTCAGATCTTTTTGAGCGCAGAGGCTCCAGCTGCAGTGGAGGAACAAAAGGATGTATGTATGCATGTGCTGCTGAATAAAGACGGAGTCTATACACTCGTTGTGTATAAAATTTATTTCATGCAAGGACTTGTATTTACATATTTTATTTGAATGCTTTTCTTTTGCATAAATGTAAAATACATGCATTTACCTTTCCCCAAGTAGACCCACAACCCATACTGTCGCTTTTTTTTTTCATTTGAATTGCATGAGCATATAATTCACCTGCAACTCTTCACATCAAATTGTCACAAGTTTTTTTTTGTTTTGTTTTTTTAAAATATGTTCTTATTTTATTTATCTTCTTTTTTCTTTTTCTTTTTTTCAAATATAGAACATTACCACAAGAGACACGACTCTAAACTCGGCTCATTTGGAATTAAAAAATAAAACTGATGAGTCTCTGCGCTTAAATCTCCCTTGAGAATTTCTTTTTTTGTTTGTTTAAGTGGTTAAATTAAGTTTGTTAAAGTGCCCTGAAAGAATTGTGCATATTAATCGGGACAAGGTCAATACACTGTAACAGTATTGATTTTTTTGTGTTATAGGCGTACATACAGCAGGAGCCATCCTGATCAGAACACAACACATTTAGGCTCTATACACTTGGTCGTTTTGTGCTTTATCATACAAAATTTCTCCTAAAATGGGGCTTTTAAAGGAATCGTCATTTCCTTCCTGCAGCAATGCATCACATCCCTTATATAGAATAAATCTTCACGCCTCTGCTTGCGTTACAACAATAACCATGTTTTTTTATAGCCTTACAAAATAAAGCTTTCGTTACACTGTTATAAGCATGGAATCAAGTGTACTGATGCCACACTAGGACGTAGCTTCATTTATGACTTTTGCTTCGCCTCGACGGCGCCGTCGTTGTATAATTCACGAATCTTGCTTTGATTTTGGCAGCACAGCTGTGCTAGTTTGCTGCAGGCTACCAAACAAAAGTATCCTGTATAAAACTAATGCTCATAACAGCATCAGTGGGCTTTAGAACAGCTCATTCAGTCCAAATTTGCCTGTTTTAGCAGGAGGCCCCTGTCGAATAGACACGCGAAAAATAAAATCTATGGATTTTTTGGGGAAAGGCAAAGAACGGCAGCTACATAAAAACCTCTGCTATGACTGAGTCTCTTGTAAAGCTGTCTCAAAAATGCATAAAAAGTGGCAAAGCTTTAGAAGCTTTAGAAAGAAAGACAACTTTTCTCACAGGTACCGCAACACAGTTAGTTTCTTGTTGAACAGAATTCTCATGCAACTCATGCAAATGAACAAACAGTTGTAGCTCTGCTGACATTAGAATTCATCACTAGTGTCGTAGGACTTCATCTCCATATTGCATCGTGAACATCACGTTCATGGGATTCTTTTTTTTCTTTTTTTTTTCTCCCTTTGTTTTGTTTTTGACGGCCACTCGGGTAACATCGATTCTCGCCTGGATTGCACTTTCGGACTGATAACGTCTCTACTTTACATCATTCAAAGCACTTAAGAGGACTTTTCCTTAACAGCTGGCAATGATTCCTACGGGATATGTTTAAAAGCCGTGTGTTGGTAATGTCCAGCAAACTGCTGTCAGGGCTTACATCATGAAAACTGTCTTTCACAAAATTGTAAAAAACAAAAGAACAAAAAAAAAAGCAGATGGGGGGAATAGTTATTGGCAGAAAAGTATATGAGATCAAAAGCAACAGAGCAACAGGCAATGATGTCAACCCAGGGAAAGAGTGGCGTTAGCCTGTGGTAAAGTTAGAACAGTGCTTTGTCTGCAACTGAGGTCACCCATGCGGAGGGGCATGTGTCGGTTTGCTAGTGTTGGATGTGATGACACACCCAAGGAGACCTTGGGGAAGCTTAAGGATAAGCACAGCTGAGACGCAGTCTTCCAGAGAAAGAGAGAGAGAACAAAATAAAACTGGTGGAGGGGAGGAGAGCGCAAGAGCGAAGGCAGGAGAATTAAGGAGGGGTGTGGCTTGGCCCTCCAATGGCATTGGCATTGTGTCTGCTACTCAAGCGTGCTACATAATGGATGGGATGGGAGAATGTGAGTGCTGCATTAGACAGGGTGGGCTGCAGGGCAGGGCGGACACTGAGGACACTCCAGAGGCATCCCCGCTCATGCCAGACATGCTGTTAAGGCTCCAAGGCTTTTCATAACCTTCAGTTGAAAAACAGAGAACGTTCTGAGTACACTGCAGCACTGAATCCACGACACTCGGTTTGGTTTTTTGGTTTGGTTTGGTTTTCTTTTGTCTCTTTGGCGGTCCTCACTGGTTATACTACACCTGTTGCTTTCTTGTTTTTGTCTCCAGAGAAACAGGTCAACACAGACTTGAGACAGATTATTATTCTCCATGCATTGGGTGCATCAGGAGTACAACAGCATGCACCGGGTGGTACTGGAATGGTTTGGAGTATAACACTGCGAAAAATGGCAGGCACAGGTGGGGACTGCGGTTTTCTTTTAGCTACAGGTGGCATTCTGTACGCCATTTTGAATGAATTGCCCGTAATGGTCTGTTATCTTTGCCCTCCTCCCTTTGTGTTGTGCTCCTTCACCATACTGATAGCACCCATCAGCAAGACATGTCATGCACCGTTATGGTCAAGAGGAGTCAAAGATCAGGATCCTGCATGGTACTTGTCATTAAAAACACACAAACTGTACAAACATGGTGCACACGTAGCACATATATACTTCCTTAGGCATGTTAGACAACACATTCTAGATCATATAAATCTTGAAAATAGCTTTCTCACTTGTAAATAAATAGGGGTATTACATTGTGCACGGTATCAAAAAATAGATATTATGTCGATGTGGACGGGTGTTGTTGGCATTTGCAGTGATTGTGCTTGGCCCGGACAGATGGTGTTGAGATTTATATACATTTACATTCCCCCCCAAAAGGATGAAGGTGTGTGTGTGTGTGTGTGTGTGCGCGTGTGTGTAAAAATCTGACGTGTGACATCAGCACAGAGGAAAAGACGAACGTGCCTCGACTACTTTACAAGCTACAGGGTGTCAGTGTCTTGCAGGGGCCTGTGATTGGTTGTTACTGTACATACCCCGCCTCACTCTGCCCCCTGTGTGGTTGGGGCGTTCAGCAGTGGTGACCAGGAAGCAGGGGCGCTCTCGCTCGCCGGGGCTGAAGATTTCCTCCGGAGATATGGCCTGATCGATATGGGGGCAGTCTTCGTTGGCCAGGGCCGCATTAGCTGCCTCGCCGTTCAGCTTGGACTCTGATGAGAAAGGAACCAAAAGAGGAAAACGGGTTTAAATGGGTTTTTAATGCATCGCTCCGTGCTGTCTGAAAGCAGTTGGGATTCCTGGAATCGGCGCACGTGTAGTTTAATGTTTGCTTCGCATTCTGTTTGTTTGTTTCTGGGAAGGGAAGTGCATCAGAGGTCAATATATCTTCACGCTTAAGCCGGCGGAGGGCTGCAGGAGTGACTGCGCACGCCGTTGGTAAAACTACAAATACCAGCTGATTGCAGACTCTCATTTAGCCTTAAGAGAGAGAGGAGGAGTGAATCACGGCATTAAGAAGCACAAAATCAATAGCAGAATTACTCACGAGCTCTCTGTTGTCTTATCCGGAGCACAATCTGCTTTCATCATATTTCATCGATCGTTTTTTCGGTGGGAAACTCATTGGTTTAATCTGGTGTCTGGAGTGTGGGAACAGACAAAACAGCTGCTGGGCTTCGCTGCTCCTTACCTTGAAACTTTATCTCGAAAACATCGTCGTGAACGACGGGGCTCTGGGGCTGGGAGCTGATGCTCGACTTGCAGAAGTTTGGAGATCCTGGTTGGGGCGCCCGGGGGATGTGCCTGTTCTTTTTCTTTGGTAGTTTCTGCTTCGCCATGGCCAGCGAGTAATACATTCCGAAGTTGTTCACGATGACGGGGACGGGCATGGCGATAGTGAGGACACCCGCAAGGGCGCACAGGGCCCCAACGAGCATCCCAGAGGTGGTCTGAGGGCACATGTCTCCGTATCCCAGGGTCGTCATGGTCACCACGGCCCACCAGAATCCAATGGGGATGTTCTTGAACTGCGTGTGCTCGCTGGCTCGAGGGTCGTTGGGGTTAGCTCCAATCCGTTCGGCGTAGTAGATCATAGTAGCAAAGATGAGGACACCCAGGGCGAGGAAGATGATGAGGAGCAGGAACTCGTTGGTGCTGGCCCTCAGAGTGTGGCCCAGCACCCTCAGTCCCACAAAGTGTCGGGTTAGCTTGAAGATGCGCAGGATCCGCACGAAACGGACGACTCTCAGGAAACCCAGCACGTCCTTAGCTGCCTTGGACGAGAGCCAGCTGAGGCCCACCTCCAGGTAGAACGGCAGGATGGCCACAAAGTCGATGATGTTCAGCGTGTTCCGAATGAAGTCACATTTATTCGGACAGAAAGTTATTCGCATTAAGAACTCAAAGGTGAACCACACGACACACACGCCTTCGATGTAGGTGAGGTAGGGTGCGGTCTCCGTCTCCTGGTAGTTGCGCACTACGGTGAAGTTGTTCACGTCCTCCAGCTCCGTGCGGTTGATAATGGGGTTGAAGGCCTCATGAGTCTCCAAGCAGAAGGTGGTGATGGACACCAGAATAAAGAAGAGTGAGGCCAGAGCCACCCACTGAGCCACACAGGCGTGAGATACAGCGGGGAAAGGGGGGGGAGGGAGGGCAGAGAGGAGAATGAGCACAATTATTAGAGCACCATTAAGAAGCATCAATTGTGAGAAAATGAAAGCAAACATATTACAGACGGTGCCCCCCCCCCCCCCCCCCCCCTCCCTAGCGCTCTCGCTGTGTCTGAACATCGCTATCACCATGTGAACTCATTTCCAGGAAGAGAAGATGCTATAAGGGCAACTGTGATCCGGATCCTCATTAAAGTGAACTGGGTCCAGAACAGGCGCTGACATTAGGGAGGGACATGTACCGAGTTCCTTCTGCTGTACGAGGAGAAACCACCCAGGAAGTTTTCTGAGAGCCCAGTATCACATTTCCACACGTGTGGTTAGAAGACAATCAGGCAACATCCATGAGACAACAGAAGTAAACAGATTATATTGTATTATACGCAGACTATCACACACACAGGCTCTAAGCAACACCGAGTTTAGGAGTCATTTGTTCAGTAGCGGACGGGCAGGAACGATCCCTGGCCACTCACACCTCCAATCTCCCATCAAACCAGCGTGCATGTCTTTGGACTGTGGGAGGAAATTGGAGAAAACCCACGCAGGCACAGGGAGAACATGCAAAATCCACACAAAACCTGGGCAGGAATCAAACCCAGAACCTTGTTGCTATGAGGCGGCTGTGGCGCCACCACACCACCATCCAGACGGTTTACTTTCTAGTGCCTCCAGGGGGCGCTCTATACGATTTAAGGCCGCTATTAGGTCACCCAATCTGTGCTGATTCAGAACAATCTTGATGGAAAAGGCTTATCTGGTCATCCTGATTAAGACGTTGGGAAGCAGACGATCAATGAGGCATTGGGCCCCCGTCACTACTGTACCTCAAGGTCACGGCGTTTTCAAGGGTAACCCACCTACAGAATTACAAAGAGCGAGGCAGCAGCACACAGGGCATCAGTGTCAGTGCTAATGACTAAATTTAGCCAGGGCTCTTCCCTTCGGCACCACATCCTCTGGAGGTCTTTCCCTACACAAGGTCACGCCCTCTGCGACCGGCTCTCGGGACTGGTCGTGTGCTGAGAACCGGACTTTTATAAGGAACCCATATTTCCCTTCACGGCAAAGGTACACTTTATCCTACGCTGCGTATCGATTGGGTGATCAAGTTTCATCACATTTAGGCTCTAATATTTCTGATGGTAACAGATACAGTGTTTTCACTCAGGTATCGATCAAGGCCGGGGTTTATCCTCCAGTCATGCTACCACTTCACAACCTTTTACATCTCCAGTGCTGGACTGGAGAACACATGGACCCATCTTCAGCAGGAAGACAGGAGGGTAGTTAATCATCCTCCCAAGCACCACAGTCAGATCAATAGTAGTTTCTTTGGGCGTGAATACGTGCACCCTGTGGTGCTTCTCACGCTCATGTGCAGCGTTGTTCAGCAGCTGGGGAGGGGCAAGTCCGAGCAGGTGGAAGTCCAACATTTATGCCTCATCGTGTCTGCGTGTTACGGAAGGAGCCGTGCAGATGGAAAACAGGCACTCAGATCGTCCCACGGCTGTGCTCTCCCCCAACACACACACACACACACACACACTTCCCCCGGAGTGATGATGATCAGACTGGCTGTTGATGCAATTTAATATAGAATATGAATGTCTCACAGAGGTGGGGGTGGGGGCCACATACTGTTTCCCATCTCATCAGCAGTTGGCCATAATTGTCACTGAATTAAAGGGCCAGTATATCTTTGGACGGAATATAAGAAGACCTGATTTATACAGTATATCACCACACTAGCATTAGTTTGTTACTTTACTGCTGAAGCATCCGCATAAATATTCATTTTTCAGTGTTACATTCATCTCTCACATTTGGATAATAAATTCTGGTGGAATATTAAAAAGTGCATATTGGATCCATCAGTACTGTGTCTGTGGTGTTGTTGGTTTGGATTATGTAATATTATTTTGTCCACCCCCTCTAAAATGCGTATTTTTCTGTACCCACATATATTCAACGAAGACGGTAATTTTCAGATTTGTTGATGATATTAAGACTGTAGAAACATAAACTGGGGCCTCTGAAGTCTTTGTGACATTCAGGGCCCTGATGGGGGACTCTTTGCTGCCTGTTGGCTAATACACAGTGCAAAAGTGAAGCTGTGATTAGCTTTGAGGCTCAGTTCTAATTAATCTTCCAGCCATTTGGGGTGGAACTCTGTTAATCCCCTCTACGCTTTGTCTTGCTCACTGGTAAATTTAGGACACATCAGAGGAGTTTTCTGCCTTGGGGACGCCTGCGTGTGTCTGTGAATATGTGTGACAGTGTGTGTGTGTGTGCGTGCGTGCGTGTGTGTGTGTGAGTGAGTGAATGAGCGACGTCTGTGCTAAACCACTTTCACTGTTGCTTGCTGTAAGAGCGAGGATGCGTCAATACAGTTTACACTGCCTGAATGGGGCCTGATGGCTAATTACACCAATCAGTACTTTACATCTGTTCAACCAGCAGGCAGCACAGCAACCTTTACAGGGGGGGGAATCACATATCACAAGGTTTCCACTTGTTTTATTGCTGCCCAAGTGGACAGTTGCCCACTAGAAAGACCAAACTGGTCACGTCTAACATCAGCCTCATTTAGTCTGGAGACCTGCCATTGTTCTCCTGGTGGTGCCAGGCTTCTGGTGTCCTAACGTGAAGCTGACCTAGACAGCCTGGATCGTTGGAAATGCACAGGAAAGACACAATAAATTCCCTTTTGTCTCTCTAGAGAGTAGAGGAGGACGCGGAGGAGGTTAGCGTGTCAGTGCCGCCCATTGATAAAGTCTGGTTGATATTCGTCCCCTCTCGCTGCTGCGGGGACCCCGAGAGGGCTGTTTCAAGGTCATCAAAAGCCCCCTCTAAACATATATATTCACCCACACATGCAACAGATGGAAATTGCGTTCACCATCGCAGAATCTTTCTGTCTTGAACCCAAATGATGTTTTTTCAGCTAAAATGTATCACAAAGTGTGGAAAAGCAAAGCTTAGAGCAACTCACCCTTGCATATTTAGAAGAGTAAGGGTCCTCGAACAGAGCCCAGACGTGTTTCTGCCAGCGGCTCCACAGGCTTCCAGTCCTGTGATCATGAGTGTCTGCCTGCGCAAGCCTCCTTGTCATTTCATCCACCTCGTCCTCGGCGTGCTCATGATCCGGCTCCGGATCATCGCTCACCAGGTCCAACAAGCCCCCCCCGCCGAAGCTATCAAGGGCCTCCTCTGCATCCCGGTGCTGGCGATAGGTCATCCAGCAGCACGGCTCCACGTCTGTCTCATCAATGCCCCAGAAAGCCAGCTCCTCCTCGTACAGGGGCCCGCAGACATCAGCCGGGCAGTGCAGCTTACCTGTCCGGTAGTAATTAAGGATGTGTGCAAAAACACCAGGGTGGCGGTCGAAGAAGAACTCCTCGATCTTGGCATCATAGTCAAAGTGGTTGGGCGCATCAGGTTCTGCCAACCAGGACAGGCGAGTGCCAGGTAGGGTGCGCAGGGTGCTGCGGTATGTCTGATGTCTGATCCCTCCCACGTTTATCACAATGCGATCCTTGTCGTCGCTCAGGCCCATCGCGTCCCCTAGGCATTTCTCCAGTAAGTTCCCTTCATCGCAAAGGTAAGCCTAGACGATCCGAGCAGTCATGCACGGCACCGAGGAGACGGCAGGAAGCAATTATATAAGGGCAGCAGCGCGCACGGCAACCTGTCGTTTCTCGCCAACTACAAAAGCGACGCGTGACGCGCAGCAGGAAGCGACCCCTCTTCTAGAACCCCGTGTTTTTACCCACGACTGTGTGGATGCCAGCTTCACCGCAGGGTGCAGAATCGAAATCCAAAACGATCGCAGCCAATAGCATCACATTCAGGGTGGAACGTCACATCGTCGGTAAATCCAAGATGTCGAGATGAAAGCGCAGACGCAGCGGGACGGAGGCAGCTCGCCGGGCTGCCAGAGTTGCGGGTATTGATCAGGTCGGTCTTGAGCAGGTTTGTGACTTTGATAGCAAGGTGACTGCGTAGCGGGCAGCTGCTGATGGAGCCTCGGCGCCGCTTCAGTCCCTCCTCTGTTGCTGCCTGCAGACTCACCTCCTTCACACCGACGCGCCGCCTGCAGCTTCTGTGCGCTCACAGGTCTTTGTCTCAGCAGAGGAGGAACACCCACAGGTTACTGGGGGGAAAAAGAGCGCGGGGATCGTGTGTCCTCCAGTTAAAACCAAAATACCACAGCTGACTGAGCAGCAAACCTCTTCAAATAAACGCCCCAAATGAGTGTTATTCACGCCGAGCCCAGTTCCTGCCTCACACCAGATGGAGCATGCCCAGTGGACGAGAGGCGCATCCTTCAATTAATGCTGCTTAAATTGCCATTCGTGTCATTTTCTCCTCTCTTTCCTTCTCTCTGGTGTCGTGGCCGGGAGGGCTTGTGGTCAGTCACCCTCCTCACTCACAGAAAGTGTGACCCTGGAGACATGAACGCGCAAGATCCGCCCATAACGCCATAAAGATCATATATCTCCTCCCTGCCGTCCTCTCCCTCCATCCCCCTGATTTACTGGAGAAGACAGCCGGTAATTAGCCCGATTATGTTTGCATTTACTGCAGGGCTGCGTCGACAGCGCGTGTGTTGGCAGAGAGGTTCTTTTTTACGCATCACTTATGGAACAATTAGCGCTCGGCGGCGCCTCCTCTGTCAGCAGGGGGCGCTGTTGCTCAGCAGAGAATCAGCTGTTGATTGAAATCAAATAAATGCTCATAAATCAACGCCTCCAAACCGTTAATCAATCCATCTGCACAATATCCGCCTCGTGTTATACTGTTCTAATTGGCATTCATTGTTATTTTGTTGAATTTGTGTTTTATTTTCCTTTTAAACCACCCACAGAAGTTTATTTTTGTTATATTGCAGCTGTCCAGTTTTGAACCTGAGGAGAACAGACTGCTCTGCTGGGAAGCTGGCTGTTCCCGCTGTCGGTGGGCAGTTCTCTGTCTCATTTTTCACTCTTGATTATAAGGGAGGAGTTTGCAGCACAGACACTCAAACCAGGCTGGAAGGAGGCACTGACCCGGGACAGTCCACTGTTTTTTGGCGACAGGACGAGCTGGCACCATGGCTGTGGCGGGCTGTACGAAGTGCATAAAATATATGTTATTTTTCTTTAATTTTATTTTCTGGGTGAGTTGAGCACATTTATTCTCCTTGTTTGATTTTGTTAAAGTGCTGTGTACATTTTGTATCCTGAAAAAGTGATAAAAACTTGAGGTGCGGGAGGGGAAAAGGGTCATTTCCCAGCCTTGGTCGTTAGCTGTGCTGCCTTGTAATTTGAGGAGAGAATGGAGAAACATCCCAAACCCTGGCCAGGCAGGAGGTGAAATGTTCTTTTCCCCTCATCAGCGCTAATTTTCTGCGTGGCTGAGCACCAGTGTGAAGACAGAAGATCAGGGTGGTCCTCACTCGTCTCCTGTCTCTCACTGATTTCCTTCTGTTTGAGTTAAAATAAGCTGCCAGCCACATCAGTAAAAACTGTTTTCAGGCAGATTCTTGGAGTATTGGACGCAGCTTGTTGGTTTAAGCAGGCTGACTCCCACCAGATTAGGAGTTTCTGCGAGTTGTTCCCCGACATTCCTTTGCCCGGCCATAACAGCAACCTTTGATAGTTTTAAGAGCTTTTCGGCTCTCCTCCACTTCTACGCTACGTCGCATCAGACATCCTGTGGGTGTTCTTTTCCACTTTGCACTCATGTTGGTAACCACGCGTTCGCCCACTTTTTCTAAGGATCAGTGCAAAACTGTCGCATCCTGTCCGAGCTTCACATGATGGAGCATTTCCTGTTGGTTTTGCCCGGCATTGTGAAAACTCTGAGCCCTCTCTTCCTCATTTTGCTATTTTTCATCTGGAGGATTCAGTTTCCTGTTTCTTGGAGAACAATAGAGCGGTGCCATGTCACCGAAATGTGCAGATGCCTTCGTGTAAACACAGACACGGGGAAAACAACACCTCGAGCCGTTTCGGATACACTTTGGGTTTTTTTTTATAGGATATCTCTGGTTTATCTGATAGCCAGTTCTGGAGGAGAGATCAAGCAGAATAAAGATACGCTACAGAGTTGATCGGTGGGCTTCAGACAATGGGGTGAGGACACAGACTGTGTTAAGGTTCACTCATGTGCCAGGAAATCCTCTCATTACTTCCTCTAAAGGACGGGACAGTTCAGTGCCCTCCGAGGCCGGACAGGAAGGTTTTAGACACTGATTTGATCTCATGAGTCAGGCTTTTTCTTCTGGGGGTTTAATATTCATGCTACAATCTGTCTTAAGTGTTTGAAGCGACCCTGGTGTCCTCAAAGAAAAGAGGGTGGAAGAAAAAGATGAGGGAACATGATAAAAAGCTTTTCTCTCCTCGGGACAGCTGGCTGGAGGGGTGATCTTAGGAGTGGCCCTTTGGCTCCGCCATGACAATCAAACCAGCAGCCTCCTCATACTCCAGTTCGAAGGTCACCAGGCGCCGGGAACCTTCTACATCAGTGAGTACACAGACCCACAGTCACGCCACATTGACCTCTGAATGTCAAATGCTGCAACAGTTTAGGCCCCTAAAGCGATAAAACCAATGTGCTCATGTGGGGAAGTCTTAATGTCACCTGTGGAGGTGGGCTGCAGCGGCTTGGCAGGACTCTCAGGGGTGTCAACGAAGCCACAGACAGTCACCTGGGGGCTGTTCTGTGGGCGCTCTCCTCCCTGTATGAGCCAAGCCATGTTAAAAGGTTGTGAGGTCGCAACTTCTGAGTGAGGGCCAGGAAGCAGGACCTGCGTAGATCCGCAGCACCGCGCCGTCGGAGACGCCGCCTCGCTGTTTTCCCTCAGCTGCCGCCCTGACAGATGGCAGCCAAATTCCCCTAAAATAGCCGCCAGAATCTGGATCTTTTGCTTTCAGCCCCTCGGGGAAGCCCCTCTTTAATTATGTTCACCAAGTAATTTTTTATATTGAAATTTGCTAAACAAGAAGCGGCAATATTATAGCGGTCCCACTGGCCTTTGAAAGGAACCATATAAGTCCCACCAGAGTGAGTTAACGTGCTTCAAACACAGCCATCGCTGGTGAACTCACACCTAAGAATATGAATTAAACTCCCGCTGTTTTCGAGGTAGAAGAGCGAGATGTTCGTTTAGAAACTGGCTCTTCAGAATGTTCTGCCACTGAGCACCAGTAAATCATCATGGATCTCGTCCCAGTACTGGCCGTTCTCATGTAAAAGAAGGCTCCATCAGAAACATGTGGTATAAATCATTTTCCGTGTCCGAGTGGCCTCATACGCCGGAGGACACGACAGGACTGTTGGATTTCAAAGGTCCACCGTCGGTTTGTTGTGGCCGTCAACTCCAGCGAGCCCACTAATTTACATCTGGCTTCCTGCTGCTCTCCCATACTTACTCCTCTGTAAGTACACAAACCTGAGCTTTTTATAGCAGCAGCTCTGGTGATGTTAAAGGCAGAGCGGTGAGAGAGGCCCACCCATGTCAGATCTGGAGTGCGTTTCTTCTGTTGCCCCGCCCCTTTCCTCCAACATACGCCCTTCTGTGATACAAATAACCTTTAACATCTGCACATTACCGCCTCAAATTAGAGTTGGGAACGGGTGTTTTTAGCGCGCTGGCGCACAAAAGGGATATTTATGTTCCGCTGAAAGTACGCCTCTTAACCAGCGGCTAAAGTTATGATGGGAGGCAGGTTCCAGTGTTCTGATGGGGCTCCTTCGGAGATCTTGTGCCTCACGTCTCCATGTAGATGATTTAAATGATCTAATGAGTCAGATGTCACCAGGAAGCAAGTCCAGCAGAACATTTGCAGCAGTGCGACCTCAGAAAGTGACAAAAACAAGGGGATTTTTAAGAGGAAGTCAGAAGGTTAAAAGTGGAAAATATCTGTTCCTCTTATTTAGCAGGCAAAAGCGGACCGATGTACCGCAGATCTGATCCATTTAAACATGCCCCCCCCCCCATAATAGGTGATTGCCCTGCAGCGTTTAGTATGACGCCTCCAGTGTTGACCTTCAGCCCAGTTGCTGTGAAACCGTGTGTGAATTATTTGAGAACACCCTTTCACTAAGGCGGGACTAGTAGCCTCCATGGCAACAGAAAACAAAATCCTTACTGTAGAAATGTCCACTTTCACACCAAATATTCCTCTTTCTATTCTCCCAGTTAGAATTTAAAAGGCTGATGGAAAGTCAGGAATGCTGCTGCCGATGATGAGGATGAGGGGAAACACACGAGGGAATGCTGCCGTCTTTTTCCTCCTTTGGGATGGTGTCAGGACAAAAACGGCGTATTTATCAGACTCTTGCTGGTCGTCAATAATTAATCACCGCATCATCGTTCATGCATACTGTGAGACTTGGGTCAGCTCAGCTCATCTGGGACTTAACCACATAGTAAATGGGACCAAAAAAGGACCCCCCTCCCCCACCCCATGACCCCCTGCCACCCCCCCCCCCCCCCCCCCCCCCCCACCACCACCACACTGGGAGACAAGAATTAAATGAACTTCCACGGCCGCATAAAATGGCTCGTCTCCCTCAAAGTCTCAATGGCCTTCAATCCTCAAAGGGTGTTGTCATAGCAATGGAAGGCGGTGGAAATAATGCAAACAGCCAGTCCTGAAAGTGAAAGGGGGGGGTTGGGGGTGGAGAGGCTGGAGAGGTGCAGCGCGAGGTGTCTGGAGCCGGGCAGCATCAGAGTCCTTTCAGAGCGCCCTGTCAGGCTGCATTAGAGGCTGCTCGCATGTGTGCGAGAGCAGAGGAGCCAGAAACAGACTCCCACCAGAGCGTCTGCACGGCTGATCGTGCACGCAGCAGATAACATGTGGCGCTCGTGTCATCTGCTGCCTGCACCATCAGTGCAAAGAATATCTGCTAAAGAAAACCTACATTTCTGATTAAATTAGACAAACAACAGGCACTCACTGGCCTGAAATCAGTAACAGTTGCCCCTTTTACATCTCATAAATTTACTTCTTTAAACCTGAAAACCAAGAATACAATTATCAGAATTAGGTTCCATTTCAATCTTTCATTCCATCAGCAGTTCCGAGGCATTTGATCCAAATGTTTGACCCAAAAAGTGACGACAGGGACACTCGCCCAGCCAAAAATATCCTCATCTCCTGTGAGCAAAGTCCACCACGTCAGCTAAAACCCTTCAAAAAATAAAAAAGTTTACAGATGAAACCACGTGTTCAACAGGTGTGCTTCGTTACCTCTAAGGAAAACTAACATGTGCTTGAGTTAATTCCCAGTATCAGCTGATCAGCTGCATATTGGGCAGATCCACGCCGCAGGGGCAGGGCTGCCCCCTAGCGGCGCTGATGAGGAAACACACTGAGCGTGCGTGTCTTTGCAGGCGTTTACATCCTGATAGCTGTGGGTGCTGTCATGATGCTGGTGGGCTTCCTTGGATGTTATGGGGCCATTCAGGAGTCTCAGTGCCTCCTGGGGACAGTGAGAGACTTTTCATTTATTCCAATATTTCAGCGCCACTTTAAGAATTTTCTCAAAATTACAAGTCAGCATTAAAAGCCACATCTATAAACGAAGACTGTAATCATGTTTTTGTTTTTTTTTTACTTTTCTTTCTGTAGTTTTTCTTCTTTTTGGTGATCCTCTTTGCCTGTGAGGTGGCTGCAGCGATCTGGGGTTTCATGAACAGGGACACAGTAAGTGACCGTGATTGTTTCCATCCAAGATTTTTTTTGGGGTTGTTTTTTTCAACCATTTTTCACCCTCAGATCTCCAAAGAGCTGATCAACTTCTACGATTCCGCGTACATCAAGGCCGTGGATGTCTCAGGATCTCCCAGCAAAGATGCTGCCATCAAGGTTCTCGATGTATTTCACACCACGGTACGTTATGACGTGGAACCGTCCGGCATTTTCTCCTCGACAGCCTTTAAACAACCTCTGATTTTCCATCTTTTAGCTGGACTGCTGCGGTAAAGGCGACGACACCGCGCTCTTCAAGCAAGTAGCCAGTACTTTGTGTCCCAGAAAGTCTCCAGAAGATTTCCTGAAGTCTCAGGTATATGCCAAACACTTGTCCCCTCAATGTCTGGGCTACAGTTAAGGGATTTAAACCTTTCAGAGGAGCGTTGGGTCCTTTTTTTCCCAGTTTTCATTTATGTCCTGTCTCCACACAGAGCTGTCACGATAAACTCGTCGAGCTGTTCTCTGAGAAGCTCTACCTGATCGGTCTGGCTGCTCTGGTGGTCGGCGTCATCATGGTGAGTGTCCCGTCCTCCAGAGGAGGATCTGGGCCTTAACCAAACACTCACTTTCTCTTACCTGCTTAGATCTTCGAGATGATCTTCACCATGGTGCTGTGCTGTGGGATCCGTAACAGCCCCGGGGTGTACTAGGACCAGGCCCGGTCCCTGATGGAGCCGTCCTCGACCGACCTCAACGTCACCATGATGTTAGCGGGGCCCTCTTTTTTTAATTTAGATTTGAAAATGTGGTTCTCACACAGCAAATTTAGCTCCTTTTTTTTAATTTATCATAAACTTACATATAAATATTTTATACATTGGGGATGTTGTGGATGGTTTCTGTGATGGCGCTGAACTCTGTGGATGTATAAATTGTATATACACTTGCTGGTCTCTGCTAATTTAGGCTTCAGTATAATTTAAGCAGCAGCTGTTTTTGTACTTTTATATTCTAAACATCATTGAGAGCAGTAATCTGCATTAGCTTTAGCTGCCTTTAGCATCTGTTCTTTGTGCCTAATGAATCATCTTCATAGCTTCTGCCCACATCTGCCCTTTATAACAAATGTAATCATTTTTAACAAGCCTTTTAAATGCTGATAAGTTTTTCAACCTTTTTTACTGCTGGAACGTACTCTGTTGCAATAACTGAGTTTAATATTAGTTTAAAGTTCAGTGAGTTTGATGTTTTATTGTGAGAACTTTTTTTTCTAAGAGGGGATTTGACCTAATCATCTTTATTCCAACTGGATGAAATAGGAAATAACACACAGACAAAAATAAACTCAATAAATGTATATAAAATAATATTAATCTGTATTCATCTTTGTCTCCTGGAACCCCTGGACAATAATGATTTTTACACATTTTCAGCCTTGGATCAAGAAAATAAAACAATTAAAAAGAGGGAAAAATAACATGTCTTGTCTCGCTGAGAACTACTGGATAATTTAAAAAGAAAAGTTCTTGAAGTTTCCACAAACCAGTCCGGTCTGTAATTACCACATGTCACCATAAGGGAGCGCTGTGACCTTGACGCGCCTCTTTCGTTCTCGGCGCCATTATTTTCCCACAGTAGGTGAATAAATGTCATAAAAAAACTCACCTGACCTGTATTTCTGGGTCCGTGGCAGCGAACACACCCTGTGCACAGCCCTCATGAGCTCCATTCGTGTCCAACCACTGTGACACATAATATAAAATACTTATGTGGACTTTCATCCTTTCTTGCTAATTTCCAGGGGAAAAACACAAGTCGCAGCTTGCAAAATGCAAATGTGTTTTTGATAGTCTCAATTGTTGACTGAATGATGCACAACTCAGAAACTCATTTTTCCTCCACGCCTACACGCACCTGAAGAGTCATCGGTTAAACAGCCAGAAAATAACATCACTTAAACAAAGAGAATAATTGAACTGACATTTCACTACATTTGTTATATGTGTTAAACCCTCTCTGGCTCTCAATAAATCTGGTATATTGATCATGTTTCCTTTATTTGATTATGTTCTAGGGATATTCAGAGGCCTCATTTGGTGTTTGAAGAGAGAGCCGGTCTTCCAATAAACAACAAACTTGGGAATTTAAAGACTCAGAAGAGGGAATTAGCGCCGGAGGGGGGTGCCCAGGTGAAACACCTGTGGCAATGGTGTAGGGAGGGGCCCAAACCACGATAAGGAGTACAATATGAAGATTTTCTTGCTCCTTCATTGTTTGTAAATGTATTTGTCTGATAAATAAAATGCTTTTAAATGTACAATTATGTCGAGATCGTTCGTGGGAAAGTGTAAAAGCAGGTGACTCCCATAATCACCTGAAGAAAAGGGATTAAGCTGGCCTAGTTGGGCTTCGCTCTGTGGAAACGGGGAGCTAATGATGCTGGTTTTGATTCCTGTCACCCCCCCCCCCCCCCCCAGCCGATGGACTTCTGGAGCCTCATCTCTTCTGAACCCTTTCAGGAGTTCATCGGCTCCTGGATCTTTGAATAATTCTGCTGTGATTCAGCTTCAGCTGTGAATCAACAGACGTTTGTCTGACGCACCAGACGCTTGTCACTCTCCCTCTCTGGCGAAATCACTCTCCCTGAACGAGGCGCACACTCCTGTCACATGGGCGGACCATTCACAAAAGCAGCTGCTCTGACGCTCCCGTGAGTCACCAGCACCGCGTTGCAACATCCTTTCAATCCACATCGGTCTGCTGCAAAATAAACTCTCAGAAATCGACTTTTCTGTGCAGGCGGGTGCCCATCCCCGTCCAGGCCTCGGCCCCCTCCCCCCAGAGCTGCGACTTCATGTCAGAGACCTTCTTCTGTCTGGTTTTTAACCTCCGATACCTGACAAAGACGCTCCTCTGCCCCTCCCTGTCCACATAATCTCCTTTGACTCATCATATTAATTAGCGAAACAGGTTGGTGTCTCTGAATGTAACTGTTGATGCTCTTTCGGGCCACGCCAGATCAGCCCGAACGTCCAGCCAGTGCACATCTGAGAGGAACGTCTGCAGCCTCCATGGTCATGGTGAGTAAGGTAATGCATTTACGGAGGTCTCCACTGATGTTCAAGGCCCAGGCAGGAGCTTCTCTCCTCACCTGAGGCCTGTTGGGCAACATGGCGTCATGTTTTGTCACTTATGTAAAAGACTGTTTGCACAGGTGATGCACGACGAGGAGCTAGTGTGGAGCAGAGGGAGGAGGACGTCCCCCCTGCTGTAGTGAACTAAGGGACTTTGACCTGCTGGTATCTACGGAGAGCTTAATTGGCTGAGTAACTTGTGGAGCTTAACGAAAAGGCCCCTTTGACCCAATAAAATCAGGACAGAGATTCTCTTAAATTACAATTTTTAAAAAGTTGTTTTTTAACTTTATCAACGGGCAGGTAGATATCACAGCTCAGAAATCACCATTTCCCCCAGATGTGTGTTTATTTGTGCCGGCTACAGTGACTCATAGTTTTCTAAAGGCCTAAAGAAAGTGAGGTGTGGCCCCGCGTAATAACACCAACTAGAACACACCTGCAAATGTTCCCTGTGCTTTATTCTCACCAAGAAAACTTCTATCTAAAAATAAATCTAACGTTGAGGAGCAGCTTTGGTGGAGCAGAAGGTGATCGTTGATGGAAAACTGAAAAAACAAACTGCTAAACACACTGTTGTTCCCCCGCATGAATGGGGATTTAGGGATTCTTAGTGGACTCCAGCAATATTAAAGTACGAATAAAAACCGTATTAAAGCAAAAATGAAGTTCCAGTGTGTCAGGAAACCAGTGTGGATTCAACAGGTTGGTAGTGGCGTTGGTATACAGAGTGAATCAGTGTGGAAACAAACGTGTCACAACGGCGGATTAGCCGCCTAAATAATGAATCCGAGTCATTCAAACGTCATTAAAGGTGGCGAATGACGGTGAATTTGAGGGCCGTTGCAGAGTTGTCATTTACAGTCTCTGTGGGGACCTGAAGGGCGTTTTAATGATGTTCAGGGCTAATTGCCTTAATAACAGTGACGCTACCCTGGGGGCAGACAGCACGGCGATATCTAGGAGGGGACCTGTCGCAACCCTTCCAGGAGGAAGGCTACCTTTGCTTCAGGTGCTCTCTGTGGGCTCGGAGGCTCCACCTCCAGGCGCGCCGCCGCTCCGTGCGCTCCTGCGCTCCTCCGCAGTCGTAGCTGCGCAGACGGCCTGTCCGCACCACCGTGTCTGACTCTTTTCTCCCAAACTTGACACGATGAGCACCATGGCCTCAGACGGCGTGTTTCTGTCCGCTTTACAGCCCAACAGCTCGGTGACCACCTACGGGCTCCCGTCGAACATTCGCCTGGTGAACGGGAGTTCCGCGTCGGACGAGGTGTCCAGAGCTCAGCGCGTCCAGCAGCAGGTTCAGATGAGACTGGCGGAGAAGTCCACACTTCCGCGTCAGAATGGATCAAACGCGCACTACGCCATGTCAGGTAAACCCCCGCTTCTATTGTCACCTTGTGGATCTGAACTTGGTTACCGCGTTTCCGCGTAAAGTGCGCGCATGACGGAGTTGTGCTCGGGGAGAAACTAAAGCTGCAGGTAAAGGTGACACAGGTGGCTGATCGCGCTCTTCCGGCCGAATGACTGACTCGATGTTTTTGGCTTTGCAGCAGCTAAATGAGAGGACAGAAAGCTGCAGCTGCGGAACTATTGTGCTTTCTTTGTGTTTGTGTTTCCGATTTCGGCCCGTAGGTTTGGAAACATTGGCTGGATTTTCATGAAACCTTGCGTGAGCGTGCGCCTGCGTGTGTGATTATGTAATTATATGCAG
Organism: Takifugu flavidus; assembly: GCF_003711565.1. NCBI lineage: Eukaryota > Metazoa > Chordata > Actinopteri > Tetraodontiformes > Tetraodontidae > Takifugu > Takifugu flavidus. The sequence continues at coordinate 8,530,309 of NC_079532.1, forward strand.
AGTAACCAAAGTGCCTTATCACCATGTTCCCACGGAGATGTTTCCCCCCAGGTATGTTATCTTAACATAAAATGACATAGAATTTGAAGACTGGGCGAGTCCAAAATACTAAAAAAAAACACACTTTCATACCCACACATGACGTTGAACTTATTTAGGGTAAGAATTTAGGATTTGATCTGTGGATTTGGGCAGTTTGACGCCCCCGCTGTCACCTGTATTTGTGTGTGTGCAAAGGTCCTGCAGACCTGTTTCCTGTCAGCCTGGATGGGATTTGTTTGCCTGCTCACTCAGCTGGTTTGGAGCTGAGCCGCATGCTGGTCTTCCACAGCGCAGCTCCCAGAATGGGTTAATGTGTAACAGGCTGGAACAAGTGCTGCTTTCATGAGCGCGCTCGATAGTAAGCCGAGTCAGAAGGCCGCCCTCCGTGGAGTTGGGTTTCAGGTCTGACTCAGGTCCAGGAGCTGATGGTTAGAGATACCTGTGATGATGTGTCGCGAGAACGCGCTGTTGTGTCTGGGGTGTTTTCCACCGCTGTCTGCCTGAGCTGGGCGTAAACACCACAATGGCTCCGTCTGGCGACCCGCAGTCGGTCTGCACTTAATAACTTACAGTTTTTGCTCATTGTGTTGTGAAAACACACTTTTTTTTTTCGGCCGGATGTGGTTAAATTATCCCCGAAGCCGAGTCGGTCTTGTCTTGTCTGCTTCATAAATCTCGTGCGCCTGCCGCTGCCTGATTTGTGACAGCATTCCTCCACCTTCTCATACTTCGCAGCCTTCTCAAACTCGACAGAGCTGCTCCGTGTCAGGTTGGATGGCCAAAGAATCATCTTCTCGCTCTTCCGGTTCTGCCGTTTCCCCGAGGTTGCTTGAACTTTCGTGACTGCATCACTGGCACTATTCTGCTGAAGAAATATGTCAAAATCAAACATGAGTAAAGGGGGTGGGGTCTTTTTTGCCCCTGAGCTCTAATGGGAGGCAACAACGCCACGATCCACCTCATATCCATCTGCAGCTCTCACCTGTTCACCTGATTCCTGTAGGGTCGGTGGGACCTGCTGACGGCTCAGCGGGTTGTTGTTTTAGAGCCGTTCCACCTGAGGGCCTGCTTTAAATTTGAAACACTGGAATGCATAACTTTACAGCCTCCATTTCTAGTTGTGGTTAATGTCTCTCTGGGTTTACTTGTATACCCTGTGCACTGCCTGATCAGAACTCAGCCGTAGGATAGGATCTTGATGTGAGAATGAAGCTGACTTCCCGCTCCCGTTTGTGACATAAAGTCGGCTCCTGCGGTGGATCCCTGCCAGAGCTGCTGGTGTCATCGGGACACAGCGCTGTACCGGCATTTGCTGATCTGGCAAATTCTGCCCCAATGTCATTTCAGTATATTTGTTGTAATGGGATCACTTTCAGCTGCCGCTGCGCCCGTCCCAGGCAGCCGGTTTAACCTGCAAACAGAAAGTGAGAGGCTGTGCACGTGCGCGTGAGAGCGAGGGTGACTGACTAATCGCTCAAAGGTGGACAAGTCTCAGCAAAAAGTCAGCCTTGTTACGAGGCATGCGTGTCGTAGGGGCTTTTTTTGTAGAGCTGGGGCTGGGCCACGAGACACAATGTGTCAGTCACTTCTAAGCCAACTGGTCTGGTCTGATGTGTGTGTGTGTGTGCATGTGTGTGTGTGACATCTATGTTTGTGGCAGAGCTGAAGAATCTGTCGACGCAGCAGATATTCATGCATGGGTCAACAACAATGTCATGTTCTGGGGTCCGGTGTCTATGCGTGTTCTTCTGCAGGTTTAACGTGGGTGGATGGGGGGGCGTCGATATAAGAAATCGACAGATCTGATCTTTACACGGCCTCGTGCGCCTACACTGAAGCTTATATTGCTATTGTATCTGAATTTAAGGGTTGGCCAATATGAACTCTGAGCAGGTGTGGTTAATGCTAGGTTAGCCTGCTAGGTCGTGGTTGTCGTTCAGTGACAACTCAAAGCTCCCAGAGCCATTTTTATCAATCCAGTGAGCCATTGTTCCCACTTCAGATGCATGTGGGAATAAATATTGGAGGGAAAAAAGGTATTTCCTGTTAAACAGACTAAGACTAATGGGATCGTCCTTGGGGTCATGTAGCTGTTTACAATGAACTTGAAACATGATATTCTTGTTGGTAAAGTTCACAAAAGGCCCTGTTGCTGCAGCTGCGTGGCATCGGTATTAATATGTGGCTTTCTCTCCCTGTTCTTCACTTTAAGACTATGGCGGCTCTTCGACAATGAAGTATCAACAAAGCAGCTACACCCCGAACTTCAGCTCTAAGTCTTCCTTCGCGTACTCGGGCAGCAGAACGATGGTGAGTCCTGCAGCAATTTTAGAACATGTTCTAAATATTTGGCTAATCGGGTCATGCATCATCTGACTAGATCCAGTAGAAAACAACCAAATGGCACTGGGGTCCTAACCTGCTCCACCGGGCCTCACAGGGTGTGGTATTTCACACTGAGCTGTGAAGTGTCAAGCACTGAGATTTGAGTTCCGCCCTCTAAATTCCTCCCCGAGCTTGTCGAGTGACGAGCCGAGTGACAGAAATGGCTGACGGTTCTGTTCTTTCCCGGGCACGGAGTCACTGTCTTCTCCATCCTCAGGGTCCGCTCATGACTCAGCGGTCAGGCTTCAGCAGCCAGTCCGCCGGCCCCAACATGCCCCAGTACCACAAGATCAGCGTTGGGGGTGGAGGCGTCGGCGGAGGGTTCGTTGGAGGCGGCGGCGGCGGCGGGTTTTACCAGGAAAATATGCGCATGGGCAACTTCCAGGGCACCGTGAGGCACCAGAGCCAGATGGAGCAAGAGCCCGTCCCCATGCCCGCGGTGGGTCAGTTTAATCCCTGGATTGCAGATGGAAGCGATGCGGGCAGCATGGTCTCGGACCGGGACGCCGTCTTCAATCGCCAGTACTCCCAGGGCACGGTCAACGGCTTCAACAGCTCCATGAGGCAAGGAGGAGGCACCATGTCATTCCCCATACACCGGTCCCTCAGCGGCACGCTTTCACGCACCGCCGGCATGGCTGGAGGAGAGGTGGAGATCGTCCAGCAGCCGTCCTTCAAAGGCCCGGCTCACCGCACCATCAGCAGGATTACCAACCGCAACCGGATGAGCATGGGGTCGGTGTCCGGAAGCATGCAGCGCCAGATGTCAGGCGGGAGCGCCTACGCTGTGGGTGGGGACAGAGTGGACGGGGGGTTCATCGCATCCGGGCTGGCCATGGGATCTCAGGGGAACCTCATGCAGCGTCAAGGCACCCTGTCCCGTGCCATGTCTGTGAAGAGCATGCACAGCGTGGGCAGGGGCATGGACATCTACGGCGGGCAGATGGAGACGGGCGTCAGCATGGGCAACCTCAGCGGGTGAGACTTCTGATGGCGTTTGACCAGTTAGATTTCATCAGAATCAAACAGATAAACCTAAAAACTAGGATCAAAACTAACAACAAGCTGATCCAGCTGATCAGTGAGAACCGCATCTTTTTAAGTATTTTATAGCAGTAATGCTATCTGTCGAAAGAATGTTACAGAACCAGCCCTTTTTTAATGTAACTGATTCTCTTGGATTTAAGCTGGTGTCATTTATCTGTTTAGGTAAATATCGTGCGTGACGTCAGTCGTCAGGTGTCACTCTGGGAGGTGGGGGACTGGTTTTGTGTGTTGTGGATTGGTTCCAGAAATTGACACAGCGTTCCTGTTTTCAGTCAAACACCGGTTTTAGTGTGTCATCATTCCGAGCCTTTAAGCTGAATTTGCTCCTTTGGTAGGATCACCTCCTTGGACATGCCCACGGCGGTGCAGCACCTCGGCGACCCCGACCCGGAGCTGCAGGTGCTGGGAGCCGCCTACATTCAGCACGAGTGTTACAACGACAGTGACGCCAAAGTCGCGGTGGGTAACCAGACTAAACTAGTGGTTAGAAATGTCCACAGCTATTATTAAGACGCACATGGAAATGGACTGTTGACATGAAATAAATGCTGTTCCGACTCTTTTCTGGGTCGACCCGCAGACAGAACAGGCCTGTAGAGTGAAGATTGACTCTTGTTGGGGGGAATTTTTATTTCTTAGGATTTAAAACTCAAAAGAAGAGTCCATATTGTCTTTTCAGAATAAGAGTTTGCCACTGTAATGTTTTACTCCACTTGATTTGGTTATTATTGACCAAATATCTTGTAAAAATTTCATAATTTTGTAACTTCTGGCCAAAAACATGCTGAAAAGCTGGAGGCAAAGGTAACAAGAAGCATCATTTTTACCTTTCTGCCCCTCTAGGTGCGTCGTTTGAAAGGCATCGGGGAGCTGGTGAAGCTGTTCAACAGCGAGCACCAGGAGGTTCAGCGCTTCGCCACCGGCGCCACCCGAAATCTCATCTTTGAGAACATGGACAACAAGGTGGCGCTGATTGAGGAGGGCGGCATCCCGCAGCTGATCGAGGCTCTGAGGGAAAACGACGACGAGCTCCGCAAAAACATCACAGGTAGGAAAATGCCTGATGTGGAGACGGTGTCCGAAGACTGTATCAGAGGTGTCCTCGTGATGAACCGGAGGAGGACGACACCCCTGCATTGTAACCAGTCTTCTCCAGGACTGGACACATTCTGAGGCCGCTGTCGCTCAACTGTAAATGTGTGCGCTCTTTATTCGCTGGCCTCTGCATATCGTAGATCGAGCAGCAGGCAGAGCGCCAATCTTCCCCTCTTAAGTGTGCAGGCTGTGTCTGAGCCTGTGTTTGAGCCTGCACCTTCCACTCCCTTCAATCCGCTTTTCACTTCCCTTGATTTATAGTGTAGCCGTAAGAGGCCTCATTGAAAAATACAGGCATTTGTTTGCACAGTGGATCCTCTCAGGGTTTTGGCAAGCTGAAGTATTTTGGTTCCTTGACAAGAATGGTGGAGTTGATCCTCTCCGCTGTCTACCTGCGCAGGGATCCTGTGGAATCTTTCTTCCAAAGACAACCTGAAGCAGAAACTGGCACGAGAGACCCTCCCTGAGCTGACGGAGAAGATCCTCATCCCCCTGTCTGAGAGAGAGTCTGGCAACCCGCTTTCCCCTTCCGAGGGTGAGATCTTCTACAACACCACTGGATGCCTCAGGTACGCTTGTCTTTCTGATGAAGACCCCCGTTCATCCTTTTGGACGAGTCCACATCAGTTCCTGATCCCTCTCTCTCACCCCCATGTGCAGAAATCTGAGCTCAGTGAATGAAAAGACCCGCCAGCAGATGAGAGAGCTGCCGGGGCTCGTAGATTCACTGGTGAACTATATCAAATCTTCCCTCGATGACAAGTCCGAGGACAAGGTGAGACACGGGAGGCATGAAGAAGAGGAAGAAAGAGCACAGCTGATGCTGCTCTCCAACTCTGACTCTATCTGCGTGTCTTTAGGGGGTGGAAAATGCTCTCTGCATCCTGAGGAACCTCTCCTACCAACTCTACCATGAGATCCCTCCATCTGCCCTGATGCGCCTTGAAGGACCCACCAGAGGTCAGGACTCGGGGAAGGGCGACGCCATCGGCTGCTTCACACCTCACAGCAGGAAAGCCAAGAATGTACGTTTGACTCTGACACCGGTGTCCCTGTAGCGGCCCGTCCGTCTCCCAACAGCGCTGCCTTGTGTCTCCCTGACAGGGCAACAACCAGGACATCTCCACTTTCACCGAGGTCGCTCGGGTGCCCAAGGGGATGGAGTGGCTCTGGCACCCCCAGATCGTGGGCGTGTACAACCGCGTGCTGCATCAGTGCGAGATCAACTCCACCGCCCGGGAGGCAGCCGCAGGGGCGCTGCAGAACATCACCGCTGGGGACAAGCGCGTAAGCAGCTTATTGGGATGACGCCCATCGGGGTGAAGTAAATGATAAACCCAACCCGCCGTGTCTCTGTCCTGCAGTGGGCTTCGGTGCTGAGCCGCGTGGCCCTGGAACAGGAGCGCATGCTGCCCGTGATACTCGACCTCCTGCGCACCAACAACGACCTGGAGCTGCGTTCCCTCACAGGCTTCCTTCGAAATATGTCCCGACACGCCAAAGACAAGAATGACATGTGTAAGTCTTCCTCTCTTGACGTCTCTATGATCCTACTCCTCTCGTGAGTAGCTGGAAGCGTTCCTGTTCGGAGATGCTGTTTTCCATTCCATCGTGTGGATGGTGAACGTCATCCTGACTATTCCTATGTGTTTGGTGCAGCCACAAAAGTGGTGAACATCCTGGTGACCAAGCTCCCTGCTGACGGACACCAGAAGGAGCCCTCCAGCGAGGTGGTGGTCAACATCTGCGGCGTCCTCAACAACCTGGTGACCAGCAGCTACCTGGCGGCCAGAGACATCACCTTCTTTGATGGTCTGCCTAAACTGGTTGGCATCAAAGACACACATGACAACAGGTGAGTGGTCGGTCAGGTAACTGGGTCACGGTTCCATGATGGGCTCCAGTGGTGTGGTGAACACGAGTGTTTTCTTCCTCCTCTCCTTTTAGCTCTGGGAAGGTTAAAGCAGCCAAAGCTGCGTCAACGGTTCTGTGCAACATGTTCCAGTACAAGAAGCTGCACAAAACATATAAAACGGTAAGAAAAGTACAGAAACGGCAGGTAACTATGCACGATTATCTCCAAAACAAACCAAAGTGTGTTTGCCAGTGGTAGTGATGGAACCGAGGCAATAAAAATAAACAACTAAACAAAGGTGCAGATGGCAACAGAGGGCAGGACAGGTGAGGAGCCTGATCGAAGGGAAGCAGGAATACATTCAACGTTCCAAAATATCAACTTTTGTTTCATTCTTCTAATAATTGGGATGTTGGGAGACGCTGATTTCCCTTTATAATTTCTCCCTTCGGTAAAGAACCTGTCAGTTTAACAGATTTAAACGAGTTCCATGACAATGTATCCAGTGTCCTGGATGTTGCTACAAGCAGGAACAAGTTGGATTCTGCTCCACCTCTGCATGTGTCAGTGGCCACGTGAGAAAGGCTGCGCGTGTGTGTGTGTGTGTGTGTGTGTGTGTGTGTTAACGAGTGGGCGGGTGGAGGTGGAGGACTCCATCAGATGACGTTTTCTTTCCCGGAATTCCGTCAGTCAGATGGCTGTACTCTTACGGTACACCTGTATCAGTTCAAACTGCAGTTCTTTCACCACCCTGCCGTCCCGCCCTGCGCCGCCCTGCCCCCCCCCTCCCCCCTCTTGGGCAGGGCCAGGTAGGTTTACTGGCTTTCACAGTTCATGACTCCACTCCCATGGGTGCGGCATTTGCCTTTTGAACATCCTCATGAACAAGTCTCAGCAGAGCAACAAAATGGTCTCAATGCCTGTCTGACAGTGAGGGTTGCTGTATGAAATAATTACACACATTTAAATGTATATTGTGGGCCGATTGGCCACTTTGGATACACCTGGTGACACCTGTGTATGTGTGTGTGTGTGTGTGTTACAGAAAGGGTTCATGAGACGGGATTTTGAAGACATGGTTTAAGTCAAAGATCATGGGAAATCTCATCTCACCAGTGCTGCACACTTCCCCCCATTCGCCCCTCCTGGAGCAGATTCTCTTACCTGAGCAGGAGTTGGAAGGGTTATTAAACGTTTGCTTCGAGTTTTGCATCAACACCAACACACAAAGTGTGTGTGCGTGTGTGTGCGCGCGCGTGTTTATTGTTTCCCTCAGATTTGCACAGTTGAACAAACAAAACGTGGCTCCGGATCATGGACTGTTGATGGCTGGATGATCTGTAACTCTGAGTTTGAACTCTCTTCATTTGGATTCTGGGATTTCTTCTGTCAGATGGCAACGTGCACGCACCGCCAAGCAAGAGTGTGTTTTTTTTGTAAATAGCGCGTCCTCTTTTATGCAGATATCCTTTTTATATAGTGTAGCAATGAACTTTGTACATTTTTTTTCAATAAAGGTAGTCATTGAATGTAAACCTCAGGAGTTTGGAAAAAAAAAAGCTTTGCTCAGATTTGAATGTTGTCTTTCAGAAATTATTCTACCTTCAGACTTTTGTATTTTAGTGTTTCTCACATGTAAGAAGTCAAAATTGTGCCATTATTTCTCAGAATCAGAACATATCAATGTTGGTTTTTTAAACAAATGCTGAGACATTTTATTTCCTAAATAGAAAATCAAGATTCCTCAAGTACCATCTGCAATATCAGATGACCTGATTAAATGGCCATTTGAAAGTTAATGCAACTTCTGCTTGTAAAACTTTGGTTTTGATTAAAAATAACATTTTAATCGGACGTCGCGGATGTGCGGTGTTGATGCTCCTGTGTTAAATGTTGCCATTGATTTGTGTTGTGTTTGTGTTGCATTTTGACACCTGTATCGTGTATTTTCAGCAAATAAAGACACCGATTAGAAGGCGACCTGTCATTTCTGCTGTAGCGCCTCAGAGCTTGTCGCTGACATGGCGGAACGCCGACCACGCCCTGTTGACATATTTGCTCCTGCTCAGACAGGAACGATACCAGACCCTCCCTGCTACGCCCTCATCTCGGTCCTCACTTTGGTGAGCTTCACGAGGCGCTGAAGAAGAAGACCTGGTTTCAAACTGCTTTATTACAAACAGTTGAACGTGCTAACAAATAGCAACAACTCCATTTCTGACCTTCAAACGTGCGATTTCTGACAGCACTCTGCCCTCTGCTGGGGAATCCAGCAGGAAACTCTGTCTTTACATATAATTTACGCCACTCGTTCACACAAATATTCCACATACATTCCTGTACAATTTCTAAAATTTAAGAAAAAAAGAAAAAGCTTTAAACAACGCAGTAGATGAACACTGTTCAGGACAGAGAGGAGAGCGGATCAGATGTCTGCTTCGGAGACCAGACAGTAGAAGTCCGAGCGGGTTGCGTAATTGCGAGAGCCCAGGTCCGACACGTCGATGTCAGAGGGTTTGGGCTCGGTCGCAGTGGTGGGAACAGCCGGGAGCACGGGGGCTTTACAGGCCAGAGCTTTATACACGGGGAGGTGTAGCCCTGTAACAGGACGAAAAAGAGCTTATTTTATTGTAGATCATTTACACGCGACAATTCTGCTGCATAAAGTGGACTAATGATGCTCCGTGTGATGCCCGAGTGGGCGGCGACCTTTTGTTGACCTCAGGGTCATCGCTGCCCTTACCCAGATCTCCTGCGGGGTCAGTGTCTGAATGACAGTCCAGGTAATCGGGGTTGAGGGTCAGCATCGGGTCCTTGTCGTCTTGCAGCATGGTCTGAGGGTCACCCGCAGACTGACTGCGGTAGACCACCCTGCGAGGCATGGCTAAAGCTAGCTCCTTCCAGAAGACAGAAGAAGGAATCTAAACAGCAGAGACACAAAGTAAATCCAAATAATCCTCCTCTGCTGAAAGATAAAACAGTGCTCCCGTCTTCTCAGAAGCCTCACCACGGAGTTGTGCCTCCACGTGAGCACAGTCAGCCGGTGGTGGTGCTCGCCAATCAGCTGCTTGATGTCGGGCCTCATGCGTTTGGACTGACCCTCCAGCACGATGACGATAGCGGGATGCTGACACAGCTCCAGCAGGCGCAGGAGGCCCTGCCTGAGAAGGGAGGCACGGCAGCGTTACAGCAACACTGACATCATGTGGCGGGACGGGACAGAAATCCCACCTGAAGTTAGCGTAGCACCACTCCTGCTCCAGATACGCATACGAGAGCAAGACGATAAGACGCCGGGAGCGACTCATGTTCATCAGCAGCTCAGCGGAAGGTTCTGGTTGAAGGAAGGGATAGACGTACATAAAACATTCATTGAGCTGAAACCTCTAAAACACAGGAAACAACAGTTTCAATGTAGCTAAGAGGCAACAGGCTAACTGGAAGTCGTGCTCCTACCTCCTCCAGGCAATACATCGTTGTCATTCAGATGCACCTTGTAAGCATTCTTAGTCTCCAAGTAAGGTTTGAGGATAAAGTTGACAAACTTCCTGTCGTGGTCGTTGTTCACGTAGGAGATGTAGGCATCGTACAGTTTCCCATCTGAGGACGTGGAGACGGACTCAACTCACTGTTCTGCACAGTGTTCGAACAGGACGTGACGAGAGGTTTTTACCGTTGAGCTCGTAGTCCCCGTAAGAGTTCCTGTACCAGAGTTTGATATTCAGGTGGCACCTGGAGAACACGACAGCAGCAACACCCAGGAAGAGGAGGAGGAGGATGGCTGCGACGACCGCCGCGGTGTGGCTGGGACCGCCTGGCCGAAGAAGATTCCAGTATAATCAGGCCATACGGACAGAGCCACGCTGTGCTAATATTGCTATATTCAAACTCAAAGTAATACTATTCCAGGGAATTGGACTGCTTACTGCCATCTCCAGATATCTCCTGAAATTGTTTTAATACAATAACCTTCATGGTTTCTGTCTAAAGTGCTGCCCATGGTTATATCGCCCCCTGCTGGGCGGTTTTAATAAGGCTGGGAACGGATAGAACAGACAGATTGGGCAACTTCATCTGGAGTGTTGTCTAATTATGAAAATAAAAAGCCTTGATTCATAAATCCAGTGGGAGGGTTACACCTTTAAGAACCAAAGCGTACTTACCGGTACTAATGCTGCGCACGTGGAACTGGAGAGAACTGTTCCTGACGGTGCAGCTGTACGTCCCCACATCGTCGTGCTCAGTGAGGCTGATGGTCAGAAGACTGTTCACCATCAGCTGACCAACAACAGGAGACCTGAAAAGGAAGGTCTGTTACTCTTCAGTACTTGTGATTAATGCATGTGCATCATCAATAATGGAAAGACGATGCTTTAAAAGCTTCAAATCACCAGGACGTTGTGTTCTGCATGTAAAGCGTGTGGTTGCCGAGGGGCCGGCTCTCTCTCCTCCACTGCAGCGTGGTGTCACATTGCTCCTCTCCCGGCTCCACGTACAAGAGCGCAGTACAGTTGAGTGTGACCTCGGAGCCCACATGCCCCAGGTACGTGGTCACGTTCCCATTTGGTTTGAACACTGGAGCTTTGGTGCACGAGGACTCTGTCAAAACACACTGCTGTTACAGAGCTGCGGACAATGGAGGCCTTCATGTCCAGGACCAGCCCGGGCAGCAGAGCCTGCAGGTGTTCCACGACCGCCGTCACCCTCTAACACGGTGGCAGGCTGGAAAAGTGTATTTACAGGTACCTTTAACGAGGAGGCGCTGGGTAAACGAGGCCGTGCGGTTGCCCTGATGCACGCAGGTGTAATTCCCCTGGTCTTCCAAACTGACAGAGGCAAAGTCCAAGTATGCTTTTCCATCCTGTCCAGGGAGGCGACGACAGTCTTTCTGCCAGGCAGGTTTGAAGAGGGGGGAGGGAGGCTCCAGGGGGCAGTTCAGCCGGTAGGGAGGCTCCTGGGGACCCGCAGCGACCACGTGCTCCTGCACTCTGGACTCATCCACGCACGACTGAGCTGCAAACAGAGACAGAGGCGGAGTCACGTGATCCTCCCTTAATTTTAGAGACCGCGGTTTGCATACAGGCCCTGGATCCACTGTGAGGACCGGACTGTCTGGACAAAACTGACCAGACGGATCGGAACCGCAATCAATCTCAGGCACACAAACTCGATAAGGGGCCCCGACGTTTCAAAACTCGTTATTCCAGATATACAGCGCATGCGCTCACCGCGCACGTCAAAACTACACCAATATTTTATAAACAAAGGGACACTCAATCGGGTCCAAAGTCCGGTCTTGTCCTTCTGTTCCCCGGCAACGGCGCGTGACTGGGACAGATACGGTGACCCCGAGCCCAGTGACCCCAAGATTGTTGACCTCGTATCTCCAACAAGTGTTTAAAAGGCTGAATCCAGCGAGCCAGAGCCCCGATTTTGCGTCACGAAAATAGTCGTCGAGCCATAGAAAGTTTAAACTTGACTGCCGAACCCTCAGCCCAGTCCAGTTTATATGATCCTACCAGCCGCGAGGAAGCTCCTGTTCCATAGATGGGCGCACACCAGCACGAGGGCGACAGTTAACGCCATGGGCCGGAGTCTTCCTCTTCGTCCTTCCTCATCCGCTGGAACTACATCACTGGCCCCGAGACTTCCCCTCACTAAATGACACTTCAGCAGCCGCGAGCAGACGCGCAGCGCGGTCGGGAACGTCCGCAACTGCACCTGGTCAAACCTGAGGGCGCCGCCCATTGGCTCTCCGTGACCACGTGACGCGCTCGCCGGCTTCCACCTGTGCGCGGCGACGGTTGGCTGTGAGGACAGAGCCGCCCAGAGGAGGGCGCCAGAGCGCCACCCGAACCCTCAGCCACAGTCGGTTTGTTCCCAAAAAAGAATCACTTATGAAAGTAAATTTGCAATGGGAAGATTGATGCTTTGGCTCCCAACGACAATAACGTGGGCATTAAAAATAAATGAATAAATAAACGCAGTAAATCATAAACATGTATTAAATAATATTTTATTAGATAATGGAATGAAAAATGTCATTAAGCAAACAACAAACACTGTCCGTCAATCATTTCGTCAGTACAAATAAGGCTGTCAACACCATCAGCAAATAGTTTTATATCTAAAACACATTACGTGAGGCGAATCACACACTCTCACTTCATATAAAATACTGCATTTTAATGCAAAACACAAGTTGCTTGATTTACAAATGGCACAATCAGCACAGAGTGCAGAAATCACATTCACCGCAGCTCTTTTTTCCTTCAATATAAGGCATCGTTTTAACGCACATCTGCAGGCAATAGCAGTTTAAATTAACGCCGCACGTTCCATAAAAACGCTCAAGCACGTCTCACAAAAAGAAAGGCTTCACCAGCAAGACATCAGTGCATTCTCTGAATAGAACTATCTCATTGCAGATGCAGCCAGTAAAGTTAATTACTGTACAATTGTCATCTCATCTGTGCATTTGCTGGACAGTCTGGACGATCTGGTCCGTGTCCGAGCCCTCCGTCTGAAGCCGACAGAGCCGTGATCCAAGGCCGGATCCCTGCGACGGTCCAGAAGCTTCAGCGCCGAGCAAACGACCTCACTGGGGCGCAGCGTTCGAATGCCGTCAGGCTTCAGACGAGCTGGAAAGAGAGAATCAAATATGATCATCTTAAAGTCATCTTAGCTATGACGATCAGACTGATCAGGAGTCGACCTCATGACCTCGTGCAGTTCCCGTGGGACATTATTTCAGATCAAAACCAAACCAGCCACCTCACCTGTCTGACTGCATATTGTTGGTGACTCACCTGAGTTCCTCTTTTAGCCTGTTGAGTTTGTCAAAGAGTCTGTCGTTCTTGACCTGCATGGGAGCGCTCGGCACGAACCACGCTGCCACGAACTTGAATATGACGACGATGTGCTGTGGGCAGAAGAAAAGAATGTCAGGAATGTCAGCTCATTTTTAACCTCTGACGGTATTTTCAGGTGTGATATTCAACTCTTTTTAAAGGTGTTATACTGTATCTGCATGCACCAGATATGGCCTCACTGGATCAACTGGTATTATGGGCATGATGACAATAAAGCTATTCTATTGAAGTGAGACGAAGAAAGTTAATCCAGAACGTCATCAAATGAATTTGTCCTCAGGTAGGAGCTGCTGCTAGCTCATCGGCATGCTAACCTCTGTATTTACGCAGCCCAAATTCATTTATGCTAACGTGGTACCAGGCCCTGGATGGTCTCGGTTGTGCTGCTGGGCTTCCCGACTCACCTCAAACAGGATGACAAACGCGAAGCGAACGGCTGAGATCAGCCAGAACTGCGGAGTCAAACTGTAATCTTCGTTGCTCCTGTGATCTTTGTAGCTGCAAAGAGAAATGGGCCCTTTAGTGTGAACAATTTAGGACACAAAAAGACCAAAGACACATGAGCTTGTTAACAGTGAGACGCCTGGTGGCGGGCTGCGGTAAGGAAAGTAGCGCCTCCTCCCAACTGCTTTAAGTACCCAGCAGCCACCTCACAGCTACGTTAAAATAAACTCCACATGGTGATAAGATGTAAGACATAAGATCAAACCTGCAGTGGGAGACATTCAGGCCGCCCGCGGTCACCATCTGATTAGGGGAAAACTCGAGAATGTTGTGGTCGCCCATCCGGGCGATGGAGAGGCTGTTGTTGATGTAGCCGGTCATGCAGCTGAGGAGAGAGAAGGAGAGAAGTCAGTTATCGCTCAGAACGGGACAGGATAAAGTAGGTCCCAGCAGTCCCTCCTTACTCGATATCTGGCACGGTACCGTTGGCGCACGGCCCGTAGAGGTAGCGGTACACCAGTCTGGGGATGAAGTCCGAAGACACGCCGATGACCAGCCCGTTTGCGATGACAGCCAAGACGCCGATGGCCTCCAACACGTTGATCCACACGCCTGAAGAAGAGAGACCGCGACCCTGAACAAACTGGCGTGGCGCGAGCGAGCGGTTGAACGGTCACCCTCACCGATGTCGTTTGTCTTCTTGGGAACGAGTCTGCGCTCCAGCGTGACCATCTTGATGGCGTCCAAGCGTATCTCGATGACGTTGTTAATGAGGGCCAGCAGAGGGGCGAGTGGAAACGCAGCCACGAATATGGTGGTGAAGCTGAACTGGATCACTAAGAACACGGCAACGGCGAATATTAGACGAAAAACAAGATTCCGCTGTGCATCTCGAGCGTTGCACGGACCCATTTCCAGGAACTCGTTGAAGAGGCTGAAGGAGTCCACGTTGTTTAGACGGTAGTTGCTCAGCCAGTTTCGAAGCTTGCAGTTGTCGCACAGCTCGTCTCCGTCTTTGGCCTCCTGCTCGTCTTTCAGGTAACAGTGGGCGCATTTCCTCTGCAGCTTCTGGGTCCTTCTCCTCCTCAGCCACCTGTGGAACCAGCTGACGAACCCCGACACACACGAGTCACGTGCGTTGCCATCAACACACACCAATCGCAGCGGCCGGTTGCACTCACGGGCCGGTGAACTCGAAGATGTTGCTGATGGTTTGTTTGAGCACCATGATGATGGCCATCTGGATGAAGAGGTCTGTGAGGCATCCGCTGGGGTGACACTGGGGAGGGACAAAGTCCAGCGTTAACAGAGGCCTGATTTCAACCTTGGAGGTGAAAACAATTCATGCTTTACCTCCTCCAGCCGCCATTTCCCTGCAATTCGAACATAACCACCAGGGTGACCATTTATCCTGCCGTGCATGTCAGGGAAGCAAAACACGATTAGCGTTAGCTGGCCCACGAGTCCCAAGCGTTTCGTACATCTGGACCTTGAGTTATGACATTGTTCTTACCTGCCCAGAAAGAAGGCCACGTAGAAGAGGGAGGAGAAATAGGTGAAGAACTGGAAGGTGAACATCTTGACCGTGAAGCTCTTCTCCGTGGCAGCGAAAGATCGCGTTTCCTCTAATCGAGACACACCCCATGTCAGGATCGGGTAAAAGCCACAATCTCACCGTTACCTGACCCACTTTGGCTCCAAGATAATGCAGAACTACACTGACTTTACATAAGACAAGGGCTCTAAAGAAAACAACTTTATGTCCCTCTGAGGAAACGTCCCGTCTCTGAACCTGCCGCCGCTTATCTGCCTGGCCCGTGTGCCTCTGACCTACTTCCTGCCTGATTACCTGCTGTCCCACTTCAGACTGAACTACTGTCAGTGCTTGATGACCATAGGGCTGAATAATGCGGTTTGTTGCTGCTGCTTCAACTGACGTCGGCGCTGGTTTGCTAATTCTGTTTGCACTCATCCAAACCCCTGCACAACACAACACAGCGAGCTCGCAACCCGGATCAGTTCAAGTCTTTAAATTGAGGGTTTACCAATTTCGCAGAGCTTCATGGCTACGATCCGGTTGATCTGCAGAGACAAAGACGAGATCAGAGTCAGAGAGGACGCCGCCGACAGGAGACCGAGCCCCTGGCGCTGCTGCCTGCGTACCCGGGTCATGACGGTGATGATGAGGTAATGCAGGACGGCCCCCAGCATCATGGCTCCGGTGTTGGAGTGGTTGGTAAGGAACTCCCACGATCCCTTGGCCAAGAGCGCAGCGGCGATCACCCTGAACACCACCAGGGCGTGTGTCAGACCAATGATGACCAATATCTGTGAGGAACAAAAAGGCGCACGATTGTCTTCGCCAGTCACCGTAGACACGAGTCTGACCGTCCAGAAGAGAGTGAAAACGCCACCCACCATGGCGGTGACGCAGATCAGCACCAGCGTGCTGCGCAGGTAGGAGTGCTTGTACTTTTTAGGCTGGCAGTTGACGTTGTTGACGATCTCTAGGATCAGCTCCTCCTACGGTCAGTTAAAACACTCTCATTGTCCAACGTTGATGGTGCCTTTACTGAAATGCAATTCCAGAGCAGGAACAAGCGAAAAGTGACGGTACCTCCTCCTCACACCAGTCAGAAACCTTCCATTCACATACGTATGAAGCCCGGTG
Source organism: Takifugu flavidus (assembly GCF_003711565.1). NCBI lineage: Eukaryota > Metazoa > Chordata > Actinopteri > Tetraodontiformes > Tetraodontidae > Takifugu > Takifugu flavidus. Next base: position 8,546,720 of record NC_079532.1, read on the forward strand.
CCGCTTCCAGAACTCCAGAAACAGCGTCGCTGTTGCACAGTGAAACAGCACAAGTTAATTGTAGTTGACTAAAAGATCCTTGAAATGTCTTATTTGCTTTAAAGCTGCGATCAAAACACCACTTTCATTAATCAGCAGATGCGGGTCTGATAGAGATCAAAAACACCACTGCGCCGCAGAAAACAGGCAGCGAAGTTTCCTTTTACTAATCTGATCTGTACCAAGTGCCTGACAGGAACTTCCTGAATAGTGAAGCTGTCAGATCTCACATAAAACACGCCAACGCCTGGCGGCCAGAGAGGAGCGCTCAGAGCTAGCTTGGTAGCAGGTTACCCTGAGCAGATACCAGCAACAGCCTCTGGCATCCTGCTCAGTTTCAGTGTTTTAAAGATGGCACATGAACGGATTGAACTCCCCCGTAGCCAGATGGCTGGGAATGATTGAGATGAGAAGGTGGGGATGTTGCATTTCCTTGGCAGCGCGTGCGTTACATAAACATCCAACTTGCATAACACAAGCCTGAGGCGGATAAAGGGTTTGTTTAATATGAACAGAAATATCGAAGTTTAGGGAGATGGAATTATTATATGTTATCAAAAAAAACGACGTGACGTGGAACTCACCCCACACTGCCATGAACATTGCAAACAGGACCGTACCATTATTATCGAACAGCAGGCTCACCTGCGGGGGCAAATAAGCCGGGGTGAGGACAGAACCAACGGGACAACTTTGAGCCGTCTGCCGAGCGCACGTGGTCGTACCTTGGCATACGTGCAGGTGTCAGACAGCTGCCACACTTTACACCTGCGGTCGCAGAGCGGGCACATGACCGTGTCGGCGTCGCAGACCTCCTTTCTGTAAGAGAGCGGAGGGTTCAGCGCCGAGCCGGCGACACAGATAAGGCGGGGTCGGCGAGGACGCTCACATGAGAGGCGAGCTGTTGAAGAAGGCCAGGCCATAAAGGAAGACTATGACCCCGATGAGAGCGGGCGGGATGAGAAGATACGTGTACCAGCCCAGCCACAGGTAGTACAAGGCCACCTTCTCCCCAAAGTAGTTCCTTACATGAGGGAAAGAGCAAAGGTCACGAGGTCACACATATATCCACTCACATGTGGCCAGTTTCATGATGGTGATGGTATATTCCTGTATTACAGTGAGCAACTGACTAGCAGGGGCGCTACATTTTAAATGGCGCCTGCGTGGGCGCACCGACGCCGAACGCCGGCGGCCACTTCACAGCAGAAAAACAATAAGGCTGCAATAATTGCGACTGAAAAGGGCAGAGTGGTGATGCGGCGCGGTCTCAACCTGACAGCAGTTATGGGTTGCCCTTGGAGACAGGCGGTCCATCGTGCCCAGCTCTCCTTCAGCTCTTTCTGTTTCTTTTTCTGGAAGGCGAGAAACAACGAAGATCAGACACGAAGCTTCGGCGGCGTGAATAATGATGCGCACGTCCACCGCCATCGGAAACGCGGCCGGGGCGTTCTCGCGGAAACCGAGCGAGGGTTCATATGTCAGTGTACGTTCCCGCCCACTCACTCCCTGCGATGATCTATTGTTTCCCGAGGATGAAGCCGAGTTTCACTTCATCATTTTAGATGTCTCTTCTCCAGCAGAAACAACCACCGGAGGCGCCAGGAGCTCGCTTTTGCTTTCATTCTTACGGGTATTTGACGTGTCAAGCGTGCAGCCTAATCAGTTTTCATAAATCTTTATCTCTTCACCTCATGCAAGCAGAACCTGGCTTCAAAGACCTTCATCTTCATGAGGTCCCGTAAACTCTCTGGGGAGCAGAGAAAGGCGACAGTTGAGGCGACGGATTGGACATTAAACCAAGGCGCGGCAGGTTTTTCTCTCACCTCCAGAGTGAATCGGCGTGTGAGTCAAGATGAAATGGACAATCCTGATCCTGAAACAGGGACAGAAATAAAGGGCATAAATAACGATGGTTTGTGACTGAACCGGTGACATTAAAGTTAAAATAAGTGATATAGTCCCAGTTGACTGTGTTTGAGATAAATGTTTTTAACCACATTATGCACACATGGCGCTAACATTGAGCTTCGGGGTTGCTAACCGACGTAGCGGACTGGGAAGTGAAATTTCATTCCAAACTGAAGCAACAGGTGCGCCCCCCTCCCCCCCCCCCCCCCCCCCCCCCCCCCCACCTCTGCCGCTCCGCTACATCAGGAGCGTTGCCTCCTTCCTCGCGTCCTTATTAATTCATCGGTAATAACAGTGTCGTTAATATCAAGTCAGAGTCGCAAATGTCTGAGTCGGACCTACCGGGTGCTGAGCGGGACGGTATTCTGATCCGAACTCCAGTTGCAGGCATCGGACACTTTGAGCAGGTACCTGTACTTCTCAAAGATTTCTTTGGGTGCTTGAATCCCATAAAAAACGAGGTCGTCGTTTATAATTTTCTGAAATAAATGTTGATCAGGTTAGAGGGCCGCTCGGGGAAGATAAACCTGGTCTGCAGCAAATGCTCACAGTGACTTTAATGTTCTTTTTCTTCAGCTCTTCGATGTATTCGATTTGCTTCTTGAACGCCTCCCGCTGCTGGTTTTCAATCGTCTTGGCAACCAGGACGTAGTCGTAGGACAGAGGTGTATGCTGGGTGAGAAAAATAATCCTCCTGCTTTAGACTACAAAAGCTCAAGCGGGGTCTAAAACTGTGATTTTGAAGGCACATCAGCTTCTTACCAAGGGAGGAAACGACGTCTGCTCATTTCCATTCTCTCTCACCACTCCCATTAACTCCAGTAGCTCGATACTGGGCTGCAACAACAAAAATGGAAACCAACATTATCCCCCATGCAGAGCATGTAGCAGCCACATGTGGGAAGTGGAGGAGTTCTCATTTAAACTGCAGTAAATGAACGTGGTGACTTCGATACGAGTTAATCTGGCTTCATCAAAGCAGCAGAGAGGTTATGAGAATCCTGTTCCCGGTGACACATGGGGGTGTGTCGGGCAGCACCGGAGGAATCCGTGTTGAACCGGGAGGACAGGCAGCGGACACTGGATCTAACCCGACATGTTCTCCATCCAAACAGAGAAGGGGCTCCGTTACCAAACCTCTACGGTTATAATGTGGTGGGACACAGTTTGTGTCTGAGACCTGTGGAATCTCAGCTGCCTGTATCTATCCTGCAGTCGGAGCTTGCCTCTGGAACTTGGAATGAAAATTCCACTGTTTTCCCTAGTTTCTTCTGGCAAAGCAGGTGTTTCTCCGTTGCACAGCTCGCATTAATATTCCAGTTGTTAATATGAAGGTTGTGGATCACCTACCTGCCTCTTGTGGCCCGTCATGGTGAGAAGATCCTCAACGTTGATGCCACTTGCGATTAAAAACAGGCTTCATCCACCATTGTTGGACACCAGAACCTCAGATGCTCTCTGGTCCGACAGGAAAACCACATGAGGGCCCTACAGCGGGCCATAAGCAACTTCCGCGCTTGCTTCAGACGCCTTGTTGAATTACGAGGTAAGGAATGTGAAAAAGGCGACTCTACCTGTTGCTGCTGCCACTGCGGTCGTCTCTTGTAGCCTCCCACCTTTGTGCTCACGATGTGGTCATCGTGCTCTGAAACTAACGAAATAAGTGTCTCGTTGACGCGTCTCGCCGCAGCGACGGCGTGACCGTGCCGATCGTCAGGCGTAATGACCGGAATGCCCGATTCCTGCTGCCTCCTCCTCGGCGGGGCGCAGTGACACACGCCCGCCGCTAGAGGGAGGCAAACGGCGCTGCGTCAGCTGTGACTCACGTTTGGAGGAACCACGCTAACGCAGGCCTGTCCAAAATGAAATAAAAATAACCTTTCAGTGCGTGAAACCTTCAGCTGGGAGGCATTCTGAAGTTCTGGTCAAGACAGGCTGCGCATGTGTACGTTACACTTGCATATGGAGAGTCTGTGTTGCAAAGGATTGCTGTCTAAAAATCTGTATATTTCTAAAACCTAATGCACTACGAGTAAACCAACATGATTACTTTTATTCATTTCTGATTATTAAGTGATGTTTGGTTTTCATTTTCTACATTTCAAAATTAAATTTTGATTTTAAAAATGTCTGTTTTAAGTTATGTTTTCATCCGAGACATCCTTCCCTATAATTAGGTAGGGCTGGCCCTTGGTGTTTTTCCTTACTGTCATGCGCACAGTTGTGTGGATCTATTTCTGTCCCCTTTCACTAAGACCGTCAGAAAGAGAAAAACTAAAATGTTTATCGAGTGACCCTGGAATGGGTCTGTTATTAAAGACTTGGTCGAGGAGGGACACCCAAGAAGACCCATATGTCACAGATGAGAGCCCGAATAAAAAGGGGTCGCGATAATAAGCAGTTGTGTTTCTAGATGTTGCCACACCCCACAAGGAGGGGTGTAATAACAACTTTACCGGACTGTGCAAACCACTTGAAATGGAACAGGGGGAAGCTGCTGGTGTTGCTGCAGCGGACTCGGATGGAGGTGCAGGTAGCAGAAATGCAGGCAGGAGCAGGCACACAGCAAAATCGTGTGCTAAATTAACACCGGGGGTGTTAAATCCAACACTAGAACAATGTATATATGTGTCCACAAGTGTTAAATTAACACTTTGGAAAGCTTTCATTTTTATAACACTCTCACGGTGTGATTACGACACAGAAATGACTTTAAAATTAGCACTGGCTCGTGGTTATTTTACTCTCCACTGGTGTCAGTGCTATAAAATCAGACTACACTAGAGTAGATTTAGTAACACTCATGAGTGCTAAAATATTAACCCTGAGGGTGTGGAATGCTGTAACCAACCAATGCCCCCTCCAAATAATGTAGCGCCAATAACCTACAACCCAATGCCAACAGTTACAAAACACACAAGATGATAACTTGCAAAAATATGCCATAGTTTTAATTGCAAAGTAAAACGCCACGCTAACAATTAACAACAGTGAGTTCAGCATGAATTAATCATACAAAATCACAGTGTTGGACAATAGAGTCCCTCCTGGTCTCTGTTATAACTGATAAATGCTGAACTGATGAGTAAAATCCTTCCAACCACAGGGGCATCCGAACTATCACTTCATTCCTGTCTCAACAGCCAACTGTCAAATTCAAATTTAAAGCCACTGCATTTACTGCAAATGTGAGGTGGAAACATGCTTATAGTGCACTGATTTTTAAATTTGAAACTGCACTGATACATTTCGTCCATGTCAGTGGGAACTTGAGCTGGGTGAGGTGGGGGGGGGGGGGATTGAACCGCTACCAGGTGGTTAAATGAGCTGGCTATGGGGGAGACGCTAAGTGGGCTGCTGCCAGTCCAACCACCGCAGCATAAGTTCCAAAAGACTTACTATTATCAGTGTACCGGCCTACCGGTTTACGTGTTCGTGAGTAAAAGATAGACTCAGACAACCAAATCAAAGGATTTTAATATTTCCGCCTCTTGAAACAACCCGGAAATGAGCTCCTTTCTGATTGGCTGTCGGGTGTCACATATTAACCAATTAAATTGGTCGTATAGAAAATTAATTGTTAAGGAAAAATATTAATACAAAACTACTAGATGCAACCTTATAAGAAGCATTATCCTATAAAACCCGTTATAATTCCATTTGCTTCTTGGTTGGTACCATTTATTAGTAGTATTTAAACTGATAAACACCATACGGGACAGGTAATGTTTAGCTAGCACGTTTAGCTTAAGTTAGCTTCCTTCGGGTGACGCCGTAACGAATAAACCGTTTCTTCGCGGTCCTAAAACCTAAACACTTCCGTGCATCGTGCTCTGTCCCGGCTACACTCCGCTATTGGCCGCCGGTGTGGAGCCACTCCCCACCCAAACCTCCCTCTGGGACGCGTAGAAGTGATGCAGCAGTCTGGCTTCGGTGGGTGGAAGGAGGGCAGAGAGAGCCGCAGCTGCCAAGCAGGCTGATCCGTTAGCCGAGAGACGCCTCCGGGGGCAGACGGAGCCCTGGTGTCCGCGCAGGAATCCTCTGCCTGGGGACTTTCGGAACAACTTGAACAAGCCAAGATGCGTCGGATAACGGGAAAATCCGGAGACAGTTTAATTGAGATGAGCCCGTCGGGCTCTGGTGAGTATCTGCCAAACTGTCGGTTTAAAATTAGAAAAAGTTGCTGTTATGTCGTGTTTACTGGGAAGCAAATGACACGAACCTGGTGATCCACATGGGGATCGACCTTGTAACATGTTGCCATTCATTTCAGGGATGAACAGTGGATATAAGTCTCAGAATAGGCTGGTCGGTATGTATAATCACAGATCCAATTAATGTGGTGTCAGAATTAATGTAAAGTCTAAAGTGAATCTACAGTATGTAGAACCAGTTCATTACTGGTTTCCTCTGAGCCAAGGGTGACTCCCAACAGCTGGCCTTCCTGCTGGAAATACTCAGTCACTTGCTACAAATACCCACTTTTTCCCCCCCTTCGCCATCACAACGTGCCAATAATTCATTTGTTTCTTCTAAGTGTGCTCGTTTTAGCCACTTATGGTGCTGCTGAAGGAATCAGACTGATGTTCTCCAACAAAGCTCAACTGCATGAATCATTGTGAAAGTGTGCGTCACCTGCAGCCAACGGAGGACGGCGAGGCTGAGAGGGATCCTGACGGGGTTTGGAAACCATGGAGACGCTTGACTTTGGTGTACACAGGCTTTTCCAGACATTAGCAAATGTGACCCGTTTCTGTCTGGGGAACCAGCTGTAGTCTGTGTGTTCAATGTAAACATGGAGGCCACGTCAGATCAGTCAGGCTGCTGCTTTGGGATTATTCTTTTTGCTACATGTCACGATGAAAGTACACCTCAGCGTCATTGTACCAAATATTCCTTAGTGGAAATAAAAGTGATTTCTTTGGGCTGTGGTGGACGAGGGACAGATGCAACCTTGTGGCTTCCGCTGCGATCAGCTGCTCTTCCTTGAACAAAGCGCTAACTGTGGGAGATAAGTGGGAAACGTCTCCTGGCATCGCTCCGTTCAGTGTTTATTACGGCGCGCTACAACACTGCGTCCATCTGTGTGGAAATCTGCTCGGCTGCTTTCCACCAGAGCGGACTTATGTTCCTGCTTTGGAAGCGTTCCAAAGTTAAAACACCAACTTTATCGTGGAGACTAAAAAAGCGTTCGCTTTGATTTCAAACACCATTTATGAGACGAGTCGTGTTTGAAGGCGTCTTCCTTTGCTGTGTAAGTTTGTGTTGCGTCCTGACTAAATATAACCGGGAAGGTCATCAATTACAGGAGCTTTCTATTTAGGAGCCGAAGCACAGGCAGAGTTTCCTTTTCTCTGCATTGTAACCAGAAGTACAAGCTGTTGACTTTGACTCTTTCCACCTACAGTTATTTATTCTTTGCTTCATACGTTTGATAATGGTCCTCTCTTCATGCCCTGAATGGATCTGAATTTCCTCCACTATAGAATCGCTGTTACAGTCGAGGCGAGGCAGCTTTCAGTTTCACATCACCCTTTTTAAGTCGTGTTGTGCGTCCTGTGGGAGGGCCGCCACTAAAAGCTGCACAAATATAGACCGCGAGCTGTAACGGGCCAAGACTGTTTGGATCTCTCAGGGTTAAATAATTGCTTAATCGCTCTGATTAGGTCGTTAATAGCTGTGATTATGTTTTCCAGATGACATGAATGGCTACAACAACCATGAGTCATCAGGCACCGGATCGTTACAACAGGGACCACCAGAGGTAAACAAGTGCGCCAACACCCGACCTTCGTATCACCATGGTTACCTCGCATCGGTCAATCTGTAGTGTCTTGTCTGCAGTTAAGGTGAAGTCAGCATGACGGTGAAATGCTGCAGAGGGCTGTGCGTTAAAAAAAGAAATAGTATGTTAGAGGTTCTGCTGTGCTGCTAGAATAAAAAAAGGAATAAATCCTCATTAATAGCAGTAATATGTAGTCGTGCCTGTCAGAATAACTGCTGTTGGCAGGTCGCACGCCACTTGTGCAAACGTTGGAAATGATTTATTTCTAATTGTGTGTACTTAACACAAATAAGGGTTAACGAGGTTGTTACAAGTCCTAATTGTGTGTAATTGCCGTGATAGTTTCTCAGCAGGCAGACGTGTCGCGGCGTCACAGATGATCCACTCTGCTCTTGTTTCTCCTTTTCCTGAAAGTCTTTAACGCCTCGCGTGTGTGTAGAGACCTGTGAGTCTCTCTGCAGCAGCCTGGCCTCCGTGGCCTCCTCTGACCACAGCAGCACTCAGCAGGTCGACGCTCAGACGTTAGAGCAGATTGATGCCGTGACGGGGGTAAGACAACAGAGCGCATGATGCTCTCACACTGTGTGTTGTCTCAGGCTCACGCCGACGCCAAACCCGGACCTCCAGCCTGACTGTAGCACGCCCGCCTCGTGCAGTACTGGCGTTTCCTAATCCAGTATAATCTGAATGTGTAGTGCCTACCATCACGTGTCTGTGAGGTTACGTCGGTGGATTTGGCGAGACATTGCTGAATTTATTGTTTCATTTCCTCCCCAGCTGTGGAGAAGGCGGGCACTGTTCCTGAAGTTTCGTTCCAGGGTATGGCATGGTAAACAGGCTTGTGATGTGATGCTCCTTCGTGCAACCTCTGTTTGCCTGACGGCTGCTGCAGCGCTGATATTCTCCACTGGGATCAGATATCCAGCGAATCGCAGCTGAAATCAATACACATTAGTGGAGCCAGGCGATCTGGGTTTCTGGACAGAATGTTTCTTTTTCTGCGGCAGTAGTGGAACCTTGCTGGCATGGGCTGCGTGTTGATGCATTAATCATGGAAAGGCTATTATTTTTCTCGCTTGCTTTGTTCTCACCTTTGATAGTAATTCGCTTCATTGGAGAGAAAAACAACAGGTCTAATGGTTAAAAGACTGCACCCGCAGCAGCAGAGTCCCTCTAGGTCTGTTGGAGTTCACGCCCCAGTAATGAGTACGGCTGCAAAGGAAGTTACTGTTATGGCTAATGTGCAGTGGAAGAAAGCCTGAACTCTGACTGCTGGGACAGGCACATTAGCTGATCACATCAGGCAGGTTTAGGAGTCAGGCACCTCTGTAAATTGCCTCTGGAATGAGGGATGGAAGTGTGTGCTCTCTTCTCCAAAGAGCGACCAGATGAGGTCCGGATTTCTGCAGTGAACCAAGTGAATGTCATCTTCAGGACTAAACATTTTATCTAACTGTGTCTTTGTTTAATGAGCCTGTATTTGGAAAAACGAAGGTGAAATGAGCCACCGTGATTCATGCCCACATCATTCAGAAACACCCCTCCTTGAAAGCAGCCGCCTACTAATCTTCCCCGTGTTCTACATTAAGAATAAAGACATAAGTGTGTGTGAACACCCTGTAGTTAGGGGTTAGTTGGTCAATGTATGGAAGCCTAACCTTTACCAGCTTTCCTGAGGAGGAGCACATCCGAACAGATGCACAGATTCCTTATGTTTGGTGTATAATTACAGCAAATTAGAGAGTTTCAAAAGTAAATCTCCAGTTAAAGGGAGGACCAACCCTGCCACAGTCAGCCTGCTTCTGAGGCCGTCCAGACTGGTGGTTAGAAATTACATGTAACTGTAGAAGGGTTGAACACAAATCATAGTTCCAACAGTATGATCATTGCAAATAGGAGTGGTTTTGGGCGGAGAACCTCTCTGCAGCATTTTCTACCATTTTTTTTTAGAACGTGAATGAAGAACTGTTGCTTTCTGAGCCAGGTTTGCACCGTCACTGCTCCCCCACACCTCTTTGTAGCTCCTGTCAGACTAGCCAGCTAGCGTGCAGCATCTGTACTCGCTCCTGGAATCCTCCTCCCTGCAACTCTCTCGCCCTCCCTTCTGTGGATATCTGAGCAAGTGAGGGCTTGTCCGGGGATGAGAGCGGTCCGGACGGACCTCCTCTGGCCGTTAGCGACATCAGAGTGGAGGGAAAGTAGGAAGGAGCTTTCAGGTCTGGACTGTGCTCCCAGGAGAAAGTCCATTTTGCTCTCTCCATCTGCTGGCTTTTCTGCTGATGCATCACCATAACCATAAAGGGAGTGGGCCATGGAGGTAGAGTGCTCTTCCTATTTCCCCCTTCCCCTTGCTCTTTAATTCTTCAGGGATGATTATGTAGAGTGCGATAGTTCTGACCGATTGTGTCTTATTTTGCTGTAAACGTCTGAGTTGTCTGTCGGTCCAGTATGTTGCCCCTGTAATGCGGTGACAGAGGTTCGTAATATGTGGTTATTTTTAGCTTCCTGAGCAGCTGAGGCAGGACAGGCACTCATGCCTCTCTGTGCTCCCTCAGAACATTCCTGGATAGCCCCCTGACAGCTTTGGAACACTGGATTTTCTTAATCCTGAATTCTTTTTGCAACCAAAAAAAAGGGTAGATCCATCTACAGTGGATGTAAATAAGCAGAAAAATGGAGAAGGCCAGTGCTGCTATTGTCCCTGTGGTGGAGAGGGTGTTATTTATAGGTCTGAATTCTGAGGTTGCTCGTTAAATACACACGGAAGCTAAAATCTTTCATAGATTTCCAGAATGAGATTTTCATTTAGTTCTCTGCCTGTGGAAATGAGCAACATGGCAGCTCTTAGTCATGTTACAGTCACAGCTGATTCGTCCTTCTGGTGTGTCCTGTGTGCAGTGAATTTATACTGTGATAATCTGCTCCTTCACTTAAACATTCTTGGGGTTTTGCTGTGGTCCTCTGACATTTGCTGTAGTTTGAGCTGCAGTGCTGAGCGCATGCAAAGGCCGACTCTAATCAATTTATTTGATTAAATCTCCCCTCCTCTGATTGATCCCCTCATAGATCGACAAACAACAACACAGTAAAGACTCTGTGTTCTTCCGCGATGGCCGTCGCAGGGTCGATTTTGTCCTGTCCTACGTTGATGATAAAGACGGTGAAAGAAAACAGGTAAGAAAGAAGCTCACAATAATGTAACTTGTGATTTTCTAACTCTGGAGGTCACAGTGTGTGTTATCACCACAAGGACACGTTAGACAAACACTTATTTTAGGGTTGTGTCCGTAATCCTGCTGAGGAATTTCCTGAGAAGGTTATTTCTGCAGATAAACGTGCAGCCCTGAAGAGTTATCTGTCTGTTCTCGGGGGGGTTGGGACCGTTTTTACCACTGAGCTGTTAGATTCCAAATCTCTGCGTTACCACTGGGTAAAATGGAGATTCTCAGTCGACACTCGTTTATTTCCCCTGCAAAAAAAGGCAAAAACAATCAGCTAATGTGTGTTTTCCACACAGACTCACTTAAGTGATATTTTTACGACGTGAACCAAAAGTGCCCGACAGTATCCCAACATTATTCTGCTTCCACCCCATTTTCACGTCCGTCGGATGTCCTGAGCTGACTTTTATCTTACATCTTATATATAAACCCCGTTTCAGAAGCAGAAGCAGAAGCAGAAGCAGAAGCAGAAGCAGATTTATTGCCATTGTTCATGTAATACACAGTATTACACAAACTAGGAATTTGTCATGGAGTGACGCTGCGACATTCAACATAAAGAAGACCACACTAAAATAAGATAAATAAAATAAAATAAGACATATATACAGTATATACATAAATAGTAAGTGGTGAGAGGTAAGTGGTAAGAAATAGTGCAGGTCCATGCAGGAGTAATGTGATGTTCATGAGTCCGACTGGCTGCTGTACATGGTGCTTAGTGATAAGTCACTTGGTGTTCAGCAGCCTGATGGCAGAGGGGAAGAAGCTGTTCATGTAGCGGGAGGTTTTGGTCCAAATGGACCGTAGTCTCCTGCCTGAGGGGAGGGGGGGAAACAGTCCGTGACCAGGGTGGGAAGGGTCGGCCGTGATCCGACCTGCACACCTCCGGGTCCTGGAGATATACAGGTCCTGGATGGATGGAAGCCTGCAGCCCATCACCTTCTCGGCAGCGCGCACGACGCGCTGCAGCCTCAGTCTGTCCCTGACGGTGGCACCAGCATAGCACACGGTGATGGAGGAGGTGAGGATGGACTCGATGATGGCCGTATAGAACTGCGCCAACATCCTGGGAGGCAGTTTGAGCTTCCTCAGCTTCCGTAAGAAGAACATCCTTTGCTGGGCCTTCTTGATGAGGGAGCTGATGGTTGGCTCCCACTTAAGGTCCCGGGTGATGGTGGTGCCCAGGAAGCGGAAGGAGTCCGCGATGGTGATGGGGGAGTCCATGAGGGCAAGGGGGGGCAAAGGGGCTGTGACTTTCCTGAAGTCCACAATCATCTCCACTGTCTTCTGAGCGTTCAGCTGCAGGTTGTTGTGTCCGCACCAGGACACCAGTCGAGCCACCTCCCTCCTGTAGGCAGTCTCATCGCCATTGGAGATGAGCCCGATGAGGGTGGTGTCCTCCACAAACCTGATCAGTTTGACAGACTGGTGGCTTGAGGTGCAGCAGTTAGTGTACAGGGAGAAGAGGAGGGAGGGAAGGACACAGCCCTGGGGTGATCCAGTGCTGATGGTGACGGAGTCCGAGACAGTCTTCCCCAGCCGCACATACTGCCTCCGATCCGTCAGGAAGTGAGTGATCCACCTGCAGAGGGAGGCAGGCACACTAAGCTGGGACAGCTTGTCCTGTAGCAGAGCGGGGCGGATGGTGTTGAACGCAGAGCTGAAGTCCACGAACAGGATCCTCGCGTAGGTTCCCGGGGAGTCCAGATGCTGCAGGATGGAGTGAAGGGCCAGGTTGACCGCGTCGTCCACAGATCTGTTGGCTCTGTAGGCGAACTGCAGTGGGTCCAGGAGGGGGGTGGTGATGGACTTGAGGTGTGGCAGGGTCAGGCGCTCTAAGGACTTCATGACTACAGAGGTGAGCGCCACAGGTCTGTAGTCGTTAAGCCCAGTGATCCGTGGCTTCTTGGGGACAGGGACCATGGTTGAGGTTTTGAGGCAGGCTGGCACCTGGCACGACTCCAGGGAGGAGTTGAAGATGTCTGTGAAGACAGGAGTCAGCTCCTCTGCGCAGTGCCTCAGGGTGGAGGGAGACACGCCGTCCGGGCCAGGGGCCTTGCGCGATCACATTTGCATGTGATTGGCTGATTTTCCTTTGCAGATTTTGTTTGTGTTTCAATAGTGAAATAAGGGAACTACACTGACCGGTTCCTGGTGAAACCAACATTAAATATTCTTTCTGTTCTTATCTGGCTGTTCCTGAAGGAGAGGAGAAAAGTGTATGAAGCCAATCTGGAGAATGTTGGTCTGGAGCTAGAGACAGAAGACAAATCTGTAAGAACCACTTTATTCAGTTGATTCCTTCCCCCGAAGGAGAATTTAACCAGTTAGTTGTGCTCATCCTGTTGTTTTTCTCTCACCAGGAGTCAGAAGATGGAAAGACGTCTTTTGTGAAGATCCACGCTCCGTGGGAAGTGTTAGCCACATACGCAGACGTGCTGAAGATCAAAGTCCCGTTTAAGGTCAACGACATCCCCGACAACAAGGACACTCCCATGAACTGGCTGTCCACGCCCTTCCGTCTGCCGGATCACATCATGCACCCCGAGCCAGACTATTTCACTGCTCCCTTCAACAAGAGCAAGTCAGATTTCTTCCTCATCGACAACCAAGAGACCTTCTTCCCTCCGTCCACTCGCAACAGGATAGTAAGGATGTCGTACTTGCTTATCTTCGTTTGTGACCGTGACATGAGAACTTCCCGAGGAAAGTCGGACGATACGGGCTTGTGAATGCAGCCATATTTGTGTCTCTTCCCAGGTCTACTACATCCTGTCCCGCTGCTCTTACTTGAAGGACGAATGTCCCGATAAAGACAAGAAGGGAATCAAGCGGTTACTGAACAATGGCACCTACACCGCCGCCTTCCCGCTGCACGATGTGAGCGTCCTCTGCTGAACCTTTGTGTCTTTGAGTCTCTTTGTATCCTGTTCTGCAGATTGCAGCAGAAGGATGAATTTCCATTCTAAAGCCACATTAGAAGTTGTGAAACGTGTTGTTTCCTGTGTGCGTGCAGTCCAGATACTGGACACGATCACGGGACCCCAACTGTGAGAGCGAAAGATACAATCTCTACAAACACTGGGCCAGGTTCTTCTGCTTCTTCAAGGAGCAGCCCCTCGACCTTGTCAGGTGAGCGGCCAGCTGGTGTCTGGTGTGTCCATTTGGTCGCGAAATAGCTCGAATCCTTTTTCTTCAATAGGAAATATTATGGAGAGAAGATTGGGATTTACTTCGCATGGCTGGGATTCTACACAGAGATGCTCTTCTTTGCTGCCGTAGTTGGAACCATTTGTTTCATTTATGGATTCCTCACCTATGACGACAACCAGTGGAGGTGAGGTTCACCAGAACCAGCCTGTTCTGCTCGTTTTAGAGGTCCTTCTGTTCACAGAACCTTTCAAATTCCCCTTCAGTAAAGAAATCTGCAGCGAGGCCATTGGAGGCAACATTGTCATGTGTCCCCTGTGCGACAAAAAATGTGGCTACTGGAAACTTATCACGACATGTAACTCCTCGTGGGTGAGATATTCGGTCCTTATAACTGACCTGGCACTTAATTATTTGGCGCTCAGTGTCATCTGTGATCATTTTTTTTTACCTCACTGTTCTTCCTACAGCAATCACACCTCTTTGACAATGTGGCAACGGTATTTTTTGCCATTTTCATGGGGATTTGGGGTGAGTAAAATGTTTAAAACCTCCTGTTTTTGTATTTCTATGCCCGTGCGCCCTCTAGTGGGAGCTAACCTGAACAACAACTGACATTTTTATTAAGACATTAAAATTGGGTGAACAGTTTAACCATATATGGTATGATGTTTACAGTGACACTGTTCTTGGAGTTCTGGAAGAGGCGGCAGGCTCGTCTTGAGTACGAGTGGGACCTGGTTGACTTCGAGGAGGAGCAACAGCAGCTGCAACTTCGACCAGAATACGAAACCAAGTGCAGCAAGCGAAAGTTGAACCGGATCACCCAGGTGTCTGTGTGCTTAGGAAACACTGAAATGATGTCTTGAATTGCTGCTCTAGGTGGTATCTGCTTTATTGGATGCAATCATCCTTTAGTTCACTTCCCCATATGAAACTGGTTTAAATAGAAACAAGGAAGCTTGAGGGAGAAAAACAGTTATGATAGTTTTGATCACATCCAACCATCTTTAGGAGGAGGAGTGGATACTTGACAGGACTACGTCAGATCTAATGGGGAAATGTCTCCTTTGCTGGCTCACTGTGGTACTCTGGGTAAGAGTAGCACGTAACCGGGAATGCCACATTAGTGAGGAAGCAGTGTGGTTGGCGTGAATAACAGCGACTGGAGCATGGCGAGCAACAAGACGCTGGGTTTGAGGAAAGGGAGTGACGGGCCACAGCGCCCCTTGGCCTCACATGTAGAGAACACTGCTGGCCTTTTAGCTAGCGCGACCCTCTCAGGATGTAACACAGACTGACTCGTTTTCATGCCTTTGCTTGCCTGTGGTTTAGGAAATGGAGCCCTACTTACCCGTAACAAGCAAGTGTGCACGCTTATGTCTGTCGGGA
Source organism: Takifugu flavidus (assembly GCF_003711565.1). Classification (NCBI taxonomy): domain Eukaryota; kingdom Metazoa; phylum Chordata; class Actinopteri; order Tetraodontiformes; family Tetraodontidae; genus Takifugu; species Takifugu flavidus. The sequence continues at coordinate 8,562,221 of NC_079532.1, forward strand.
GCCACCGTCCTGTTCTGGGTGAGCATTTGTACCAAATCATCTGCATTTTTGCAACATTTTGCAGCACACACAGTTGTTCCCAGCCGTCAGCTGATTTCCAGAACCCTTAAAACTTAAAAAGCAGAACATGAACACTCAAATGTTGCACTTCCTGTAAAGAACTGAGACCGATATTTGTTTCTATACGCCAGAGCCCATTCTTACCATGGATAATCTGGTTTTTAGCCTTTATTGATCCAGCGTCAGCGTCCTGCAGCCCCCTTAAAGCATGACATCACATCTGTGTGGACAATAATACATCCTAACTGTGCATCTGAGTGTGTGTTTGTTGTGTGTGTTTGTCTTTGTTGTGTGAATTGCTGTACGTGTCTCATTTTATGCTGCTACCGTTTGTCTCCGTCCCAAAGATCTCATTGATCATTGCCTGCATCATCGGGGTGATAGCGTACCGCCTGGCGGTGTACGCAGCCTTCGCCAGCATCATGAAGGACAGTCCCACCGCTCACCTGCAGGTGGTGGGACCCTTAATCACGCCTCAACTGGCCACCTCTGTCACCGCCTCCTGCATCAACTTTGTCATCATCATGATTCTCAACCTCATGTATGAGAAAGTAGCCATCTGGATCACTGACATGGGTGAGGGCCAAAGAGGAACTAGTGGATTCATCAGTTCCTCAAACTGTCCTTGGACTGGGAAACTCCTGAGTTGTCTTTTTAATTGTTTTTGTGTTTTTCAGAAATTCCCAAGACCCACCTGGAGTATGAGAACAAGCTAACAGTGAAGATGTTCCTCTTTCAGTTTGTCAACTACTACTCCTCCTGCTTCTATGTGGCCTTCTTCAAGGGCAAGTTTGTCGGATACCCCGGCAAATACATTTACATGTTTGGCGAGTGGAGCAAACTGAGGAATGAAGAGGTGCCAGATATCACCATATTACCCTCTTTAATTTGCTGCAGGCAATTAAAGCCAAGTTGTGTCTTGCTTGGTTCCTCATGCTTCCTCTGTTTTAACATCCAGTGCGACCCTGGTGGCTGTCTGATTGAGCTGACCACCCAGTTGGTGATCGTGATGACTGGGAAGCAGGTGTGGGGGAACATCCAGGAGGCTCTGGTCCCGTAAGTATTCCAACCCAGCATTCATTTTAAACAGCTTGTAAAAGATTAGAACTGGATTATACTTTTATAGCTGTGATTCAGCTACTCTTGAACATTTAGAAGATGTCTTGTGGCCAGAGTTTACGTGTGTTGAATGCTCTGTGCTCTACTGCCCCCTTGTGGCCTGTGAGGTGGTTGAGGAACTGGTGGGGGAGTAGAAAGGCTCGAAGCCACCCTGAGAGTCTGTACAGCCGCTGGGAACAGGACTATGACCTACAGGTCTTTGGACAGCTGGGCCTCTTCCAAGAGTACCTGGAAATGGGTAAATACTGAGAACGCAGACGTTCCAGAGCCCAGCTCGTGCACGGAGCTGTAATAAATGCAACATGTAACTGACCTTTTTCCCTTATTGATGTTCCAGTGATCCAGTTTGGCTTCATCACTCTGTTTGTCGCCTCCTTCCCGTTGGCACCTCTGCTGGCGCTGTTCAACAACATTATCGAGGTTCGAGTTGACTCCTGGAAGCTCACCACTCAGTTCAGGCGTCCCGTGGCAGCAAAGGCCCACAGCATTGGTGCCTGGCAGGAGATCCTCAATGGGATGGCCATTCTCTCTGTCGTCACCAACGTAGGTGCACGTTAACACCCGTGATGTACCCAGAGTCACCCGGCTTTAATGAATCCTCACTTCCTGTTTTCCAGGCCTTCATCGTGGCCTTCACCTCAGACATGATCCCCCGACTGGTCTACATGTACGCGTACCAGCCAGATGGAGAGATGAACATGAAAGGCTACATTAACAACAGTCTGTCTGTGTTTAACATCTCGCAATTCCCCGAGGCCAACAGTCCTGAGGATGGAGAGAACCCTTTCTGGTTCAACAGCTCCATCACAACGTGCAGGTGTGATCACAATCCTGCCTGTTATAGATGTCTCTGTTAATATGCAAAGATACGGACATGACGTCAGCTCAGGTGGTTAAAAGCCTTTAACGGAACATTATTTATGTATCGGTCATGTTAATCCTGTGGCATTAGGCGTATAACTCAGAGACACTGTGGATTTATTTCCGATGTTTTTTTTGTTCTATTCCCTTGTAGGTATCGTGATTACCGCTATCCTCCCGGACACCAGAAGCAGTACACCCACACCATGCAGTTCTGGCACATTCTGGCTGCCAAGCTGGCCTTCATCATCATCATGGAGGTAAAAACAAGGCTGCCTCCAGCAGCACGATGATTCATCTCCCTGACTTTTACATAATCTTCCTCAAGGCCTCGGCGGCCAGTTAAAGCCAACCTTCTTCCTTTCAGCACGTCGTGTTCCTGGTGAAGTTCTTTGTGGCCTGGATGATTCCCGACGTTCCCTCAGATGTGAGGGCTCGGATAAAGAGAGAGCGCTACCTGGTCCAGGAGTATCTCCACGACTACGAGGTGGAGAGGCTGAAGAACCAGCTCAGCCAAAACGCAAACGACTGTACCTGCGCGCCGATGATCTACCCGTCTCTACCCAAACACGAGGTGCTCTCCGAGTGCCTCTAGCCCACCTGGATCCTGGAGGAGGCCTGTTCTGTCCCCATCGACCGTTTGTGTAGCGCCTGTACTCTCCTCTCTCCTCCTAATCCGCCGACAGTGGACGTGCACACGGGCCAAAGAGCAAGTGCCGTGCATGCTGATTGGTGAGGCACATGTATGCTAAACGCTGTCTGATATTTATCGCTTTGTTGCTGACGATAAGAGAGGAAAACACACTGTCTGAGAACAGATTTACTCTGGGTTTATTACCAAAGTGCTACTAGAGTCCAAAATCAGAGGCCTTCATTTATATCTCAGCGAAGTGCTGCTGCTTTAGGAAGCCTCGTCTACTTGATTCAAACTTCCACTTGAACACGCTTTGCTGTTGCGTTTCTGTCTTTACCGTTGCTGCGGCGACCGTGACCTCACAGTTGCAGCTAAAAATCTGAATTTGAAGTAGGTTTTTTTTTTAACTAAGGAAACTGTGAGTGTGTTCTGGAGCAGGAACCCCCTCGGAGCGGCTCGTGCGCCTCTTTACTAACAGGTCGGAGCCAACGGGAGCCTCTTTCTGCTAAACCGTGCACGTTGCGTCACACAAAGCGCCTCAGCCGTCGCTCCAGTGGACGAACCAATGACTCTGCTGGGTCTTTTTGCACGAAAGCACTTAATGAAAGTACCAAAACTATCCGGCGTGTTGCCGCGGCGCAGAATCCCTGTTCTGAATTCTACGTTCTGCTTCACAGTTGTACTTTTTGTTGTATGAAGGGTGATTTATGTGGAAGGATCGGTTTTCCAGCCAACTCGCCTGTCGCTCAGGCAACCTAAGCGCTCTGGAATCGCACAGGTTAGATGTCACCTGACAGATGTTGGACTGTTACTCAGATAAACTCGTGCCTGAACTCTATGCATTTCTCTGTACATCTCTGTGCTTCTCTAGAGCATATTTCTAATGACTTTATTATTTGTACCGTGTTCTGTCATGTTGGTTTTTCCTTGTATCTTTGTGAGGAAAAGATCCGCACAAATGCAGTTTATTAGTAGTATTAATATATAGTTCTAGCTTGTAAAAGCAGTAAAGTTTCCCACATCTAGTTACTTTAATTCTTGATTATTTTTACTTTATGTTCCATATCTAAATCTGTATTGTAAACATGGACAAAACTCTAAAATAAAATTATCAGTGAGTCATTTATTTTTGGATCTTTGGCTCATTTTTAAAAACTGTTGCTTCAAAACAGGAAATCTGCTCAAATATCTATCTATCTATCTATCTGTCTATCTGTCTATCTGTCTATCTGTCTATCTATCTATCTATCTATCTATCTATCTATCTATCTATCTATCTATCTATCTATCTATCTATCTATCTATCTATCGTTACGCAACAGTGCCTCTCTGCGGCTGACTGCGTCTCCACATGCCTAATTTACATATTTCTCAGCACTTTATGCGCATAAAATACAAAATCCTCCGGGTTCAAACGATAAGATAAAATGGGAAAAATACAAAGTATGATTTTGAAGTTTTGGATAAATGCTGAAGGTCCGACTGGAGCTGAGAAATAACCGGATGTGGGAGCGGGTGCGGGCGGGGGTGGCGGCTTTGTGCGCGCTGCGGTCATTTAAGTGTTCCATAAACCTGGATTTATTCATCTCTTTTGGCTCATTGTTAACATTCTTTGTATTCTTTGATGCGGATTGATGAAGGTTAATATTCTACCTTATTTTCGGACAGATATTGAGGCGAGACGGCGGCGGAGGGAGGAGCCGCTGACAGGTAGGTGAGCCGTCCGCGATGAGGATGATGAAGGTGATGCTCAAACCTCCGGCTGCTGCCTCACCAGAGATCTTCCCCTCAGATTAAACACGCACCTCCTGGAGATTTCTTGGTATTCTCCTTTATTCCAAAGAGCAGCGCAGAAACAAGTTTGGTTAGTTTTGCGGTGGCGGGCTGGATGCTGAAAATGGAGCTGCGTGGATTAACAGTGCGCAAGGCAGGAGCGGACTTATTTGAGCGCTTTTTTGTGACTGTGAAACCAGCCCATTCGGACTGAACGAGATTCCTCTCTATCTCCATTTTCTGCCTCGTCTTTTTCCGGACATCGAGGAGGTTTTCTGCCTCAAGCAGCGGGGCGCCACGCAGGGATTGATGCCTTTACAGTATGCACATTAATCCATCGGCGCTGTAGAGATTTGGAAAATTATTTGGATCATGGATTCGGGAAAGGAAAAAGCTTTGCCCACCAGCAAAGAGGGATTAAAACAAATTGCAGGAAAGGCCCTGGGTAACCTGTACAGGTAAGATGGATCATTTCTGACTCTTTTTAAGGATCGAACATATAAAATAGCATCTTATTAACAGCACACATGAAACGTGCATCGCCTTTAAATGTGCACATTATTGAGCAGCGGTGAATCCGGGAGGGAAATCTTTTTCTTTGGGAGATGAATCAGGATGCAGAGACGTGTGTCCCGAATATTTAAGGATCAGATATTTCCCAGGAGGACGGGTTCCCCCCTCCACCAACAGCTGAGGGTGTTTTTTTTTAATTATTAATGAAACAGAGCGAGTCGTGACACAAGGTCGGAGCATATCTATTACCTCGTGTATCCATCTGTATTAATCCGGAATCGATGGACTTGGAATCGGACGTCAGTTTTCTTCATAAAAATAGTAAAATAAATGATTTAGATTAGGGGGATTTCAAAACTGGATGAAAACGTGGAGCGAGGTGGCGGTTTAGGCCTCTGCGTTTTAGTTGTAGTTCCAGCAAATTAAATGACAAATTTGTTTCATATCACATTCTGCCTAATCGTGTATTATTTTTTTTAACAATAATTTAAAAAAAAAAAAACCAAATGTGAACACGTCCGCAAAAAAGAAGGTCCGCGGCACATTTAATTCGTTTATATTTTTCTACCAAATCGCGTAAAATAAAAATTCCAGGCTGCAGAAACGTGACTCAATCCCGGGAAAAATCTGTCCGATCCATAAGGTGAAGCCTTGCAGGCCTGCCATTGCTGTGAGGAGGCCCGCGCGATTTCTTTATTTAACTCTTAAATTACCCCTCCATTTCTTTGCTGGCCCCTCCGTTTTATCCGGGCAGAATTTAGGATTTTAATAAAACCACACGAGGCGAAATCTCGCAACGAGGATTTTGACTTTTGCTGCAATGCGGTATTAAGGTGTTTTTCCCCCTCCTGCTTCAGCATCGATCCTTTCTGTGGTTGGAACGTGGAGAACGGAAGCAAATCGCGCAGGTCTGTTTTAAAGGAAGGACGCAGGATTTTGGAGGGTCAAGGCCAAAAAAAAAAAAAAAAAAAAAATCCAGATGGAAACAAGGCCTGGCGAGCTTGTGAAGATGAGAAATCCCACCCTTAAACGTGGAAATAATCTAGAAAAGCCATTTAACTCACACAGATGGGGTTTTAAATCCCCTTCCAGCATCATTTTTGGGTTCTTTTCACCCCAGTTTTCCTTTACAACAGCTGAATCTGCAGGATATAAGGATGATGTGAAAGGATGTTAAGTGATATATCGGCTTGTCGCAGGCGTCTGGAGAAGAAGCAGCAGACAGGTGAGGCCATCGAGCTGACGGAGGATGGGAGACCCAAGGCGGACCAGGAGCGCAGGGCGCCCCTGTGCGACTGCACCTGCTTCGGGCTGCCGCGCAGATACATCATCGCCATGCTGAGCGGCATCGGCTTCTGCATCTCCTTCGGTATCCGGTGTAACCTGGGCGTGGCCATCGTCAGCATGGTCAACAACAGCACCATCCACCAAAACGGCAAGATCATCATCAAAGAGGTGCCCGCAGACCCCGCCCCCTTTCACGCCGCCCCATGTGGAGCGCGTTAAAAATACACGTTAAGATACAAAAGGGGGGTTGTTTTCAACGCAGGGGCTGATTTTCTAGGTTAAGTCACCATGGATGTTCTGTGGCGCTTGAGTTTACAGGCTGACATGTTCTTGTTCTGCATAAAATGTGGAAAAAAAAAAAAGCACTTTTGTTTGTTTGGAAGAAAGCGAAATTCAACTGGGACCCGGAGACAGTGGGGATGATTCACGGCTCCTTCTTCTGGGGATACATCGTGACTCAGATTCCAGGAGGTTATATATCATCCAGACTGGCTGCAAACAGGTAACAGCGATGGGCTGGAATAAACACACAAACCGGCATAAAACAGAAATGATGGGTTTCTCTGCAGTTTCCATTTTCCACGTGAACGTGGACGTTTTAATATCCAGGATGGATGTCAGTCTTCTGGCTTTGAGGGAAGCAGAGCGACCTCACAGCAGATAAACCGGGGATTTGGCTGACACCCGCAGGCGTGCCTCCTCGTGTTAATGAGCTCCCGGGGGACCACCGTATCCAATCCTTTATGTTCAGAGGCATGGCAACCGCATCAGCCCGAACCCCTGAAACTCAGCTCTGTGCAATGATCACAATACGATTCCGACGGCCGCGCCGCCTCTTTAGCGAGGAATTTCACTAACAGCTGATTAGCGGCTCCGATGAGACAGGAGTAGCAGGGGTGGGCACGCAGCAGGACGGGGGGGGGGGGGGGACGCACCCTCCAGCCGTTTAGGCCTGAGAAGCGCATCTACGTCTGCTTTTCTTTTAATGAGCAAAATGGAGTCTGAAGACGGCGTGAATCTTTGAAGGGGGCCGTCGTTGCCAGGTCAGCTGAGCCCGCTGACGCCTTCTGCTGCCCGTCCTGCTCGCCAGTCCAATTACAGCCTGTTTTCAAATAGGTTTGCAGACCATTTTGCCCACTTTTGACGCCACCAACCACAGAGAAGGGTTTTAAAATAAATATATGACTTCTGGGTGAATAGAAGGGTTTCTTAGGAAGGTGATCTGGTGCGATAATCCCAACTCCTTGTTTCCACAGAGTGTTTGGTGCTGCCATCCTGCTGACGTCCACGTTGAACATGTTCATCCCCTCTGCTGCCCGGGCCCATTATGGCTGCGTCATCTTTGTCAGGATATTACAAGGGCTGGTGGAGGTATTTCAAACACGATAGCGAGCAGCAACCTTCCCTTTTGCTGCAGATTTTTTCTGAAGAACCCTTCCCCAAACAGGCGAGCGCAGGGTGTGTTTAGCCGGCCCTGAGCGGCGTGTTCAGGTAGAACCAGGCAGAACAAAAGGGCTGAAAAGCACTCGATGCGGCCGGCTCCCACAGCTCATCCGAATGGAAAAGATTCCAGAGAGGGCCGCTATTATCAGACTGAAGGTCGTCCTCTTTTGTTGTGTTGCTTGCCGACGCTTCAATGGCAGCTCGCCGAGGGAGGGGGCGAGACGAGGCCCGCGCTCGGCACCCCTCGGCTTATTACTGCAAATTAAACATTAACATTTCAGGGTGTTGCCAGCCGCAGTTCCCTGCAATCTCTGTCTATCAATAGTTGATTGTATGCCACTTAGCGCGTAATGAAGATTTAATGGGAGCAATTCAGGGTTTTTTTGTCTGGAGAGGCTCGGCGGCCGGCTCAAATCTGCGGGACTCACACCTGACCCATTAGTCTCACTTAGAAAAGGTCAGAGACGACGTTTTCCAGTTTGTTACTTATTAACAACAATTTGTCTTCGCGCGCGTCCTGGAAATTGGATCACGTCGCTTCAGTGGTGCAGGAAAGCTCCCGCTGACGGTCTTCTCCCCGCAGGGGGTGACCTATCCCGCCTGCCACGGGATCTGGAGCAAATGGGCGCCGCCGCTGGAGAGGAGCCGCCTGGCCACCATCTCCTTCTGCGGTACGAAATCAAGAGTGGTGTCGAATTAGCATCTTTCTGCTCGCCCCATTACATCACGCACAGCATCACAGCGGCGGCGATGCTCTGGTTAACAAGCCGGATCGGCGTGTTTTGTGTGGTTCAGGGTCGTATGCCGGTGCGGTGATAGCCATGCCGCTGGCTGGGATCCTGGTCCAGTACACGGGGTGGTCGTCGGTCTTCTACGTGTACGGTGAGTCCCTCTCTCGCCGCACTGACTTTATTTAAACAACTCAAACCGAAGGAGGAGAATCAATGCGATCTCTTGCAAATGGGATTCTGGGGCAATAAATTGTACCCATTAGTCAAATCAATACGCTCAGGAGTTCCTCTGCCCCGGTGTGACCGATGGCTGGTGGCCAGTGTTAACGCGCCTTAAACGGGTTTTAAAGAGTTCCGGCCGATTCAGCATTTACTTGCGTCGAACACCTGAGGAAGGGCGTGTGTTGAACACGCACATTTCATTAGACGTTAGCCACACGTCTCTGGTTCCTGAAGGCCCTGCTCCTTCTGCTCAGGGTGCTTTGGGATCATCTGGTACGTGTTCTGGGTGTTAACGTCCTACAATAGCCCGGCGGAGCACCCGACCATCACGGACGAGGAGCGGCGTTACATCGAGGAGAGCATCGGTGAAAGCGCCCAGCTGATGGGTGCGATGGAGGTGAGTTCTCGGTCCGGACCTCCCTGCGGCCCCGCCCACTCTCAGCTTCCCATTGAGCCACTTCTTTGATCTTTTTGACAGAAATTCAAGACCCCCTGGAGGAAGTTCTTCTCCTCAATGCCAGTCTATGCAATCATCGTGGCCAACTTCTGCAGGAGCTGGACCTTCTACCTGCTCCTCATCAGCCAGCCAGCCTACTTTGAGGAAGTGTTTGGCTTTGAAATCAGCAAGGTAAAGAACAGCAGCTCTCTTCTTCAGATAACAGCTAAAATCTGTTGGGTTTGGTGTTTCGTATCAGCCGTGAAGGCTGTTAGTGGTTCAGACCTCGCTGTTATTTGCTTAAGGGAAAAGGCCGTTTGCAGCAGCGATTTTGACATATATCTATAATTAAATGGGGTGTGAATTTAAAATATGTATTTTTAAAAGCATAAAAGCTCTGCCTTGAATTTCCTGCCGCGCAAAGAACGAGATTTCACTCTTTCCTTTTGACTGGTGATTGAGCCAGTTTGGAGGCCGTAAATCGGCCTCGGGGTCGAGCGCCCTGTGAGTCCCTGCTCAGATGAGTGAGGGCTGAAAAACGAGTGGGTCAGAGACGGAAACCATCTCTTTTCTCAGGTCGGTATGTTGTCGGCGCTCCCCCACCTGGTCATGACCATCATCGTGCCCCTGGGAGGCCAGTTGGCGGACTACCTGAGGAGCCACAACATCATGTCCACCACCATGGTCCGCAAAATCATGAACTGTGGAGGTGAGCCTTCAACCGGGCCTCAGGGAGCCATCATTAGATTCTGAGTCTGCCCTCCTTCACCCGGCTCTCTTTTAGGCTTTGGAATGGAGGCCACTCTGCTACTGGTGGTCGGTTATTCTCACAGTAAGGGGGTGGCCATCTCCTTCTTAGTCCTGGCGGTGGGTTTTAGCGGCTTTGCAATATCAGGTGAGTCTTTAGACGTTCTGGTTGAAATGTCAAAACCTCGGGTCTGAACTGAATATTGGCTTTTTGGTGGCTGCAGGTTTCAACGTCAACCACTTAGACATCGCGCCTCGCTACGCCAGCATCCTGATGGGCATCTCCAACGGCGTGGGCACCCTGTCCGGGATGGTGTGCCCTCTGATAGTGGGGGCCATGACCAAGAACAAGGTGAGTCCTTCCCGGTCCAACGGGGACCTGTCGGCTCAGCTCCTGGACACGTCGGACACAGCTGGTGGACGCACACTGACCACGCCTGGTATTTTTGTCCGTAGACCCGGGAAGAGTGGCAGTACGTCTTCCTCATCGCCTCGCTGGTGCATTACGGGGGTGTGGTGTTTTATGGGATCTTTGCATCCGGGGAGAAGCAGCCTTGGGCCGACCCTGAGGAGACCAGCGAGGAGAAGTGCGGCTTCATCGACGAGGACGAGCTGGCCGAAGAGACGGGCGACATCACGCAGGGCTACGGCGCCATGGGCGGCCCGGCTAAGAGCTACGGGGCCACCTCGCAGCTGAACGGCGGCTGGGTTCAGGACTGGGATAAGACGGAGGAGTACGTGCAGGAGCCGGCTGGAAAGATGTATTCCGAGCGTGGCTACTCTTAAACCAGGCCCCGGTGAGTCTGCCGGCCAGAGACAGACTCCCCATCGCCGATAGCACAAACACCCATCGATCTAGATGTTTCAAATCCATCCGAGAAAAAAAAAACGTAAAAGAATTGCTAGTTTCAAAAAGCCAGTGTAGAGAAATAGTTCATCGCAATGCAGAACAATCCTGTGCCATCCGTACGCGTCCCTCATCAAACCGGCCGCCCGGCTGAAGGCCTGAACGCCGCTCACGTACCTGAGCGACACGAGCCCGACGCCGCCGCGGCCGACCGTCACATTTGTTCCTTTGACGCCGATGATTGCACTGAGTATCGTAAAACAAGGTTCTTTTCCGTTCCTCGGACGTGTTTTCTGTACTGTACGAACCGTTTCCGTGAGCCCGTTGTGGATTTGTGTCATCCCATCGATATAAAAGGCCATATTTTTAATGGACAGTACCTTTTCAGGGAGACGTCTGCTTGCAAAAAAAAGGGCCCCGTTCTCCGGCGGGGGCCCGTGTAACACTATGACAAAAAAAAAAAGGCGCGAGTGAGGTGGAACTGCAGAGTTTTCTCGTGTGTTTGTTGCATGATCAGTGTTTCGGATGCAGCCGCCTCACACCCAGTGGTTAGTCCCCATTCAGCCTGCCGCTTCCTCCTTAGGTAATCGTCATTCTAGCTACTATAGACGAACTTTCATGATCGGGTTTCAGTCGTGAGGTGAGTCGAGTCAACAACAAAAAAATAAAAAAAGAGAGAAAAAAAAAAAGCTTTTGAAAGGCAATCGCCAAGAGACATTGTTTATTGATGTTTGGTGTGCACTGCAATAAATTCCGTGTACCAGCCGCCACCATCACGTTCTGTTCTGTGAGGTAACATTGGCTTGCTGTATCTAACTGTAACTGTTTTGGAGTCACGTGATGATTAAGGTGCGCCTTTTGACCGATCCGCTAGCGTCTGGAGAGGCCCGGCGGCCCACGCAGCGGCGTTTGGACGGCGAGGAATGCAGTACTGTATACGAACAACCAAGATTTCCTTTTTTTTTTCTCTTTCTTTCTTTGTGATCTTTCGGTGTTTTCTGGGTTGTTCTCACTGTCACAAAAAAAAGTACTTTATTGACACTTTGATATCGTCACGTTGGAGTGGACCACATGAATAATCACTCTCTCACCTTGACTTTATTTGCCATTGAACATTTTCTGAATTTGTTGTATTAAATCTGCAAGATGTTTAAGATATAATATATCTTTATCTATATCTATATAGACATATATACAATATGAAATATATATAGAAGAATGATCAAAAGATGCTACTATGGCTTTGTGCCCAAAGTTCATGTAAACCAGATAAATGTGATTTTATGGCTTCTAATATTGTGTTTAATGAAGAGGTATGTTGATGTCAAAAGTGTTATAAAAATACTCATTTTATAAAACAAACTACACGTCGCAGTCTCGTATGCGTGTTTTTTAATTATCTGTGTTGATCGGAGCACCGTCCGGAGGTTACTGGTCCTCAGAGGATGGAAAGAGAATAACCAGTTAAACACTTTCTCCTGTCAGAGTCGCGTGTCTCCTGCTCGGTGCAGGATCCTCATTAGTAAATCAATGCTCGGGGTCTCTGGGGTGTGAAGATTGGACGACGCTGCTCAGGTAATTGGAGAAAAGAAGCACCCCTGCACTCCGTCGTCTGTCTTCCCTGTTTTAATACGCAGCATTCAAGCTGCTGCAGAGGTCTCGGAAACGCTTCCGACGCTGCTTCTCACACCTGTCTGTAACACCTGAGGAAGGTTGGAACAAAGTCGCACGTTGGCCGCGAGAAATGGCGGGACAATAATATGGAATTACAGGTGTGCCGTCGTGAGTGAGACTCTCTCAGCAGTGTAGCGTGCAGCAGACTCGGCCATTGACCAGCTCGCTGGTTCAAATCGAATCACGAGGCGGATCAATACGGCGTGACTCTGGAGTATTGAGAGAAACAAAACGCTGATGAAATTCTGAATTTAAAATGAACGCTGGTAACGGGAGAAGGTCACGCTGCCTTTGGAGGAATCGATATAATGTGGGAAAATTAGCAGCAGTGCATACTGTGGTGATTTACAGTTACCAGGGAGTTAACACCTACGGTTGTTCCCATTTTAGTGTTTAGCTCAGTCTCAAAACAAGCCCAATTTAACCAAAAGCGACCGTGAAACGATGGTTCATTCATAAAAAGAAAGCTGCAGATACCTACCAAGGAGACTGTATTTGGTTCGCACAAGAACAATACAAATGGAAGCATTGAATTGTGGGTAAAGTGAGAGGAGAAAAGAGCGAAGTGTAATTTACACTCCTGAAGGGACAGACTGCAGCACATCAGCAAGATGCTTAATAATTCAGGACAACATGGCGTCCATTCCCCCTCCCGGCAAGTGTGTGTGTGTGTGTGTGTGTGTGTTCAGGTTGGAACGATCACATGTTACAATCAGAACGTCTCACTCCATCACAGGCGGAGTTTACAGGCGGCCATGAAATGCTTTTCTCCCTGAGAGAAGCGAGGAGCGTGTTTGGGTGGAGGTGGAGGTGGAGGTGAACACGCTGGAGGAATCGATCTCACGTGCAGAGGCTGTTGAGCGACGTGTCGGACTTTGTGTTGACTGACACGTCGATGGCAGAGGAAGCGGCTCCGCGTCCGATTATCAGGCGGGAAGCGAAGCCATGAGGGCGGCCGCCTGCTTCCCCGCGCTCCTGTTAATGTGACAGGAAACACAATCGTGTCACCAGCTGCGTGGAGCGTGTTTGCTCGTGCCTAACCAGGCGGGGAGGTCACGGCTGTCGGACCTGTCGGCGCCCCCCCTAATTGGAGGCGAGCCGGAGCCGGCGTCCGTGCACAGAGGTGCAGAGTCTCCCAGCTTCCACCTGCTTCTGAGGCGCATCCTCACAGCATCTCGGAGACGCTGGTGGTTGAAGGATGGAGACGGGGGGGGGGGCGGGGGGTCCGTGCGTGGGGCAGGTGCACTTTGGCTCCTGGGGGACTGTAATGGGATGAAGCCCACCAAGAATGAGTGTTTGATGACGGGGTTGCCCTCCTCCCCTGGGACCCCCGCCTGCATGCAATTGTTCCGCGCTCCCTTCTGTCTGCAGACTGATCCCGCCACGCTGTCGGCCAAACATCCCATAATTTCCCATCTAAGATTCAACTCCCTAATTTTAAAAGATGCTGTAATTACAATGCAGGTTTTCAGAGGAGGGGTGGAGTAATTACAGTTTTATGACACCCTCTGGCTCAATCTTACACTGTCTCCGGGCAATTTAATTTATAACCCCCCCCCTTCCCGAATGGCTTTATTAATGGAGAACCGACACCCCTGAATCAGTCTCTCCCCCATAATAACATTACATGTGTCAGCGCCACACATGTGTGACTAAATCCATTAAAAAGATGTCCCGGCCTTACCCCCCCCCCCCCTTTAAATCAACAAAACCCTCCTTTTTGTGTTGTGCAAATGGTGAGTAAAACACCTTGTTTTTGGTTGCTTTCATTCAACCAATTATGTTTTATTTCAGCAACAGTGACACCATGAGTGTGAGTAAGTGTGTGTGTGTGTGTGGGGGGGGGGGGGGCTTGTATTTTACGAGCCTTCATACCTGGACTGAAAATTACATCTTCCACCATCAGAGAAAACGAGAATGCTTTACGGGATTGAGCTGCTCGGGCTTCCCACAGTTGTGTGTGCAGTAATCTATCACAGGACCCTCCACGTCCCCTCCCCCCTCTTATCACGGCTTCATATCCTCCTCTCTCTTATCAGGCTCGTGTCAAACATAAAAGATTCCGCTCGATAACCTCAGCAACGGCCGCCGCCGCCTTTTCTTTGGAGTCTGGTTGAAATTAGGATGAAAACATCCTACATTTATCGTCTGGCTATTGTTTTGTTTTTTTTGGGGGGGGGTTAAATATTTACAGAGATCTAATCTTTGTTTTTGTTGGTGCAGCTCTTTTGTCCCAGACAAGATGGCGGTATTTTACTGACATCAACTGCAGTTCTGACATGTCAAGACTCTCGTTTGTCTTCTCCAATCATAATAAATCATCAGTCTCTCCCCTCAGGAGCCCCCCCCCCCCCCCTTGATGGAGGGGCCTTGTAGAGAGGGACACAGGTGTGTTGAGGGGCCCTCCTGCCTCTGAGGACAGTCAGGGGCCAGCCTGAAAGGGTTTAGGCACGTGCCAAGGGAGGGCTCTAAGCCCCCCTCCCCTCCTCTCTCTCTCACACACACACACACACACACACACACACACACACACACACACACACACGCCCCACCCCTCAGAGGACTCCCTATTCACACCACCAGATGGAGGCTGGATCAGAGTTTTAATGAATGCTATCCTTCAACCAAAGCCTTCAGAAGCAGCAGAGCACCGGGCGACCCCGGCACGCCTGAGCGCCGTTTGTTACCTCGCACTGACGCAAACAATAAACCAGGCGGAAAGGCGACAACCAGGGGAAACACAGCAAGGTCTGCAACTTTAGGAGGCCAAAGTGCTGGACTGCACGTCCTTAAACGACCGGGTAATTCTTCTACAGCAGTCGAGCCCTCACATTCGCTCTCATCACACTGGCAACATTTGCAGCCTGTTTCTTCCTCCAGAATGTGACATAATTGGACTCTTTTTAGGTGATTTTCCATCTAACAATACACACAATCCAGCGCTGAACACAGATGCTTTAGGTTTGAGTATCTTTTGGTAAGAAAAAGACAAAACCATCCATTTTCAAGATCTCAGGACAGGGCTGAAGGAATAAGACTGGAATAAATGCACGAGACTAAAGCGCCACTTTCTTTACACACTAATCGTCACCTCAGCTGCTAACTCACTCCGACTGGTGTGAAAAAGGGCGAGAAACCAAAAGGGAGAAAAAAAAGACTTAGACCAAAACGATTAAACCTCCATGTTGAACGAGTGAAGCTCCAGCTGAAACTGAGCAGAAAAATGGGATTAATCTGTCAAATAAACTGTTATTTTAGCTCAAACGTCTCACTCTGAGTCTCTGCATCATAAATTGGATGCGGTTGACAACCTCTCCGGCACCGCTGGTTTCCACCCAGCCCGATGCATATGTTCTTTATTGGCTGGAAATAAATTGCTTGTGTACGAGCCGCCCTCTACTCAGTGACCCCCGTCCGTTTCTAGGGGAATTGCCTCCACTGGTGAGTTAAATGAGCCGTAGCCTTGTTGGTGTTTCCCTCCGCGCAGCAGGCCGCGCTCTAATCTGCTGTCTGCCACTGTTATGTCACACAGCAGCCATTGTGCGCCGTCGGGCTGGAAGACGCCTGGGACGCTCCCTCGCCACGGCGGGCTCTGACACGTGTGGAGCGGCAGCCGGTGGACCTTTAAAAAACGTTACGTTCAGTCCGAGGAGACGACAAAAGTGGCAGATGGTGACGAAGCTGGGATGAGTTTAGGTGTGGAAATGATGCGTATAGATTTTAAATTTCAACCTGAAATGATTCCACACTAATAACCACCGTCGTAGCACCGACCAAATGGACACCGGAATATTTTGGAATGATCTGCAGACACTAATTCATTCATCTGCTTCCGCCATCTGTCCCGATCCTGAGGGCTGCAGAGATAAAAGCTTTACTCCCGATATTTAAACGATCCAGACAAGTGAAGCTCTCAGGAACTCTGTCAAACACAATTTTATTCATCATATGCAAAAACTGTTCCCGATATCCTTAAAAATGGGAAACATTTTAGCCGATTGTCCCTCTTCTTAATGCGGACAGAAGATCCCCCCACACGCTCAGACCTCTGACATCAAAATCCCCATCTGAACATTTCAGAGCATTCAGCTCTTGTTCGACATTGTCTCTGAGTCCAGGGTGGAGCTCCAACAAGGTCAGAAAGTGCTCGACAAGTCTCGGAAAGGACACGGTCTGGCTGGTGTGGACCCACTCCCCTTCGTCCACGCTATACTCCATACCGGAGGCCCAGCATTTCAGCACAGCATAGTACGAGTCTCTAAATTTCTGGTGTGCTTTTGCCAGGTCTCTGAGCAGGGTAGTGGGCAGCGTGGAGCACATGTGCTGCAGCTCCCTGTGTGGTTTCTGGAGCCAATCCAGGAGAAAATCCTGGGATGCAGTTTGCATCTGTGACTTTGGCGATGTCAGCAAAGCCGCCGCCACGGCCAGATAGAAGCGTCCCGCTGCTCCCTCACATCCCTGGAGGACAGAGTCTAAAAAGTGCTCTGCCGGCTGGACGTCACTGTCCTGGGTCAGCAGAGCATCCAGCCTCTGCATCAGCACCAGCCCCAGGACCTCAGCATCAGCACCACATGGCGAGGAGTCGGGGAACACACCCAGGACCGTGCATGCAGATTTGCATTGAATGATGCCACTGCAGAGTCCAGCCAACTCGTTGTGGGGGAAGAGAGCCAGGCTTTTAGGGTCGAACAGTAGCTTTAAGAGGTCTATGGGGAGCTCGGGGTTGTTCATCAGACCAACAAGCAACAGGTGCTGACACCGGGAGAGGTCCGACAGGGAAACGCCCTCATACCCAGGAAAAACAGTCTGCAATCTCCCATTTGTGTGCAGCAGCTGCTCCTCCAGATCCCTCCTCATCGTGGCGTGATTGTGAACCTTGGAGTGCAGTTGTTGGCAGTAGCGGGCCCAGTGAAAGGCTCGGGACAGACGCGACGCGTCCCACCGCTTCACCGCGTCGCTGTGCGCCGCCACGGCTAACAGCTCCGCCGCGTTCGCCACGTTCTGCAGCACCGCCTCCATCCGGCTCGCCACGTCCCGGTTCTGAACCTCGCTGGTACACAACCACTGTGAAGGACAAGCAGAAACTGGACGTAAATTTCCCCTTTAGCCGAAAGTATCCTTTCACCGTTAAGCCGAACTAGATTCGGTGCTACCTGTTAGCTGCACCTTATGGCAATAATTGCTCAATATGACTTCCGGTATCACATTCTTCTCATCGGACGGAGTCAGACGTAACACAAACGGAGTCCAGAGTAACATAAAAATGAATTAAATCAGAACTTTGTTATTTGAGTGGCTTTGCGAGCTTTGCTTTACGTTTTCCGTATTGCTTCTGCGCATGCGTGCAACGGAAACCGCTGTTGTTTCAAAATAAAAGCCTCACACATTTGAACCATCTACCTTTATTTTCATGCTCTAAGCAAACCTGCACATCATGGTGGACTGGGATTGCTTTTTCCTGCTATGATAATCCTTTAAAATGTTTTATTTTTTTTAAATCGTTTCAACTAAAGAGTTTTTAAAAGTACCTCCCTTCATTGACGATGAATCTTTAAGTCTCTTAGCAAGTTAGCAGAGATAGTGACTAGGTTGCGTGTGATCTGTTGCGACTGTTTGCGCTTGCAAATAAAAGGTGCGAGATTAAAATTAAAACCAGAAATGGCATTTCCTGGCAATGGCAAGAGGAGAGGAGGGAGGCACAGCTCACAGGCTCAAACTTCCCTCCCATCATCAGCATGATCATGAGTGAGGGTAAACGTGCGTGCGTCTGTGTGCAGTCCAATCCCTGTGCAAGTGCGCAGTGAGAAAGACCTCCCCAGTTCACATTGGCTCGATGTTTTTGGAGCCCAACCTGTGGGTCTGTGCACCGCTGCGAAAAGCATGAAAACTGGGATCTGGCAGCAGAGAGGACGAGCGAGAGGAAGGCGCACCGACGAGCTGAACCCTCAGGGTGAGCGCAGTTGTTGCCCCTATACACCTACACAATTCTTAACACTTTACCACTCATTACGGCTTTGGGTGCCTTTATTTTTAGACTTTGGCTGTGGTTCTAACGAAGTGAACATTGCTTTACTGTCTAACCAGAGGGTCGCGCGCTTTGCAAGTAGTGCTGCAGCTTATTTAAAAGGAATCATCGGGAAATCTTACCACTTTCTTCAAAATTAATGTGTGATTATTCCTCTTTTCGTACCCTCTCATGTGACCATGACTGAAGAAAAAACCCCTTTCTTCCCGGTAATTGGGTTACATTAAATGACTTGTTTGTTGTGGCCCATCAGACAGCCATCCTTTATTGGCAGACTGTCAGGACGTCTGAGTCCTTGGGTTCTGATCCCTCATCATTTTTGGTGCTTAAAGAGGCCAAATGCACAGTCAAGATGATTTACTGACAACACAGTCATGCTGAGCGCCTGTGTTCAAATCTGTTGGAGGAGAAAAGCGCTGAGATCAGTGCGGGTCAACAGGACAGAGGCACTCTTGTTTCAGGAAGAGAAATTCCCAACTATTTTTCTCTCCTTGAGCAACGAGCTGCCAACGGAGGCCGACAACAACAGCTCTGACTAGACAGATTTATCATTTGCAACATTTCTAAAGCCACGCTCGAATTCGGTGTCAGACTCCCAATAAGGCTGATGAATCGTCATCGGGGCGACGCAGCGGAAGGTGAGTGGACGTCCCGGGACAGGGCCTGTGTGGCGGGAGGTGGCGGCGACGCCGAGAGTTTGGCCTGTGTATGTTGACAGCAGAGAATTGTGCGCTCCCTTCAGGGAATTCTTCAGTTTTATAGAATTTGAGATATGGTGTTTCCACAGGAATGTGAGGCCATGTCATGCGTGCAGTGAGTGAAAGATGATTGACCTCTTTCATGTGCTATTTAATGCAACAGTTGTGTGTAACAGGGGTGGCTGGGCTGGCGTGAGCGGCTCCTGGACTGGGAGCACTCGGCCCACTGCCCCGGTTCTGTCTGTCAGCCTCCGCCACATTGGATGTGGGAATGTTGCACTTGCTTGTGAGCGTTGAGATCCAGAGCGCTCAGATTCCTCACATTGTGCTGCACTCCTCCGGTATTCACATGAGATTCGAGCCCTCACAATGTGAAAACGCACTTTAAAACGCACCTTCTTGGGAACAAAAGGTGTCAAACATCCATATTTGGACACAAAGAAAGAAAATTAAAAGTTCCAACAGGGGGCAAATGAAGAAAGACAGACGGGTTTAATCGATCCAACTCGGCCAACCTGAATCCTGCTCCGTTCTGTCTTGCAGTTGCTCTTTGAGCCTGTTGTAGCGTCGGCTCGGTTATTAGCTTCTCATGGATTGACGTGTGTCCGTGCTTTGGTTGCGCCTCACATCTGGTGCCCAGTCGTGGCCCACTTGTCTCCACATTGAATCCACTAATGAAGCGGCACAGAGGAGAGCAGCGCATCACTGGAGAAGAGAAGGAAACCTCTCAATTACTCAGGCCTTCGCTCACAGATCTGAGTCTGAATGTCTGTTACTTCCCCCCCGTCAGTAGAGTCCACTGCAGCGGTGACCGGTTGGGATCGATCTCGAGTGTGTGACAGACTGATGGCAGCTTCATCTGAATGAGCTCTTTGTCTAGACTGTGGGATAGATCTCATACTGTAGCCTTCCTGACTCCCCCGAAGGTATCGAAAGGGGCATCGGGGTCCGCGCGAACGTCTGCTGTCATCAGCGGACTGTGATCAGAACCAGGAACTGAACCCCCTCTCTGTTCCATCTGGGAAGTTTGTAATGAATCCCCCTAAAAAAGTATTCCTTTCCCTTGTTTAAGCTTCACACTCCTCATAGAACAGAGCAGTGGTGGCCCAAAGCCTACAGAGGCGCTCTTGTGACACAAGGTTGGTGGTTTGACTCCCCAAACGTCCCTCCTTTATGAGCCCCGGGCCCTGCTGAGGGTTGGCTTAAATGCATAGATTTGATCCCAACAGTCTAATAAAAACAAAGCGACTGGACCTTTAGGTCTCTTTTGTCTGTTTTAATCACATTGTTAATGTTATGATATGAAACTATTTGATGTACGTGCACACATGTCGACTGTGGAACGGTTTCATATATTAGCTTCCTGCTTCCTGCATCCGCCTCCCCCAGTTGTGAGTTCAGCTGTCAGTAATGCTGCTTCGGCCCATCCAATTGACACCAGACACCTAATTTACCTCAAGCAAGTAAGAATTGATGGGATCTAGTGGCGAGAAATGCCGACTGAAGAGAACAAATACGTGTCCTCAACCCCCTCATTTCAAACAGCTGGAAATCCTTCAGTAGCTCCCTGTTATGCCTGCAGCGACGAGCATTTCCAGCCCAAGTTTGTAGAGTTTCATCTATTTTATGCACAGGAACTTATATATCCATGGGCTTTATGCATATATTAGAATAACATTGGAATTAATACTAGTTTGCTTTTTAGCCAGACTGTCCACTTTGGGCTACTGTAGAAACAACGCTCTCTAGAAACAATTAATTTCTGATTAATTTATGTAGATTTGTATTTTACTCTCATTAATCTGCACGAATGACCTCCAGTTTCAATGCTTCACTACTCCAGCCAGACGTTCTCTCTTACAGACTAGGAAGATCAGCAAACATATCCGTAATAAAGTTTCTTTTATCCTCGCCGCAGACATAGCCTGGCAACGCCCAACGGCACAAACACACTATCATTGTTAAGACAACAGGGCATATTATGGTGTGTGGTGTATTTATTGCTTTGATCTGCACCAGTTCCACTGTCAAAGCCGTGTGGCACCTGTCTGCTCGCTGCTCCCACAGGCGGTCATTAGGGAACCATGTGCAGCTCCCTGAGCCCCAAACACCCGGGTGTCCCCGGCCTGACGGACATGCAGCAGTACCACCAGTGGCTGGCCAGTCGGCACGAGGCCAGCCTGCTCCCCATGAAGGAAGATCTCGCCCTGTGGCTCACGAACATTCTGGGTAAGCCGGGTCTTCATCTGTAACATCGGTTCTGTTCCACTTGTCCTATAATGTGTAAAGGTTGCCAGGTTCTGTGGTAGAATAGCTGCCATTGCACCTTTCGCACAGATTTTGCCGACCTCGCTCACATTTACAAGGTCCTGAAGCTGCTTTATTCAACACGTGCTCCCAGAAATAACTTGAAAATGAAAAATGTCCCCACAGCTCTGCTGTTAAATAGAGCGTAGCTGACCTAAACACCCCCGCAGGAGACTGGAATCAATCTGGACCTCATTACAAACTGCTTTAAAGTCACCTGGATCTGGCAGAGTTTCAACACTCGTACAAGCTTCCACAGATTTGCCCTTAATTGAATAATGGCCTTTGTTCTCGATTAACGTGGGGTCGGCGGAGGGAACATCGCCGCTCATTTGGAGTGTGGCTGTGGTTTCCTGTGTTGCACTTATTTGAATTCAGCTGGATGTGTGAGGTAAAAACCGCGCGTCTAACCCGAGACGGCCTCAGCACTGTTATCTGTCGGCCTGTTTACCCTGGAACCAGCTGGAGAGGACTCAAACCGGACCTTCAAACCACAGCGGCAGCAGTAAATCCTGAAGCAGCTCGAGGCTGTCCTCTCCCAGAGCGATCAGAGGGACGCTGCTCCTCTGCTGCGCGGCGTTAAATAGGTGGGCGGAGCCACGCCAGGCCTCCGCCGCTGCTCAGTACTGTAGAGTGACCGGTGGTGTCACTGAGATGGGAAGTTGGAGGGACCGGATCATTTGTTGGGTTTGACTCCAAGTATTTCCACAAAAGCCCAGCAGAATTTGTTTTCCCCGCGTAGAAGAAGCGTGATGGAGGGTACGAGGATCTAAGTGTTTCTCAAGATTGCAATCTCTTTTCTGGGCTCCGCTGCAACATTTGGAACTTATTAAAGGTTGCACCCCCAAAACCCCTCCTCTTATAAGAAACAGAAAGGGGATTTTTTTTTTTTAACCTTCTCTCCAGTTTCTTTCCACAGACACCCCCTGCCACCAACTCCTATTTCACAATGATCTAACTGAGAAGGAATGGTCCTCTGGAACTCAGTCAACTGGACACCACATGTGATCACTGAGCTACCTCTGCAAATGGGCTAATCAGGAATTCCTGCACCATGTCCCGCTTTTACGTGGCTTTGTCTTTGCCACCCTTTGGTTTACTATCCGACACACACACACACCCCCAGCTCCCCCCGATTTATGTTGTAATAGTCGAACGCTTGGCTCCAGCTGAGAGGCCTGAACGCTGCACAAGCCAAGAAAAATCAGTCAGGCGTTCTGTGCCAGCGAAACTGTGTCGGCTTCAGCATCTCAAAGGGAATAGGCTGGAATTTATATTATATTTCCTGATGCATATTTTCAAAAATGAGCCCTTTATTGTTGAGTTTATGCGCCTCTTTATGTATTCCCCTGGTCAGGTCTGGAAATCACCTCCGAGACCTTCATGGAGCGCTTAGACAACGGCTTCCTGTTGTGCCAGCTGGCTGAGACACTGCAGGAGAGGTTCAGGCAAAACAACGGAAGTAAGGTATGGACAGAGCTGAGGACCGGCACCAAACATTCACCCGGTCCGTGCTAAGGTGTCCCGAAACCATCGGACCCAGATCTATTAAATCACTAAGACGAATCTGTGAAAGGTGCCCCAGTTTCAGAAGCAGCTCACAGTGGGTAAGACTGGGGGAAGGGCTCTGTGGGCTTCAGCAGCATGAAAAATAATAATAAGACTGGCAAGGACGCATGAAGCGTGGGGCCCCACGTCTCCTGTGAGGACTCGCAGACGTGCCTTGAACATGAGGCGTTCGTGCTTCTCACGAGTCAAAGGTACAACGTGTGAGATGCTCAAGTAAAGTCATGTATGTTCAAAAAGGATTTATTTTATTAAGTATTGGTAAGCTGGGAGCATAAAAGCTAACCTCTCAATGAGCATATTCTGTGTTTTGCTTGTTGGATCAGCTAATCATGTGATTAATGAACTTCCAAGTTGTGAACCGACTAGCCTCAAGCATCCTGTCCAATGCTGTTCTTTAGCTTTAGAAACGTTTAGCTTAGCATGAGCGACAACAGGTTGCCAATAAAGGAAACATTGCTACAGAGTCACGTTTCCATCCAGAGGAAATGTGGGATAAGAAGACTCCTTTGTTGACTTGTTAGTATAAGTTTTGAGCAATAGCTTCGCTGATAAGACTCGATCTCCTGATCTCAGTGTGAGCGTCGCTAAACAGAAGCCCGGTTCAATAAATGTGCACAAAGGAGTTGAAATAAACGGCAGAAGAGGCCGACTGGGAAGCTTTACCTTTACTGTAACATCGCCTTTTGAAATAAGAAGCTGCTTATGACAGCAGCAATGTGGCAGCTATTATTTATCTTTGATTTCAAGGTAATTCAACAACAAGAAGGATCCCAGAAAAGTCTGAAGCGCTGCCTGGAAAGAAAAGAAATATACCCACAAAAGCCTGCGTGTTTCCAGCATGAGCTCATCGCACCTTTCTCATTGCACAGACGCACATATCCTGTATGAAACCACAGCAAAGTGTATAAATCTCCCTGGGCAGGCCTTTGGGGGGGGCTGAAAAACCCCCATAAGCATGTCATTTGATCCCAAATCATTGGAGGGCTGGTAAAACAGTGCC
The DNA here is from genome assembly GCF_003711565.1 of Takifugu flavidus. Lineage (NCBI taxonomy): Eukaryota > Metazoa > Chordata > Actinopteri > Tetraodontiformes > Tetraodontidae > Takifugu > Takifugu flavidus. The sequence continues at coordinate 8,586,167 of NC_079532.1, forward strand.
GGTTTTCTTCTCCACCATCTCCCATATTGATCTGTGTGGAAAAGGTCCTTGATCCTGCGTTGAAACCAGAGCCTCAACAGATGGAAAAGAAATCAGGGCAGATTAAAACTGCGCAGCTCCGTATTTTGATAGAAACTCTGGAGGTTGGGCAGCGCGAGCCAACCTGGTAGACGGGGTTTGAGACACTCTTCAGCTCACGTCATTTTCCCGCAACACCAGGTGGAGACATGTGCTGACCTCTCCGTGTCTCTTCCAGAGCGTCCCCTATCGCAGGATTCCGTGCCGACAGAGCGCTCCCTCCGGTTCCTTCTTCGCACGAGACAACACGGCTAATTTCCTGGCCTGGTGCCGTAAAGTCGGAGTCGGAGAAATGTGTCTGTTCGAATCGGAGGACTTAGGTGAGTCTGGACCTCTGAGAAGTAAGAAGAGGTGAATACGAAGCGGGTCAAAGTGATTTCCTAGGAATAAACGCTCAAGTACACATGTGATTACTGCCTTTAATGTTCATTATGAACGACTGTCATCCTAAAAAAAGCTGAATTCTGACGTTGATTTGGACTCTGATGCCGAGGCCCCAGATTCCAGAGCTCCCCTGGATGTTGGGATTGAGCAGGTAGTTCCAGTCAGGGTCCTCCCTCCTTCGCTCCACCTTTGGAGGCTCCGTCTCCGAGAGCCGGAGGGAAAGTGGGCCAACGCTACGCAAATGTGCTCCTGAGGGGGCTTTGATTTGTCTTTGTTCTGGGGCCCGGCGGATCAGAATTCAGCGATCAGGTGATCAGAACGCGGCCCTCCCGGGCAGAACATTCACACGTGCCTGTTGAATCATCGCCAAGTGATTAAATCAAGACAAGTTTCAGAAACTGAGCGAACGCCGACGTGTGATCACACGAGAACAGAGGAGACGCTTTGTGCTGACACCTTTCTTTGTTCTCTGTTTCTCCCCCTTCCCCTTCCTCCTCTGGACGGATTTATCAGTTCAGCCGTTGGTGTAACCACACCAGGTTAGCAGTCACGCGGTGCCGAGTCGTCTGTAGTGCATGCTGTGCTGCCTGTGTCATCACGTCATCGTAGATGTTTATTAGCAACTGGACTGAGCCACATTTGTCGCTTGTGTCATTTGATCATCACTCATCGCCTGTTAGCGTAGCTGGATAATAAGGCCGCGTTATCCATAACGGCGCTGTCATTTCCTGACGTGAAACCCCTGATCTCTTCCTGCAGTTCTTCATAAGCAGCCGCGAGAGGTCTGCCTGTGTCTGTTAGAGCTGGGGAGGATAGCGTCACGGTATGACCCCGTTTCTCCTCATCACAGTTCACGTGTCCTTTTTCCTTCGCCGGGTTGTTTCAGAAATAGTCTCAAATCTCCTGTGGGCGCAGGACACATTTGATAATCTGGTTGGTGCTTTGAAAGCTTTTCTCGTGCTATTTTCCTTGCATAGGTACAACGTGGAGCCTCCGGGTCTTATTAAGTTGGAAAAAGAGATTGAGCAGGAGGAGAGAGCCCCTCAGCCGCCTCCATCACCTGTATCCACAGCTCAGCCCCACCCTCCGTCTCCCTCGGCTTTGCCCGCACCGTCTCCAGCTGCAGCCAAAATCACCCCCAGCAGGAAGAGCACAGGGAAGCTGCTGGACGAGGCCGTACGTCAGCGCACGACCCCCGCACGTGCATTCAGTGTGGGGTGGACACGTCCCTGAAACTGTCTCTGTCACGCAGGTGCGGCACATCGCAGACGACCCCCCGTGCCGATGTCTGAACAAGTTCTGTGTGGAACGACAGTCGCAGGGACGTTATCGTGTTGGGGAGAAGATGCTTTTTATCAGGGTGAGTCAGGACGGTTGATTAAAGCACAACGCTTCCTCCTTTAAAGCGATAGAAAGCGGCGAGTCGGCGTCACGCGTGATGCACAGCGACCGCTCGGACAGTATTTAGCCAACGTTGATCATACAGTCGCGATAGTATTCGAAACGCTTTTACTGAGTGGAGGGATAAAAGGCGGCGGGGAGAGATAAATGAAAGCTAACGAGGATTACAGAAGTAGCACTGGACGCTCTTGGGATCCTGTTACTTGGCAACAACCAGGTTTCACACCTCCAAGAATGTGATTTGTTATGTTGGGAGGGTGCGCGCGTGTGGATACACGTGGTTGGGCGCCCCCTGTCGGCAGGCCGTGGTGCTGGCAAGGGTTTGCGTCTGATCACAACACACTGTCCTTTGTGTTTTACAGCTTCTGTCCCGAGTCAACGTTGACTATATTTGGCACCATATGAGCAGAAACAGACAGTAGATGTACAAACCAAAAATGCACACGTGATCGTGCGTGTTGGGCTGAAACCACCAGTCTTTGCTGCGAAAGCGCCTTAATTAAAATTCCTCTCCACCAGCAGCTGTTTCCAATGAAAAAGCAGGAATATTAGCGAGGCCGGGTCGTTGCTGCGCGCAGCCCTGGTGCGAGGGCAACAATGGCTCGCAGCACACACGCGAATCCCCTCCACAATTATCTGCACATGCCTGAGAGTGACCTTCCCAGCTCCTGGAATAAAGGAGCCGGAGAGTCACCTCGTGGTGTTTGTGCAGAGCCTCGTCCGAGTTCAGCCTCAGGCCTCGGTCCTCCTCCGCCCAGCTGGGCCTCAACAAGGGTCGTGTCCCAAAGCAGCGTGATTGAAACCCGTCAGAGTGTCCATTAAAGTGCTCAGTCCCAAAGCCTGGAGGCCTGGTGCTGGGGATTGGGAGCAGAGCCCCACCAGTGTCCCCGTGATCGATTCTCTTAAGAAGCTTATAAATGTTGAACGTTATGTTGCCGAAGGGCACGACGCCTCATAACTGCCCAGATGGATGACGGGACGGCTGCATGCGATGGTTCGCCCTGTTCTTGATCAAACGGCTCCATTCAGCATGTTTCTAAAGATAAACACATTTCTTGTTGATGTGATTTTGAGAATAACTAACAACCGCGTCATTCTGAATCCTTTTCATTAAGCTGTCAAACACGTTCCAACTCAGTGAGACACCTGTACCAGGAATAGGTCACAGTTTTGGTCCTCGGTGGGAGTGCAGCCAAATCTCATACTGCGGCCTGCCACCAGGGGGCGAAAGAGTTTCCAAACTTCCTTTTTCCAGGCAGTTAAAAGTGTGATATTTAATCTGATTATGGGATGCTTTCATAAAGCATTTCCCTCCCAGGACATCAGACGGCCTGAAATCCATCTGTAACCTCTGACATCAAAGCCAAACAAAACTCCTAATTCACTTCCTGAAGATCAAAGCATGAGAGGATGAGTGATGTTAATCCATCTGAAGGCTGAGGGCGACTCTGTAATCTGCAGATGCTGCACAACAAGCACGTGATGGTGCGCGTGGGCGGCGGATGGGAGACCTTCGAGAGCTACCTGCTCAAACACGACCCCTGCCGCATGCTCCAGTTCTCCCGGGTGGAGGGAAAGACGTCCCCCGGCGGAGGCAGCAGGCCCCCCACCCTCAAAGAGATCAGCCCGGACGGCTACCTGGTGGTGGCTGCGCACTACCGGGGCAAGAAGTGAGCGCAGAGACTGTTACCGTGGTGATGGAGGAGGAAAGAGCTGTTTTCATACAACTGCACCAGTTTTGAAGAAATGCTCCGACATGACGGGTTAAAGAGAAACTAGGCTTTCTTTGTCTTCGGTGAGTTTTAAAAGCAATGACCATGTTTAGGACACGTTTGTCAGCCCTCTTCTACCCCTGGATGTTGATGCTTAATGTCACATTATTACAACATTTTCGTACTTTTCCTCCAAAGAAAAGCAAAAACTCAGATTGTGAACGCAGCCGAACCAAATCCCAGCCGGAAAATGGGACTTCTGTTCTTTTTTTGTTTAGAAAATAGTGTGCTTAGTTTTAGATGAATGTTGCGTTGTATTTTTTTTTCATCCTATTGCAGAATTATTGCCATTCAGCAGAAAAAGCAGCAGCAGGTCGTTCTCTTGCTTAGTGTAAACTGATGCTGCCGCCCTCTAGTGGACATGCGATGAACTGCACCCTGCAGCCCGGAAAATGTACATGTGCATCTAATCGCTCTTTTTAGATGTAAATTTTCAATAAAAAAAAGTGTAGAAATGACCTGGAATGACTCAAAAACACACACGAATCCGAAAGAGACAAAGTTTATTTATTGTGTAACCTTGGCAGGATTTCCTGGTCCCTAAATGATCGCGAGCACCAGAAGCTTCAGAGAAATGCAGGCGGCTTCGGCAAACCTGAGCAGGCAAACTGTGCAAAGAGCTGCTTCAACACATCCTAGTTTGATATTTATATTAAAATATAAAGCAGGCATGATATAAGATTATAGTCACGTCAGCGCACAAACACATCAAAGCGTGGATGAAATGAACGGCGGCCGGTCCGAACCCAACGTTGCCTTGAACGCAACACGCCACAGCACCGTTTTACACAGGTGAGCAGCTCCCGACCGATCGATGATAAAACTTGTGACATCACCGACATCTACCCCCCCCCCCCCCACACACACACACACACACCACAGGTTCAGAGCACCTCGACCACCTGCCGTCTGTGCTGCCAGCCAGTAAATACCAGTCAAAGGGAGACGAGTGGGACCCTACAGGAAGCGTGTGGAGCTTGTGGTTATTCGTGTGACATCACAAACGTGAGGAAGATGAAGCCACCAGGACTCAGACTCTTCGGGTTCTGCCTGGACCACGTCTGCAGGTTTATTTACTTATTTAAAACGGAAAGCGGGTCAAACATCCTCCAGCAATACTTCATCTTCATCCACACTCCAGCGCCGCTGCTCGGACCTTCAGCCCACCTGCCACTGGGGAGGAGAGAGGAGACGCCCGACTGGTTAAACCGGTTTGCTGGGGACTCTTGAGAGTCATGTGACCCACCTTCAACCCGCCGCCCCCCGACGCAGAGGTGGTCACCGCCTGCTTCTCAATCTCCTCCTGCTTCTTCCTTTTCCTCTCAACTGCTTCTGGGTTTTTAACCCCCCTGTATGTTGTCTAGGAGAGAACAGGCACATGATCAGGCGCCAGGAGGGAGCGCCGACGCTTCTTTTTAAAGCGGACGTGCATGCGTTACTGGGGGAGAGGGGGGAAGACGCTCAGAGCAGGGTGCAGCAAGGGGGGGGGGGTAACGGAGACAAACCTCGGTGCAGCTAACTGCAGCCTGACTGTGGGTTAGAGCCTTTTACTGGGGGGGTTAAGGGTGTGGTCTGCCTGGGGGGGGGTGTTGTCGGGGATTTGATGCTGAAAACAGTGACTTGGCAGCAGAAACGTGGGTCAGCCGAGCCGGGAGCCGACAGTTTTCATTCTGGTCCGCGTCTACTCACCTCAGAACAACTTTAGCATGGCTCTTACGGTAATGAATGTGGCTTTTCTGTACGATAAAAACATCCCTCAACATGACAGAATGTGCATCCGCCCCGAGTCGGGCGTTAAAGTGTCACAAGGCTGCGATGTTACACACTCCAGGCAAAGACACCGGACATTTCTTTTTACTCTTAACATTGCAGGGGGGCTCCCAGAGGTCCGAACGCCTCGCAGAGAACATTTCAGATGTTAAGTTGCATGAAGGTTCGAAAACAATGACAAAATGGGTGATACGTACTCTGTGTGTGGGTGTGCGTGCACAGGGGGGGATTTTTTTTAGAATCGACAAAATAGGGCATTCTCCGTTTAGGCAGAAATCTGAGAATCCCTTCCAGGATCCCCTGAAGTCCATTCGACACACGGACAGAACAAATGAACAACACGGGAACCAGAAGAAATGGGGGGGAAAAGCCCAGAAATGAAAGTTATCCCACCTCCTTTTGTCTCTTCTCGGCGGCTTCAGCTAAATGTCGCCTCCTCGTCTCCTGAAAGAAAAGCAAAATGAACCCAGTGAAAGCACTGATGGCACCAGTTTAGCCAGTCAGCTAACTGAACTGGGCCAAGTCCAAACTGGGCCAACGCCTCCCCGGAGTCGGAACCTTCTGCCACCGCACCGGCTCCGAATGAACTTTTAGCCACTTTTCATCCCGCCACCCGTTGCAATTATGTTGTTGGCACTCGTGGGGGGGGGGGAAGCATCCTCACAAGAGCTAAAAAAGTTCTTGACTTACTGGATCGGGAGTGGTCACGACGTCGTCCGCGGCGCCGCCGAGGCACGGTAGGCACATCCCCATGCTTCAGTTGGTTAGTGCGGGCAGAAAGGCAACGGTAAAGTTAGTGACCAAGCTTGGCTTTTAGCCCAACTACGTAAAAGAATGACTAAAGTTGGCACACGAGGCTGCGCGCTGCGCCCGTGTAGCCGAATCCGCGTTAGTAGTCACAGTAAGCAGCTTCTGCTCCAGCCGCCTGCATGTCACCGTTAGCCGGCGGCTGCTATGGCTAACGGTGGCCCCGATATTTGCGGCTAGCGGCTAGCTTAAGCTACAACTACAAGCCCCGTCGAATGACTCCGAGCAAAATAATAATTAATTTGCCATCGCACCTCTTACTTCATCGCTTTGACATTTGGAAAACAACTGTTTGCGTCAGGCGTCTAAGCCAAATATTTGCCCTGTGGGTTTGTTTAGATCAGCTGCCCGACTGCCTAATCGGCAAAAAAAATAGCGTTATGTTCAAAAACACCACGTTACAAATATGTGCTTGTCAGCTATTAATCCAAAGATCAACCGAATTTGAATAATTCTTTCATGACTTAACTTCTTAAATGCAGTTCTATATTAAACTGAGTTAATATCGATTCTCCTTTACTTGATTGCGTTTCAAAACAACAAATAAAAGCGTCTGTGTCTTTTGTCTTTGAATGTAACTTGGACTGATGAATAGCGCGTATTCGGTGGATGCCTCGCGCTGTCGTTCATAAATGGTCCAACAGTGCCACCCTGTGGCCGATAATGGAAGTGGGTGTATCTCCATGGTAACGTTCCTATCTTATTTATCACCGGGAACATTTTTGAAGTTCAGTTACAATTCGATTAAGTTGGGATATATATAAAGGAAAAGCTTAAATTCTGTTGTAAATGTTTAATCCCCCCATTGAATGGCATATTTACCTGAATGAATGCAATTACGTCAAAATCAAATGAACAGGTTGTTGCTCTGCTTTGCTGTCAATCATCCACCAGTGAACGTGACAAAAGGTGAGAGGCGCGTGCCTAACGTTGTTATACTTCCTATCCATACCCACCATTGGCCGAATGTCGCGCGGCCCTTCAAGCTCCGCCCCTCGGGTTACGTCCCGCAGCGACGTCAATCTCAGGTTTGTGAGGTTGCACAGCTTCATCTGCAGAAGTTCTCAGAAGAACCCACTGATGGGCAGATGGAAGACTCCCAGGCGCCTTCCAGCTCCTCAGGTAGGGCCAAAACCGCTCTGAGGCAGCCGAGCACGGAGGAAACGGGCAACAGTAAGAAGGAGCCACTGACTGTAATATTTGGTTTAATGTAAAAACTGCCATGTGTTTCAGGAATTTAGACCTCCTATTAACGTTGGTCTCTGTTTTGTGTGTCCATCATGTGTTTGTTGTTGCCTTTATTGATCATTAAACCTTTAACCCTTTTAAAAGCTCCTTTTTAATTATGTAGAAAAGCACCAGATGTTTGTCATTTTGGGGATTATTGAGGTCAGTTCCTGAACAAATACATGTTTTTGTTTTTAGTTTTCTTGTACTGAGATAATTTGAAGGGAGGTTTACCAAACATGTCTGTCATCTTTCACTCCAATGAGCTCTCAAACGCGTGAATTAGCCTCACTAAGCATCTCCAGGAGAGATGAAACGGGACGAATAAACTCTGGTTGTTAGGCAGCCGTCTGTGTCGCCCAAGACTCTGTTTCTACTTTAACATGTTGGCAGGATGTCGTTTCGTCTAATGGAACTCGGCGGTGTTCCGATCAGACGCGGGCCATGAGCATTTGGGTGTTGTGGAATTTCTCATGGAGCTCTAAGTGATCCTTGCCGACTAATGTAAGTTGTGTTGAGGGCTGTCGGGCGCACAGGAGGCCGTCGTGTAATGGAAACACTGATGCATAACTGCAGCTTGTGTGTTAATGTGATGAATGCTGTTTATTCCATCGGCGCGTGGCACCACGCTGCACTTAGACCACATCTCCTCATCAGCTGCTGACACTCCAGAAAACTCCTGCTTTTATTGAATATGCAATCTCCTAAATGCAATCATCTCTGACATTAATGGCTGGGCGGACGACGGACGACGTCTCCTTCCGCATCCCACCGTAGATCCCCCCTTGTTAGGGAGGAATTTAGGGCTTGTTTGAATAAACGCTCGCCGCTCCAGGGACTGGCGCCCTCCCGGGGAGCGTTTCCCCGCACGGCTCTAATGGACCACGTCGCCCCGGTAACCTCGGTGCAGCTTTTTCGGCGTCGGCGTCTGGTTAAAGCTGCGATGATGTTCGCTGTTAAGAAAACACACACGGCTGATTGGATTCCACCCCCACTCAGGCCCCTCATAAAGATTCTGTTGCTGTCAGGAACTAAAATGTGCTCTTGCGGATGTTTAGTGATGTTCTGCTCTCTCCAGCCTGTCTGGAATCCCTGTTCTATGTCTTCTGTTTATGACTGCAGCCGGCTGTTTGCCCTCCAGCCTCCGCCACTCAGTAGCTTCCTATAGAGCTTTTGTTGCACTTCAAATGATTCGACTCCCAATAATTCAAACTATTCCGTTCTCTGTGGGTCATTTCTCTCGGTTCGGTCCAAACGTCTGTGATCCGGATGATGCTGTGCGACTGTAGGACCGTTTCATCTGTCCTCGCCCCTGTTGGAGCGTTGGAGCGGCACCTCCTCTGCAGCCACGGGACCTGCTCCTCTCCATCCCACCATCAGCCTGTCTCCGTCCTGCACCTCCTTCCTCACCAGAAGTTTGCCATCAGAATCCTCGGGCAGTTCTGGTGAGTTTGTGGGCGCGGTTGTCAACGCAGATTCATCCATCCCATCTGTTGACTTATCGATGGTCGCCTCATGTGTACAGACACGCAGAGCCAATTGCTTCAGTGATTATAGACAATAGCTGCCCCACAGAGGGCGATAACGAGGCGGTCGATGGGGTCCGTCCCTTAAATGATTAGTCGACAGACAAATAAGTGAAAAAGCAACTTCTTGTTCATTTTCTCGCCTGAGGAAATGTCAAAACAATCTTTAAAGACTCATGCAAGGATGATGGCTCATATAAAACAATGGAGACATTTTTTTTCCTTAAGGGGAGATAAATCTATTTGCCCGTGTTGTGCTAGATTGTGCTGTTCCGCTTGTTCGCCACAAGGTGGCGGTGTTTCCCCGCGCCAGCAGCGCCCCCCCTGCGCCGCTATCATCTGACCTACATCTCCAAACACACAGGCAGAGATGGAGGAGGTGTATTTCTAAATGCGACTGGCTTTAGAAGCTCTACTTATTTATTCATCTGCCCATTAGAGGAGACACCAGCGTGAGAAGGTTTTTTTTATTTTTGCGGGTGGGTTGGCACAAACAACTGTCAATAATAATCAGAACAGTGGGAGGAGGACAGGTGTCCTGGGCAGCAGGAAGGCAGATGGTGCTTGAATCTGTGTCAGATGCCAGACAGCTCCTCAGAATACTAGCACAGACTGGCGCCGACGCACAAAAAGTAGACCCAAACAACAAATGCCGTGAGAAAATGAGCGCGGCAGAAGTCTGCTGGTCTGATCTTGAGTTGACCCCAATGACCTTGCAGACCAACCACCCAGGTAAACACTGCACCAGCCGCACCACTGTCTGCTGGATGTAATTCCGCCGGTCATTCTGCACCTCGCTCAGTGCTGACGTGCACATCTGCCACCGTGCACAGTTGTTACAACTGACACAACATTTATTGTGAGGAGGGCTCTCCCTGCTGTCAGCACCAGCCTTTTACGACCGTATCGATTTGTTTTCCTTTACAGTTTTCACCCCGTGGGGACAAATAGCTAAACCCGAAAAAATCCACTTTACTTTCTCATTGCGAACACTCGTTCCTGTCTGTTGGTCGCTGTCATCGGAGCTTTAATGGTGATTTGTGCGTAAAATCTGCAGGATCACATTTATTTCTTCCTGCAGTAGCAGATGACTCGCCTCAGCCTTTATTCCGGGACGGTAAGAAGATCCAGTATTAATTTCCGGGGGGGGGGAAAGGGTTTCAAATGTGAAATGATTCTGACCTCAAAAAGCCATTACGTAATGACTGGGGGTAATTTTTATTCCCGAAGACCCCTCCGTTTGTTGCCCCGGGGTAAAATAAAGATTGATGAGCAGATCAATATGCGTCCTTGTCGGTCCATTCCAGAGCTGCCTCCCTGGTCATTTCCCGCAGCTCATTTCGGGGACGTTAAATCGGGTACGTGGGGGGGGGGGGGGCGTGTCCATTTTCGGACCGCCCCCATTGCCCGTCACCATGACAACAGCCGTGGACGATGGGGAGCGGAGGAGGGAGGCGGGGTGGCCTGCGGAGCGGAGACAGGTGTTGCTTCGCTTTGCGCATCGGCCGCGAGTCGTTGGGCAGGATGGGAGCTGAGAGGACACCTACGCACCCGCACCGTAGTTTCTCCCCCCGCGCCCCGCACTTTGGCTTTCTCACGCACGCGACTCGACTGGAGGCTAACTGAACGTCGCAATGGTGCACCACTCGGGCTCCATCCAGTCCTTCAAGCAGCAGAAAGGTTGGTGCTCGTTTGAAAGTGCGGCGGGGCGGCGCGTCGTGCGCGGCCACTTTCGGAAGCGGTGAAAGAGTTTGCGGCGCGACGCGGTTGTCGCTGCGATGGAGATGCTCGTCGCAGCCTCTTCCTCAGCCCTGTCAGGAACCCACGCGCTCCACGCGCGTTGACGCGTGTTGCTCCGCGTTGACGCGGTTCTGACAGCAGAAACGGGTCATTTATTCCGTCCGCTCGTCCTGCTTTTCCACGGTGGGAGATGTTTCCACACCATCCTGCTGTCTTGGAGAAATTGTTTCATGTCTTCCAATCTAAAGATGAGAAGAGTAGCTAATCCTAACTGGGTGAAGCAGGTGGATGTGAGCACTGTCTCCTTTAACACCAGCAAACTACTGAAAACCAGACATGATCGTGCTCTTTGACCTTTTCCTGTCATTTATTTTGTCGGGGGGATAAAATGGGCTGTAGACTCACTTCCTTTAGGTCCGTCAGTGAACCCAGCTGGACTGGAGTCCTGCGCCGTGTATTGATTTTCAGACCTTCAGAGGTTAGTTAAATGAACATCAGTGTGTCTTTGTTGTCTAACTAAGCCTTAGTTGCCTCCCCTGCTGTTGGTGGTGAGGATGAAAGAGGCCGCAGCTCATTTCTCCTCCTCTGTCTTAACAGTGGAAAACCAGCGTGTCCTAAACTGGAAGCTCAGGGTATCAGATTATCTGTTGTGCTGCATCAAATCTGTTGAAAGGCTTGTGCCACGGTCGCCGCCGCCCTCCGAGGCCGTTAAAAGCTGCTGAAGTGCTTGTTGGAGGCTGAGAGGAGCTCAGTGTTCTATGTCCAGATGGGCCGAAGCGCCTGTGGGTTCAGGAAACATCACTGCTGTTCAAAACCTCGAGCGGCTCCGGATGTGACGTCTCCACCGGCCGTGGACACGCCGCCGCCGCCGCCGCCGCCGCCGCAAAGGTTACGCAAAACACGGCTGCGGCAACTGGACGCTAAAGTCCTCAAGCACTGGCGAATGTCTTTAGATGTTGTTTCCTGTGATCAAACTGCTGGCTGAAGACATTTAAATGCCTCCCGGTGGTGCAGGAGGACGTTTGTGAGCTGCAGGGAGGCTCCTGTCCTCCGATGCAGCGTCTGTGCACGTGCGGTGCGCGCATGTGTGTGCGGTTCCTGCGCAACGTGCGTTTGCGTGGAGGAGCTCTGAATTGTCCCGCGGCTCCATCAACGGCCCGTTCCCATCATGAGGCGTAGACAAGAGGCTTTGCAGAAAATCCTGTGGCCATGTGGAAATCACAAGCAATCAGGAGAGAAAGTGACGTCAAAGTGTGTGTGTGTGTGTGTGTGTGTGTTGTGTGTGTGTGTGTGTGGTGTGTGTGTGTGTGTGTGTGGTGTGTGTGTGTGGGATTGACGTTTAATCTGCTGAGATGATGCAACCCAGTGATCGTGCCAGGGTGGCGTCCCGATTGGTGGGACGGCGCCGTCCGCTCTGAGGTGCGTCCACAGTCGACCCGCCTGCACGTGAGGGCCCGTCAACAGTGTCCGACTCAAACCGGTCCCTCTTTCATCCCCGGGGATTATAATCCTCTTGTTTTATCGTGCTGAAGTGTTCGCGGCGCCACCTTGGAACATTGAGCCATGTTTAATCTGAATTTAACCACCTTTAACAGGTTCCATTTACTAATTTCTGGAGACGGTCCCAAAATTACTGGAATTTTAAATTCGCTTTTATTCTGCGCAGCTGGTCAATCGTAGCGTTAATCCTGAGCGGGATTAACCAGCGTGTTTGTCCGTTCCGGGCTACCGTAGAAACGTGGCAGAGCGGCTACGTAGCGTCTGCGGAGGGGAACCCGACAAACGTGCGTGTTGTTGCCCAGGTCAACGTTCTGTGGCGGTTTTAAAAGAATGAATTTCAGCTGCGTGCAGGATTATCTCCCGGAACACCGAGCCAGCTCGTTTCTCTGCTTTCGTGACTTTCACCGGGTCAGCAGGAAGCAGAATTTTGCCAGAAGTGCTAACGAGTCGCTGAATATTCAGCGATTTGGCTCCAAACGCTCCGTCCTCGGTTCCTTTGATACGCTGCCAGAGGGAGGATGAGACGTCGCTCCCGCTCGGAGACGTTTCCTCCAGGAGACGCTCTGGGTCTGAATGTCCGGGCTGTAGCCGTGTTCTGGACCACCTGGGTCCAGAAGGAGGTCCGGGTTTATTGTAGTATTGCAGGAACCTCCGATACGGGTCAGCGGGAGGCGACGGAGCTGTTTGAGGCGTTTTTAAAGTAAATTTTTGGATGCAGAAGATTCCAGCAGCCGAAAGTGCTGAACATGAATGAATAATTGAAAGTGTAGATTGAGGAAACATGACGTGAAAGAGCCCACTGACCTGGATTCTCTGCCTGGTTCTGCTCCTTCTGAAGGAAACCCGGAGCCAAACGTGCAGAACGGTGAAACCTTCCAATTTAAGACGAAAGAAACTGGGGGAAAACGGGCAGAAAGCTTCAAAACGTGTCCCGATGTGTGATACTGACACTGTGTGTGTGTGTGTGTGTGTGTGCCAGTTTAATCTCACATCACTGGACTTTCATGAACACACTGACCAGGGGAGATCCAAATCTGGCCGGGATCACGACCCTTCCTGGAGCCTGTCCATCGCCCCTGCAGATCATCCTCGGTGGATGTTTGCCACAACACACACACACACACACACACACACACACACACACACACACACACACACACACACACACACGGACTTCATGCACGTCAACCGAGGATTAAGTCTGATAAACCAGTTTTATTCCCTGCACAGTGAGATTAAAGACAGCATCTCATATATATATATATATATATTTCCCTTATACATTTATACAGACCCACAGTGTTCCTTCTCCGTCTCCAGGATGTTCTGCCCGGCTGCTCCTCAGCTCACAGAGTTCTAGCGCACGTGAAGCTGATGGGCAGATCAATGTTTGTGAAGCCCGTCGGCAGAGATCCGACCAGTCCTGCTCTCCAATCTCCACTGAAGCTGCACCAACTCTGGCCAATTTCTCTGGGTCTATTTTAGACACTGCGGATCCGTTGGGACCCAGACGGTCCCATTAGCTCTGATGTATCACTGCAGTCACTGGAATATGTACAGTAGCTCTCCTGGAGTCCAGGAAGTGACCAGAGCCATGGCCCGTGTGGTGGAGTCTCAGTTTTCTGTGTATTGATTAGGCAGAGGCTGGAATTCCCGAACTGGTCCATTCGCCCGTGGTGATGTGGAGGTTCAGGCTTCTGGTCCTGGGGTCCGGTTAAACCAGATCTGGAGTGAAATGTGACTGCGGACACTGGATTTATTAAGAGGGATGGAAAGAGGAGCCACAGGAGCTGAGCGCTCGTGTCCATCGAGGAGAAAATCGAATCAAGCCGGTCTTTAATGTAGTCGGGCAGCCATCAGGCGTCGATATTAAAGTCCGAAATGAAGATGACTTCAACAGATATGGACGAAATGGAGCCTATTTTGTCGATTGAAAGAGTCGAATCCGACTGAGGCGTTTTTTAAAGCGCCATTTTCCCACTTTCACGGCTTTTAGCCAGAGCGCCCAGCGTTCATTCCCTCCATATCTGCAGGGTTATGGAGAGAAAATGGCACGATGAGTGGTTCCCAGGCTCCCGGCTCTAACTGCCTCCATTCTCACTCAGCGGCAGGAAATCCCATCCTGATCCGTATCGGGGGGGGGGGGGGAGAAGAGTTATGGCGCAGCCTGCAGCGCGGATGGCCGGGGATGTACGGCGCGAATTATCAATGCAGCCGAACAGTCGGGAAGGTCACGGAGAGAATCCCTCACTGGAGGTGGAACAAAAGCCCGTTCCCATTTATTTCATGAATAAATATTCCTGCAGCAGCGGGGGGGTGGGGGGGTGGGGGGGGGGGGGATCGCCCTCTTTGCTCGACGAATGTTTTTGGCCTCTGAGCGACGATGCCGCTCCCCTCAGCATCGACGGTAATAACCTTCAGAACGACCTCTGTCGAGGAGCGAGGAGGGCGACGCCGTGACAGCGGAAGCAGAAGTTTCTGTTGGGTGCAGCTGAAGTGATTTCAGCCCTTTGGGGGGGGGGGGGGGAGGGGAGCATCCTGCTGCCCTGTGTGATTTGATGGACGGGGAGAGCAGTTTTAGTGCACTCTGGTATGAAGGACGGGCATTATCACCAGCACTCAGGCCCATCAAATGATGGAACAACTGATGAGTGAGGCGTTTATACACACACACACACACACACACACACACACACACACACACACACACACACACACACACACACACACACACACACTTTTCTTACTTACTCCCTTGTTTGTAGTAAATCTGCTGTGTGGGGGAAATAATTCAAGATAAGAGATATCAGCCGTTCCTGTGAGGATGCTTCCACCGAAGACCCAAACTGGGTGAATATGGGGGGGGGGGGGGTATTTTTGAGTAAACCAGCTAGTTTCCAGCAGCTTCAAAGAACCAGGAATGCAAAGATGAATCAGAAGAGATTGATTGTGCGCGTCAGAGGGCTTTTATGACGGCGCACTTGCAGCTGCTGATCGGCAGTATCTGAGGAGACGCTCGTAGATCGTGCATTGATTTAGGAAGCTGTTGCACTTTCATAAAGGGGGGAGTGTCCTTTCCTGCTTCCTTTTCAACCAGCTCGTCAATCGGCCGACAAGTAACGCGCCGTAGCGTCACGCCTCACTCGCCTCCTGGGCCTCCTCCCTGTCATCTAGCTTTGATTTTGGGAAGATTTAACGTCAAGTATGTCGCAGAAATTAGTTTAAGGCTTAAAATCGAACATTTCCAAGCTTCTTTTTGTATTTTCTTGTCCCCCTGGAACCCAGGCATGCACACCAGCATCAGCGAGATCCTGAAGGAGAAGAGCCTGAAGCCGTCTCGCCGCAGCCTGCCCTGCCTGGTCCAGAGTCAGACCCATCCCATCAACCTCAACCACTTCCTGTCTGTGCCTCTGAACCCGGCGCCCAAGCCCGAAGCGGACGGACTGAGTCAGAGCGTCAGCACCTCCTGCAGCCTCCTTCCTCCTCACACCGGTCAGTGACAATTTTAGCTTCTCTGTGCTGCAAAGCGTTAATTTTAGGTCCTCCTATGTCACCAGCCTCGGTGTCATATAGAAGCAGCTAAGATGCACACATGCAGAATGACTTGATCAGCACATTAAATGGTCCGATATCTGCAGCGGATTTATACAGAATGGTATTTGTTTTAAATGTTTTTCTTTATATTCCTCAGTCCTATTCTCAAAAACGTTGCCGCCGTTGTGCTGCTGTTACTTTCTTTCATCCCTCCATCCATCCCTCCATCCATCCCTCCATCTCTCCATCCATCCATCCCTCCATCCATCCCTCCATCCATCCCTCCATCCATCCCTCCATCCATCCTCAGGTGAGAGGCAGGTATAAACTCCGCGTGGCCTCTCTCCTCGGCCCCTCCTCGCCATTTCCAATCTCCTCCGGTTAAACTCGCCTCTCGTGTTTTCCCTGCCGCTCATTTGCATCAACCGCTCATCACGTGCATGATGTTTCTCTCCGTCTCTGCACCATTGTTCTCAGCAGGAAAACGGAGCCGTTTGGCACATCTCAGGCGTGATTGATTGCGTTGGTTTTTTTTAAATGCCGCTGGCAGCAAAAACACGGCCACGCGTGTTTGGGGCACTTTGACGTGCAGGAATTCAGCTATTAGAATCATTCCGCCTCGTTTGGGAAGCGCTGGGCGGGCGAGGTTAGAAACCAGACGCAGTTTCAGGCTGATTAGGCGGCACAAAGTGGGCTGCTACTATTTTTGTGTAGCCGATGTTTCAGACCTGCTAAAAATAGACACCAGAGAAACAAAGCACGTTGGGAGAGTTGGAAAGAGACAGATCAGCCAGTGTGAGATCAGCCTGTCAGACCGGGACAGCAGCTGTGTCTGTCGTCTGGTATCTAATCTGCATGCAGTGGAGATAAAATGTGACCCGTTCGCGTTCCAGACTAGAGTGACACCATCGGAATTATTGAGGAATAAAAATGTAAATGAAGTAGTGGGAATATTCAGCACTGCTCTGCTTTCATGTGAATGCTCCCATTCATTTTCATCTTCCTTTGCGTAGCTCGACATCCTAAAATAGGTCATATTAATGTATTTAATGGAGCAGGGTTACCACAGGACTGAAATAATGAAGGGTTGAGTGTGCACATTACCCAAAACTGCAGGTACCTCTGGTGTGTTATGGTGTTCTGGTTGGTTCTGGGGGGGGTCTGTGTGCAGCAGAGGAAGGAGAGGATCTCTGCGTGGAGGAGCCGGAGGTGAGCTCGTGTGAACCCAGAGCAGAGGAGTCCATCCCAGCTCAAAAGCCTGTCAGCCGTGCTAAATTAGAGGCCCGCGCGGATTCTGTCCAGGTACCGCGCTGCTGTGTCGCACCCAAGCCATGGGAGGCTTTGAGCATTAGCTGCCCCAACTTTTATGCTTTCTGACCTCAGGGAAAGACTCCAGTCGGCTCCTCGGGGCTTTTTTTTCGGGATGGGAAAAAGCGTATTGACTATATCCTGGTTTATAAGAAGTCCAGCCCACAGGTGGAGAAGAGGTGCACCTTCGAGAAGAACCTGCGGGCCGAAGGTCTGATGCTGGAGAAGGAGGTACGTGCAGCGTATCTGCAGAGTGTTTAACGTTGTCTTCTGTTAAAATGTGTTGACTGTTTGCATTTTCAGCCCTCGCTAACAAACAACGACATCATGTTTGTGAAGATCCACGCTCCCTGGGACGCGCTTTGCAAGTACGCAGAGCAGATGAACATCCGCATGCCTTTCAGGTACAGCAGCAAGCTAACGTTGCAGTTTATCTCAGCGCTGGCGCTGCTCTAATGGGTTTTCCCTTCTCCTTCAAGGAAAAAATGTTACTTTACCGACTGGAAGAGCAAAACCTTGGGCAGGTAAGCAGGTTAGAGGTGCACAACTGTTTGACCTGCAGCTTTGGAACTTTGGAATTTAGATCGGAATAGCATCTTTCTTTATTTCCTGCATACTAATATGCTAACATGACAATATGACACTAATATGACCGCTTTCGGTTTTTGTGCCGGGCTGTTGCTCGCTTCCTGCAGGGATCTGTCAGGAATAATTGTGCCTGCTTTTGCCTAATGATAAAATATTCAGATGCAATTGGACGGTCGTGTGTGGGGAGGCCTCCTACACACTGAGCAGAGGAGAATCGCACAGACGGGTGTTGCCCGCCCACCTGTCCAACAAAAGGGAAAAAACTCTTTTGCTTCATCAGCTCGAACAATGGGGGCGATTATCTTTCCCTCTGAGCTACCGCAGTCTTTCACCACACGCTGCTCCCAAAGCAAATAGAATTTATCTGTGTGCTAATGGCCTGTTCCCAACACTGTAAAGTTAGCTGGCTTTGTTGGCCTCCAGATCTCCCATTTATATTCATCAGTTCACGTGAGCGGCGGTCTTCCTGAAGTAGCTTCTCCAGCACTTCCAGAGTATCTGAATGCAGCATTACTCATCTGCCCGGCTTTTATGGACCCACGTGATCTCGTACCAGGGTCACGGTTGGGCCTGGGTCCATTAATTCATGCTGAGAAGTTGCTGCTACTGAATATTGAATGAATTTGTGCACTGATTCATGGTTCCAGGAAGGTGAGTACGGCCAATGCTGCGGTAGCGTGACGTGTTGGCAGATCACAGCACCTCTTCTGCCTCCGGAGGCCGTGCGTCCCATCACGTGCAGTTTAACGTAACTCCATGAGAGGGAGCGACAGGAGAGGATAGATTACACCTCAGGTGTTGTGAGAGAAGCTGATCTGCAGCGTTAATCCCGCTTCTGTGTGTGCGCGGGCGGAAGGTTTCACCGGAGGTGTCGCCAGTTCAAAAGTTGGCTTCCCAGGAACCCCATGAAGCTGGACAAAGAGGCCTTGCCGGACCTGGAGGAGACGGACTGCTACACGGCCCCCTTCAGCAGAGCGCGCATGCACCAGTAAGAACACCACACGCACCTTCACGCATGTCGCCCTGCAACCTGGATCGTTGCTGAACCTCCGTTTCTTTCCCCCGCCTCTGTCTGTCGCTCCCTTCGCCTCCCCAGCTCTGGGTGAATGTGCAGCTCGATTATTCTCTGAAGTGTTTGTAACTCTGAGGGAGCTCGCCGGTCGTTAATCACATCCTGGCGTCTAGCGGCGTCCCCGTCTCTCTGTCGGGCCGGCGTTGTTCCGTAGCAGCTCGCTGCAGAGTGAATGGCGCTTGAATGGTCTCGTCTCTGTCCACATTGACTAACTGACCCACGACGAATGCCTGACCACGTGATCTGTTTTGCTCCAGCTTCACTATCAACAATAGAGAGACCTTCTTTTCCAATTCCACCAGAAGCCGAATCGTTCACCACGTTCTGCAGCGCACCAAGTACGAGGACGGGAAGTCAAAGATGGGTGAGGCGCCGCACCTCTTCCTCTTTCGCTGCGTCTAATGTCGATTGGAAATGTGCCGCTTTGTTGCGGTGGGAACGTGGGCCGCTGCTTTTCCCCCTCTAAACGAGCAAACGATCCCTCCCATCTCATCCCACTATCTCGTCAGGCTGCTGCCCACATTCCAGGCCGATTAAAAACTGGCCTGCGAGGCCCAGAATGGATTTCTCATGAATATTTCATCCCTGTTGACCACTCTGATACTCTCCGCTATCCAATAACGGAGATCAGCTTTGCCACAATCGTGGAAAATCCTTCTCAAATCCCGCCCGCTGTTCCCACATTTGCTCTTTATTTTTGAGGACAAAAAAAGCCAACAAAAGTCTCTCGCTGAGACGCGACCGTACAGGGAATAGTTCTGGCTCATGGCGGATGGGAGACGCTGTTGTTCTGCAGCGCCCGCCGCCGCTCCGACGTCTAACCTGCGAGCTTTAGGCCTCTAATGTGGTTACGTAATGCAGTAAGCCCTCAGATTCATCTCCCACCTCTGACAGTGCCTGGAACCTTAATTTGGCTCTTGTTTTGTTCCTGCGTGTAACTAAATGTTAGCATCACGTGCTCTTTTGTTTTTGTTTTTTTTTTACCCCAGGGATCAACCGGTTGTTGGGTAACAACACGTACGAGGCTGCGTTTCCTCCTCACGAGGTGAGAAGATGCTTTCATGGCACCTAATGGCCTAACCCCCCCCCCCCCCTTTGAAAGCTCCACGGTCCTCTGTCTCATCAGGGCGGTTATAAGAGCCGACACCCAATTAAGACGCACGGCGCCCAGAACCACAGGCACCTCCTGTACGAGCGCTGGGCTCGCTGGGGGATCTGGTACAAGTACCAGCCCCTTGATCTCATCAGGTAATCCCCTTTGATTCAACTATTGCAACTTTGTGGGTCGTTTTCTGTACGTGGTTGTGTTATTGACGTGTTATAACAACACAAGGTCATCTGGCGGAGACGATTCCCTCAAATTAGGTTTTTTTTCTTCTCATCTCTCCTCCCGAGGAGACTTTTCTTAGATGTTGGCTTAATTACCAGCGAGAGGGAGGTGGAGATGCAATAACTGGAGACTTTGTTCAACGTTATTCACATTCTCCTGCTGATTTTACTGCACATGAATGATAAAACGCAACACTTTATGACAAATATGTTTAAAATTTTTGGTGTTCACGGTAAAAACCCAAGCGCGGCTGCTGGCGAAAGAAACGATTATTAACCAGGAGACGCCGTCGTTGAATAATCACTTGGAAACTTCACCATTTACCCAAAGGGGCCGTTTATTAGAGCTCGTTAACTGTGTGGCTGCGTGTCTGCGAATAAATCAGTAAAAAGGCACAAAACATGGGCTTCATCGTTTATTTACTGTATAAAAAGGTGGAATACTTTATAACACAGCAATAGCGGCTGTAATTACACTCCTGCGGCGTTATTGGCTAATCCAGTAAAGCGTCGTTACGGCAGTAATTATATGGAATAAAGCGCAGCACAAAGGAAACAAATGTGGAATAATTCACCATCCTTCACACTGTCGCACTGTGTATCGTTTCCCGTTCCTCAGGTGTCCTTCTAGTAAAACTCCGTCCCTTTTCCAGTCGCTCATCCTTTGTTTCATCCGTTCCTCCCTTTGCCTCTTCTCCTCTTCCTCCCATTTCTTCTGCAGTTTCGCCTTCTCCCTCTTTCTTTGCTTCATCCGTTCCTCCCTTTGCCTCTTCTCCTCTTCCTTCCATTTCATCTGCAGTTGCGCCTTCTTCTTTCTCTTTCTTTGCTTCTTCAGCTCCGCTTTTTTCTGTTTCTTGCTCCTCTTCTGGTTTCTGTTCCTCAGCCGTTTTCTTCTCTTTTGCTCTTCCTCTTTTTGTTTGATCCTCTCCAGCTGTTCCATTTTCTTCACCTCCTCTTCGTCTCCCAGTTTCTGTATTAGGGCCTCTTCCTCCTCTTCCTCCTCCTCCTCTTCCTCCTCCTCCTTTAACACCTCCTCCGTAGGTGTCTTCACTTTCACCTCCTCCTCCTCCTCTTCCTCCTCCTCCTTTAACACCTCCTCCGTAGGTGTCTTCACTTTCACCTCCTCCTCCTCCTCTTCCTCCTCTTCCTCCTCCTCCTGTTCCTTCAACACCTCCTCTGCAGGTGTACTGGCCTCTTCCTCCTCCTCCTCCTCCTCCTCTCCTCCTCCTCCTCTCCTCCTCCTCCTCCTGTTCCTGTAACTCTACAGGTGTGTCTACCTCTTCTGGGTCCTTTAGCTCTGCTTTTGTCTCTACCTCCATTTCCTCCTCCTCCTGCTCTTCCTCCTCCTCTTGTTTCTTCACCTCTCCCACCTTCTTCTTCCTCCATTTCTTGTTCATTGCTTTCATCTTTACAAACGACCAGTAACTCTTCACCTCCTCCCGTTTCTCCGCCTCCCCTCCGTCATTGTCTTTGCATTTCTTCTTCTTTGATCTCCTGAAACGTTCCGTCATCTTTTTTGATGTCTTCTCAGGCTTCAGCCTTTTTTTACCTGCTTCTTCACGTTTGTGCTCCATCTCCTCTTTTTCAAGCCCTTTCCAGAATTTACGTAGATCATAAAACCTTTTTTCTCTTGCTTTTTTTTCCATTCTGGTCTTTATTCAAAGGTAACCAGTAGTTGCTCTGGTTAGAAGAGCTACTGATCTGCAGAACATTTAAGGTTGTCGACGTTTCAGTCAGTCAACATTATAGTTGAGGCGATTGCAAACTATATAGTACATAAATGTAACTTATATTAAGATGCCAGAGGTGTTTAACTATTATTATGAAAGATGCTGTGTAACTAATATGGTAAAAGAGCTGCTGTGACTATTATGATCAAAGAGATGTTCTGAGATCAAAGGACTTTTGTTGTGAGTGGCAAAAAAGTGAAATCCCAGCCGTGTTACCATGGCAAGTTATCCAGTTACCATGGTAACAGGGCTGGGAATTCAGTTTTTTTGCCTCTCACAACAAAAGAATAAAATGAAATGTGTGTAAATATTTACATGAACTACATCAATTTTAGTATTTGTCTATTGAAATATCCCTTTAATTATTTTTTTCCTTGCTGTATCCTGTTCGGGGTGATGGCGAGGGGCCTGGAGGCGGGAGCAGATACCTGCGTCTTTTCCTCAGTCTCATCATGCTAGCATGTTTTAGCATCGTGACGCTGCTCTTTATCAGAAGAGAAACCTACCTTTGGCTGTTTGGTCATCGCCTTGCCCAAAGGCACTTTGACAGCTGTGCTTTAGGGAGCACATTTCTTTATTGATTTATGTCCCCTTTGTCTCCCCTCTGAGTCTCCGAGCTGCCGTGACAGCGTCGTGCTGCTCGGTTAATGACGCTGCTTGTATTTACTGCTGGACTCTGACCCAGGAGGTACTTCGGAGAGAAGATCGGCCTGTATTTTGCGTGGCTGGGCTGGTACACCGGCATGCTGATCCCAGCGGCCCTGGTTGGCGTGTTTGTCTTCCTCTACGGCCTCTTCACCATGGATTCCAGCCAAGTCAGGTCAGTTTCAAACCACGCCGCCGATGCTCCGACGGAAGGTGCGGCTCATCGCTCCGGCTCGTTCTCTCCCCAGTAAAGAGATCTGCGAAGCCAACACGACCATCATGTGTCCCATGTGCGAGGACACGTGTGAACCGTGGACGCTGAGCGACAGCTGCGTCTATGCAAAGGTGCGTGCGCCTCTGCGGTCATGGACTAAACATGCAACACACTAGTGATTCTTAATTACAGATGAGATGCAGAGCACACAATTTATGGCTCTACTGAGAATATTTAATTATTCGGTTGTTCAGATGATGGGATTTCCCTCCATTTTGAGATTAAAGGTTGATGCTGATGGGGGGTCATGTGACCTGCAGAGGCCTGAAAAAGCTTCAAACTTAAACCATAATTCTGTCCTGACTACATCATTTGTAGGACACAAGTGCCTGCTATCAGGCAAATGACGGTTTTGGAACATTAACGTTAACAACGCTCTATAAACCAGCTAACTGCCCCCACGAATCACACGTCCTTCCAGCGGTCGTCGGAATCCTCCTTTCATCAAAGGAGGCGAATGAACTGTTTAAATAAAATGCTGCTCCGTAAACGTCGTTGCCGTCCTGGTGCTGCCGCTGCCGCCTGACTGCAGTTTTTACTTGTATGTTTGCAGGTGACCTATCTGTTCGATAACGGCGGCACCGTGTTCTTTGCCATCTTCATGGCTATATGGGGTAGGTTTTCTCTGCCTCTTCCCTTTTTCTGAGCTTGCTGAAACCTCCCAGGAATTCAGCTCTGTTTAGACAACACTCTGGCTCGCACTCTCGGCCCGACTCGGCTAAACACATTACGAGAACCCAACATAACAAACACTCTGCAGCACAAACACCAGTGAGCTCCACTCCACGAAACACTTGTCTGCATAAATCCACTTCCCGTCCTGGTGTAATTAGATAATTACAGGTAATAAAAACATTTCCCCTCAGAGGCGGCCTGGATCATGTTGTCACTGTTGCGGGCTTGTATAGCAGCGATGGTTCCGACGGTATCTGACACCTGGACCACAGGGAACACTCACTGTCCTCAGCTCAGGTGAACTGAAGCCCAGCAAAGCCCGGCTGGCCTCGTTCTGAATCCTCCATTAAAGCTTTTGGGCAAAGAGCTGGGGAACTTTGACGGCTGCCATGTTGTAGCGCGCACAAGTGTGAGATAGAAATGTAGAGTTGTTTATCCCAAGGGGCTGAATGTAGGCAACATTTGCCTCTCCTCCAGCCAAAGTGGGTCAGACTATATTAAACTGCGCCAAAAGTTGTTGGTGTTCTGCTGCTTTTCAGGGCTGCGGATCCCAAATGTGGAATGTTTAGTAGATCGAAACACAAAGTTTACAGAGCAGCAACTCACAAAAAAGGAGGGTGGGGGATTATGTTTGATGGAATAAAATACAGGGACAAAAATAACATTTGTGTCAGATGAAAAGTGAGATTCCTTCTCGCCATTGTTCATTGGCTCTGTATATTTAATCAGTGCATTGTGGGAAGTGTGAAAGGCCCCCTGCTGATCTGTCCTCACTCAACTGCAGTGCATGAAAATTTTGACAGGAATAGATTACGATCGGGGATTTTCTGCTCCAACACAGCGCGGTACAAAGGAAACGAAGCTCCCCTGATTGAATTCTGCACCAGTTTTGAAGCCTTTGAGCAGAAAATTGATCCTTTCAGCAGGCAACAGTCTGCCATTTCAGATAAGTCCTCCATATATTTAAAAAGAAGGCTGAAAGCATCCTCAGGCGCGGCGCTGCTGGACCTGCGTTTCACCGCCTGGCTGTGGCGTGGCCTTCGCCGCCGCTGCGATCAATAACAATTCATATTCCATATCTACTTTGCAGCCACGGTATTCCTGGAGTTCTGGAAAAGAAGGAGAGCCGAACTGACCTATGACTGGGATCTCATTGATTGGGAGGAGGAAGAGGTATGTCCTCAATATCAATATCAATATCAATCGATCACTTCACAGTTTTATTGTGCAGGCAAGTGAGATCTATTCACTAAATGTGACTTACTCCATATGGTGGTGGTGGTGGGGGGGGGGGGTGCTTCATTGTGGTGTACAATAATTCACTACTGGAATGTGCTTTTCAAACAAGGAGGAGCTGAGGCCTCAGTTTGAAGCCAAGTACTCCAGACGGGAGCGAGTCAACCCCATTTCTGGAAAGCCTGAGCCTTTCCAGCCCTTCTCAGACAAACTCAGTCGGCTCATGGTGTCTGTGTCTGGAATTTTCTTCATGGTAATCCCTTTCATAGTTGAATAATCTGTCCTTTCGGGATTTACGCGTTCACCGTTATTCCGCAGGCCATCTTTGAAAAGTCAGCAGCGGGGAAACGTCGCCCCCTGGCGGGTGTAAATTGTAACGAACCGCTGGATTTGGCCCGTGTTTTGTTTTTTAGGTTAAAGCTTATATGAGAATGATCGATGTTTCTCAGAACATGTGTGTCTTAATGGAGATTTTCCCATTAAGGTCTCATTTCTCTCCCTCCGTTATGTCTGTTTAGATTTCCCTCGTCCTGACCGCCGTGTTTGCCGTGGTGGTTTTCCGTCTCATTGCAATGGAGAAGTTTGCCTCCATCAACTTGTATTTTGTGAAGAAGAACTGGCAGTTTGCCACCTCTGGCACTGGCGTCTGCATCAATTTCATGATCATCATGTCCCTCAATGTGGTAGGTCCCCGCAGAAGCCTCATCACTCACGAGCGCCATCAAACCAATGGCTCATTATGGAATGTTGTTCCTCTGACATTCCCCTCGCTCCTCCTCTCCCACTTTGATGATTATGAGTTTTATCCTCTTGCCAGGTGTATGAAAAGGTGGCCTATCTGCTGACAAATTTGGGTGAGCACTGTGCACGTGGCGCGTGCATTCATGCCTTCGTTATCTCTTATATTCCAGATGGTTGGCAGGCATTTCTATTCTTGCTCGTCCACCTCCCAACCCCCGTTTCTGTCCCCTTCAGAGCACCCACGGACGGAGTCTGAGTGGGAGAACAGCTTCGCGCTGAAGATGTTCCTCTTCCAGTTTGTCAATCTGAACAGCTCCACGTTTTACATCGCCTTTTTTCTGGGAAGGTAGGCCCGCTGCCAGAAACGATGCACCTTTCAAGCTCCCCCTGACTTCACCGCCAAGTATTCCTCCTTGTTTTTCGCTGACCTCGGCTTCCAGAATCGACAACATTCCGTCCTGACGGGTGTCGTCATTGACACTTTTTTTTTTCTTTTTCTAAAGCTAAAAGATCTCAAACTGAATTTCTGCTGATCCGTTCAGGTTTGCCGGCAGACCCGGAAAGTACAATAAACTCTTTGATCGATGGAGACTGGAAGAGGTTAGTACAGCCGACGTTCCCATAATGAAGTGATGATTTCCTTCTGTTTCTGTTTACACTTGGAATCATCAAGTCATCCATCTTTCTAAGTTCTCTCCACTGCAGACTGTTCACACACTCAAAAACGTGGTGAGAGTGTGTCTTAGGTTTATTTTCATCCAGGTTCTTTTGCTCCCAGTGTCACCCGAGTGGCTGTCTGATCGATCTGTGCCTGCAAATGGGAGTCATCATGTTCTTCAAACAAATCTGGAACAACTTCATGGAGCTCGGTTACCCGTAAGTCTCGTTATGAATTCCCAGGTTTATTCCCGTTACTGTGGCTACGGGGGATTGGCACTGCACGCCTTTTTCATACTCTAATTTGAGCGGTCGACCTATGAGTAACCACCTCCTCCTGATGGTGACGGACGCCCATTGATTACCTGACCGTCAGCCAATTATTCTACTTCTACCGTTCCAGCTTGCTGCAGAACTGGTGGTCTCGCAGGAAGATGAAGAAGGGAGGGAGCGGAGGGCAGAATATAGAAAACAAATCCCAGCTGCCACAGTGGGACCAAGACTGGAATCTCCAGCCCATGAACGCTCACGGGCTGGTGGACGAATACCTGGAAATGGGTAAAACGCCGCGTTGCCTTTTGGCACAGACCCCGTTTCTGTCCGGGAGTGTTCTGGTACGTCGTAACGCCGCCCCCTGTCGTCGTGTGTTGTGATGCGTCTCCGTCACAGTTCTCCAGTTCGGATTCACCACCATCTTCGTGGCGGCGTTCCCGCTGGCGCCCCTCCTGGCTCTGCTCAACAACATCATCGAGATTCGCCTGGACGCCTACAAGTTTGTCACTCAGTGGAGGAGACCCATGCCAGCCCGAGCCACTGACATAGGTCCAACACACACACACACACACACACCACACACACACACACACACACCTCCACAGTGTGAATTCTATTTTTAGACCAACATTACATAATGGAGGCAACATTTTCCATCCTATGGAGATGTATGCTGCCACATCTGCTGTTGTGCAGACCGCCATATGTCCTGCCCCTCCTCCCTCTCCTCCACCTCTATGTATGCCCCCCCCCCCCATTTCCCAACTGTCATATAATGATATAATGTGACCAAATGCTTCTCTGGACATGCTCCCCTGAATCTGAAAGAAAAATCCACCAAGAAAACATTTATAATCAAGCTTTTTCCGCTTTAACATACACACACTTTCCCCTTTTCCTTTAAAAAGTCAATTCTTTTTCTTTTTCTTTTCAGGTGTATGGCACGGCATTCTGGAAGGCATAGGGGTGCTGGCAGTGATCACGAACGCCTTCGTCATCGCCATCACCTCGGACTACATCCCCCGCTTCGTCTACGCCTTCAAATACGGCCCCTGTGTGGAGAACAGTGAGGATGAGTAAGGACGACTCGGACGTTTCTGCTTTAACTGTAGCGCGATGGCGGTCTGACCGTGCGCTCGTCGGCCCTCAGGTGTCTGCGAGGTTACATGAACAGCAGCCTCTCTGTGTTTGAGATGACGGCGGCCGACGGCAACCAGACCCGATACTGCAGGTACAGAGACTACAGGGCGCCGCCCTGGAGCGCCGTGCCGTACGAGTTCACCCTGCAGTTCTGGCACGTCTTAGCCGCCAGACTGGCCTTCATCATCGTATTCGAGGTCTGTTTCTTTTCTGTGTGTGTGTGTGTGTGTGTGTGTGTGTGTGTGTGTGTGTGTGTGTGTGTGTTTTGATTTAGCTCACTTTTATGTGCTGTTATTGAAAAATGAAACCTTTTAAAGTTTGGAAATTTCACTTAAACCCATAGATTAAGCTGCAAATTATATGGTAATCCAGGCAGAAAATGTCAAGTTCTTTCCCCCGACAGCACTTTTGTTCCAAGAGTGTGTGTGTGTGTGTGTGTGTGTGTGTGTGTGTGTGTGTGTGTGTTTGCTTGCTTGCTTGTTTGCAAAATGAGGCAGCGTGGAAGGTATTTCATAGCTGTTTACTGTGCCGCTCAGCACCTGGTGTTCGGGATCAAGTCCTTCATCGCGTACCTCATCCCAGACATGCCGAAGGACCTCTGCGATCGTATGAGGAGGGAAAAGTACCTGATGCAGGAGATGATGTACGAAGCCGAGCTGGAGCACTTGCAGAAGGAGCGCAAGAAAAACGGACGGCGTTATCACCACGAATGGCCTTAGCTCCTCCCCCCCACGCACCAAAGATCTCACCGCCCCGTCCAGGGTCCAGATCCTGCCTCCCAAACCTGTCAGGCCCCCAGTCCTGAGCGTCTCTGAGTCCGTGGCTCCGCCCCTTTGACCTGGACCCGCTGGCTTGCCCGCCCGTCTTCATCAAACCTGGTCTTCCTCGTCAGTACGGCATCATGGCTTCGCTGGAACATCCTGTGCAATTTTAACGTCTACTATGCAGATCAAGGGCTGCAAACCACTGTCCTCTTCTGAAACCACCTGGAATTGTGTGTGTGTGTGTGTGTGTGTGTGTGTGTGTGTGTGTGTGTGTGTGTGCTGCTAGATGCAGCTGGCAGCATTATTGTGCATTAACAGAACTCCTCTTATCTGTTTATGCTGCGGCGCTTCATTGTGTTCTTGCAAATGTGTTTCTGCTGATGTGTCTACCAAAACAACCCTCTCTCTCTCTCTCTCTCTCTCTCTCTCTCTCTCTGTCCTCTCTCTCTCTCTCTCTGTCCCTCTCTCTCTGTCCTCTCTCTCTCTCTGTCTCTCTCTGTCTCTCTCTCTGACTCTCTCTCTCTCTCTCTCTGTCTCTCTCTCTCTCTCTGTCCCTCTCTCTCTCTCTCTCTCTCCTCTCTCTGCCTCTCTCTCTGTCTCTCTCTTTGTCCCTCTCTCTCTCTCTGTCTCTGTCTCTCTGTCCCTGTCTCTCTCTCTATTAAGCGACTGTAAATCGCCCTTGGAAGCATGCAGAACAATATTTGCAGCTTTTTTTTTCTGTGAACTGCAACGAGAGAAGAGGGGAAAAAAAGACCAGAACCACAGCTCTCGCCGTGGATCGTGCGTGTTTCGACATTCATCCTGAGCTGGATTAAAAGTGCATGGTAGAGATTCTTCCTCATCAGCCCTGGTCCTGATGCCCGGCCCCCTGCGTGTTGATGTCCGTGCTCGCTGCGGGAATGTGAACTTGACTGTGCCTACAGTTGTGCTCACCACAATTGTCACCAACATCACGTGTGCCTGCGCATGATTTCCTTTTTTTAAGCGAAAGGATCGTCGTCGCCCCCCGCTCCCCCCCTCCTTCCCAGCTGGATCTTCGGTGAACTCTCCGAAACATCCTTGAGGGACTCGTTCTTTGGACGCGAGTCGCACCGCCGTATCTGCCTGACGGCTCCGGCCTGTTTTACATTTGGTGGAGATACCTGTGGCTTGGACGTCGGGTCCCTCTGCTGCTCCTCACCGTCCCTCAGCCGAGGCCCCAGCCATGAGTCTCACGCACGCTTGTGGGGTTTAATTCTCAGTTGGAGCAGAAACGATGGGTTTCAAGGGCAACGGGGGCATTTGTTGCTCTCCGCAGCTCCACCCGGTAGAAACGGAGGGAAACACCTTTCGTGCCCAGAGAACCTGAATGTTGCGCAAGGCTGAGATACAGATCGTGGCTGCGGATGCCCAGAAAACGGGGAAATGTCTTTGTCTTTGGTCGCATTTCTGCTCTTTCTATTCTGTGCGTAAATGTCCTCTTTTGTTCATGACGTTTGACCCATTTTCGCCCTCCGATAGATGACGTACGTCCACATTTCTCAGGTGTCCTGAATGTTTGCAGGTGATCGACTTTCTATCGTGTTTTCTAAGATGCAATCAAAGGTGTCCGGCTTTTTTTCGAGGCATATTTTTGAACCGCGGTGCGTTTGCATGACGGTATCGCTCCTCCACCGACGGCATGTCCTTGTGTTGCGTAATCACAGCGAGAACACTAGAATCACGCAGTGGATCTTTGTGGAAACATGCACATTAGACTATTGTTTATGGAGAAGTAAAGCTTTACTGTCATACTTTCCAGCGTAATTATCAAATCAATTCTCTCTCCAGGGTTGGGGGGGGTGGTTTAAAGTGTTCCAAGACTGGGGAACCTCCTCAGAGTTCTCTTCCCTGCTATGTGAACATTGATTAACTATGCATGTGGTGTCCTCGAGTGCTTCATGTCATTTCTGACGCAGATGTAAACGTGTCGGCACATTTGCATGAACATGAGAGCAGCGTAGAACCGTCTCGAACACATTTGATGGTTCCAAGCTCCGTGGAACCATCCGTGCAAGAGTTTTATACTTTAAGAAGTGTTTTTGTTTGTTTTTTTAAATAACTCGACTCCTGAATGAGTCGCGCGATCTGTCCTGGATCGAAGATCTGGGCGATTCTATGGTTGAAATCTGAAAGTTGTGGCTGGGATTCTCATGCTGTCGGAAGTAGCACAATATGCATAGGAAACAAGTAATAATGGCACGGTTGCACATCTCTGAAAACGCTGCAGTCTGGAGCACATTAAGCTTCCCATCGTGCGCTTCACTGTGGAATTAGATCGTGCTTGAGCGCGTTCCAGCGTTAGATGTTCCCGTTACCCGTGCAATAGGACCATGTGACTGGTGTATCAGTGACATGTTCGCTCTGTTCCTGTTTACATGTTAGAAAAGCTACTTAAATGTATAAAAAAGAAACCCGATGTAACATAAAAGGATTTGGATATCACTCTTTTGTGTAATAAACCATGGATTGTACCTTTTAAAGAAACGCTGATCTCTTTGGTATCTTTTCAGAAGAATCTGCTTGTGGAACAAACTGAGATTTTCTTTAAATATTTTCCCCAGCGATGATCACAGACCACAAATCTGCCTGCCAACCTCCTCATATCGCATCTCCCTAAAACAGACGAGCTCTGTGACGTCACATCTGAAAGCTGAACACACATTTAACAGCCTAATTATTTCCTGTCTCCTGTCAAATTGTCTTTTTTCCCCCCTTCTTTTCCAAATTGGAAAAAACTCTTTTGGCCAAAAGAAGCTGAGGTTCAGAAACGGATGCGTTTCCTCTTCTGGGTTTCTCCAACGCTAAAATCTTGAGGTTCCTCTTTGCTAGCCACGTCTGAGCGAACGTCTGTTGCCTCACAGTAGCTGAGAGCTCTCATCCAGGCTCCCATCAATAGGCCGACTGGGTCAAGGTCATCGGCGGCGACCCGCCCAAATACCTCCGTTGCATTGTGTTTATTTGTTTTCCTCGTCCACTTAAAACTCGCTGCCGCGGGAGCCGAGTTGTTTGTTTGGGAAAACGCCGCCGTGCTGCTTAAATGAGGGATACGGGCGGAGGTTCTCCAGCACGGAGGCGACTCCAGGGAAGCACCTGAGTAAATACGGCATCGCTCAACATAAACGCCGGCGGAGCAAACTGAGCTGTGAGCCAGAGCCAGTGTGTGTGTGTGTGTTGTGTGTGTGTGTGTGTGTGTGTGTGTGTGTGTGTGTGTGTGTGTGTGTGTGGTGTGTGTGTGTGTGGTGTGTGTGTGTGTGTGTGTGTGTGTTGTGTGTGTGTGTGTGGTGTGTGTGGAGGGGGTGGTACAGGTTGCACAGATGCCTTTCAGATGGTGATGATGATGGTTTTCCTCTCAGTACAGCCTGCAGGGTCAAGCGCCGTGTGGGAGGCCGACTCGGCGCCGCTCAGCAACCTCCTGCTCGTCAGCATCAACACGTTTATCTCTTCATCCCCTTTAGATAAATAAATAAGTCCGATCACGTCATTAGCGGTTCTCTGTTGAAACGCGGCCTTGAGGAAGCGAAACATCTGCACAGTAACATCGTCTCGGGTTTCGGGCTCAGTTTGATTTGTTGTGGAAACTCAGACCTGTAACCATCCAGAAATGTGGCCATTCGTTTTGGGCTTTTAAAAGGATTTATTCCTTTGCCATTCCGAGATTATTATGTTCCCGAAATCCACGGTGAGCGGGAATCTGGAGCTGCTGTGTGGAGCAGAACTGAGTATTTTTGGAGAGTTTGCAGCCAGATTCTCTGTTGTAGGAGACATCAGCGGGTATAAGTGGAATAAACCATGCTGGGAAGCCTTTTTGGGGGGGTTGGTGAGAGAAATAGAGATCTCATCCCGTCCTTCATCCTGTCAGATTAAAACCGTACTGGTGACAAACATCTGCTGTGTCTGAGATGAAACACTCGGCCGTGTCTGCGGTTACTTTAATCCACAGATATTAAAACAAAAACTCAGACCCCGAAATCTGCAACCACTCAGATGAGCCCATCTGGTGATGAGATGCGTTGCCGCTTCCCCTCTGTGGCCTTTTTGGACACATTTCCCAGCCAAATCTCCGTCTTCTTGCTGCATTGAACCCAAAGATGCGCCCATCTCGTGCACATCTCGTCCTCGGGGTTCTGCAGCGCCGCCCTCAGAGTAAATCAGGAGTCACCTCTTCCGTCACGGCCGCGTCCTCATCTCAGTCCTGCCAGGCTCTGCTGCCATCTTTGATGGACTGTGACCTTCACCAGCCACCGTACTGAATAATGTGCAAAAGAAATGAGGTCTTAAAGCACACACACACACACACACACACACGCGCGCCAGTGGGCCTGTAATTACCTTCCTGACCTACAGCGTAAATCACCGATGGGAAAGTTTTTCCCGTACGCGACTGTGGTCGGGGGTTCGCATCCGCTCTGGAAAACTGCTGAGCTTCACATTCAAATAAAAGTGCTTCTGTTTTGCGGCGCGATGGACACCTCCAGTTCAACCCCGGCCCCCCCGAATACCACAACTATGCTCGGGATCAAGTTCTCTGCTGAACCAGGAGTTTTAGGGTGAAGAGGGGGCGACGCTCTCTGGGACGAGCGTTGCTAGTTGCTTTAAAAACTAACTGCATTCGTGGTTTTTGGCTCTTTCTCTCAGAGGAATCTTTTCTTATTTCTCTTTGTTGTTCTTAAATGTGGTTGTCCAGAGGTCAAGTTGCAGGTGATGGTTAAGTGAATCTGTATATGATTAAAAACAAAAAGGTTTCTGGACAAAAACTGCCTTTTTATTTTTTTTTTAAATGCAGCTTTTGCCCACTTTCAAGCTGGCAAAAACCCTTTTAAAGATACATATCTGAGCTAGTTCGAGGAAAACTGCGTTCTGGCACCAAAGACCTCTCCAAAAACAGTAGTTTCAGTGTTAGTTTAGGTTGTTTAAACCTTTAACTTGGGCTTCTCCGGGAGGATCCTGTCCCAGCGTCTCCTTCCGTCTCCTTCCGTCACCCGCAGTACGCGGTGGATCCCGCGGTTGGGACGGCTCTATTTGTGTTCTGTGGTCGACATGGGGCCACAGGGGCCCCCGGGCTGGTGTGTGTGCCTTTTAGGTGACGGCGGGCTGTAACATGAGCAGGGCTGAGCTGTGCGCGCGCTGTCTCCGTCCTCCAGTGCAGACGCAGCTCGTCAGAGAGAGGCAGAGGAGGTGCGTGATGGATCCCGTCCCACTGCTGCTCATCCTGCTCGCATCGCTGCCGCTCAGCCCGGCCGTCTACTCCGGGCCCCTCCAGGCGGAGATAACCAACGGAACCTTCCACCACTTCTTTGTTCCGGATGGAGATTACGAGGAGACCGAGGACCTGGAGCAGTGCCAGATGCTCTTTAAATTCTCGGATATGCATCCGTGCGGGGGCTCAGAGGAGCGGGACTCCGCGGTCCGGGACGACCTCATCATCGCCAGACTGCAGGCGGAGGACGCGGCGCGGCTGCTGGAGGGCATCGGGCGCACCGTGGAGCAGGACCTGGACGGGGAGGACACTTATGGGAAGTTCCTCCAGCGGGAGCTGTCCCAGATCGGCGAGGCTTTTTCCAGCGTGGACAAATCTCTGATGGAGCTGGAGGGGAAGTTCAAGCAAAGCCAGGAGACGGAGCTGAGAGAGGAGCAGCAGCTGAACGGCTACGTCATGAAACAAGTGGGGGACATCAGGGACACGCTGAGGAAAACCACCGACATCTCCGCGGGACTGAAGGACAAACAGGAGCTGCTGTCTCTCATTGTCCGCAGCCACGGAACCAGACTGAGCCGCCTGAAGACGGAGTATCTAAACATGGGCTCCTAGGTTACAGGACCTTCATGTTCCACTGAGTCAGGATGAAGAAAGACCTGAACTCATCTTTGAGTGGAGCTCTGTGAATTTATCTGCCTTTAAACCAATTCAATGTCTTGTATTTCTGATTTGAAGCATGTTGGTTGACTTTTGGGTGGTGAAACTATTCATCCCAGATCTTTTCCTCCCTTTATAAAAAGAAGACATTTATCATAAGAGCTCTGTTGTTACCCCTCCTGACATTTCTTATGAGGACCTCTACAGCTGGAGGTTCCCGTAAACTCCAAAATCCTTTGAAATCTGACCTTTTGGTTTCCGCTGCGTCTCTCCGTCAGCATGTTTACTGTTGGCGCTACAAGTGGGAGACTTGTGCCGTGGAGTGATCCCCGAGACTGCCCCAACTCCATCTGGGACCATTTTGCTCAAGTATGAAATATGTCTGTGTCTCAGCATTATTCCTGCTTTAAACTGCTGGGATCCACAAAGTGCTTGTGGTGGCTCCATTTTCTGTTTTCCTCAACAATTCCAACTCTCTGCGCTCCGTTTCAGCATTAAGGGGCCTCAAATTTAACGACTCGTCTGACTTTGTCTGCAGCCACAGCGTAAGTGCCACGTGAATGCCACAGATATTGTCTGATTACAGTGTCGGAGCCAGAACGCTGCCGTGGGTGAGCTGGGTGTGATTTCCTGTCTGGTTTTCCTCACGGCCCGGCTTCCCCTGTGGGACCCTCTTTCTAAAAGCAGCCCTCAGTGGCTCAGAGCAGAACGGGACGACCTCGGGGGCTGGAGGGCATGCTTCTTGAGTTTCAGGGGGTTCTCCGGAGGGCTCATTTGATTAAAACTAAAATTTCCACGAAGTGAATGCTAAACGAGCGTCGGCTTTACCTTATCTGGGCTTTTTGGATGCGTTTCTTTGGAAAAAAAAACAGTATTTTTCTCTCAGCTCTGAGCCCATTCTCCTCACTGGCTTGA
Organism: Takifugu flavidus; assembly: GCF_003711565.1. Classification (NCBI taxonomy): domain Eukaryota; kingdom Metazoa; phylum Chordata; class Actinopteri; order Tetraodontiformes; family Tetraodontidae; genus Takifugu; species Takifugu flavidus. Next base: position 8,621,128 of record NC_079532.1, read on the forward strand.
AGGAGGGGCAAAGAAAGGTCAGGAATGCAGAGCAGATTTGACCTGAGACGCCGAGCTCTCTGCAGAGCACAAAAGCCCCCTGAGCTCGCCGCTATCATCACAGATAAGATCCACTCCCAACCACCGGCAAATATGCCGGAAAGAAAACACACATTATTGACCCTTAGAGGAGCTTTGAGCAGCTGATTTTAATAGAAAAGCTTAATGTCAAGAGCAGAGATTTCAGCTCTTGTCAAAGCTCCAGAAAATGTTTAAACTTTTAGACTGTAGATAAGAAAAACTAAAACCTTTTCATTATACACATACAAGACACCATAAATGTTGTTCCTTTTATAAGAACATGTGAAAAGTCCTGGAAAATCTGATATTAAGTGTATTTCTGCTATTTAACTGTTCACACTATACTTGCGCGTATCCATATATACTATGTTCACAATCAACATTAAAAAGGAAAATCCTGTGTTTAATCTTTGACTCTACTAAATACAAACGTGGGGAAATGATTCAAAGAGGAAATATTGCAGTAATATTGCAGTAATATTGCTAGCATGCGCAGCGGGAACATAACTGAGGATTCCTCGTGAGCGCTCTTGATCTATTAGTTTTGTGATGAAGATCAGACGTCTCTGGAGCCTGCAGCTGCTGAGACGATCATGACCAGTTGCATGTGAGGGAGCGCTGCAGATATCTGGATCTTGTTTGCTTTTCATGGACCAGCGACATCTATTAAAAGCGAGTCGCTCCACTTCTGCTCCCTGATTTAGATTTTTTTCTTAGAGACCAGAAGGCTGCAGATGTTAGCGCCCTCCGTCTTGGTGCGTTTACGCGGTCATAAAAGTTTATATTGCTTTGACTCAGGACACGAATCGGGCACAGCCTTTCTTTATTTCTTTTTTTTTTTTAGCACGGGTTTTTTATTTCTCAAAAATATTTTGATGGGGTCAAGACCTCAAGAACAACAAAACATTTCTCTCAAACACAGATTGTTCTCAAAGTTCCTATTTTTTCCTTGAATAAACACAAATGCATCAGCATACATACAGTTGAGAAGTACATGTGGCCTACATATCTGGTTTCGGACGGGTACACATCATGATACACAGTTGCCCTTTGACATGTGACACATCCAGAGTTTCATCTTATACAGATTTAAAAGTTGTGCTGTTGTTCTTCTGCCATGGTTTTTTTTTTTTTTTTTCAACCTTTTTCTTCTCAAACTAGCAGATTTTGCAGGAAGAAAATGTGTATAACTTTTCTCCTTTTGAAGAGCAGGCAATAACACGGAACGGTTCATTCATGACGAAGGACGGGAGGGGGGAGCACCAGAAGACTCAAAGCTGTCTCCAGTCAAACGTCTCTATCCATTTCCCCACGAGTGAGAGCCGCTGTGCCCCGTTTCATCTGTGCCAGGTTTGTGCAAAGGCTCTCTGGACTCCTGAGTCGCTGGGTGAAGCTGTCTCTAACAACAGGGCTCATCGCGGGCGTCTGCGCCACCGCCTGTCACACGCAGCCGTTCTCCTGCCGGGGCTTGTGTACCACAGGGGTGTGTGGGGGGTACAGAGACGGGGCGAGGGTGCACAGGAAACCGGCCAGCAATGTCAGGCCCAGTCCACCCCAAGCGCAGAACATGGACCAGCCGTAACCGTGGCTGATGTCCTCTGGTATCCCGAACATGTAGCGGGGGTAGCGGGAGAGTTCAAAATTGATGCCGGCCACGCATGTGCACAGGGAGATTATGCAGCATGTTCCTGCCAAAGCAAAGCACAAGCCAGACATGAGCAGCAGCAAACCATTTGCATCTCATCTGGTGCATCGTTTCAGCACTTTGTGGTTGCCCGGCGCCACACTGCCCCTCCGCGGTGATCGGCGGTATTGCGCTTTATATAAAACACATCTCACCTCCCATGAGGAAGAGAAGTCCGGCGACGTACTGCATCAAATCATGTTCCTTACAGCAGCCCAGCATGCCTATGATCCAGCCGAACAGGATGATTGATATGGCCATGCCTATGAAACTGGCGGTCATCCTTTTCAGGTCTGCAAAGACAACACAGGGGTTTTATTTAACCAGGGGCCCCTAACCCAGTTAATTCTTCAGATTATATATTTATATTTGAAAGCCGGTGGTGGCGACGTGGCGGGACTCACGGAGCGCGTGCCACTCGTCCTGCCTTATTGTCTTCGTCAAATTGATTGGCAGATTTCTGGGCAGCGCCGATGATGAGTAGTAGTATTTTATTGGCGTGCAGCGCGGAACCAATCCTGTAGATGTAAACAACACAAAGAGGATGCCACTGAAGCGCAGAGATCGGATGAAGAGGATTTAGCAAGGCTCTCTGCTGCCTCCCCAAAAACAATGCGCCCAATCCCCTTCCACCACCCACCCACCCTCCCACCCACTCATCCGTCCACCCACGCCACTGAGGTAGCTTATTGTACGGATCTGAGGATTGTGTTACTACAGCTCGGCCCCTTTGTGCTGGGAAATAACGCCAGCGCGGCGGTGGAATGGGAACACTGCGCGTTTCTGCTGCGTGGGCCCGAGGGTCAGTGCGCAGCATCAGAACCCTGGATAGCGCATTCGTGGCCAAATTCACACGCCGGCAGTGGCCCAAAAACGCAATAAGGACACAGAAGTGTAGAGTAAAGACACAAATATGCCCCCTCCTCCCCCATCACAAGCCAAACCTTTAAAGATCAAATCCTCCGTCTCCAGGTCAAAGCCCTCTCGGTGGCACTTTCTCCACAGTCCGGTGATGGTGGAGTTGTACTGCCGACTGCAGTGGGACTCCATGGCTGGGGCAGGAGGCAGGAAGTGCCGTTTAGCCCGCAGCAGCATTCCAATGCTGATGCCGGAGCCCCCACTTCTGGCGTTCGCATCCTTCGGCAGCATCCGGAGCGGGAGGTTGTTGTTGGAGGTGTAAATGTAGCCGGGGTCGTTCCTCCTGCTGGAATAACTCTTGCAGCGCTCCCGGTGCCTCCTGGCGTCCGTCTCGTACCAGCTGTCAGTGCTGATCGCTATGGCTATCAGCCCCAGAGCGCAGAAGGCTAAAAAGAGCCCCGCCACGGTTAAAATCCTCATAGCAGCCATGTTCCATGCGTATCTCGTCTCGATGCTGATAATTCCCCGGGACAGCAGGACTCCGCTCCTGGCTGCTGCTGCCGTCAGTGTTTCAGGTCGGGAGGAAAATCACCAAAACGCGCAAATGTGGAAAGCGAAGACGGCTGAGGAGCCCCCATCTCTGTCAGTCGCCGACCAAAATTCGGATGCAGCGGCTGTTTTGGTTTCTCCTCTGCTCGGGGAGCCTGTGAACTCAGTCGAGCCCAGATATTGGTCAGCTCAGCCTTCACTGCCAGCAGATGGAGACAAAGCAAATATTGAAATCCACGGAGAGCCCCAGGCAGGCAGAGCGGCGGGGGCCACATTTACTAGTATTTACCCTGTTCTTGCTAAATCTATTTTAAAAATTATACGTTTACAAGTTGTTTATTTCAGAGCAGGGACGTGCTTCAGCTGCAACAAAATATTCTCGAGGCTTTATTTTCCTTTTTTTGTTTTGTTTAGTTTTTATAAAAGATTCGCAATTTGGGTTAAAATTGCTTCTGCGCCTTGACAATAAAGAAGGATTTAAAGAAAAGAGAGAAAGTTGAAAAAAAAACGTTAAAAAATATCAGACACGGAGATTTAATCAGGATCACAATAACAGTCAAACCAAAGACAATTTTAACCATATTGTCACTAAAATTTTATATATGAAAACATATAAAAACCTTGTGCTTTGCTTAGGTTCACTCAGCATAACTTGCATTACTTGTTCTGTGTGAAGAACAAATAAATCAAAGCAAAGAGAGTAAAAAAGAGATTTGTTTAAGTTTTCATGACTGAATTAGATTAAACTCTGCAGTGAATGTTTCATTAATAACGTTTAACATCCAATAGTTCTTAGGTTTACCCCAGAATGGGGCCATACATTTAAATGTCCACTTAAAAAATGGATATTCAGTGTTTCATTTGGAGGATTTGGGGGAGAAACAAGAGACAAACAAAGGCCGTTTGAACCATTACAGCTTTCTTTGGTTTCGTTCCCTCTGTCAGCGCTTCCCCAATTAAAACCATAATGTCAGAAAAAGGGGAACAAGCCCGATTCAGAGCGTCACTTTTGGTTTTAGCTGCTGAGGTCAGTGACTATTAAAATAAACCTGCACTGATAAATGTCAGAGGGGATTGCTGAAAGACATTTCCTCCGATTTTGCCATTTCTCTTCAGAAACCTCACTTTTCTTCCACTCAATATTTGTGACACCAAAATACACCTGATTTCCTTTAAAGAACCAGTTTTAAAAGCATCATTTATGACTGTGAATGAAAAAAGTCGACATATAATTGAAGCTCTTTGACCTTTTGTGTGATGATATATTTATATCCTTGTAAATATCCTTTATTTACCTACTGACAGAAGCAGAAAACCGTCATTTGTGTCCCTTAAACCTAAATACAGTCAGCTCGATGTATGAACCCAAACTGATCCAGCGTCTTTTCTCACTTCCCATTTGTCTGGTGAAGTCAGCGCTTGCGTGTTTGTCTCTGAAGAATCAACAGAAAAAATCAACGTTCATCAAAGGTTTCCAGAACCAAGTCGATCATCCTGCCTTTTTTACGCGATGGAGGGATATGTCATGTCGTCTGTAAGTACGCTTTACTCTGTGTTTACAGGATTAACCCAGTGAGTTTACAATTTCTGCTGCTTTCCAGTCTTTTTTAGAACTTCTTCATTTCACAGACTGCTAAAATCAGAACATTTACAGTTTGTTCTGTAGATGATGCATACTGAACAGAAACTACATTAACTCGTGAACATTACTGAACAAAAGCAGGTTTCAAAGTAGAGACCAAAAACAAACAGCAAGGTACAGTGAAAAGCCTCTTTTTAATGATCAAATCCCAGCGTGGAGAGACGTTAACGTCCACTCGGACTGGGCTTGAATGAAACCAGAGCACTTGGGCCAAATAGCCTCTGTTTTCTGTTCAGGGTTTCAACACTGTAGCTGTCATTTAACGCGCAAGTCGTTGCGTTGAATATCGTTCCTGACTTGGCTTCAGCAGGGTGCCACTTTGTGCTTTTATTTTGTGCCTTAGATGCTTTAAAATTAAAAGTGAAATGAAGAATTTTGGGATAACGTGTAATCTTGTTACGCTCACCCGAACCGTGAAGGATTCAGAGGGAATTATCCCTAATGAATCGGAGGATTATCGGCCGCCTGCGGAGCTCTACCCCTACCTCGCCAATGTGGCTGAGATTTACGAAGGTGAGGAGCCCCCACAGAAGGTTCTCACGCCACGGCCGTCGCACGTGTGCTCACGCCCGCTGTCGCTGTCCAGATCACAGGTGGCCCTTCCACCCTGACCGCATCCTGCCAGCAGACTTCGACCATTCCCCAGTGAGCCACTTCACGGAGCTCCAGTCTGTGTCCCATCAACAGCTGATACCGCCGCACCGCCATGGCGGCGAACCTCTGGCCCTTCACCTGGACCCACACCCCACACACCTGCCCGTGTCCCCACAGGTACACACATTCTTACATGGACACTCTCATTCTGAACTGGAATCCATCTGAAATCACTTCTCAAATCGTTAGTGTAGATGTGTGTGTGGACGTACATCTGAGGGGGTTTAAATGGAGGAGAAGGGCTTGTTGATATATGACATATCGTTTTGATCTCAACCAGTACACTGGGCTGGTGTTGACACCGGGGCATTTTCACTGAAACACCACGGACAGCACATGACCACTGAGCGCAAACATCTATTTTGGCAGTCACTTCCTCTTTTAAAACAATGAGACGGTTTAGATGGAAATGTCAGACTGCGCGCCGTTGCAAAACAGTTACGCTGTTGCACCGTTGGTCAGCTCTTTAATCTTTTGTCTCTGTTTTAAATGTTCTCCCAAAGATTCCACATTACTCCCCTTCTTTGTGCTACCAGTACCAGCCCTTTAACTCCCCCAGGCATTACTACTCAGAACAGGAACAGAGAGGACCGAGCCCGCCGCTCGAGGTGTCAGATGGGGATGATGACTATGAAGGTCACAAACACTCATCCTTCAGGAAAGACATTAGTAAGTATGGGAGGTTAATTCTGAGAATCCTATTCCAAGAGCAGGGTTGCTTGAGCGTTTGCCTTTTTTCCAATCCAGACAAGAAGAAAATGCGATTGTACCAGTTCCTTCTGGACCTGCTACGAAATGGTAACATGAGTGACAGTATCTGGTGGGTGGACCAGGACAAGGGCATCTTCCAGTTCTCCACAAAACACAAAGAAGCTCTGGCCAGCAAGTGGGGCCTTGAGAAGGGCAACCGCAAAACAATGACCTATCAAAAGATGGCTCGAGCTCTCAGGAACTATGGCAAAACTGGGGAGATCAAAAAAGTAAAGAAGAAGCTCACCTACCAGTTCAGTGAGGGGGTGCTCAGGAGCAGTTCACACCAGTATCCTCACTGAAGAAGCAACACAGGCTTTAGTATGTGATGCTTAAACCACTCCACTGGTCAAGATTGTATGATACCTGTTTGGAATTTTACACAAAATTCCCACAGTTTTCTATTTATTTATCATCTTTAGCATTTGCTTCCCCCGTCGACAGATTAAATGATGTTTAACACTCAATAACTTACCCTTACCAATAAAAGTAAATATAGCATGTTTTGTCATGGTCATCATTTTGCATGAACCACAGAACACAATGTTTTGCTTTTCCTGAACCCAGATTGAAAATGAATATCTATTTCTTTAAAACTATTAAAGCAGCAAAAAACCAAGGAGATGAAACAGATAAATGTTGGGGAATTCGGAGAAAAGAACCACAGCAAACTTATCAGGGGAAAAAATGTTGACTCTTTACTTACTACAATAACACTACAGGAGCAGCAGCACTAATGGTAGTTGAAGAATCATTCTCAGTATTAATATAATTCCATTATCACAACATTTATTCAAGATGGTATCAACTCTTAAGACGGTACAGCAACATGCACTAAGTATAGAAACGTTCTGAAGCCAATTGGTTCCGCTTTGGTATATGTTTCCAGTCGGACAGAAAGTGACTTGTATTTCACATGACTCATATCGATTCATTTTCACAATGTGGAAAATACATTAGCGAGACTGACCCATGTGGGGGTAGTTATAACGCTAACCTACATTGATGACGAAATAAAAGACAGAAATTAACTCTCTTGTAACATTTCTGATCACTTCGTTCATTACGGGAGATTTAGTCCCGCCCTCCGGAGACAACTTCCGTTGACGTCACTCTAACGACCAATCAGAGCCCAGATGTCCTTCTGGTGCGAATTTCAAACGCCGACAAATCGACATTCAAAAGCCGAAAGAGGGACCGGTCTAATTAACTCGATTGTTAGTGTTAGGAAGATTGGTTTTAATCTACTTCTGGCCGTGGAGGAACCATGAGAGTGAGGTTGGTAACTTCTATGTCAATGTGCCGACGCGGAGTTGCGTCTTTTAAGAAAAGCGGATTTTGTTAGCACGTCGTGTCGCCCTGGTGATTTTAGCTACATTTATTAGCTTCATCCTGATAAAGCGGAGGACTTTCGGGACGGAGAATACGTTTGAACGTTAATTACGCTTCCTTTGCTTGATGTTTTCAGCCCCTTTAAACCCTAAAAAGTGCGTTAAGTCGTCTTCACAAAATGGTTCTGTCAGATGACGTCAGTGCTGTGTAACTGCAAATATTCCACCAGTTGGGCTTTTGTCGCCTAAATATTGAACAGTCGGAACTTCTCTATTCCTTCCAGTGAAGTCCACGCAGCAGAGTCTGTTGCATACCTCAACAGAGCTCTGGTGAGGCTGCAGGACATTTGGGATGAAATAGGAATTCCAGAGGAGCAACGCCTACAGAGAACAAACGAAGTCCACAAGCACACGAAGGTGGGTCCGGAACCATTCCAAGTCCTTCATGATGACTTCAGGAAGTTTGTCATTTCCCTTGTTTTTACCCTCCCTGCAGAGTTTGCTTGACCTTATGATTGCAGAAGAAGAGGAGCTTAAGGATAGACTACTAAAGAACATCGAGTCCTGCGTTAAGGAGCTCCGTGTTCTATACGATGAACTTCAGCTGCCCCCATTTGAGGTATGGTCTCTCCTAAATACATCACACGTTAAAGCTGTGTGGATGCTGATATCTGTGCTGGTGTTTTTCTGCATTTTTGCCAAGGAGGAGGAAGGTTGTACTGTGCTGCAGATTGAGAAGAATAATCGCACACGTCTCGAGCTGATGAAGGAGCACAAGAAGAAAAGGATGGAAGAGCTCAAGAGCCTCGTTGCCAAAGACCGTGAGCTGTGTGGAATTATGTGCACAACCCCATATGGCATCGATAAGGACTCCGTCCCATCACTGCAACAGCTGACGGCACTTAAGGCCTATCTGGATGATCTGACCAAAGAGAAGGTGTCACTATTTATTTTCTTTTGTTATCTACTCTAGTTTTATTCTAAATGGTTCTAACCTCTTTTTTATTTTTAATTATTTCCAGGAGCGGCGCCATGATGAGTTTGTCAGCATCAAAAAGGACATCATAGCTTGCATGGGGGACCTGGAGCAGGAGCCCGAGACCAGTTTTGAGATGGATGTGATGTGTGAGGACGAGGAGGGGTTTTGTCTGTCGGATGACAACATCGCTGCGCTCAAACTGCTCCTCAGTCAGGTGACACTTGTGTCCACACAAAAAAATGAAACATCCCGGCACTGGGTTAAAAGGAAAACGGTTTATTCGTGAGAATGAGGGGAAATAAGGTTGTCGGGCGTTCGGTTTCACTGATACTGTTTGTTGTCTTTCAGCTGCAACAGCGCAAAATTGAAAAGGAGCTCTGTTTTTTGGACGTTCGCACAAAGATCAAGGATCTGTGGGAAAGACTTCAGGTTCCCCAGGAGGATCGGGAAGCCTTCTCTGACCATATGGTGGAGTCAAAGAAGAGAAACATGGAGGCAGTGAGGAAGCTTCCCCGGTCACGCTCTCTGGTGACCACAGAATCTTTTTATTCAAACACCTTCTGTCTCTCCAGCTGCAAACAGAGCTTCAGCGTCTGGAGGTGCTGAAAATGAACAGCGTGAAGAGTTTCACCGAGGCCCTCCGGACTGAGGTCGCACTCTACTGGGAGAAGTGCTTCTACAGCCTGGAGCAGCGGGAAGCTTTTACTCCGTATCATGCTGGTGAGTCCCGGGGCTTCAGCCTGTGTGACCGTCGCTCTGGGAGCGTTGGTGTCAGCACGTGTGGTCTTTTCACAGACGATTTCACTGAAGAACTGTTGAACCTGCATGAGGCTGAGGTCAAGGCCCTGGAGAAGTACTACGAGGACCACCGGGAACTCTTTGACGGAGTCACAAAGTGGCAGGAGAACTGGACCTTGTACCTAGAGCTGGACGTGGGTACTTTTTAGATACATCAAAGGTGTTTCTTGTGAACGCGCTGTGGTAACGTGTACTTCTTTAGAAAAAAAACAACGACCCGTCTCGGTTCAACAACAGAGGCGGGAACCTTCTGAAGGAAGAGAAGCAGAGAACGGACCTGCAGAAGAGTCTGCCCAAGGTCGGGATGTTTCGCCCCCCTGCTGACGGCTCGCTGGAACACCGACGCTAAAATCTGTCTCGTTGCAGCTGGAAAAGTGTCTGAAAACCCAAATCGACGAGTGGGAGCAGGAACACCAGAAAGAATTCCAGGTCAATGGGCAGAAGTTTCTTGAGTATGTGCAGCAGCAGTGGGATCAGCACCACACGGAGAAGGAGAAGGAGAAACTGGAGAGGGTGAGTGAGACTCCACAGGGCTGATCTCCCTGTTAGATGAGTGTGTGTGTGACAAGGTTTTATCTGTTTGAAAACAGCAAATAAAGAAAACTAAACAGACACAGGAGGAAATGTTGTACGGGACTGGGAAACGAATGCCGTCCAAGAGGCGAATAGCCGGGACTCCCACACCTGGAAAAATAAGAAAGGTAGGAGTTGTTGGTGCAGCGGTGACGACTCTTCCCTTATTTTATTGTTTTATGTTTATTTATCGCGCTTGCTTTTCTTCTACTCAGTTCAACGCCACCTCCTCGACTCCGACGAGCTTCCTTAATTCGGGTCTTGGGGGAACCCTGTGCCAGTCTGCTATGCAGAAAACACCCCTGTCGTCCAGCAAGGTGCGTTCAAGGTCTCTCAGACGCTTTTAACAGACGATACAGCTGGAGAAGTGTTGTTCTGATGTTGCTTTGTCCTGCAGGGTCTCGGTCTGAGAACTCCCGGGAGTGTTAAGACGTTTGCTCTGGACAGAAACAAAGAAAACATCTCCCATCCGAACAGAAACACTCCCGGTAGCACGCTGAGGCCTCAGGATCCTCAGGATCACACCTTCAACTTCAACTCCTACTCTGAATTCGCGGTAAATGCACATTTAAATCCGTTCACTTCCCCAACGATCTGCAGAAAAACACAACCAAGTCACGATTACGCTCCACCTGTTTTTATTCAGTTATTCTCTTTCTTTTCTTCTTCTTCCAGAAGAACCTTTCTGAGGCGAATGTGAAATCTCGCCAGCTGAATTCGACCGTCAGTAATCAGTGAGGAGTCGGCGCTGCTCCTCGACCAGCTCTGCGGCAGGTTCACGTCCATGAGGACAAGGGGGACCTTTTTAAATTGTGGCCGTCTCAAAAAAAAAACCTTGTAAATATTTTAATGTCTCCATCAATTCTGTTCAAGACCTAAAAGGTGTTTTCAGGGTTGCTGCTTGAGCAGCTTCCTCTGCTTGTTTGTATCATATTAGAAGTTTGATGTTTTGGACTTTTGGGTTGCAAAAGAACAGTGAAGTGAGACATTTTTGAACACTTATGGAGCACTACTGTTTCACTACTGTAGCAGTTCACCATTATGCTCACGATTACATGTTTTTTTTTTTTCCTCTTCAGCTGGAATGAATGCAAATTTTGCTTTATTGATCCCAAATATTTTGAGTCATTTTTATAAAACTGAGCTGTAAATAAACACGAAACATTCATCCTAGCTGTGCGTACTTGCTGTAACCATGTAATACCAGTTTCTGCCACTGGAGGGTGCTGTTAACACGGAGCTGTTCCCATTTTCAGCTCAAACTGGCCACTCAGACTACTGGAACTCTCACCAAATTCTCAACAAGTGCACCTTTTTACTCGTCATTGATCTTTGATTTTGGAAATAGTTTAACTTTTCTTGTTTTAGATACTCGCTGGAGGTCGGTAGGTGAGGTCACAGCCACGGATGCATCTTTAAGTTGATTTGTGGCGTATTTCTTTTACTAAATAAGCAATCTAAAGATCAACAACCCTTTACTCATGAGTTAAGACGACAGCAAATCCGTAGCTCAATAACACCAGAAAAGCAAAACACATCCAGATTGCAGGTTCAGGCCATGCGCGTCATGAGCTCCTCTAGCGCCCTCTCGCGGTGGTTTTCGTGAACCAGCAGCACTTCTTTGATCGCGTTTTGCTGGAAGCCCATTTCATTAAACTGGTTTAGAAGACGCAGGAACTCGGCAGCCTGGAAAACAAAACACAACTGACTCCATCATCTTGCAGGGAGGTGGCGGTGGTAGCTCAGTGTGTTAAGGACTGGGCTGTGAGGCAGCAGGTTCCAAGTTCAAGACCAGGTGTAGGAATCATGGAACATGCCAGATACACCCCAGAGCAAGGCCCCAAACCCACAATCGCTTACAAAACCACATCAATATCCCATAATTGATTGAATACCTTGCTTTCACAATTCTGAAACATCTCCAGAGCTTCCTCAACCTGCACTTCATCATATCCCAGCTCACACAGATGATTGCAAGCCTCCAGGTACCTCAGGATCTGTCAACCACACACAACAACCCAGGTTTCCATCAGTTTCATCCCCAAACATCATAGCTCATCAACTGGCCACCTTCTCTGCGCTGCGGTAGCCGGTCTTCTGCAGAGCCACGATGGCCGTGCGTAAAGGGTATCCACTCTCCGTGACGGCCTCCAGAAGCTCCCGCTCCTCCTGGCTCAGAGCCGACAGCAGCTCCGCCGCAGAGTCAAAGAAAAGCCCGGATGTGGCGCCCGACCTCAAGACCTGACGGGGGGGGGATGACAGGATGTCAACTGGGCACAAGTTGGATGAGCGTGAACAGAAAGGCCGAACCTGTCTGCGGTTCTTGACCAGAGCTCCTGCGGAGGAGGGCCGCTGCTGCTGCTGCAGCCTGCGGGGAGACGGACGCGCGGGCGCGGCGCCCTGGAGGAAGCCCCGGCCGCTCAGCGAGCGCTCCCTCTTCCTGCTGCTCCTCTTCGGGGGCTCCGGCTGTGCCACCGGCTGCCTGCGCTCCCGGAGCGACGACGCGGACCCCCTGCGACAGTGATGAACGCAGGAATGCGGGTGCGCGTCGTCACCGCGCGGCCGCTCTCTGACGCGGCGAGACGCGTCTTCACTGGAGGAGCCCTCGTTGTCCTCGCAGTAGCCGTCTTCATCCTCGGTGTCGGAGATGAGGAGTCTGACAGTGCGCTGGTGCAGCCAGGAGTTCAGGCTGTGGCTGCGGGGCCGAGGACTCGGTCCCCACGCGTCAATGCCCCTGTGAGCGGCCCTGCAACTCTCCTTAGTGCTGCCCGACAACAACCAGTAGGGAGGGCAAGACGGCTTCAGAGAGGGGGACAGCTGCCCGGATAAAACCCACCTCTCCAGTTTGAATCCGTACTGAAGGGGAGGGGGAAAAAAACAAGCTTCCATCAACAGAAGTAATAGTACTGAATTGGCAAGTACATTCAAACACTTCCAAAGAATAAGTTCAGTCTTGCAAATACACAGCAAACAATAAAATATGCAAAGAAACAAACTTTTAGTGTTTTTATACTATTAAGCTGTATAACGCCCTCTAGCGGCAACACACGGGACTGTGAGCCGACTTTGAAAACCACTACATAAAAACTACAATGGATCAACTAGTACAGAATAATCTTTTAATGAGGATAAAACTTTTAAACATGTTGCTTTGCAGGGGAAAAAATCCAATTAGAAAAACAGAACAGCACATAACATCAAAATTATGATCCTGAAGGAAGGTTTTGCATTTTTTCGCTGTTAATGGCTCAAGATCCAAGCACAGGAACATTGTTTGAAATGCGAGACCTCAGCGCCTTGTAGTATCCGAGTGCAGTCCGGTACGATGATGTCCGGAGCCGTCATGGGCTGCGCTGCCTCTTCCAGAGGGCCCAGCAGGGTCTGGAACGGGACCTGGTCCAGTGCGTTCATACTCGCGTCTCCCAAATCCTGGAAAATGGGTCCGATTGTGATCGACACCAACAGCCTGCGCAGTTGTGAGGCGCAGGTTTGTGAATGGAGGACTAATCCAGCTTCATCAGGTGTTAAACCCCTTCATCATTAATCCTGACACCATCCCGCGCACGCATGGCCGGGAATATCGCCATAATCCCACCCTTTATGTATTTCTACTCTTTTTAGGTCCCTCCGCACATTCACTTTTAAACTTTTGCCTCTTTTCGGTCTAAAACCTTTCAAGTCGGGCTTGTAGAGGATCAGGGAAACGCCGAGCAGCCTGGAAAGAGAAGTGCGTGGGATTAGAGTGGGACTGTGTGGCGGTTGTGAGAAAAGCTTTTCAGCCAAGACAGCAAACTCCGTTCAGAGGGAGACGTTTTATTTCTCTTTTAATCACAATAAACTTAAGATCCACAAACTGGGAGGAGCTGAGAGCCTCTGGAACAGACCTCTGAAAAGCATAAAAGGAATTTGGGATTTAATCCCGTCTGAAAGCACAAACAGAAGTGGGAGCAGCTGGTTTCAGTGGAGCGAGGAAGCGTTTGAGGCGGCGTCTCCAGTCACTGAAGGCAACGCGGGTCTTTCAAAGCCGTGACGCCGATGACAGCGAAGCCAGAACAGGATTCTAAAAACAACTGGATTAGGTCCGTCATCCTGGAAGAGTACCGACGCTCGACTGCAGTGAGGGTCGTGAACAAAAGGCTCTCTAAAGGTTGTGCAACAGGAATGGAATACTCCAAAAACAACCATTCGGGTCGTTTAAAGGTCACATTAATTCTCTTTTCCCTGTTTCAGGTGCCGGTGTGGAACGAACATCTCTTCCCACCTGCACCATGTGAATACCATCATTCCAAAGGTGGTAAAGAAGACATCGAAATGTGCTGAACGTTACATCTACGGCCCGCTCTCCGCCTGTTCCTCGGGATCCCACAAACTTCAGCAGCCCGTCACCATCGGGAAAAAAAACAAACAAAAAAACCCCCCCAAATAGCTACAAATCCTTTAGTGAATAAAAACTCATTATCTTGATATAGATAGAATCTTAACAATCCCCAGATTGACATACTGTATCGAGGTCCACCCGGCGAGCGCGCCGCTAGAAACCGGTTCCGTGAGACGCCGGGTGTTCGCCGCTCCTCTCAGAGGGAGAGAAGGAGCCTCTAAGAAAAGGTCCGCTCCTACGCGAGAGGCCGTGCTAGGAACCCGGAGGTTGGTGGTGATCTAAATGTGTCACAGACTGTCTTCAGGTGAAATGAACGAGGGGCTCAGTTGTTGGCGGCGTCCGCCTGCCGGGGCCAGTTCTCCTCCTCCATGCCGGAGTCGTACTCCTCCTCCGAAGACTCCTTGGCCGCAGCTCTGCAAATCAAAAGGGAAATTTTGGCCGAGGCTTCAAACACCGGGCGTGAACGGAGCCGAGGTCTGACCTGACGTATCTGGGCTGGGACTTCCCCTGGACCGCGTCCTTGTCCACCTCGACCGCGACGATGTCGGAGTGGGGGACCTCAAACATGGGCTCCAGGAGGAGCTTTTCCTGGGGAAACAAAGAACGGGGACGGTGGAACCCAAGAGCCTGACAACGCCGCTCAAATGTACGTGTGGCGACTCTAAACGTCAGGCACCATGATGGACCGCAGCCCTCGCGCTCCAGTTTTCCTCTCCAGCGCCATCTTGGCGATGGCCCTCAAGGCAGCTTCGTTCACGTTGAGCTCACACTGGAAACGGGAACAACACAGCCGCCTTAGTGGTCACGACGGGGGGGGCGTGGCGCCGTAGCGCGGCGTCGGGGCTCCTACCTTGTCCATGCTGAACAGAGCTTGGTACTGCGGCACCACGGCGTTGCGCGGCTCCGTCAGGATCCGCACCAGCGTGTCCTCGTCCAGGCTGTGCAGGGGAACGACCACGGGCAGGCGGCCGACAAACTCCGGGATCATGCCGAACTCGATCAGGTCTCTGGCCTCCACGTGCTTCAGCAACCTGTCCTTCTCCTCGATCTCCGCCACCGCGTCCGTCTCGCCGCTGCTGTTGGCCAAGTCCGCCGCCGCCGCGGCCCGCCGCCCCTTCCCCAGGTTGGAGGGCGTTCCGAATCCCAGGTACTAAAGAGTTATGACAGACGGGATGAGCACGGAGGAGGGGGACGGCGCCGACCCCACGGGTGTGTGAACGGACCTTTTCGTTCTTCCTTCTGCTGATGATCCGGTCGAGCCCGTTGAACGCGCCAGAGGCCACAAACAGGATGTTGGTCGTGTCCACCTGCACCGTTTCCCCTCGCAGCTTCCTGGAGTTTTTCTCGGGAACGTTGACGATCGTGCCCTCCAGCAGTTTGAGCAACCCCTGCGAGAGAGGAGAAGGTTGACCCTCAAACAGCAGCTTCCTTTCTCGGGGGGGGGGGATTGGACGGCGTTGGACTCGGCTACCGACCTGCTGCACGCCCTCGCCGCCGACATCCCTGAGCTGGTGAATTCCAGGAACGCTGCCAATCTTATCGACCTCATCCAGGAAAACAATTCCTGCACACAAGCACGGACGTGTAATCTATGTGTGGACAGAAACACTTGTGCAACATTACTGATAACGGGGGGGGGGGGGGAGGGGGGACACAGCAGAACAGCCAGTTTCACCAGGATGTTGGTGATCAAACCCAGTTTTCTGGGTGGATCCCGGAATTCCCTTGCGCTCCGGCCCACCTTGCTGCGCCTTGTCCACAGAGTAGTTGGCGTCCTGCAGCAGTTTGGCGATGACCGACTCGATGTCCTCGCCCACGTATCCGGCCTGGGTGAGCGTGGTGCAGTCACAGATGGCGAAGGGGACGTCCAGGCAGCGCGCCAGCGTCTGCGCCAGCAGCGTTTTCCCTGCAACGATCGGGGGGGGGGGGGGGGCGTCGTTAGCCGGCGGGACGCCTGGAACCTTTTTATCGGCGCCCGTTCCGAGACGCTAACCTGAGCCCGTGGGGCCGAGGAGGATGATGTTGCTCTTGTCCAGTTTGATGTCGCTGTGCGCCGAGTCCAGGACCTCGCCGCCCCGCCTCTCCTGGGGGGTGTTTGGACTGGCCTGCTGCTGCATGGACGCTCCCAGCGCGTTCCCGTGAGGGCTGATCCCTGCGATCTGCAGCAGTTCTGCAACGGCGAGGAGAAGCCGGGGGGTGAAGCGCTCTGGGGGGGGTCATCTTTAACCTCTCAGCACGAGGATCCGGTTGGAAGCGCGGCGCTCATTAAGCTCGCCCTCTCGTTACATGCGCAGGTTAAAAATACACAGAACGTCCAACTCTGCCAGCGAGTACAGATGTGAAAATAGGTCAGTAGGACCCCCCCCCCCTCCCCCCTCCCCCCGGTGTTTACTGTAATGCTCCGGTTGGAAATACGTTCAGATAATAACGGTTATCTGATGGAAAATAAGGAAACTACTGGGAGTTTTAGCTGTCCTCTGTCCCGCGGCGGCCATGAACCTTCAGAACGGAGCAGAACTCTGCAGACTGAGCATAAATAACGAGAGCGAGCCGCGTTAATAAGGTCAAACGGAGCGATTACTTACTTGTGAATCTGTACTCATCCTCTCGTCTTCTCATCTCTAGCTCTACAGGGAGGATCAAAACGATCATTCACCATTGCTGCTACGACAAGATGGATTCAAACAAGGTTCGGCGCTCATCACTGAACAACCGGGTCCGTCTATAAACATGCGGCCCCGTCCTTCCTGATCTGCCCCTGCAGCTCTCGGCTGAAACATGAGCCGCATTGCGTGACGTTCAGGAATAAACGGACTCTGGGTGGCGGTAAGACTGACCACGAGGGGTTAAAGTCGGCTGCTTTTCCACTTCCACCTGCTGCCAACTCCCGGCCGGGATGTTGTTGTAGATGCGTTTGTAGTGGTTGTACACGGCCACCGCCAACACTTTCTTGGCGTAGGACTGGCCAACGACGTATTTATCCAGGTAGGCGTATATCTGGGTGTGGAGAGAGATTATGGGCTGACTATTGAGATTCACGTGACATCACAGGTGGTGACGCTTCCTCACCTTCTTCGGAGGAGGGGGGGGCTTCTGGGAAAAGGCCAGTTTCACCGCCTCGGCAGCAGATTCCGCCTCTTTGCTCAGCCCCTTCTTGGAGTCCGTCTCAGACAGGACCACGAAAAAGTGATGGCACTTCTCACATTTGACGAACCGCGTGGACGCTGCGGGATTGAGATTAAGGCTCAGTGAGCGGGGACGGACGTGTCTCCATAGCAACAGAAAAGCAGACGTCAAAACCCCGACCGGCCTAACTCCCAGAGTTAAACTAAAACAGCACGAAAAGCATTAAAATACGAAGCAAACAAATACAAAAACACAAAATAATAATAGGGCAGAATTCTCCTGTCTAAGGACACGGTGGTAATAATTTGGGGCCAAAGTTGTTCACAAGCTTGCAAACGAGTTCTAAGACAAACGCGGAGAATTACAAAATGTTCTGGGTTTGCGCCCCTTTGAACCGGCCACCGTTGCTTCAAACCTTGAACCGTTTACTTACACACAAAAGTCTCCACGTGAGTGCACGGATCCCCACATTTAGGGCAGCGGAGCTGGTTCCCCCCTTTGCCGGATCCTCCGGAGCCAGACGTTCTCTTCCCTTCACCGATGCTTTTCTGTGTGGACGCGGCTGTCAGTTAAAACACACACAAACATCCCGCAGCACAAAACAACAGGGTTCAAGACGTCCCGTACCTTCCCAGCGTCGCTTCCCCCGTCCTTCGTGGGCCCATCTTTGGAGCTGTAGCAGGCGGCCGTCTCTGAAAACGGCCTCACGCGTACCCAGGCAGGGGAAAGACCTTCACGAGAGCCCTGACGACCAAGAGCGAAGAACTGGAACCTGGAGCACGACAAACCTGCAGAAGAGCAAATTCCCAAGAACACAAGTTTGGTTTTGACGGGAACCATGCGCGGCAGGATAAACCTGAAATAAACAAGCAGTTACCAATCGTTCCCACCCTCACATGAAGCCATTTTGTTGTGGATTTCTAACATTTTATATGGAATCTATCTATGGAATCTTACATAGCGCTTAGCTACTGCAATGCAACAGCTGTGTTTTTACAAAATAACGGTGTTGACGACGATTTGTAGTGACTTTCCATCGGGTGCTCAGGTTACATGACATGTCATAACAGCCCTCCTATCTGGGTTAGCAGGAGACCTACTTTTGAAAAGTGTCCAAACAGCACAATTTAGACGAATGATGCCCATTAATCCGGGTTAACGGCGTTCACTTTCTTACCTCTGTGGGCCGTGCTCAGGAACAGCCTGGCAGCCGAGGTGCACGGACAGGACATGTCTCGTCTTTAGCCCGAAACCTCTGAAAACGAATGGTCAACATGGGGCACAGGGAGGCCAAATTAGCAGGGGGCTAGCAGGGGGGAGGCCGGGCAGGACATTTCATAACTTCAACGTCACGTTAGCATTAGCAAAGCAGGTCGACTGCTAGTTGCGGTTGTTTGCCAGTACCGTTTCGAAATCAAACGCTCTGACGAAACTAAATGCTGGGCAAATATTTACCAACTACTGAACCGGATCAGCCAGGACAACCCATTCGTCCCGAACGTGAAAACGACGAGTCCTGGTTGTTTCCACAAAATGTTGCTAGGCTAATGCCCGCAGTCAGTCAACACGCAAGCTAATGCTAGCAGCCAGAATCCTAGCTCAAAAATGACGTAACGCCAGAGAAAATATCGGCTAGAATGGGGCCAAAGGGCTGACACCTACACTTTACGATGAATTCAGTCTCGTCCTGGAGCCTCTTCCGAGAGAATAAAAGTGTCAAGTCACTGCGGCTTTCGCACTTATTCTACTTTGAGAGGTCGGTGCTCATACCAGAGCCACAAACCCGACTGGAGGAGGGAGGGACTCCGCGGGGTCGCTGTCGTCTCAGGTCTGACACCTGAAAGCACCGTAACGCATACTCTTCTGAACTTGGTCGGCTAAAGCTCGCTGGGCTTTAATGCCTAACAGAAAAGTGTACAAGGGTTATGTAATATGGCGCCCGGTTTCACCGTTAAAGCAAGAACGACCCGTCCATATCTGTGATCCACAGGGGGCGTTACAGTGACTTCTGCTGGTGCGTTTAGGTGATGTCGGTCATTTGGGCTTTGCCTGTGGGCGTTGCGTTCAAGGACCATCGTAAAGCAGTCGGGGGAATCGGGACAGTTGGAAGGCGGGTATTTACGTGTATTTCCCGTTACAGAGACAAACACGAATTTAAAAAAAACTGACTGTTGATGGAAATAGGTTTACTACAAATCAATTGAACTGATATGAAATTGATGAAGTTACACGGTACTTTTCTCCCTATAAATCGGGATTACCTCCCTCATAATTTACAAGACAAAACATCATCATCACTGTTCACTTGTTTATGTTCAAACTGCATCAATAAGTCAAGTTTTTCGCGCCTTTTTTGATCAAATAGGATGCAATCAAAGGATTCAAGCCAGGTTGACCTTGCAGGACTTGACACTGCTGTTGTCCCACATGTACAGAAGTGTCCTGGTGGGATAATAAGACACCATCGCCAAGACGCCGCCAGCTGGCCTCAAATCAAAATCAACACTTTCTGGCCTCTCTTCATACAAATCAAAGGCATAAGTGACTTTCCTGTCCGCGTCGTCTGTGAAATACAGCACGCCACAGACCACAAAAGCATTTCCTGCTTTGGCTGTGGGGTAGTGAGTGTTGACGATGGCCTCCACGGAGAAGGTTTCTGCTCCGAGCTTCGCCACCATCACGCTGTCACCAGTGCTGGCGGCGAAGATCACCCAGAGCCCGTTCTCGTCCACGGCAAACTTGAAATAGGTCTTGGAGTTGGGGAAAAGATACGCCAGGTTGTGATATCTGCTGCCGGCCATGACGAGAGCGCTGGTTCTGCCGGTGTTCAGGTCAAATCTGGAACACAGGAATCACACCGAGGAGGAGATTAAGGGCTGAACGCGAGTCCTTTTAACACAACGTGGCCAAGTTCTGACTTTATAAGTCTGTTTGTTCCTCCGTTGTGAAAGTACAGGGAGGCCCGGTAAACGACGTGGCCGCAGCCCTGGTAGAACCTGCTGACGTCCACCGTTTGGTGGCTTCGATTCTGAGAGGAAGACGCGTTGTGTTGCACCTCCAGGAGTCGACCTGTTGGAGAGGAAATAGGTTGGTGCTTCGGGATCAGGCCCAAGTCTCCACCTCACCACTGTCTTTGCCTCCATCTCAACACCTGAAAAGTGCTCGGCGATCCAAAATGTCCCATCGTCCAGCTGGGACGCGTCCAACATCCAGGCTCCAAACGTGCTTCTCATTGGGATGGCCTCCTCCGAACATCTAATAGTCTTTATTCTGCACTCTACAGGGGGGAAATATGGGGTTCAGTGCATTGAAACACAGAATTTCTCACCTTGCTTTTGCTCTGAAGCAAAAATAAAGTAACGATGGGGGTTCTGCGGGGTTAAAACCCCCAAATTACGGTTGCACTTTTAAAAACATGGGTCAGAAAAAACTGCAGGCATTAAAACTCTTGTCCTAAAGACAACAGGTCTGAAAAGTTGAACCCGGAACTGCAGTTTGACCCTGTTTTCTTTCATTTATTACCATTTCTCAGGGGCGTAACCATGGTGATACTAGTGTCCCTCTTCTGAGTCTCACCCACTGAAGCTGCGGCTGCAAAAATAGAACCAGATCAACTCAGACAGCGACGGCTTTGTTGCCCCCAAATCTCATCTTTTTTTAATTTTTACTTGTGGGAAGAGTCGCCTCTGTCACATTCCCATAATTGGGATCGTTGGGCGAGTCGTAGCTGTCGTCGTTAGGGAACGATTCCGACTCTAGGACACAGGAAGGCATTTTTACATCCCTTTGTCGTGTTTATTTCGACCCACTTGTCGCCTGCTTACAGACAGTTTTTACCGTTTTCCGCGGCTGTGTGGGGAACGCTGATGGTGTCGCTGCTCTGATGGAGGTCTGGAGAAACAAATGAGAAATCAGGCACATTTACCCTCAAAGGAAGAGGATTTTCCTTGCTAAAGTTGTAAAGTTCTGTAAAGTTCTGTGGGTTTGTGTCGACGTGGTCCAGGTAAACTGGAGCAGACGTTATAGGGGAGGATGAAACTGGCTGAAATGGAGATTTACAGTGTTTTACAGACATGAAACCGGGTTTTCTCCCTTATTTCTTTATTATTTTACCAGGTTCTGCACTTCTGTCCAGGATTTTCCTGAACTCAGTGAAGTTCCACATCTCTTTGCTCAGCTCTCTGTCATTTGTTGGAGATTCTGTGAAATTAAAGTTTAAATGAGTTTATTATTGTGTTTTTTTTATTATTATTGTCATTCATTCTATAGACCATCTCACCACCACAAATAAAATAAATAAGAATCCTTTTTTTTTTTAAAATCTCTTCTTAACAGTGAATCACTGTTGCTTTTGATGAAGAAAGGAGAGAGATTTTCCTCCTGATCTAGTCTGTAACACCAGAATAAGATCATGGGTTTATTCACACACTTTTCCTACCTATTAATGTTCCTGGACTCTCTGTAACGTTTCCCGTGCTGGAATTGTTCCAGAAGTCCTGGACAAAGTCTTCAGGAACTGAAAATACATTTGGGAAGTCAAATATATAAATAATTAATGAATGATGAATAAATAATGAATAAATAAGCAGCTTAGTGGTGCACGCAAAGCACAGTGTTTAAGAGTGATAAAGGCTAATGCTATGCTAATGCTAATTAGAATGTAATAATGGTTCATAAGCTGCTTCTACCAGAAACATCAAAGAGGTCTTGAGGCGTCTCAGTGTAGTTGAACTCATCTCCGACTCCGTCAGCAGGATTTGATGTCGGCGTTGCTGTGAAAAACAAGAGATCTTCATGAGAAAGTGTATGAAATGAAGCTCAGAGATGGTTTTTTTGGATCTCCTGCCTGTGACGGCGCCGGTCGGTGCCTCCAAAGCGCTGCTGGCATCCGGACGAGGAGATTCGGACTCTAAAATCAAAGAGAATTGGGTCAAAGTGTCGGTAAATGTCCCTTTGATCTCATTGCAGGTGGTTTCTCACCGTTTTGCACAGTGACAGGCGTCTTTTCTCTGACAGTCTTGCTGCTTTGAATCAGGCCTGGAAATGGAGAACTCGTTAAATTTCCGGCCGTCTTACTAGGACCAAACAATTCTTCTAACCGACGTGTGTGTTCCACATGCAACTCGCACCTGCGAGCAGTTTAACCGGAGCCACTGTGATGTTTTCCACATCACTGGTGGTGCTGAGGTCTTCCCCTGGAAGATCCGATCCCAGGAAAGACAAAGTGTGTTCAGATGAGGATGTTGGACCCGTAAAGGTGGAAAAGAGGAGTAATTCTACAGCTTCTCACCTTGTTGTTCTTGGTGAGTTGTGCTGGGTTGTGTTACATCACCGACCTCACCGATCAGCGTCCACGGTTCTGTGGAAAAGGGTTTAAATGACCGAGTTATTCGGCAGGTTTTCATACCTGGTGGTGAATTATATTAGTAAAATCATAAACAGGGAGGGATTAGTGATCAAGCGTGGGTGAAGGAGGGGGGGGCCCTACCCACGGATGTTGCTGAGACAGGAGGGAAGTGTCCCCTGGCAGCTTCCTGTCCCTCTTTATCAGATGAACACGCAGGACCAGGGGGACCAGGGTGACCAGGGGGACCAGGGGGACCAGGGGGACCTGCAAAAGCAGCAGTTACAAGTCTCTTAATCCAGACTGACGTCTAAAAGAGTTCCAAGATAAGAAGAAAAGCTCCATTGTGAGAGAATTCCTGATCCCACATCAGCCATTCAGATCCTAAGTGGGGGGTGCTGGACTCCATCCCAGTGATCAACACACCCTGGATACCCTGTCCCTCACAGGACACGCACCACGGGGCAATTCAGTCCCGGGTCATCTTAACCTGCAGGCTTCTGGACAAAAGGACCTTCTCCGTCCATCACAGGCAATAAATCTAGAGGAAGAACTTTAACACGTTTGTTCTGAGCGGATTTTGAGCAGCAAGTGGAAGAACGAGTGCTGAATTCCATTAGTGGGACGTTACAAAAGGGCAGTTGGGTTCAGACTTGCGTCTGAGGCTGTTGGTGGTGCAGCATTGTCCCGGAGGAAGATCAAAACACCCGCCTCACCTCGTCTCCCTCGCCTGCCCTCCGGCCCCGGCGCACCCTGTGGTCCTGGCACACCTACTAGAAACAGCAACAACACAACACAAAAAGTGCCAGTCAACAGTGTCGGGGGGGGGGGGCAGAATATGGAACATTGAACAGATCAAAGCTAAATAAAAGCTCCAAGCAAAACTGAAGACGTGGGGAAAATTTAGGAAAATAACCTGTTGAGCATGTTTCCCTGGAGACGTTGCAAAGTTCAATTATGGATTTTAGCTGCAAGAAGAAAAAAAGATGGAAAAAGAAGCAGAACATGAGCAGGACAATCCATCAATAACTGGTTCATTCCCCGCAGCTAAAGACCGCCTGGTCGCAACATGAAAGGCTTTTTTAACCTGATTTCTCTTTCATCTGCGGGATTTCTGGTCTAATTCCATCATCCCCTCTGAGTCATTATCGAGCTTTCTTTTGTCCCTGGATCCATTTTTCTAACAAGCAGCCTCACGTCTCGATGTTCAGTGTGTTGGTTCCTGTGTCAACATGTGGCTGATGACAATAACAAACCAGTAAATCTGGCACTGTTGCAGAAGCTGCGTGCACGGAGCCCAGAGTGGCGAGCACCAAGCCGTGTCCTCAGATCACCTCCTACTCTTTCAGACCCCCCCGCCCCCTCGTCCTTTACCCTCCCGTACACTGCCAACACTATAGAAAGCTGCCCCACCCCCACCCAGGGGTGTGTGGTGTCTTACAGGAAGCATGGAGTAGCTCATCAGCATCAGCATGTCCTTCTCCTCTTGCCTTTCTGCTCCCTCCTGGTTCCTCCGGTTGCGGTTGAGTCTCTTCAGCCCCTCCGCCTGCAGGGCGGCGCCGCCCCGGGGGCCGCAGCTCTGCGCCAGCGCCTTGACCTGGGCCTCCAGCCGCAGCAGCTCCTCCGTCAGGTCGCTCTGCCGCACCAGCAGGTACAGCAACCCCGCCGAGCTCAGCAGCAGCGCCAACATCCCCGCCAGCTGCAGGACAGCGCTGCTCCTCTCCTGCATGTCTTCTCACGCGGGCCTCCACCGCAGGAGTGCCAGAAGAATCTCCCAGGAACGTTCAGAACATGCCTGAGCACCTGCCAGCCAATGGGATGTCTGGGGGGGGGGGGCTGAACTGTATACAGGGCATAAACATGCGTGCGCGGCGGGGACACGTGACAGGTTGTGCAACAGTCAAACTGGAATAGGCCTCCCTTGATGTGGGGACATATCTGAAGGATGACACACGCCGTGGGCAGCACGCCGCTTCCCATCACTGGTGTTTTCCAGCTCCGCATCGCCACCGCGCCGTCTGGCCCCAAAAATCCCATGGAAGCGGAATAAATGAGTGGAGAACAAGAGGTGGCGTTGTCTGGATCGGCACAAAGAGCGTTCAGTGACTGCAGATGCGTGGGCGAGCGCCATCGCGGCCATTAAACAGGTGGGTGGCGTCCCTCATAGCAGGAAACCCAACTACAACTGCCACTTTATATCGGAGGATGCAAACACAATGAACATGGTGGTAAACAAGGGATGAGCTGCTCGTGGAGGCAAACACACCTAAATCACCTGTAATCTCTCTAGTCTGGGACTGTTTGGATCAAATAGAGCCAATAGCGACCTCGGATGACCCACATAATGGTAATAGGGTCGTAAGAACTAAAGATTTATTAGCCAGTAAATCAAAATTGGTAAGTTTGCGAAGCAAAAATGAAAACCATGAATAAAAACACCCATTTTCCTCATTTCAATCTTATTTTGAGACACTGCGGCTGTAGAAAAAAGGCCCCAGATCTCAGAGGCTGAAGCTCTTTTCTGAATGGGCGAATAAATCTCTGCCCTCTTTAAAACGGGTCAGGCTGACCCAAACTGATTCATTTGGTCCTGAAAAGATTCTTCCGTTGATTAACTGAGCAGAATCCAATGAAAGACCTGCAAGTTTGACATTCTTGGGGAAAAAAAAGAACTCAGACTTGTTTTTTTGGGAGCTGCTTGGGCGTGCATTGTTTTCTGGTGTAATTGTACTCGTAACCTGAATGTGGATGAGTTGCTAAGCAACCGGCTGACTGAAAGCTGCAACACAAACACTTGAACCCCAGTGATTTATTTGGGCGAATTATGCTGATCATCTAGAAAACTGGAGAAGGAAGGCTTGAACCAGCACGCTCGCCTGTCGGGACCCTGAGAAATAAAGTAAGTCATTTTTCAAAGAATAAATATAAAGGACTCTTCGGGATACAATTTTAACGTTTTAAAGATATAAAGAATTCTCTGTGCAACAAGATTTTGTCTTAATTGAGGAACCAAATCAGAGCGGCAGAAAATTCTGCTGGAATTCTGTGGGAAATGGAGATATTTTCAGGATAGTTTAGCTCTTCTCTTGGTATTAGCGCTACACGTCAGGACAGTGTTGAATTCGATGTGATCGAAGTTCTAGTGTGTTGTTGTCGGAAGTCTTCACGCCGTATCGTCACCATGGTGACCCAGGTGCTCAAGATCAGAATCTAGAATCCGATGACCTGGGTCATCCAGGGTCACCGCTTTGTGGATCAGAGCGCAGCTCTGTTGCCCCGGTGACCCACCTGTTTACGAAGACGGGACGGGAGCGGCTCCTCATGAATCTGTACGTGGTTGTGTGTGGTCCGGATGTGGTGCTGGATTAGAGCTGAGCGGCGAAGAGGTCGCACCTGTCGGAGAGCTCGTCCGTTCCAGCCGGCGGGTTTCTGCGTTTGTGGAGGAGAACTGGGCCAGTTCGTCAGGGATGTGAAGACAATGAAGCCAAAGGAGACGTTGAACATCACGGCATCGGGACCCTTCACCCCGCTGCCGCTGCCGCTGCCGCTGATGATGATGATGATGCTGCTGCTGCTGATGATGATGATGCTCTTCCTCACCTGGAACAGACCTCAGCGTCAGCACGTACCAGGTTCGAAACAGCGTGGTCGCGGTAAAAGGTTTCTATTTATACAGAGCACGCACATTCAGCCCAATGATACACACATGTGTGGGTTGGTTTCTTAAACAGCCTGCATCACACTTGATTAACTTGATTGATTCTGACATGAATTCACAGCAAAGACGTCATAAAACACGTTGTGCCTCACAAAAGCTGGAGCACTTTTATTTTTTTCCACACCAAAATCAGCTTCGAAGGTCTCGGTTTCAAAAGGGAAAATCAAATAATTGACTCTGATGTGATTCATGAGAAAATTGTTCAAAGTCTTTTTTATTTTCGACTCATGACTATCTAATAGTGATTAGATCGATATTTATTACCCATAATCAGAATTCTGACCCTCTCCAGGGCCCCTCTTCCTGGCGGGACTCGGACCGCTCCTGTCCTACTGCAGGTTCATGTGGACCGGCATCGGAACCGCGTGCAACTTCTACAACAACAAGTACGGCAGCCTGGTCCGAGTGTGGATCAACGGTGAGGAGACCCTCATCCTGAGCAGGTGGGGCCCTAAAATCGAACCTCTTCCCCATCATTAACGAGGCGTAACTCCATCACCCCTGGCGGTGCAGGTCCTCCGCGGTCTACCACGTCCTGAGGAGCGCCCACTACACGGCCCGGTTCGGCAGCAGAGCCGGGCTGGAGTGTATCGGGATGGAGGGACAAGGAGTCATCTTCAACAGTGACGTGGAGCTCTGGAGAAGAGTCAGGGTTTATTTCTCTAAAGGTGAGAGGGGCTGTTGATTCCCCCGTGTTCCAGTTGAGGCGGAACTGCAATTTTATTCATGTTTTCTTGATTTTTTTATTTTTTTTAATTTTAATCATTACATCGAGTAAAGAACAAACCCAACCGTTGCAGCTCTGACGGGTCCCGGCCTCCAGAGGACGGTGGGGGTTTGTGTGACGTCCACGGCCAAACACCTGGACTGTCTGGTGGACATGACGGACGCCTCTGGACACGTGGACGCTCTCAACCTGCTGAGGACCATCGTGGTGGACATTTCCAACAGGCTCTTCCTCAGGGTGCCGCTCAACGGTCGGCTGCACACACACGGTCAACAAAACACCCATAAATGACACATCGGTCCATCATCACTCTGCTTTTTATATAAATTTTACACCTCAGAAAAGGATCTCCTGACAAAAATACACAACTACTTCGAGACCTGGCAGGCGGTTCTGATAAAGCCCGACATTTTCTTCAAGATTGGATGGCTGTTCGACAAGCACAGGAGAGCAGCGTAAGCTCTTCACTCCTCCAGCTCTAACTCTACATGTTCATCAGCCTAATTCCCCCGTTTTCCTCCGCCGACAGCCAAGAGCTGCAGGATACGATGGCGGCGCTCCTGAAGGTCAAGAGGAAGCTCGTGCACGAGGCCGAAAAGCTGGACGATGTTCTTGACTTTGCAACAGAGCTCATCCTCGCTCAGGTGGGCCTCTTCTTGATGTGAGCGCAGAACGTTGCTCAGGGACTCACCTCCTCGCTCTTGACAGGAAGCGGGAGAGTTTTCCGCGGACAACGTCCGGCAGTGCGTGCTGGAGATGGTGATCGCGGCTCCCGACACGCTTTCCATCAGCCTCTTCTTCATGCTGATGCTGCTGAAACAACACCCAGATGTGGAGCTGAGGATAGTGGAGGAGCTGAGCACGGTCTCCAGGACAGGTGTCCAGGGCACGCTCACCCTGCAGCAGGTAGGAGTCCGACTATTCCCGCCACTTATAAATACGGAACTTTGATTTGCAGGCGAGGAAGGCGAGGAGAACATCGACTATCAACGCTTGCAGGTGATGGAGAGCTTCATCAATGAGTCTATGAGGTTTCACCCCGTGGTGGACTTCACCATGCGAAAAGCTCTGGAGGACGACACCATCGACGGCGTTAGGATCAGGAAAGGGACCAACATCATTCTCAACATCGGCCTCATGCACAAGACGGAATTCTTCCCCAAGCCCAGAGAGTTCAGCCTGACCAACTTCGAGCAAACAGTGAGTTGTTCAGCAGCTAACGTGGCTCCAGAGACCCGGGCCGGCGCTGGATGGTTGACCTCCTCCTCTGCCCCACAGGTGCCCAGTCGCTTCTTCCAGCCCTTTGGCTGCGGGCCTCGCTCCTGCGTGGGTAAACACATCGCCATGGTGATGATGAAAGCCATCTTGGCCACCCTGTTGTCTCGCTACACCGTGTGCCCCCGCCACGGCTGCACTCTCACCAGCATCCGACAGACCAACAACCTGTCTCAGCAGCCCGTGGAGGATGAGCACAGTCTGGCCATGAGGTTCATCCCCAGAACCATTCAGTCGCCATCGTAGCCGGCTGGGTCTCAGCCCCCTGACCATCCACCAAACACCCAAATACCGTATATCAAGGATTAGCCTTAAAACCCGTAAACTAGATGTGCTAAAAACTCATCTCTCTATGATTTAGGTTTAAATGTTTAAGACTAAAAATGTTTGTTCTGTGATGTGATGCTTGTTGTACTGCACACTTGGCAATGATTTAAATACAGTTTTTAAGAGTTGTCGATGTTGATATAATCAAAGTTAATGTCATCTCAACTAACTGTAGCTTGGTCTCATTTTAGCAGAGAATGGAGGTAAAACCGGTCTTTTGTTTTCTTAAGCTGAACTATGGAAAGTCTGTTTCATGTTTCTGCTGCAACTTTCCACACGAGCGTTCAATAAACATCCACACTGAAAAATCCTTTTCCTCAATGAACTCTGAGAAGTCACAAGGCGAGTTTCCATTTCTTGAATTTATTCACGCGTTCACAGAATGTGGCGACGGGCACTGTGAGAATACACGCTAGTTCTCTGTACCACAGGCACGACAGCAACGCGCCACCTTGGCATCAGAACGTAAGGCGCTGGGTTAAAGTTCAGATTCAAACCCTTTTTCCATCTGTAATGAAAAAAATCACGCAGCTCTAATAAACTAAAAAAGGTGACGCATCATGATCAAGCATTAGTTGGATAAAAATATGTTCTGTAAGAATATAAATCAAATAAATACTACTTTAATAAAAAAATAGAACAGACCACAAACACCTCCCCTGAAAACACACGTGCATAGAACTTCATCGCTACGTTTGAGAGGAAGAAAATATCACCAGCGTCCTAATTCTGGATATATTAAACCTTCATTTTACAATGATTTGACTTTTCATGCTAAAAATATAGCTGAGGCTCCTAGAAAATCAAGATTCACCTCTGGAACTGGAAAAAAGTGGCTAAAAAAACAGTCCAATGAGAGTCTGCAGTGGATGAATGAACTCTGTACATGAACAGTGACGAATACTGACGTGACGTTTATGTCGTAAAAGACATGAATTCATAAAGGACGAAGCCGATAATCTCAGTGTTCAGCTCATTTGTTCGAGTCTTCAAGTCATTATTTAGAACCTCGTCATCGCTTTAAGACAAAAGTGTTTTCATGAAACATCACAGATAAGCTGAAAAAATAAACCTGATGTCTCAAACCTGCCACACGGTCAGATTATTTCAAGCATTCTGCTGTTTTCCAGATCAAACCAGATGGTTCGTAGTGTTCGTAGATGGTTCAGTGTTCGTTTAGAACTCTCTGACAGTGATAGATCAGGGAGTCGGGCAGCTCGGGCACCGGAGAGCGCAGCCACACCGCCAGAGCTCCTGCGTGCAGGCGACAGTGCAGGAGACACGGCTGATTGTGGAGCAGCTGGCAGGCTACAATCCCCTCCACACCTGGAACAAGGGAGAAAATACTTAGTGTCAAACTTATCAACGCCTGGGAACGCCCATTTTGATCGGGACGCTCAGCTACCTATGATTTCTACCACGTGGAGCTGAAGTTTGCTCGTCAGCACGTTCAGAGTGTCCACCAGGCTGTCGCCTATCAGCTTCAGGTTCTGCCTGGTGTCGTGTGAGAAGTCCAGCCACATTTTGCCGTACTCCTCGGTGGACATGGCCAGAGGTCTGAAGAAAACAGGCGGAGGTCAGAAAAACTCATCTCACCACAGCCGCGAGGAAAACGGAAGACACGGTTTCACCTGATGAAGCTGCTGAGAGGAAGTTTGTACGAGAACTGCAGTGACAGAGGTGTCCCGGCAGGCAGAGAGTAAGAAACGACCCCGCGCACTTCCACGTGGACTGAGGGCCTCTTCACGATCAGCGAAGACTGACACACCGCTACAGCGTGACTCCTCACCTCCTGCATCACGCCCCCACACCAGGACACCTGAAACCATCATGAATCATGGAAAAAAACACCGCTGGGATCAATGATGAGTACAGGGCGTCATCTCAGAGGACCTATTCAATCATTACTGCACCTCCAGTTCATCCGAGTGGAGTTCAAGGCGCATACGTTGAATGTCCGAGGAAGAGCAGTTACAGAAGAAAAGAAGCAGAACTAAGGCGTCCTCTTTCTGCACGTGACAGGCTGAGACATCCAGGCTTTGGTTGGAGCTCAGGGGGGCGATATCAGAGCGGGAGAGCCCCCTGAGCTCTGCAGGAACATGAGAACCGAGACAAAAGTCTTTGGGCGTTTGCTGCTGCTCACGACGAGCCAGTTCAGTCCCTTCGTTAGCGAGGTCATCTACAGCGGGAGCGGACTTTTCTGCCTCCACATTATTGTCAGCGAACTCCACATCACAGATGCCGTTTGTAGTGCCGAGGCTCAGAGAGAGCTGGGAAGCCTGCGATGGGGAGGAAACAGCCGACTCGGGGTCCAGAAGGTTCTCACACAGGAAGTTGTCCACCGAGCAGGAAGAAGCGAACGTAGACCTTGACGTTCCCTCCTGGGACGGGTCTGAGACTTTGGCTTTTCTTCTGAAACGGTGGGGGGTCTCCTCAGTCTTTCCCATCTGTCGAAGAAAAAGGAACCAAGAGTGATGCATAAAACCATGTCCAGGAAGCTGAAGAGCTTTCACTTCATTGTTGCTCCCAAAATAGATTTGAAATCTGACCAGAGACACGGAGCTGTGGGAAGCCAGGCCGACAAACAGCGAGGAGGCTAGTTGCTGTTTCCCTGGCTCCAGATCGGGGGTGGGTTCAGAGGTGGGGGTCTGACTGGGGGAGTCTGCTGCCTCGGCCTCCAGGCTGGGGGACAGCTGAAGGGAAGGAACCTCAACCTGGCCCACCTCCTCCACAGGTTCTCTCTTTACCAGGTAGCCATCCTTCCCCCACACCCTCCTCACACCATCCAAGTTCAGAGATGTAGAACTGTAAAAAAAATAAAAAAATTCTATAGAAATTCTTTAACATCCATTACATTTGTTAAACATTACTGGGATTAAAATTAAATAAATCCAGAACAGCAGATGTGACTTCAACAATGATAATGGAAAAAAGCCAGAAAAGTGATAAGTGACAGTATAAACTAACCCTACAGGTAAACGCAGGCTCACTATCTGGCAGGAAGTCAGAACAGCACAATGTATGAAGTTAGCGTTCACATACCCTCCTTTGTGTGAGCGGTCTACGCTGTTGCCTGAGAGACCAGAGCTGATGGACAACAGCGTGGGCGACTGTCTGTCAGTGATGCTGCAGGAGGACATGCTGATGGGCAGAGACAGGCCGTACGGCTCCAGACTCAACGCTGAGGCAGAAACACCAGTGAAGAAGAGGCCAAAACAAATCTGCCACCCGACTGACATTGCGTTCTTGACTCGTACCTTTGCCCTCAGCCAGTTCCTCCTGCCGCTGATGGGGGGGCTTGTACGGAGCAGCACCGGCAGCCAACGCTTCCGAGACAAATGCATCCAGGAACGACAGCGATGAATCCACCTGGAAACCCACATCAGCTGCAAAGTTCTGGTTCAATTCTCAATATACGTCGCTCAGAACGTAATACTGAAATCCTGCAGGTCTGCATGCTTTTGTTACCTCCAAGGGTTCCCTGGAGGCATCCCGAGGCAGCACCCGGGCCTGTAGTTCAGAGTCCTGGCTGAGGTACTGCAGTTCCTGAGCTCTCTGCCTCAGCACAGTGTCCAAGGAGCTGCTGTACGTTTCACAAACCTTCCGGGTCACAGAGACGTCCGTGCTGCCGCCCTCACACTGCTTAGCCATTGCCAACAGGACCCAGGTCTTGGTTTCACTGCTGGTGCTCTTCAAGTCCAGCAGATTGGCCATCAGCTTCAGGACTGTGTCTGGTTCCAAGTCCTCTTTCAGCCAGGAGTATTCACCCAGGACCTGCAGAGGAGGGAACGCCACTGAATGTGCATTGGGTCCATTTGGAGTTAAAAAAATATGTTTTATCTGAAACAGATTCATTAGAATTGAATCTGTCAAGTTGGACATTTGCTCAAAAAGACATCAAACATCAAAAAGTAAAACATGGACAATATCTGTTATTTCATGAGTGCCCCAGAACAACTATGAGACTCACCCAGCTAATGACCTGGAGGAAGCGCTGTGGCAGTTTTTCAGGCTCCCCTTGTAGCAGAGAAATGTAAGAATCAACTGCGAACAGCTTCATCTTCCTGTCCTCCTCAACACTTTCAAATCCTGGCCCAAAACCAAGAAATCAGCGTTAGAGCAGAGTCAGAATGCTAACCTGAAATCTGCAAATCAAACAGTGTATAAATGTGGCACGAGCTCACCCTCAGAGAGGAGTTTCACGAAGCTGTTTGGGAGATCAGGGTGCATCATGTCTCCACCCAAAGAAAACACCGTGTTCATGGTCTCAATGAACCATTCATTATCAGGGGCATATGTACAAACACTATAGGAAACCACACGATGCTATATTTATATATTTAAAGCCAACACAGGAAAACCTCACATGTGACATTAAAAAAAAACAGACTTTAGCATTTTCACACTGGTGTTGAAAGGATATTTTTCTGCCAATTCTGACACCTTCCCCACTAAGTCAGTGGTGGCGTAGTCGTCTTTACTGGTGCGTAGGAACTCCAGCATCTTCTCAACAATGACTGTGACATTCTGGGAGTTTGTGATTCGAAAGAGCAGCTCCAGTGTCTACGAGAATGAGGAAAAAATCCCCGTTATGAGTAAAAACAAATATCACAAGCCAGCCATGACGCGCATCTCCCTCACCTCACGCTTGATGATGAGGTCAGTGTGGTCGAGACATTCTATGATGGTCATCTGATGCTGTAGGGCCAGTTTAGGATCCTGCTGAACCACGTAGGTGAGAGCCTTCAAGCCTTTGTTACACAGAACACACTGACTTACTACACTGAACCTTGGAGAGAGCTCCTAAATCAAAGAATTGCTTCTTACCAAGATATTTGAGGTTTATCTTTGGTGACAAAATAAAGTTGCCGATGCACTTTGCAGCTTTTTCCAGAAGCTCCGACTTGGGGTAAACTGTGTAAATGCATTTTACACACTCGTATAATATTGCTGAGGGGGGGAAAAAAGAGTAAAACGAGCAGCTGATACAGAAATTACGTCACATCAAATAACCAGACACGTACCATAGGTGATGTTATGATTCATCTCTGCCCTTTGCAAAGACTCGTCAAGGACCTCATACATTATTTCACTTGTACTGTGAAAAAAAAGATGGGCAGAGCTACAGAAGAGTTTTACTATTCAGTCCTTCAGCTGGTAAGATGAGTAATTACCTCTGGTCATTTTTCCCAAGTAGAGCGAGTATTCTAAGGAGCTGAATTTGCAGCCACGGTGCAGGGACACTGTGATAGTTAAAATCAATTGGTAACTTTCCTCCCACCACTTGCTTCAGTATAGTGACAATACTTGAGGTCAGGTCTTTGTAACTTTCTGGATTCTCCTGTAACAAAGACCAAACAAACAAGGTGATTGTACTGCACCAATGTTCATCAAACACGTGTTGAGTTAAGAGCCAAGAAAAGCTAAGAACCTGGATCATTTGTAGGTAGATGTGGAGTGATGCCGTCATCACACCGGGGTCCTTGTCACACAGAGCTTTGCGAAACTTGTTGGGGATGTGCTGAACTTGAGTTGGAGCGATTAGATAGAATTTATACAGTGCCAATACTGCTTTTCTTCGAATAATTTCTCTGCAAACACACAGGAAAAAGCATGTAAATAATAAGATTCAAGGAGATTTATCTTGCTCATGTTACAAAATAAAAACATCCCTTACTTTGGGTTATTAAGTTTCTCCTCGACCAGAGGAAGGATGGCAGGAATCATATCTTTGGGGAAAATCTGACTCACAACAGTGAGAGCCATGCACACTTCAATAAGGTTGGTGCTCTGAAGATCCTAAAAAATACCAGCCACATTAACTATTCATCCTCAGGACACAAATAACAAGTTTTGTCAGAGAAAAAAAGAATCCACCTTTAATACTGTGTTCACAAGGAGAAGCAGCAGCTCGTGACTTTCATTCAGAAACAAAGACACAGCAAGATAACCTGCAAAGAACACCCAATTACTTCCCTCCAACCTCGACAAGATTCGGAGCAAAAATGTCTTTATGCTCATCTTAAACAATATTCAAAACAACATACCCACTCTTTTTTCCAAAGCAGTGCCCTGTTGAGCCAGTTTGATAGCGTGAATATAGGCAAATGAGGCGTCGTAGCCCAGCATTTCACAGTAGATTGCTCTAACCATGAGCTCCTTCATCTGCCTCTGCAGGAAGATATGAAACACCTCAAGATTTTAAGGCAACAGACACATTTATGTGGCTTGTTGGGCAGGAAAAATGGGAAACTCTGTATAATAATACCATTGAGTTGTGCGGGGAAGACACTTGTTCTTTGATGGATGTAAGCTCGGCCTCTATAAGCTTTTGCTCCTCCTGAAGTGAGAGAAATTTAAGGATATCTTGGAAAGACAGGATTTCCAGGGGGTGCAAAGGTTTTACTCTTCCCAATGGGGACTGTTAAACACCGAACATGATGGAATGCTTTGCAACTTTTCAGTGAAACTGGTAAATTCCACAACAGCATTTTTCAAAACACAAAAGAAAAACAAACAATTTTTTTGTTTTTTGTTTTGTAAAAATATTCCTTTTACTTAACATGTTGCGTTTAGGAAGCTCCGAGCCCAACTCGCTTTTTCACCTCGGTTCCGGTTCTAAAGACAGACTCACATGTTTTGAAGTTAACTCGGTGATTCCTCTAATAAGGCTTCCAAGTTTCGAGGACGATGACAGTTTAGCCGAACCGGGCTGAGAGTCCAAAGACAGCAGGCTCGGCAGAGCTGTCAGGGTCTTCTCCACCACATCGCTCATGTTGCAGCCAGAAAACAAGGCTTATCAGTGGGCCGTTGTCCTTTACAACACACTCAGGGGATCATCTGTCCATCCCAGCAACAGTTTATTACACACTTTTAAAGAATGTTTCGTCAGGGAACGCTGTGAAAGACCAAAAGACGTGAAACACTAGCTTGTTAGTCGGCCATTGTTTTGATTCAGCGGCGAGCTAAAGCTCATAGATGATGTCACTTCCGCTTCCTTTTGAAGAAACTTTATTATAAATTAAAAAACGGACAGTGGCATAGCAGAACGAGAATAGGAGTAAATTATGAATAAAACAGTTCTATAATAAATGAATGGATTTAGATATGTAGGCTGCACACCGACTTAACACTTATTAATCATTTGTAGGTTAAAGTATGGATGGAACGTTCACCCTTTGAACTTGACTGAGGTTTCCATTGTTGCGTTATAAAATCAGCACACACAAATCCACTTGAGCTACCTTCTTCGTGTGCGTGTGCGTGTGCGGGTGTGTGGCACCAAGTGAGGGACGAATAGGCAGCAAAGTTTAAGCAAAGAAGAACAATGTGGGAGACTGTGTTCATGTATTACTGCATAGACAATAAAAAGGAGCAAAAGCTAATGGTGATATTCCAAACTCAATTTATTTTGTAGTTTTGATAAACAGTTGCTCATTTAACTGTACAGAGCTACAAAAAAAGACAATAAATATTAAAGTACAGCCATCGGACAAGTGAAGGAAAAGGTATACATTCTAAGATTTAACAATGGTTCTATAAATTAGTTATAATATATCTAGTGGGGGGAGCACAGGTTCACAGTGTCTGGATGTGCACATAGAGCAGGAGAAGGCCTCCACAGCTGGAGGCAAATGGTGTTTTTGTTCTTTTGAAATCAGTGTGGATGGAAACTCAGTGATGCAAATTTTCAATATATTCTATAAATGTGCTTTAGGATTGGCAGGAAGTGTAAATGACAGGAGCAAGAATTTATTGTGCAAAGAGGGGAATTAGAATCACAAATGTCCCCTCAGACGTGGACTTTCAGTTTGAACAAGGTTTGCTCTGTTTATGCAGACACCTTCATGTGCGGGGAATCTTTTTTATTTTTCTAAAGACAAATAATCACTTTTCACAGGTCAACAAATGAATCTGCATTAACTCAAACATCCCAGCACCCCTCCCTTAGAGAGAGCCAGAGGTCACATCTCAACAACACTTGCTAATTCTCATATTTCTAACCAGTTGCAATGCCTTCGTATTTATCTGTGCAAAATAAATAAATGAACTAAATAAGATCATCTTTTGATATGGCCACATACGATACATCAAGTCATTTCTACCCTATACTGGTGCTAGTCACTATCGTATTTTTCTGAAATATACATTTTACATCTTAAGTTGTGAAGATAAGTACTGCGTTTCTCTTCCAGTTATTTTGCCATATATGATGAGATTTTCCTAAATTAAGCTTGGATATATGTAAATGAACCCTGGCCATGGGACAGGAGAATACAGTCTTATAGATATTGTCATATGGATATGTACAACCAAGCTTAGTGTCTATCGCTGTGATTGTACTCTAGCAACAACAGTGTGTACTCTGCGTGTCCTACAACCATAAATCCTACATGCAGCTTCATCCCTAAGCCCAGATCTAGGAAAAAAAACACAACAAACAGCAGAAATTACATTATTCTATCACAACAATTCAAATGAACTTGTTAGATAAGAATGCTGACGCCTCTTACCCGAAGGGTGTGGTCCCATGAACCCGTACAGAAGGCCGTCCCGTCAGGCGAAACGCGCAACGTGCTGACGCGGTTCTCGTGTCCAAACAGAATAGAGACCCGCGTTCCTTTTAGAACATCCCAAACGTTTATGGTGTAGTCATTGTAGCCGCCGAACAGTAGCCGCCCTGAGAGATTGAAAGAAATTAGCCCCTTCTGTCTCATTGACTCTATAATTAAATGGTTAACACCAGTAACGGGTTGCCTTTTTTTTTATACAGAGAATAACAGGAAACATTTCTTACCACTGAGAGAGAAATCAACACTGGAAACCCCGAATATGATGCTCTCTTTGGAGTAAATTGCCACCTCTCTGTCTGCCCTCAGGTCGTACAGGCGGCACTGTAACAAGCAGAATCTTCAGCTTGGGTTCTGGTGCACTATGACTTAAACCTGCAGTTCTGGTAACTTACAGTAGCGTCGTCTGAGCCAGAGGCAAATGCATCTCCGCTGGGATAGTAACTGTTCAAACAAAGAGAAAAATGTCTTCCTTTATGGGGATTAAACACCTCGACGCCCGTGCATATGTAATTTAGCATTCGCTGGTACTCACCGCACGCTATTTATGTCTGATTCGTGCGTTTCGAAGGACTGAATGCACTGTCCTGAGCGCATGTCCCACACGTTGGCCTTCTTATCGCAGCCCTGCAACAGGAGAAAAAACAACAGTTTAAATGCGGCTGCAGCGGGAGCTGGAAAGAGGAAGGAGGGGGACGCTTTCTCACCCCTGACACAAAGGTGTTTCCAGTTTCGGATGGAGCCAGATCCAGACAGAGCACGTCGGCCGCGTGCCCGTGGAAGCTCTGCAGCAGCTGCCCACTCTCCACGTCCCACAGTGCACAGGTCCCGTCCCCGCTGGACGTCAGGATCTTCGAAGCAAGCGCAGCGAGGAGGAAGAATAAAGCCGTTTTTATAAAGGGACGCTCCTTCCTGATCACATGATCAGTACATCAAAGCAGAACCACGCTGGCTGCTGTTGGTGTTCAGTAGGAGGATGTTTCCTGAGACGGGCAGGGCAGGGGAACTATTCAATAAAAGGGGAGGGTTGTTACCTGCATGTCTGAGTTGGTGAAGCTACAAGCAGACAGGTAGTTTGTGTGCATGGCCACGGACTTCTTCTTGGCAGCCAGGTTCTCGTTCTTATCCAGCGACAGAGGATACACGGAGCATTTATTATCCAGGCCCCTGAGAGAAAGACAGGAAGAAAGGTAAGAAAGACAGTTTATAAAGAACATTAAGGTGTACAAACAGCATAAAACACTCACCCACAAGCTACAGCACAGCCA
Source organism: Takifugu flavidus (assembly GCF_003711565.1). Classification (NCBI taxonomy): domain Eukaryota; kingdom Metazoa; phylum Chordata; class Actinopteri; order Tetraodontiformes; family Tetraodontidae; genus Takifugu; species Takifugu flavidus. The sequence continues at coordinate 8,659,739 of NC_079532.1, forward strand.
GATGGAGCGTAGGCACAGGCCATCACCCAGGTACACGGCATTGTTACAGCGTGTTCCTATGAACATCAAAGGAAAACGATGAATAAGCCCCTGAAATCTTTGTCTTTATGCAGTGTTAATTAAAAAAGCACGGTCAGACATTAGCATTTTACATTATTTTCAACCCCAGTAGCAGTTTCATCCCCATGTAGCCAAAATAAATGAATACATTTTCTCAATAATAAGATCTCTACAACTCACCTTGTTGGTGGTGAAAGCATCCCAAACTATCACTTTTCCATCCTGCACCCAGTGATCAGACATGAACGGACACACACACAGTCAGAAATGTCTTTTTCGGTCAAGTTCAAATCAAAACATTGAAGTAATCAAAGTGTGTGTGACCTGAGAGGAGCTGACGATCCTCCTCTTGTCCTTGCACCAGTCCATACACAGCACCTTGTTGCCGTGTCCCTTCAGAGTCCTCCGTGTCTTCATGACAAACTGGCCCAGGCCTTCCACCTTCTCGGCCACTTGATGCACTGGACACAGAAAAAATTGAACATCACCTGATCAATCTGCCAAGTCCTCCCATTGACACACCGAGCAAATGAACTATATTCTATCATATCATATGAATATTTATCTTATGAGCTTTGAAAAGGCGCTAAGGATAATCTGCAACATATGTGGGGGTGTGGCGCCCTCTGTGGTGGAAATGTGGCACAACAGGGGAGGTTGACATCTGTACAAATAAATGGGAAATTGTGGTATAAAAACATGAATTTAGCATCTTAAACCATATAAAGCAGAAGTTAATTAGGCAATTTAAATTTTAATTATGCGGGAATTTCAGTACTCGTGAAGACACATCGATTGAGTGGCTATGTTAAATTTCATTAATTCAAGATTCCGTTTTAAAAGCAACCTTTTTACGTTAAATTATGGGAACTGTTCCGCCTCCTGGTAACATCAATATAAACAAACAATTCAGTTGTGGGATCTTGTTTACCTTTTAAGAGTCACATTTCTGCTGGAGTTTTACAACTTAGGATTTAAGTATTTTGTATTGAAATGGACGCGGTCTTCAAAGATCGACATTTACTTATTTACTGTTTATGTTATTTCCCTGGATGACTGCATCCATGAGTGTTTTCTGATTTATTGTAGATATAACAGGTACCGAAACTTGAATTTTCTTTTTTTATACTATTAAAGTGATCATTAATCTTAAAGAATCACAAAGCTTGTCCTTAAAGGGCCCCTGTAGGAAAAAAAACAACAGCGGAATAAGGATAAAGCCCCAGGGAGGGGGGCGCATCAGTATTTATAGAACTATCTGCCCATTAGGGAGACAAAAACACTTCACGGAGGTTAATGACCGCCACAAAATGTCTGAAAAAAGACCGTGCGTGCACGTCTTTAACGCCAGGGTGCTGTAAAGGAGCGGGATCTATCGCAGATATGACTTCAGTGCGTGATTTTTATCCCTATTTAGTCAGATGTGAGGCTAAAGTTAGCAGCAGATCAGCCCTGACACGCACACGCACGCGCTTATTGCCGAGACGCCATTTACAGCGGAAAAACTGTCCCAGTCTCCTCCAGTTGAGAGGCACCAATCTACGGGTGTGCACGGAGGCTCTGGGCCGCCCGAGCGCGCTCGCTGTCCGTGCGCAGGGCTGCAGGAGGCCTCTCCATTTTCAGCACTCACGCTCGACATCGTGCAGCTTCGCCCTCTCCTCCTCCAGCTTGGACTTCAGCGTCTCCGACTCCGTCTTCAGGTGGGCCAGAGTCTCGTTCAGCTGTACCTCCGGTGTCGCCATTTCAGGGAGTTGAGGGGATTTCATATATTTCCTTTATGCGGGCGGCGATCGGCGGCGAAAAGGGCTTAAAGCGGAGCTAACAGCTGATGCTGCTGTCATGACGTCACGGGGAGAAGATGCTCCTCCAGTTTACGGGAGGGGGGAGGAGAAGGGGGGGGGGGGATGCTGCTGCTGCCCCCGCTGCACGGGCTCCCTCTGCAGGTAGGCCCACGACATGGCCCCGGTGTGCGCGTCAAACGGCGGCGTGAGGAATCCAGATGCGGAACATCTGGAGGGAGTACAGATGTTGCCCTCATGAGCTGCGAGCGACAGATGTGGCTGTCGCCGGAGTCGGGATGCGACTAATCATCCGCGTTTATGTTTTTACTGCAACGTTGTCAAAAGAGGCGACTTTGAAAATGAATCATTTAGAAAAACGTTCATTTCAGAGGTTTTATCTCTTAAATTGTGGGTGTAAAATGATCAGTTGGTGATTTTGTTTTATTGGCTCACAGAGTTTTGGGTTGTTTTTTTGTGTGTGTTTTCAATAAGACACTTTGCAGGTCCTATAAAAATGTATTTATTTTTCAAGTAACACTGAATACAACAGGAGTGGTCGTTCATTAGCCGATAACAGGTGATTCCTTATCCGTAAAGATTCCACATACGAGACAGGCCCGGAAACAAGATTCCAGAAAAACAAAAGGGTTAATTTGCTGGTGCTACACTTCCATTTGAGCCTCCGGTGACCACCCGAGGCGACACACTCGTGTAGAAAAGTGACCACATTTTACTTTCAAAGGGCTGAAATACCAAAGTGCAATAACACGCCTCCGCGGAGAGGAGGTCAGCGTCCAGGCACGCGCCTCCAGACGGGAGAGTCCAGCCACCGTGGCCTCGTGTTCAGTCTGTACTCGAATCTAACGCGCGACTTGAGGAACGTCCCCCTCCCAGTGATACTTCGGATTCTTCCTTTTTGAACGGCACCTTATTAAAGACAACTGCAAGTGGAGAGTAAAACATCACAGGAGTAACAACAGAAGAGCTGCTCAACAACTTCAAACACTAACAATTTACCGTCGGCTCCGTTTTATAAAAGCAAAGAAGGGGGGAGAAAAAAAACAACGTACTAAATCAGATGAAAAAATTAAAAACCTTTTAAGAAAAAAAGGTGCTATGTACAGGTATTTACAGGCGAGATCGAAGATTATACAGGTTCGACTGGACGCCGAGGTCCTTAAAATCCAACACGTGTTTGTGACATTCACTTTTGTCAATTCGAAATCATCTTCAAAAGACAAAACCCCGCCCCCAAAGTCCAAAAAACACCTCCTCTCTCTCCCCACTCGGGCGTCGCGTTACTTTTTCTTTTTTTTCTTTTTTTGCGTTGTGTAAAAATGTATATTCATCATAATCGAAGAAATCCATGAATGCTTCAGCCGGGGCCGCCGTCCCTCCGCCGGCGCCTTCAGTCCGGAGGGAGGAGGTCGTGCAGGCGGAAGCGTTTACGGATGTGCGGTCTGACGTCCTCGTTCTGCAACACACACCATTCAGTCCCGGACCACAGAGGAAGCAGGCAGCACCTCACAACCACCTACCAGCTCCACCAGGCTCTCCAGGAAAGGAACCAGCTTCTCCAGCTCGTTGTCGTTCCTGTCCATGAACCAGCTCTCGATGGGGATCCCGTTGGAGAGCTGGAAAACAAACAAGCCGCTGTGGAGCCGAGCCAAGGTCGCGCGGACACGTCGTGGCCGTGGGCCGCGTTTTACCTGATAGGCGAAGGCTTGCGGTGAGTTGTCGATGATGATGGTCTTGGAGAGATCCCGACCCAGGATGTTCAGGTCTTTGATGTAGTTCCCCTGGACGCACACGCAGTGCTCACGGAACAGCCTGTGCCTGAGGACACAGCGAGGGAAGCGTCAGGGGCGGGAGCCTGACGTCCTGGACTCGGGTGGGCCGTCACTCACCTGACCAGCTGCTTCCTTGGATCCAGGATGTTCAGCAGCTTGTCAGCGTAGACTTTCTTAGAGGCCGTGAAGAGAATGATCTGAAAAGGTTCAACAGACAGCAGCTAAAGGCCGACGCGTTTCTGTGCATCCAGGGTCACGTGGAGGGAGAACCAAAACCCTCACCTCATACTTCTGACACATGCGCTCGAGGAACTCGCGGAAAAACGGCCTCAGTCGGACATAAACCTGCAGCGGGGGGAGAAGAGCAGCTGTCAAAGAGACGCCAGGCCTTCAATCACAGACAGGAAGTGAGGCGACCGACCTGGTATATTACATCTTGAAAGAGCACAGGGAAGGTCAAGGCCGCGTCTTCGAGTTCATTCAAACTACAGTGGACGAGAGTTTCATCCTGACAACAGAAGGCAGGACGTCAGCGAGCGTGCAAAAACACCACAGGTGGGTTGATCCCAGGCAGCGCCTTCTGCTCACCAGATCCAGGACCAGGGAGAACTCCGGAGTGCTGCGCGTTTTCAAAGGTAGCGCCGGCTTGCGTGTTAACTGCTCTTCTGTCAGAGGAGGCACGTGCTTGATGAAGAAGTAACTGGAAGGAGAGGGGACAAATAACTAGATGTAATGGAGATGGAGGAGAACACAGGATATTGGCGTCGCCATCTAGTGGCGAACGTGTCAACAGTTTGTACTCACGGATCAAAAACTTCCCAGTCCTCCTCATACGAGGTTTCTGCAGGAGCTGGAGGTAGCATGTGCGGGTAACCACCGTCTGGCATGCAACCCGGAGCTGAAAGTGTGAAAATGTTAAGAGGAACGAAGCAAAGGGAGCCTCTCCGGTCGTAATTTATCCATTCGTCAATCAGTTAACCAGAGATCTAATCAATGCTCATAATGTTGTGCTTATGGCAAAGTTAAACTAATTCAAATGTCTATGAGGTTTTCTGAAGGTCGCTGAATGTTTTCAGATGATACAACCTTACTAAAGAAGGGCAGAGCAAAGGTTTGCTATATATTTATGTATAAATAACACCCTGGGCATTAAAAGGACGCGTGCAAAGCTCATCAACAGCACGAGTCGCAGGGAGGTCTGACCTGTCAACGGTGGCATGTCTGTCTCAGTGACTATTTCTCCTTCTTCTACGGTTGAATCAGAGCTTATCTGAAGCCTCTGCGGTAAGACGGGGGCCATGTGGCACGAGGTGATGGCCTCCGTGGACGTGAGAGTGCTGCTTGGCATTTCTTCAGCCTGCTCGATGTCCAGCTGCTTCATGATCTCCTCCGCTTCCATGGCCTGGCCTGGAGAATCCGAGCCAGGAGTGGCTGAAACGACGGGAAATCCCAGCAGCGTTCAGAGGAAAACGATTCCAAAGGGTTTCGTTTTTTTAAAATCTTTGTAGCCGTGCACAGTTGTGCCACAGGGAAGTTGTTTTACCAGTTTTTGTTGCTGCTGAGAAGAAGTTGTAGACAGGAGAGAAGATGGTCCCGAGCAGGGTGGTGCGTGGCGGGCTGTTGGCGGCCTCAACGGCGGTCTCAAGTTTACCGTTTGGCTTTAGTGGTTTACTGTTGCAGGTCATTGAATCTGAAACAACAACATATGTGCTGCAAGGCAACGGCAATCAAGGAACACGTCCCGATGTCGTCTGTTCAGAAGAAGCGGCACCTTTAGCGGGATGCTTCCTGCAACCTCTGGAGACGGATTTGCTGGAAAGGCCTCTAGGCTGTGGTGTAGAAGTAATTAGATCACTCTCAGGCTGGCAATCAATACGACTCCTCTTGGTAGGGATGTCCTGCTCCACCTGAATCAACGGGCAGAAGCAAACGGTGAAGGACGCAAAGATCGTTTACAGATATGAAGGAATAAATCACTGATGTCGGGGCACTATTCAGTCGTTCGCACCAGCACCCACCTTGACAGCATTTCCACGGATGATTTTTTTGATGGTGGAGAGCAGGCCTGTTTCATTCTTCTGCATTTTGCCTGGACCTCTGACCGCGGATGGCTCCACTTCACAGTGTTTCCGTTTGGCCTGGGATGGGTGGTTCCGTCGTCCTGAGACTGGCTGCTGAGGAGCTTTACGCACTCTCAGCCTCATCATGCTCCAGCATCACATAGAAAAACCTGCCCGGAGACGGGGGCAACAATAAGGTTAAACCTGGTTTCACCGTCAACCATTTCAGGAAGGCAACTGGACTCCTCCTCATACGATGAGGGTCACGTAAATGTCAGACAGTGGCAACAGTTTCAGCATCACCAACTCCTGTTTACTATTTTTCACTTCCTGTTTTCACTTCTTGTAACAACATTGGATGTCAGGACGTGGTGTAGTCGTGGAAATAAGGGTGCGGTGTAAACGGAACCAACGGATGCTTTTCACAATTGACAAAGTAATTCAGTGCAGAGGGCTTTCAGAACCACATCTAGACCAGCCGGACCGGTGAGCATAGTGGGCGGACAGGTTAGACAGACAGTCGCGGCAATGTTGAAACCGAATCTACATACTTAGCAGTAGAAACGTGCTTTAGCATGGAATAAAAATGTGATCAGGGGTGTTACAACATCTGTAGAAAACTGTCTATCAAGTAAGAGCGATGCCGAACATCGTTATGTAACAGCGCATAGACTGACAACAACGTCAGCTATGGTTAGCATTAAGCGGCAGCTGGAATCAGCATTAAAAGCCATATTTCTCCCCCCACCCGGCCAGGTTTAAGGCAGCCACAATCCAAATTTGCCGCTGCCGGTTCGTGGTGGCGACGCGTATCCCCGCAACCTCTACACAGATGCTGTATGTGGATTCCGTGGCTAGCGGTTAGCATTTCGAGCTAACAAAACGCAAACGACAGCAAAATTGATGCTGCAACCGTATGTACATGTACTGCAGCGGCGCACACCGCCCGCCCGTCCGTGAATTTTCACGTGTTAATTCGGCAAACTGTCCCGAAATTCAGCGAACATCAGGAAGCTAGCGTTAGCTACGCTCTTGCGTCATTTTGTTCGCTTCAATGGCTATTTTCAGTCTCCAGACTACGCCCCCTTCGCTAGCTAACTTTAGCCGCTAATTAGCAGAAGACATATTTTTTGTTTACATGTCGACGCCGATTCTCACCTACCGACGGTCGACGGGGCGCTTCCAAAGACGACGCGGGTCTTTCGGCTTCTACCGCCGCGAAGGTGGCGGCCTCCGTTAGAGGTCAGTCCGTGGTTGCTGCTGCCAGCGGGGTTTGCGTGTCGGCAGTCACTGGTTAACCGTGTCTGCGGGCGCCATTTCCCGCCTCATCCCAAACATAACGTTAGTGGTGCGCAGGAGAATGCGACACGCACACGCGGACGGAAACCGACGTGGCGGCGCGCGGCGGAAACGACAGGAAAATGTGCGCGCGCGCCCGCGCGAACGCATAAAGGCTGGGCAGAGACCGCGAGCTGCTGTCGCTTCACGCTCTTAAACAAAAATCAACAGAAATAGCGCGACAATCGTTTAAATATTGTTGTTTAACATGAACCTTGAACAAGATTATCGTCTTTTTTTAAATCCTCTTTTTTTTTTTTAAGAAAAAAAAACTTTGAAAATGATCATTCTAAATTTCCTGTAAAACAAACATTTATCAAAATAGGATGGTTTTCTTCTTGGCTTTACATCATCAGTTGTTGCTTTTCGATCAGAATAAAATGTCGACTGCTGTTTATGTCTTTAATACATCATTTGACATAAAAAATTGACAATATAGTACATATATGCGCCATATACAAACGATCGGCTCTACATGCTTAAATGTTAGTATAGCTCCTGTACTACAGTATCAGTAAAGATATTTATTATTCACCAACACAATGTGTATACAGTTTTTTTTAATCTGCAGTGATCACATTTTAATGAGCACATTTACACACAGTCAGATAGACTTTTCAGCTGGAATTATATGAACATTTCTTTCTCGTAAAATCATTTCACCATCAACACGGCCTCACTTCATCCCGAGATGGAGCAGTTTTCTGTAGGGTCCCGGTCCGCCCCACAGGCCCCTGATGTTTACAGAAGGAGAAAATAAATGAGAATGCTGAGCTCACGTTGCTTCCTTTCAACACCTGCTGCCCTACAGCTCACCTGAGGAGTCCGTGCCAGTAGAGGTGCGGCATCAGGTCGGCCTTCATGTGGTACATGAGTCGTCTTTCTTTGGCCTGGTTGATGGGAAACGTCTCCAGAGGTTGCAGGTTGTAATCGAATTCCGCCAGGATGACCGTGTTGTAGCTGGTGACCAGCGGACACGACGTGTAGCCGTCGTACTGCGAAGAAGAAGACGAGCAGTTACAGGCGCCCGTCTGCAGGCGCAGGCCTATTTAGGGCCTTTTGGCCCCTCACCTTCTTGTCCGGCTTCTCCTTCTTCAGGGTTTTGCTGATGGTTCTGTTCAGGATGGCAGACTGAGCCGCTGAGAAAGAGAAACAGGTGGTGCAAAGTTGACCTCTTGACCTCAAACCAGCATGAAATGATTTTAATGTAACTGCCGACACGTGTTTCTGCTCCTAATCTGCAACTATAATCAGCAAAACATCAGGACAAACACCATAAGCTTGATGTGTTGGTAGCAAGGACACACAAATTAAACCAGGTTATCACCAGTTGCCTCAACTGGAAAATCAAACACAGACAGATTTATGAGGCCTGAATCTTCCTGTGTACACATTATACACAATCACACAGCAGTGTTTTGATTAGTTTTCTGTCACATTTAAGGTGATTTTTCTACCGGGCCTCCACTAACACATGTTCACCACCGGACTGCTGCAGCATCAGGATAAATAACCACTCACCAACAGCAGCGGCGGTCCTGACTGTGGGCAGGTTGGTGCAGTCGCCGATGCCAAACACGTTGGGATACCTCTTGTGTTGGAGGGTGTCTCTGTCTACATCCAACCAGCCAACCTCATCTGCCAGCGGGCCGCCTTTGATGGCCAGACTGGGTCCCATCGGTGGCGTGACGTGAAGCATTTCGTACTAAAAAAAAAAATATGTGGGATTCTGTTTTCATGACACGATGTTTGGGCGATCCTGTTTAACCTTTAAGAGTGAAGCAAGATGATTTTGATAGTTTTGTGGAGTGAATATTGTCAAGATATTATTATTGTCTTTATGGATCCACGTTGAAGCCACGAAACCCGTCAGTACAAAAAGCGTACGGCCTGCTGATGGTTAGGATGAACCGAAGCTGGTTTGGCTCTGTGCAGACGCAGTGACGGATTTTCATGGAAGGTTTTGTGGCTTCAGTGTGGATCTTGCAGCTTGTTAAGGAATAAGGAATTAAGGAATAATTACGAATAATTAGTAACCTCAATCACTGTGGTTTCACCTGGTTTGTCCAGGTTCTCAAAGACCGCCTCCTGCTTGTCTGCCCGCACTTCGATCAGATTTTGCCTCAGGTTCACTTGCAGGTCCCGCTGTTTTACAATCTCCCACAGTGAGTCAGCATATTTCTTAACGCCAAACAACACAGGAAGTGATGTGTTGTAGATGATTTTGGCCTTGGACCGTTTCCCCGTCTGGAACAGAAACATACAGGCGCTTGTTTAACCCATGAAAGACGAGCGGTCTCCAGGTTCCCACAGGGATGGTTCAGGTACCTTTCTGAGATAGGCGTCAGACAAGTACATGATCTTCTGCGGCGCTCCGGCACACTTCACCGGCGTGTTTGGGAAGCTGAACACGGCATTGCCTCCTTTAAAGTTCTGCAGGGCGTTCCACGTCTTCTCCACCGTCTGGATGGAGTAGTTTGATCCAATCTTGGGATGCTCAAACCCGTCTGGAAGCCCCTTGATCTACATTTGAACAGAGTTTCCTGAGATGTAGCTGAGTTTAGCAGGAGCAGCATCAGCAGAGGTGGAGGGAAAAACATCTTTACCCTTTCATAATGGAGCTGTAAGCCAAGAGCGACGATCAGATACTCGTAGGAGATCTGAAACGTGAAAAATTCAGCTTCACGTAGCAACTGATTTACCAGCAGTTTCTGTGTAAATGTCTCCTATCGCAGACGTACTTCAGTCCCATCATCCGTGCGGACGGTATTTGTGTCTGGGTTTATTTCCTCAACTTTAGATTTCACCCACTTCACCCCGGACGGCATGACGCTGGCGGTGGAACGACCCGAAGAAGCCGCCGTTTTGGCACCGGCACCCACCAGCGTCCATATTGGCTGATAGTAGTGCATCTGGAATTAGAGTTGGACAAACTGTTGACTTGTGTGTGTGAGTGTGTGTGTGTGTCGCAGCCTCACAGACACACTCGGCTCCTTGCCTCGCTGGGTTCCACAACGGCCACGTTCTCGGCTCCCATCATCCTCTTCATCCGTGCGCTCATGGCGATTCCTCCACTTCCTCCCCCGAGGACGAGCATCTTGTAATGCTGTTTGACGGAGACGCTGCTGTTGGTGTGAAGACTGGAGACGGAGACGCTCCTGGGGGGGCACCGCCCCAGTCCACGCAAGGCCGCCATTTTCTCTCTGGAAAAGATGTAAAGGTTGTTTTTGAGGGTTTTTTGGGGGGAGTTTTTCCTTGGTTGATATGAAGCTGTAAGGCTGAGGATGGTCATCATCCAACGGGCTAATGATCGAATGACGACCCCTCAGGAATAATTGCGATCTCTGTACGTCTGCAAAAACAAATACCTCCCCCAGGTGCACGGAAGCAGGCCTGTGCCCGGTGACTTTAGCAAAAGGTGTTTAATCACGAGCAATACTGCTCATCACACCTTCAACAGTTACGCTTCTATAGCTTGAGCCCATCCAGGAGAATCATGGCTGAGATTGACTTTGGTCACGTCGGTGTAAAACATTAACTAAAATGTTGCTCCTTCATCTTCACAATCACAACTAACTTTGCGATGTGTAAATTTCCAAGTTCCCCATGTAATTTGGGAAGAATCGGCTTCAAGGTTCTTCCACCAACGTCATCATCAGCCACTTGTCAAAGCAAGCTGGGTGGAGCACGTCTACAGATGCTAATCTTGAGTAGCAGTTCACGTAAGCATGAAGGTGAAGCCACAGAACACAAAGAAAAGGGAAAAAAGGGCCACGTGGAGGCCCGTTTACGCACCCAAACACTTGGAAATGTGTGTCAAAAATATAATAATGCTTAAAAGAGAAGCTGGTGTTGGTTTTAAGGGCCTGGGAATCTGTGACATCTCTTAGCCTTAAAGTTTTAGGGCGATAGAAAAAGAGTGTGGAACAGAACTGAGCACATAAGCACAACACTTGAAATAAATAAAGCTGCTCTTGACTTCAGTTTGGGAACTTTCCACATTGGCACACTTAAGGGAAAGGGGTCAAAGGGCAGGAAGGAGGGGCAGAGGGGATATAATGCTGTTGGATTGACACGCATGCGTGGCAGACATACATCGTGCACATGCACATTTCTCACGGAACTCGCTGCTGTCAGCGGCTTTTGGCGTATTTTAATGTACAAATGATCTAAATTGATCTTATTTCGACACTGGTGCACATATAATGCGAGTGCACGCATGATTTAACTGAGGTGGCCGAATCAGAAGTCATTTATTACGGTTTAATAAATCTGCACGGTTCCAAAGGTTGTGAGTAAAGTCTAAAAATAAACCTTAACGAGATCAGAAGACCATAAATAAAACACTTAAGGTTCGAGTGTAGATAGTTATTCTAGAAAATGGATACTTTGACTTTAAAAGTTATTCCTTCTGAGGGTTCACCCGGGGAACCAACATCTTTTTATAGTCACTGAATGTAAATTGGCCGCATTAGGAAAGGGTTTACTTCAGATTACCGTCTCTGCCGTCATGCTGGAGCCTAATTGGTTGATCGTTGACGCGCGGTGCGCCACGGTGAAGAAAACCAACTGTACTCTGCAATCAATGATGAATTACAACCCCCAAATCGATTAGGTTACAGAATTTAACCACGGCGACAGGAGTTTAAAGTCTGGTGATTTATATTAATTTGGTCTGAAACATTGCGCACTAATCTGCGCAGTGGTCGGATCTCGGCTCCCCCACTGCGTTGGCTGCTACACGGTGCAGCCCTGTCACATATTTAGGTGACTGTTCCCCTCCAAGCTGTCGCAAAAGACCCAGAAGGTCACTCACCTCCACAGGGGATGCCCGCTCGGTTTTATTCCCTAGAGAACAAACCTCTCCTAATATATCCGCGGCGCGTAACGCGCAACGCGTAACGCGCAACGCGTAAATCTGGAGCTGCCGCAGCTCCCGCCTCCGCTGGAGAAAAGTTCTCGAATCGATTTGGAGTTTGCTGGATTCCGGGCGGGTCGTCGCTCCTTAATCAGCCTCACGGCCAATTTCTTTCTCTCGGTGAATGATTAGTTTTCTAAACCCAGAATAAACCTCTTAATGACCAAATACTGGCAGGTAATGGTGTTGTTTTAGTTAGTGAACTTGGGAAGGAGAAAGAAAAGGTATAAGATTCTTTCTAAATTCGGAGGACCATTTCCACCTGTGATCTTTGGTGCCGTGGCCCTTCAGCAGGTTCTTCCAGGCTCTACAGCTGAGCTCCAGGTAACTGAGCCCCTTGAAAGCAGTGATATACTTCACAAAACACGAATCTTCACAACAAATTCAGCAAAACTCTCCTGTCCAATTTCAGCAGTCCGGGGATGGAATTTGTGCATGGTTCTCAGGAGCTTCTCATATGATTAAAAATATGATGTTCACGGGTTCTTTCATTTTTATTTTCTCCATTGATTGCAACAAAATTCTTAAACCCTCCAAAGTGAGACATTCAGTCGGGGTTGTAGCTGAATAAAACGTCCCCCGTTTACACAGATATGTACAGATAAAGATTGACAAAACACTACATATATGCACCAAGTAAAAACCAATGACTGATTTGTAAAGGCTAAAAGCAAGAATTAATTTCAGAGATAAAATGACACAGAAAATCAGCCTTATTTCATTTTTGCCATGTCAGTAACTCCCCCCAATCTAAAACAATGTCATTTGCACACAAACCTGAAATGTATGTTTTAACCGGTGCTGTCGAACGTTTAAAACGGTTGAAGATTCACTTTCAGTCCACATTAATCGTGTTTCATTTTGCACGAGCGGACTCGATGAGGAGGGCAGCGACCTGTTAGCTGAGGTGCTAACAGAATCGCTGGCTAACGCTTGTGTCATTGTGGTGTTTTAACCTGGAAGTGCTTCGGTAAAAAGAAAACTCCCTCCTGCCGAGTCTGCATGAGACCTTCTATCGCTCGACTCTTCCGTCTTTTGGGTGTTTTTGGACATCGCACCTTCCATCTTTATCAATTGCATCTGCTGCCTGTCACTACGGGACCAAAAAACAGCCCAAAATATGTTACTAGAGACACTCGGGGTCACTCGCCGCTGTTTTAACGCCTTAAATTTGACAGCTCAAGTTTTTACTAAACTGGAATGATCTCATTTCAGTCTTTTACACGACAATAAAACAGACTTTTGAGGTTGAACTACATGATTGGCACTTGCAGAGATGCGCGCGACGATGATTGAACATTCCACACGAGCGCTCGTGTTTAGTAGCACAGATGGCGCAACATTAGCACATATTAGACTCAAATAGTAAAATCACTCCACGGCCTCACTTCATCCCGAGATGCAGCAGTTTTCTGTAGGGTCCCGGTCCGCCCCACAGGCCCCTGATGTTTACAGAAGGAGAAAATAAATGAGGACGCTGAGCTCACGTTGCTTCCTTTCAACACCTGCTGCCCTGCAGCTCACCTGAGGAGTCCGTGCCAGTAGAGGTGCGGCATCAGGTCGACCTTCATGTGGTACATGAGTCGTCTTTCTTTGGCCTGGTTGATGGGAAACGTCTCCAGAGGTTGCCCGTTGTAATCGAATTCCGCCAGGATGACCGTGTTGTAGCTGGTGACCAGCGGACACGACGTGTAGCCGTCGTACTGCGAAGAAGAAGACGAGCAGTTACAGGCGCCCGTCTGCAGGCGCAGGCCTATTTAGGGCCTTTTGGCCCCTCACCTTCTTGTCCGGCTTCTCCTTCTTCAGGGTTTTGCTGATGGTTCTGTTCAGGATGGCAGACTGAGCCGCTGAGAAAGAGAAAGAGATGGTGCAAAGTTGACCTCTTGACCTCAAACCTTAATGTAACTGCTGACACGTGTTTCTGCTCCTAATCTGCAACTATAATCAGCAGCAGCTTCACAAACTGATTGTATCAGGAACGCAGTGCGCTGAAGGCGCAGGAGCCCCAGAACGTTCAAGCCCCTCCTGAACATTTTAGGGTCACTACTGATGATTTGGAACGATCGCACAGGCAGAACTCTCCCAAATGATGGGCTCCACTAATTAAACCGGGTTATCTGCACTAAACTCAATTGGAGAATTAAACAGGTTTATGAGGCCCAGACCATCATAAACCCACATTTCGGTCTCTCAGGCGGAGGACGATGGTGTCATTGAGATACGGGGGGGTCATATAAAAGCTCCAGTCAGACCCGCTTTAACCCAGCAGCTGCTCGGAAACCTTTCCTGACTGTGAAGCTGTTTTTTTCTTTTTTACAAAAGGAGCTATTGTACATCCTGCTATTGCAGTGTTGCGTAAGTATTTTACAGCGCAACACACCCACTGTGAGTAAGGGCTGTCCACCCCACACAGGAAATGAGGGCGAGTGGAGTTTCCAGCGTTGCGCTGATACCGACGTCTTACCGACAGCAGCGCCCGTCTTGGCCGTGGGCAGGTTGGTGCAGTCGCCGATCCCAAACACGTTGGGATACCTCTTGTGTTGGAGGGTGTCTCTGTCTACATCCAGCCAGCCAACCTCATCTGCCAGCGGGCCGCCTTTGATGGCCAGACTGGGCCCCATCGGTGGCGTGACGTGAAGCATTTCGTACTGGGAACAAATGTTTATCCCGTTTAATGAAACCTGCCAGACGCCTGAGCTCGGCCGGAGGAAGTTAAACATTTAAAGTGTGTGTACAGAAAACAGTCGCCATTATCAAAAAACATGACGTCAAGTTTCAGGTTTACCTCAACCACTGTGGTTTCCCCTGGTTTGTCCAGGTTCTCAAAGACCGCCTCCTGCTTGTCTGCCCGCACTTCGATCAGATTTTGCCTCAGGTTCACTTGCAGGTCCCGCTGTTTTACAATCTCCCACAGTGAGTCGGCATATTTCTTTATGCCAAACAACACAGGAAGTGATGTGTTGTAGATGATTTTGGCCTGTGACCGTTTCCCCGTCTGGAACAGAAACATTCAGGTGCTTGTTTAACCCATGAAAGACGAGCGGTCTCCAGGTTCCCACAGGGATGGTTCAGGTACCTTTCTGAGATAGGCGTCAGACAAGTACATGATCTTCTGCGGCGCTCCGGCGCACTTCACCGGCGTGTTTGGGAAGCTGAACACGGCATTGCCTCCTTTAAAGTTCTGCAGGGCGTTCCACGTCTTCTCCACCGTCTGGATGGAGTAGTTTGATCCAATCTTGGGATGCTCAAACCCGTCTGGAAGCCCCTTGATCTACATTTGAACAGAGTTTCCTGAGATGTAGCTGAGTTTAGCAGGAGCAGCATGAGCAGAGGTGGAGGGAAAAACATCTTTACCCTTTCATAATGGAGCTGTAAGCCAAGAGCGACGATCAGATACTCGTAGGAGATCTGAAACGTGAAAAATTCAGCTTCACGTAGCAACTGATTTACCAGCAGTTTCTGTGTAAATGTCCCCTATCGCAGACGTACTTCAGTCCCATCATCCGTGCGGACGGTATTTGCGTCTGGGTTTATTTCCTCAACTTTAGATTTCACCCACTTCACCCCGGACGGCATGACGCTGGCGGTGGAACGACCCGAAGAAGCCGCCGTTTTGGCACCGGCACCCACCAGCGTCCATATTGGCTGATAGTAGTGCATCTGGAATTAGAGTTGGACAAACTGTTGACTTGTGTGTGTGTGTGTGTGTGTGTGTTGCAGCCTCACAGACACACTCGGCTCCTTGCCTCGCTGGGTTCCACAACGGCCACGTTCTCGGCTCCCATCATCCTCTTCATCCGTGCGCTCATGGCGATTCCTCCACTTCCTCCCCCGAGGACGAGCATCTTGTAATGCTGTTTGGCGGAGACGCTGCTGCTGATGTGAAGACTGGAGACGGAGACGCTCCTGGGGGGGCACCGCCCCAGTCCACGCAAGGCCGCCATTTTCTTTCCTGGGGAAAAACAAACAAACCAATGTTTGAGGAACTGCAGCGCGACAGCTCCTGGAAACAAATCACACTTCCACTTTTGCTTTCAGGCCGTTGGAAGGTCGCAGCAGCTGTTTCAGCGTTAGCTAACATTTGGATGTGTGGTTTAACGTGTTCTGACAAGTTCAAGACAGAGCTGATTCCCAGTGGTGTAGATCAGGGGTCAGCAACCCAAAATGTTGAAAGAGCCATATTGGACCAAAAAAAACTATCTGAAAAAATATAATGAAGGCAACTCTTGCTGTAAGTGCCTGTATTAGCTATATTAGCCTAATATCAAAATGATAATTAGGCTACAAATACATAATGAGCATTCATGATTAAATGTTTACTGTCCCTGCAGCATCCTGGAGAGAATGACGCATCTGCTGTACGATGGTGCTTTAAGGTTTGAAGTTTACACATTTTTACAGCATTGGAAAACTTCAAGAATGTTTGTCACGTCTTTCCTCCTACAGAAATTATATAATAAAACAAAACATATTCACACCCTCTTTTTCCATTTTTATATTATTGAAAAGGGCGGCGCCATTCCTGGATGTCATAAACCAGCCAGTGGCTGTTTCTGTAATTTAATTATATAGTATAAGTGCTTGTTCTGCAGGTTCTTTGTAAACCCCACAGGACTAATTTCAAAGGTCAACACGTAGATTACAGTCGATCACTACAATAACAGGACTGCTGTGACCTGAACTAACCTCATTTTGACAGTGGCGCACACATACTGTCCATACCTGTGCGCACAGATGACGCATGAGGACAGGGTCGAAAATCATTTATTACGGTGTGATAAATGTTTCCACATTTTATGTTTGCAGGACAAAAAGGGACTCTAACGAGATTATAAGGGTCAATATAAAAGATGCAAAAAGTGCGTGCTCACGGCAGATTTGGCCTGCGTGAATTTTCAGCTACTCCTTCTGGGCATCGACATTTCTGACAGCCACTGCGCGTAAAATGGCTGCATCGGAAAAGTGCAACTTTCAGGTTATAATCTCGCCCATGCAGCTACTTCCTCCCCACGGAACCAATTCCACGCTGCGCAGCAACGCTACATAAAACCCCTCAACCACGACGGCCCGACGCAGCTCTCATGGCTGCCAAAGCGCGCAGCCGTGTCACATATGAAGGTGACAACAGGCCCAGACGGTCACTCACCTCCGAGGCGCTGCGGGATCTGAACCTCGGAAGTTTCTCTCCACCGAAACCAGTTTACCGATCGGCAGTGTTGACGATCTGAACTTGTGCTCTGAGCCACCCATCTCACCAAAACGGGCCTGTTATCGAATCATTTTGGAGTTTGCTGGAATCCGGGAGGGTTGCCCCGCCCACATCGCCCGTTCGGCCAATCAAAAGTCAGCACGACGGTGAAGGGTTACAGACAGTTTAATACCAAAAACGGTCGCACCTTTGTCCTTTCACAAGAGCCGACTATGACACTAATTACAACACTAATAACCGTGTTATAACACCATTTCAACATTAAATAACACGAGAACCCAGGAAGTAATGGAGTGCACGCTAACAGGTGGAAGTCAGATGAACATTTGTGTCTAATTCTCTAACTCAGGTGGAGCTCCTCCAAAATCTCCTTTCAACACCTGAACTTTGGCCCCTCACAGGTGATCCACGAGCGTGGTTTCCATGGCACCAGCAGCGCCACACCGGGCAGAAGTCTCGTCATGCAGTAACACCGTTGAAAACCTGCAAGTTTCTTTATCTCCGAGCATTTGAGTCAGATTACACACCTGCAAACCCACAGATAAGCAGTCGTCCTGGAGTTTGTGCACGTTGTCAGGCCATTTTTAGCTTCTCGTGCACTCACCCATGTTATTTACATATTCTCTGTTATTTTCTCCATCCTTTCTAGCAAACGTCTGACTCTTGCCCCTCCTGACACACTCTCTACAGTCTCTGTTTACCTAAGCAGGCTCGGTGCATCCGTGTCAGGGGACTTTTCCTCCCCCAGGTGGACGATTACAGCTCCTGCTGCAGCCGAGTCTGCAGAATGACCTCCACAGGATACGAGACAACATCGCAGCACTGCATTCTCTGCAAACCTGTGCCAGGTAGGGCAGCAGAATTTAAACAAGAGACTGTGTTTGCTGTGGAATAATGCAGGGATCTGTGTTGCTGGGGGGTCTCCATGAGTGCAGCTAAACAGAAGAGAAGCAACCGGCAGCTGTCAGGCCTAATGTGGAGGACAGTTCCTGCACATCAGATGACATTTTATTACACAGAAAAAGGCTGAACCTGCACTTTTTTAGTGTTTTGAGAAAATATTCGACATATTCTACCACTTCGTTACTGTGTAGCTTAAAGGAAAATGCAAAAAAATGGAAGTACAGATGATCATGACATCACAGCTCATAAATGACCTCATCCTTTAAGGGAAGCCTTTGGGATTTCCTCGGAGAAGATGGACTTCTGGAGGAGAAACGCCACCGTCGGTAGGAACACTACTCTGATGAGAGGAAATAACGAGAGGTTTGGTTAAAATGGTAGCTGGTCGCATGTCTGTAGACAGAAACGTTCCACCAAAATGATCTTACACCTCCTAATGAACTAAAAACAAAAATAAAAATGAATCATTTTTGGCCAAAGGAAAATAAAAGGCAGTTGAAATAAAGCAGGACTATTGTACAAATCTTTGAAGCTTTTGTGAAACGTCATTGTAGAATCTGCTGAAGTTAAATATATATATACATATTTATGTATTTGAATAAAATGGAAAATGCAGATTAAAATGGAATGTTTAAGTAGAGGGAAACTGTTTAAATAATAATAATGTGTTCAGTGTTAGCAGGCTGAAGCTGTTGTGTGAGACGGGCGATCATGTTGCAACACACACACACACACACACACACACACACACACACACACACACAGACACATGAAATTGGAGATGGCTCAGGACTTGTTCCACGCATCGCCTCGGCGGCTCTGCTCTGTGAACATTAACACCTTGGATTCGTCCATCTTTGACCCCTGCAATAATAAAAGAAAGACTAAAATTTGACTAAAGACCAGACAAGATGTGAATAAAGTCTTACTATTTCCATTATTTAAGTATATAAATGTGTTTAAATCCACTCTCCCCGTGGTTAGAGAAGGAACGGCGTGTGAAAGCGAACGCCCGGGACCACAACAGAAACTTCTCCTATGCTGTGAGTAGCGTTTGTGGGTCGTTGCCGTGCAGGTTGGGGCTGTCCGTCACCTTTCAACTGGCTCCCCAGGACAATCACATCAAAACGTCCAAGTACAACGTCTTCACCTTCCTGCCGCTCAATCTGTTCGAGCAGTTCCAGAGAGTCGCCAACGCTTACTTCTTAGTGCTGCTGATACTGCAGGTGGGTGACGCGGCGTTTTGGACTGCAGGGCCGCTCCTTTTAAAAAGTAATCAAGTCTCTTCACGCAGTTGATCCCTCAAATTTCATCCCTCTCCTGGTTCACCACCATCGTGCCTTTGGTGCTGGTGCTGGTCACCTCGGCCGTCAAGGACGCCAGAGACGACTACGTCAGTGTAGCTTTCCACCTTTTTCTTGACCCCCCCCCCCTAAATGGTGTTTCAAATCCTTCTGTTGTAAACTGCAGTTCCGACACAAGAGTGATCGGCAAGTCAACAACCGGCAGTCTCAGGTCATCATCGGGGGACGGTAACTCATCATCGGGCCTTTGTTGACCCAGCGGGAGCTGCGCGTGCCCTCTGAAACGCACATCAAATCTTTCTTTTTAAGCTTGCAGAACGAGAAGTGGAAGAATATTCAAGTGGGCGACGTCATCAAGCTGGAGAATAATCAGAGTGTTGCCGTGAGTAGACATATTTGTCTCCCCCAGCGATGTGTGGAAAGATTCCAAGGCTGATGGTTCTCCACGCAGGCGGACGTCCTCCTTCTCTGCAGCAGCGAACCCTGCGGACTCTGTTACATCGAGACCGCGGCGCTCGATGGGTAAGTGCTTCTGTTTTTGGGGTCTCCTCCCAGCTGAACGTGCCTGGAACAAAGACCAAAGCTCTGGGAATGACCAATCCATTTGTGCCCCACACAGAGAGACCAATCTGAAAGTCCGCCACGCGCTGAGCGTCACCTCGGATATGGGAGACGTTGCAGCCTTGATGGCCTTTGATGGTGAGACGTCTCTGCTGAACCTGTTTGCTTGTCGCGCGTTCTATCCTGATGTTTCACGGAATTCGCCTTCTTCAGGAGAAGTCATCTGTGAAACTCCCAACAACAAGCTGGATAAATTCACAGGAACGTTGTGCTGGAGAGGGAGCAGATACCCTCTGGATATTGGCAAAATGCTGCTGCGAGGGTGCGTACTCAGGAACACGGAGTGGTGCTTTGGGATGGTTGTCTTTGCTGGTACGCCTTTTTTTTGCATTCTTCATCACCATCATTATCATCATCATCTTCACATCTGCTACCCTGACACAAGAGACAGTTATTCTTTTCCTGCAGGACAGCAAACCAAGCTAATGCAGAACTGTGGAAAGGCCACGTTTAAGAGGACAAGTATCGACAAACTGATGAACACTCTGGTTTTACTGGTGAGCTTTTTCCATATTCTGTCTTAATTAAAGACAACAGTTTGGCTTTCCTTTCACCTCCTAAAGTTTGCTAACGTTATGTAGCCTCCGTGAGCTAAGAAACCCTTAGCAACGAGGCGCCCAAGAGCATTTTCAACAGCATTATGGAATTTCCATCAAGGGACATCAATAAAAGAGAACAAATGTTTAAAGACATCAAAATGAGCAGTGGAATTAACATGAGCTGGGAAGTTTCACTGAAACTGCACTGCTGCTAGTGCTGTTTGTTGAAGGCTATTGAATCCAGTTAGATACCCACAGTTTTCTGTTAATGCAGATAAGAATGACGATTTCAGGCCGAGCAAATAACGAAATAATCCCCACGGCAATAAAAGACAACAGCATCATATACGGGAGCCGCAGTAAAACCTTCTGCCCCGACTGCTGGATGCACATGAAAACACAATCTTTTGTATTTGTATGCAATAAAATAAGGATCTATACGCCAGATCTTTGCCTTCCTTATCTTTATGGGAGCTATTTTGGCCATTGGAAACACCATTTGGGAGAGCTTGGTTGGAGTAAACTTCCAGGATTATTTGCCCTGGGACACCGTTCAGAGGAACGCTGTTTTCTCCGGCTTCCTCACCTTCTGGTCCTACATCATCATCCTCAACACGGTGGTACCCATCTCTCTGTATGTCAGGTAAGAGGACACGGTCCAAAACCTCACCTGCGCTCATTTGCTCTGATGCTAATGAAAACAACAACCCTCAGTATGGAGATTCTGAGGCTCGGCCACAGTTACTTCATCAACTGGGACCGGAGGATGTACCATGCCAAGACGGACACTCCGGCAGAAGCTCGCACCACCACCCTGAACGAGGAGCTGGGCCAGGTGGACTTCATCTTTACGGACAAGACGGGCACCCTCACGCAGAACATCATGGTCTTCAGAAAGTGCTCCATCAATGGAAAAACATATGGTGCCGAGATTTAAGTCACAGGAAATGAGTTTCTCTGCTGTCGCACGTGGAAGTGATGACATTTTGTTTTGTTAGGGGATGTTTTTGATGAGTTCAACCAGAAGGTGGAAATTACAGAGGTACTTGAAGGCGGAACAAGCGCTGATTTACCTTTTTTGTATCCGGCTGATTAGCTGTTAACTGTAAGATTTTCTGCATTTCTTTAAGAAAACTGTCGGCGTGGACTTCTCCTTCAACCCTCTCCGTGACCCAAGGTTTCAGTTTTATGATAACAGCCTGCTGGAGGCCATCGAGCTGGAGGAACCCGCCGTGCAGGAGTTCTTCAGGCTGCTGGCGGTGTGTCACACTGTCATGGCGGAGGAGAAGACTGAAGGTAAATGAGCCACGTCAGCACCGGCTTCAGCGGCACAAACGCACGCAAACGATTCTGATGGACGTCTCTGCGCACGAAGGGCGTCTGCTGTATCAGGCTCAGTCACCCGACGAGGGAGCTCTGGTCACCGCAGCGCGCAACTTCGGGTTCGTCTTCCGCTCCCGGACCCCCGACACCATCAGCGTGTGTGAGATGGGACGAGCTGTGACCTACCAGCTGCTGGCCATACTGGACTTCGACAACGTGCGGAAGAGAATGAGCGTCATTGGTCAGGGAGCCTGGCTGAGGATGTTTGGGACCGTGACCCAACTGGATTTCATCAACAAAGTCATGTTTCTGTTCTGTAGTGAGAAACCCAGAGGGTGACATTAAACTCTACTCCAAAGGGGCTGACACCATCATGTTTGACCTTCTGGATCCTTCCTGTGAAAACCTCATGCATGTCACCTCAGACCACCTCGGCGTAAGTCTTAGCAGCCTCTTTTCAAAAAACACTCGGTGAGATGTTTGAGTTTCTCCTTCGTGCAGGAATTTGCAGCAGATGGGCTTCGCACGTTAGCTCTGGCTTACAAGGACCTGGATGAAGAGGATTTTGGAGTCTGGATGCAGAAGCTTCACTCTGCCAGCACTGTCATCGAGGACCGCGAGGCTCAGCTGGCGGTTACGTACGAGGAGATCGAACGCGGCTTGAAGGTAAAATTGACAGCAGCTTTGTCTTCGTCGCTTCAGCCTCCTCTGACTGTCGCTCCGCTTCAAGCTTCTAGGCGCCACAGCAATCGAGGACAAACTTCAGGAAGGAGTCCCAGAAACAATCGCCAGCCTCCATCTCGCTGACATTAAGATCTGGATCCTCACTGGGGACAAACTCGGTAGCTTAATTCAGCCGACGTCCGTTGACTGTTGATGAAAAAGTCCAGACATGTAACACTGACTAGCGATGTTTCAGAGACGGCCGTGAACATCGGCTACTCCTGCAGCATGCTGCGAGACGACATGGAGGAGGTGTTTGTCGTTTCCGGTGCGACGTCACAGGACGTGCAGCATCAGCTCAGGTGCAGCAGAAATCTGCCTGTATATTACGCCTCAAATCCCAACAGAGCTACAAATGTTCTCTCTCTGCAGGGAGGCTAAAGGTCAAATTTTGGCCACAAGTCGAGCAAGCTGGAGAGAAGATGGTGGGGGGCCAGACGCGGCTGCAGATCAGCCTCTTTCCAAAGAAGCCGTTACAGAAGAGTTCGCGTTAGTCATCAACGGACCCAGTCTGGTACTGCTTTGGTAACCACGGTCGTGTTGCTCTCTGCTGACTCTGCCACCTCTCAGCGTTCTGCTGATTGTGTCAGCTCCAGTAACGAGCAGCCGAGGGACGAGTCCCGAGCTGCGAGCTGCTCTCATGGCTGCATGTTCTGCCCCCGCAGGCTCACGCTCTGGAGCCACGGCTGGAGCTGCTGTTCCTGGACGTGGCCTGCCTGTGCAAATCCATCATCTGCAGCCGGGTGACGCCGCTGCAGAAGGCCCAGGTGGTGGAGCTGGTGAAGAGGTGCAAGAGGGCCGTCACGCTGGCCATTGGAGACGGCGCCAATGACGTCAGCATGATCCAGAGTAAGTCTCGGCACCTGTCTGGTGCTGCACTTTTGGGTGTGAGTTCATGTTTTGGCTCATTTTTCTCCTCGAGCTGCTCACATCGGCATCGGCATCAGCGGTCAGGAGGGGATGCAGGCGGTTCTGGCCTCAGATTACTCCTTCGCTCAGTTTCGGTACCTGCAGAGGCTCCTGCTGGTACACGGACGCTGGTCCTACTTCCGCGTTTGCCACTTCCTGTACTACTTCTTCTACAAGAACTTTGCCTTCACTCTGGTCCACTTCTGGTACAGCTTCTTCTGTGGTTTCTCAGCTCAGGTGAGGACGCTGCCGAGCAACTGGAGTTCCTACCTGATTTGGAATTTTTGTCTTTGTGCGCAGCTGACGACAGATATGAGCAGTTTTTAATGGTTTTTCTTCATTCCACAGACTGTCTATGACCAGTGGTTTATCACCCACTTCAATGTCATCTATACATCTTTACCAGTTATGGGGATGGGACTTTTTGATCAGGTAACACTTTAAAGGTTTTGCTTTTTAGGGTTGACTGTTGTGCCTGTAGACCTCCGTAGAAACGACATCAGATACCTTAATGCTGCCATTTATAATAGAAATATTACAGCATCAGTATTTCCTACAGGATGTCAGCGACCAGCACAGCCTTCGCTACCCAAGCTTGTACAAGCCGGGCCAGCAGAACCTTCTCTTCAACAGACGGCAGTTCTTCCTGTGCGCGCTGCAGGGCCTGACAACATCCTGCCTCCTATTCTTCATTCCCTATGGAGCCTTCGCTGCCATGGAGAAGGAGGACGGCACCCAGATTTCCGATCAGCAAACATTTGCCGTCACCGTGGCAACATCACTGATCCTTGTCGTGAGTGTGGAGGTAAAGAAATATTTTTAAAGGTCCCCTTTACTCGTCCTCTAAATGTGCTTATGGTGCATGTTTGTGGCATTAGATTGGACTGGAGAAGCACTACTGGACAGCCATCAATCAGCTGTTCCTGGGGGGAAGTCTCACCATGTACTTCGCCATTTTGTTCACGATGCACAGCGACGGCATGTTTGCAGTGAATCAGAACCATTTTCCATTTGTAGGTAAGGTTGGCAGGTAGATGAGGGTGTAAAGGAGCCACACCTGTGCAGGTTGTAACTTCAGATGTGTGTCTTCAGGGACATCACGCAACTGTCTGTCAGAGGCCAACGTGTGGCTGGTGGTTGTGCTCACCACTGTGGTGTGTGTCGTGCCCAGTTTAACACTCAGGTTCCTGAGGGTTGACCTGTCCCCCACCACAACAGATAAGGTTGTTGTTACTGTGGCGGTAATCACGTCACCACTGTTCTACCCCTGACTGGAGTTGGGAGCAGCAACAGGCTGATTTTATGCAAAATGAGCATTCTTCCTAAGCCTATTTTTAATAATGTAAAAAAACAGGTGTGTTATTCAACAGGTTCGTCATCTGCAACTATCCAGAAAGAAGGAAAAACCGCAGGAGCACATTCCGAAGCCGGTACGCAGGACCAGTTCTCGCCGTTCTGCCTACGCCTTCTCCCACCAGCAGGGCTACGGGGAGCTGATTACCTCGGGCAAAAACATGCGGACAAGCTCAGTCTCGTCCGTACGTTCCCCTCAGTCGCCACCACACTCCAGCCTCAAATGGATGGAAAACATACTGAAGGAAAAGAACAAAGTGGCGTGTGTCTCTGGTGAAAATTTCATGAACAACGGGGAAGTCGACAGGGAACAAGACGCCAAAACAGTTGACACCTGACAAACCGTGGACGCAGTGTCCTCCATCAACACGCACACAACACAAAACCTCAGTGTTTTCTTCAGGAAAACGACAACATCAGGCCAATTTTTTGATAAGCGGAGTTGAAGCAACATCCGTTTCTTCAGGGCACCTGATTTATGCAATTCGTGGACTGAATTTGACACAAGATGTTCGCTCAGGTACAATAAAGAATATTAAGAAAAAGCACATTAATGGCTAAAACCTGTTTGTTGTTGAGCCAGATAATTTATTACCAAAACCACAACATTCATGATTGTACAAACATACTCGCTTTTGTAAAAAGTAATGCACCTCTGGTACTGAAGTTCTGAGCCTTATATTCCACTGTAATCAAACAGTGATGTTTCATCTCCAGTAAATCCCTTTTTTCCCCCAAATATAAATGTTTAATTGGCCACCGCAGTCCATTTTATCCTGGATGATAGCTGCATGTATAGATGAGGATGATGTTGCTCACTCTTCAAGGAGAATGGCTGCCCCCCCGCCGGGCTTTGACACAAAGAGACTCAAACCTTCCATGGCTGCCCTGCGTGGATCGGGAAGGAAGTAGGACTCCCTCACTGCCTGCAAGAAAGTGTCCACCTTCTCACTGGGAACCATCGAGACGGCACAACCCCCCCAGCCGGCTCCTGTCAGTCGGGAGCCTACGGCCCCAGACTTCCTGCAAACGGAGCAGGGAAATGACATGTTACTGCATATTCACCCCAGTCTCACGCAGTTAAAACCTGGGCCGTTATTCATCTTTGTCCCACTAGGGGGCGCCGTCTCGGACTCGTTTGCTGACGTTTTGAAGTCAGTGGTTACGAAATGTGACTCTGTCCCTGAATATACAGCAGAGAGGCGCTAACTAAGCACAAACTGGGGGAAGTACAGTTATCATTCGACGACAGTCAAATGCGCACTCACAGGCAAACGTCCACCAGTTGATCCAGTTCAGGGCAGCTGCACTCGTACAGGTCTCTGCAGCTCGCGTGGCTCTGATTCATCAGCTCTCCCAGTGTCTGTATTGAGTCGGCACCCTCGGAGCTGCAGACGCTCTGAAAGCGCAGCACCCGCGCAGCTTCGCCGTACACGTGTTTGGCTCGTTGGTGCAGTTTAAAATGTGTCACTGAAAAAAGCATCTATGTAAACCTGTGCAGAACCTGGTTCCCACAGCAAATATCTTCAGAATTTACAGAGATACAGGTCAGTAGAGACTCATGTTCAGTATTGCCCCTCACCGTGCTGTGTGTTGGAGCTCAGCACCTCCGTGGAGAACTGCTCGGAGGTGACGTCCAGGGCCTGGCATATTTCCTCTCGGCTGTACTCCTCAGGGTGCAGCACCTCGTCCACCAGAGCCAGCATCTCCTCCAAGGAGGCCTTCAGCTCGGTCTGTACCTGGGCCAGCTTCAACAACCCGCTGGAGTCCAGACCACGAGCTCGGGCCAGCATCTGAGCCCAACCAGGAGTCACACGGTTAAAGCCATTTCGGTAGAACCCAGCGGAGACCAACTGGATGGTATCGGCCAACCTTTGCAGCAATTCGGCATTCGACCACGCGGATGTTGAAGTGAGAAGTTGCAGCTTTGTTCATCTCCACGCAGCAGTTTGAGATCACAAACACGGCCCCGTCGGGAAGCTTGACGTCGGTGGCTCTCAGGGGCTTGAACTCGATCAGCTTTGCCTGTCAGAAACATGCAATAAAATGTTATTTCCTGTATCAAAAGGAGGGTTGTAAGACAGATCGACCCCTGGAGGGTCAGCTGGCCCCGCCTGACTGGTCCCAGCAGGCATACTTTTCCTCTCTCTGCCAGGAAGGAAATGGACTGGTCCATGCCTCCTCCCTCTGTGCCAATGTAGCGCTCACACTTGGCACAGAGCTCAGCCAGCGCCACCTAGAGGGCATCAGATGGAACATAACATTAAGAGATCAGCTATGCAGGGTGTTTATTTTCAAGCAGCACCCAAGTTTCCGGTTTTTCTCACTGAAGACTCGGAGCATTAACAGACACTGGCAGCAGCAAGATTAGGGTGCTGGAAAATGTTGGGTGCCCATATAAAGAATAAAAACCTTTATGAGCTTCCTGACTACAATCTTTTACCTTGGAGAGGGACTTTTGATTTGCCTCCATTGTTACCAGCCCAGCACAACAAACTAAAGCGCTGGAGCTGGACAGACCCGAGCTGGGAGGAATGGTTCCATCTACGAGACACGACATCCCTGCTAAACGAGCCAGGCCAAATTCCTCCTGTTACACAGAAATAAACACATCAGGGACACTCGCTGCGGAGACTGGATACTTCCCAATGTACAGTGTGACTCTCTTACCTGGATACCCTTAAGTCCACACAGAAAATAATAATGCCATTTTGGATTCTCTCTGTCGATGGCGATTTCCTCCGAACAAGACAATGTGAAATCCCTGCCAAAAAATAAATAAATTCATAAACACGTCAGACGTGACACTATCATGGACCAGCTCTCACCTGTACTGAGGGTTAATGTTGGCCAGTGTGATTGTTCCCGAACGGTTCACTGAGACTGCAGCAAGGATATTTTGCTCGATGGCCATCGGCAGGACGGAGTAGCCGCAGTAGTCGATGTGCTCTCCTGGGAAACGTGAAAGAGAAATTCTAAATCGCATGCATGAAGAGAGATGCAGGAATAAAGCTCAGTAGGAAATAGTATCATACAGGCTGTCACTCAAGCAGAATTTGTTCTCAACAAGTCTGGTTTGCTGAGATGGAAACAGGTTACCTATTAGATTCACCCTTCCAGGTGCGTATGCATAGAATTGAGGAGATTCTCCAAACTTGGACTCAAAGGTGTTTTTCAGGTTCAATAACCTGTCAGGAGAAAATGAGCGCAAGACAAAGTTTGGTCCCTCTTCTCGACTCATCAATCAAATCATTTAAATCGTCTATTTCGCGCTTACCTTTCATTGCCGCTGAACACGGTCTTTACTTTTGGAGGGTTTGTAGCCATTTTACCAAAAAATAAATGTATTTACAGCTGAAAAGAGGAATCCTGGTCAGCTGACTGTC
Source organism: Takifugu flavidus (assembly GCF_003711565.1). NCBI lineage: Eukaryota > Metazoa > Chordata > Actinopteri > Tetraodontiformes > Tetraodontidae > Takifugu > Takifugu flavidus. The sequence goes on from NC_079532.1 coordinate 8,687,956, forward strand.
GGAAGATCCCGGATAGTGAACCGCTGGACTGGGATGTCTTCACACAAACTCAGCTCTCAAACGTTGCAGTTTGAACTCACAACTGTTTGCAATGATGGCGATGCAATGGTGGTATTTAGCTGACAAGATCGAGTATCTAGGTGATATAACATAAACACAGAAGTTGAGTTAGCGATGGAAAAGTACGGAAGTGCTTATAGGTAGTTGAGCCAATGAGCGCAGAGCAGGTTACGAACACGTCATCGTTTTTTTTCATTCAGCACATTTGTGAGTAATAGGGTTGCTAATTGTGGCCTAATTTGGCGTATTACGTGATTTAAAAAAACCCAAAAACAGCTGTTTAAATATGTTTCAAAATATCGTAATATCTGTACAGCTTCCGGGAATTATAAGAGAAAAAAACTACAATTCCCACAATTCCAGGAGACTCAGGTCATTGTGGGGGCGTAGCTAAATTATTACTTCTGTTCTGCCCCACAACTGCATAGACTTGTAAAAGTGCTTAATTATGCGTATTTGTGTACATTGATTTGATTTAAGATTACTAGCTTTCCACGAGTTCGCATTGACTCTCCTGACATAAGACATACATTTTAATATAGGCGGCGTTTAGGAACGTGTCATGAACACTGAGCTTGGCGCTGTTAGTGCGCGCGAGTTTTTAAAGTGGGCGAGACCGTGGATTCTTAAAGAGGACGCGAAACAAGCTAGCCCATGTTAGCCTTCGACAAAGACTGCTGCGTAACAATTGCTACGTACTTTTGCGTTGAGCTTATAGTTATCTGACAGATATAAATAATCGGTGAGTTCCGATAAGTTGGTTCTAGATTCCTCCTTTTATGCCAGGCTAGTTTCCGGCACCTCCAGTTAGCTGGATCGCAGTTATTTGCAATGTAAACAGTGGTGTTTGCTAGCAGGTAATTACGCTTTAATAAAGAATTAAGCTAGACACAACGACACGAAATGCCAACTGGACCCTCGGAGACAGGTAAGCAGATGCCATATCTGCCTTAATTGTGTCAAACGTGTGCAGCAGCGAACTTTCTGCTAACGGGAAGTGCAGCTAGCACGGACACCCCCCGGCCTGCGCTAGCATCAGTTTGATTTTCTTGTGTTTTCATCAGGTCTCTGCAGAAAACTCCACCGCTGATCACCAGACGCTGCATCATGTCTATTGATTTCGACAGTGCTGCTCTTCAGACCCAGCATGACGAGGAAGAGTATGACCAGGAAGACTATGCAAGAGAGCAGGAGGTATACGTTTGCCCTTAAGTTCGAACAGTAAAACCATTGAGGTCACGCTTGCTGTATAAAAAGAAAGAAAAAAACGATTTGCACGGTGGGTTTGTAATTGTGACCATGGTACACTGCTGCTCTGGAATTGAAACGGGTCCCCCAAAAACGGTGGTAAAAATCTCTGGAGGTTTGAGTCATTTAATCTATTTTTTACAACTATACAGCCCTGAACTGTTTGCACGCCTCCTGTGTTGTGCCTTTGACCTGAGTTATTACTGGCTGAAAGGCCTCCCAGGTGTGTCACACTGAAACTGGCCCTGCCCCGTGATTTCTCTCCTCTTATTTAGGTTACTGACTTGCTCATTATTCACAGAGAGAATCCAAATACACATAAACGACCTGTGGCTGCACATTTGGAGGATCTGCTCTTTGGAGCTGTACTTTTTCTGACCTGGATGTTGTTTTGTTGCATTATATAGAAGTTTGTCAACTGGAAATTACTTGGCCCCAGTAATTGGAATGTTTCTGCCCCAGTTAACGTGGGTATATATTTTGTCTAAACAATGGCGTTCTGTGGGTGCGGAACACAAGCGATACGGCGGGGAGCTAACAACATGCCAGGCACGCTTTGGATGTTTCACCCAGAAGGTCGTCCTGCAGAGAGATTAGACCGGGAGGTTATCATGTGGCTTCACTCTTTAATTTAGAGGTCTTCAAGCTCTGTTCAATGTGAAGAGGGAATAACATGGGTCCTTTGGTTGAGGACACTGTGGAGGATTTGAGGCATATTCAACGGTCCTTGTGTGAAGTAAGTTCAGCTGCTTGTTCTGGAACACATGGCAGCTTTTAGAATCTGCTACTGACACACAGGAGAGTTTCCTTGGTTGCTTTTGTCACCAAGAGCCACTTCTTTATGGCAGAAAATGTTTATTGGTCAGTTTGTATTTGATTTTGTTGTTTAAAAGAAGATATTTTCCCATAAGGATTAGTAACAAATGATTGCTGATAAAGGACAGTTCTTAAATATGATGATTATACTCCATCTTACTTGATCCACGCCAAAATCTAAGAGTAGCTTTCATTGGAAACAATGAAATAAACCAGCCGAGGCTTTCGCACATCTCGTGTTTTGTTCTATTTCTGATTTCTGGAAAGCCCCTGATAAAGGCTGTCGCTGTGTGCTTCGCCGTGCCGTGTTTTTCTCCTCGGGTGGCTCCTCAGCAGTTACGCAGCAACCCCACTGACTCACTTCCACGTGTTTTCTGTAGCTGCAGAAGCTGCTGACGGACCTGCCCGATGACATGCTGGAGGACAGCCGGGACTCCTCCCCGGAGCTGGACTACTCCACCTGCAGCAATAAAAACACCACCGCCAGGTAACTATGTTGACTGTCTGGTATTTGTAGAACACTGGATGTGTAAAAGACGGCCATAAACACCTGCTACATGACTTTGTTGCCATGCAGCCCACAGTCCACACGGACTCCACAGTGGTCAGCTGATCCGAGGTCAGATTCACAACCACAGGTCCGACTCTTTAAGTGAACAGATTGATCCGAATGGATTTTCATTTTCCCTAATGACATTAATTCTCTTGAATTAGTATGAAGGTGACTATGACAACCACTCCCCTGATGGGTGCCCTTATGAGACTGGGGGTGTTCAACTCACCAGACATCAGGTCCAGCCTCAAACATGGAGCCAGACGCCACATGAGCACCAGTTCAACCCGGGAGAGTATTCCTACACCAGTGTTGGTGCCGAGACCAATGAGTTTTCCACAGACGAATACGCGTCTCAAACGTTCCCTCAAGGCAACAATAACGCTGCGATGTACAACGGGGAAGGACGAGGACACGACCAAAACCAGGGGAACGAGCCCAGAAATCCTTTTCAGGTATATGAAACGGGTCGCGTGCACCCTTATTGCTGGTTCAAACGTTTCTCTCACGCTAATCTGCCACTCTGACATTTTTAAGTTTACGAGCACGTTGATGCAATAATTTAATCTTTAGGGCTTAAAGTCTGGACCAGGAGACGGGGCTTTGGATCCGTACAAGGCCACCTACAACCCCCACCGTCACGTCCGCCAGCCGCCGATGTTCAACGTGCAGGCGGCGCGCCAGGACGCTCAGCTCGAGCAGCTCCAGAGAGAATTTCTGGAATCGACTCAGCGTGAGTTTGAGGATCTTGACTTAGTCAATTAAATGTTCATGAGGACAGCGACAGCAACACTGGCTAAATGACTCCAAATGTATGAGAATAATAAAGATAAAAGTATAGAATTATAAAAGCTTTTAACATGCTTTTAAGACTGGTTGAAATCTCTTTTGCGTCTCAGAATCTGCTGCTGGGGAACAGCTGGCACAGCTGCAGATTCTTAACAAAGCTCATCAGCGGCAAATTGAAGATTTGGAAAGAAAACTGGAGGATTCGCGGCGAAACATGAGATACGTTGAACATCAGCATGCGATTGTCAAAGGTAAGAGGAACGTTTCCCCCCCAAAAATGGATCTACGCTGACTTTGAAAGTAGCACATGTTGAAAGAGGTTTTTACTGTCTGCTCTGACTGTGTCATTGTTTATTGCTACATGCACTAACGTGCACTGGCTGATGAGAATTTTCACTTAAGTCGCAACCACGCCCCCTTGTGGTCACATATACGAAAGGCTACTCTCTTCAGCACTCTACTGAAAAGTTGTGCTTAAACCAGTGAGTCCTACTGGTTCTACTGGATGTGCAGTGTGTGGGATCACAGCATTTTTTTTATACTGTGCACAGATGAGAAAGATGGCCTCAAAGCGAGTCTAAAGGACTCAAACCGACTGATTGAAGAGGCGAAGCAGAGAGAGGTTCAGCTGCAAAGCCGGTTGAATTCCTTGGAGCAGCAAGTTAATGTCCTGACTGGCAGAGACCAGGAGGTGTGTTCCGCTCTGACGGGCGGCTCGATAGTTCTTCCAGCAAATTATCAGATTATTTTCACACCTTGATGTGACTGTTTGCACAAATGTTGGCTGTTAATTTGCTGTAAGTTTCACCGGCAGAGGTTGGTAACCTTTTTCTGTCTGCAGAGCGTGAAGAAGCTGAGGGCGGCGGAGGCAGCAGTGGACAGCCTGAAGCAGCAGGTGGTGGAGCTCTGTCGCTCAGACACGCTGTCCAAAGCGCGGGAGCAGCACGATCGAGACCTCGCCGTCACGAAGGAGCAGCACGCCGCTGCGCTGTTGAGACTTCACCAGAAAGTGGACTCGACTTGTCAGGCCCTCAATGAGCAGGTTTGTAGATTGCTGTCTTGGTTTGCATTAAGAATCAATAGTCTTTCCACAGATTAGCCTGCAGGTTCGTTGGACTGATTTTCCCAATTGTTGGCTCCAGATTGATGTCGCTCAGAGCTTAAGAGAGCAGCTGCAGCGCTCGGAACGCCAGAGAGAAGAAGAGCAGCTCGAGAGGGCGCGAGTCGTCAACGGCCTTGCTCAGCGTCTGGAGGAGAGTCAGCAGCAGTGCGCCAAACTGCTTCAGACCAGTGGGTGACGTTCTCCACCTGTACGCTACAGTGTTGCGGTGGCGTCTCCCGCACACCAACGCTTCTCCTCCCTCCTCTTTGTGTCCAGGCTCGGTGCAGGAGACCACCCAGCTGCAAATTAAAGTGCAGCAGGCTGAGGCTGCAAAGGCGCTGAGTGAAAATATGAACAAAGATTTACAGGTAATTATCCCTCTCCTGCCCCAAGGGTGACAACACCATTGAGTTAAGACATCTGAACTTTAATCTTTCTGGATTTTTAAAGGAGGACCTCGCTGATTTAAAGGAGCAGATCAATCTGTATGAAAACGCTGTGAGATACGGTGTCATTGGATTAGACCAGAGCGAAGAGTGGGAGAACCACCTGTCTGAATCCTGTGTGGATTTAGGATTAAAGAAAGCAAAGAGGAAAAATGGCCTTCACGGGTACATCATTAGTCGCTTTTCCCTTTACTCTTTATATACCGTAATATTCTTTACTTTATGGCCATCTAAAAAAAGCCTTCCTCCTTGTGTGGAACAGAAAGGCTGTGGCTCATCTGTCGGACTCCAAGATGCCTAAAGATGAAGGTCTGCGGCTGCTCAGAGTGGAGATGCAGCGCTGCCTGGGGAGTCTGAAGGGGAAGAGGCAGAAGATCAGCCAGCTGCACGAGGAGCTCCGGCTCTGTCGGGGCCGAGTGAATGAGCTGCAGAGCCAGGTGGATGAAGCCAAGCTCAGCGCTACGGTGAGCTCACAGCCTGAGCTTTTATTCTGGCCGATAGTCAGAGCTGGGATTCAGATTTAAACAGATGTGCGTGTTTATTGGCAGGTCGAAGAATCCAGCCAGCTAAAAAATCCAGCAGCATCCGGAGAGTCCAAGAAAGAGCTCCTCAGGTTACAAGAAGACCAAAGACGTCTGCAGGAACAACTGGAGGTTTGTGGGTTGTTGTTGTCATTGCGATTATGTTATTACTTACAATTCTTTTAAAGATCGATCATGTCTGAAAACTGTAGTTGCTGGAAAAGAATAATAAGGAGCTGAAACAGAGGGAGGAGAAGTTGAAATCTACGAACTTGGAGCTTTGCACCAAGATGAGGGAGATGATCCAGGAACTGGACCAAGAGAAGCAGGAGGCATCTCTCAGGTGACACATGGAATTCTAATACTGACGCTTACACGACTATTCGTTTAAATGAACATGCCTGTTTCTTCCTGAAGGGCCGAACGAATCAACCAACAGCACAGAGATGACGTGGTGAGCCGGGTCAGGGCGGAGCTCATGCTTCAACACGACGCCCAGGTGGAGCAGCTGGCGGCGCAGCACCAGCAGCAGGTCCAGCAGCTACAGTCAGTCCTCTTTACCGGCTACTGGAGACTTTCTGGTTCCTAGAACGCTCATGTGTGACAGCGTGGTCACCTCTTCACAGGACAGAGTTGTCTGAGGCCAACGACAAGCTCTTGGCCGTGCAAGAGTGTTACCTATCTGTGTGCAGGGAGAAGGACGCGCTTGAAGAGCGCGTACGCGCCAGAGAGCAGCAGGAGGAGAAATTGGTGAAAGAAAAGGAGGTAGGAGTCTGAGAAGTGTCTGTTCAATGTCAACAAACCCTGCAAATACGATTAAAAAGCTCTTTGGGCATCAGCATTTGGTAGTTATTAAGTGATTGTGAAGACTGGGGTTGATCTGGTTTTTGAACTCGTTCCAAGCAAAAGATTAGAGAGGAGGGCGTCATCGCTATGGAGAAGCTGCGAGCAGCGCTGGAGGCTCAGCATCAAGCCTCGCTGAACCAGATGAAATCTCTCTGGTGCAAAGAGAAGGAGACGGAGGTGCAGCTGCAGGTGAAGGCTCAGGTCGCCCTGGCAAAAGCTGCGTGGAGGGAGGAGCAGCTGAGAGTGGGTAGCTTTAGCACTGCTCATTTCTTTGAATTTTAACTGGTGCATGAACACATCTCTGTTCCTGCACAGATGGAGAAGACCTGGGAGCAGAGGCTGGAGGAGGTGAGGAGGGAAAAATGCAGAGAGACCGCTGAGGCAACCTGTCAGGCAGCTGAGCCTGAGGCCAGCAGGGGGACGGTTCCCGTGGAGGAGCTGGACATCAGGCTCAGGGCCCAGAAACAGCAGCTGCTCCTGGAAGCCGACAGGGTCAAACACAAAGCTGTGGAAGAAGCCAGGAGACAAACGCAGAGGCAGCTGCACAAGAAAAACCTGGAGGACATGGCCAAACAGGTAAGAGACTTCTCCGGTGGCTTCTGCTCTCCTCTGGGTTCTGGCTGCAGGAGGGACACAAACGTGTCTGTATTTCAGGTTGAAGGTGCAGTAACTCGAGCATATAATCGCTGGATCCAGGATCTGACTTCCTTACCAGAATATCAAGCCTCGCTCCAAAGAGAGAAGGAAAAATGGGAACAAGGGCATAAAGAACTCGCAGAACAGCGGGTCAGTTATTTTAGTTGGAGGTTACTTTTGTCAGATGACCCCCTTTTTAATGGCGTATTCTAATTTGTGTGTATCATGCAGAGCCTGAGTGAAGCAGAGAAGCAGAAGGAGCAGCTGGAGGAGCAGAGTTCTGGGACTCAGAGGATGGAACAGCTCCAGGAGGAGGTGGCAGATCTCCAAACTCAGCTGGAGCAAGTGAGGCAGGAGCAGGCGGCCCTGATGCAGGCCGAGCTGGCCGGTGCCAGAGCCACCTGGAACCGGGACAAGCAGCAGGAACTCGCTGCCGTTCAGGCTCGCATGGAACAGGCTCACCAGGGCAAACTGCTGGAGCAGCGCCGAGCGCTGGAGCAGGTTCTGCAGCAGGCCAGAGAGGACGCCGCTTCACAACAGAAGGAGATGCTCCTGCAGATGGAGGCCAGGCTGCAGCAGACTCTGGAGAGCCGAGAGGAAGAGTGGAGACGTGAGAGTTCCGCCAAGGAAGAGACCCAGAGACGACGGACCAGAGGCGAAATGCTCGCAGAGCTTCAGGCAGCTCTGGCGGACGTCCAAGCGCAGCTCAAAATGGATCCTAAACCTGAGCAGCAGGACGTCGAGGACGTCGGGACAAACGGTGGGACCGAAGACACCATAACACGTTTCATCAAGACGTCCTGCCGAGACATCGTCAACGCTGCGGTGTCTCAGGCCAAGGAGGGATGGAGAAGAGTGAGTTCCTCCTCGTTCATCTCTGGTCTGCACAATTGTTTATTCAGCTGTTAATCAATCAGGACGGCGGACGCTGCTCCAGACGGTTAAAGGGCATCTGACGTTATCAAGGCTCCATCAACACATGTAACTTCTGATTTTTCTGCCCCTCCAGATTAGTGAGGACAGACTCGGTCGGGTCTTAAAGGAGACGCAGCAGCACTACGAGCTGGAGCTCACTAAAGTGCAGAGTATGATCCTCATTCTCATCCTGTTCGTGATACGATTGTCCAGAGGGTTGAATGACCGCTGCGTGTGTTCCTCGTCTCCAGACTCCCTGTCCCAGAGGAAGGAGCCTCCACGGTGTAGGAAAGAGTGTCCGGAGATGGTTGGGAAGCTGCAGAGGAAGAACCAAGAGCTCCAGAGACACTTGGAGAAAGCCTGTCGTCAGCTTCAGCACTGCGTTCAAGAGCACAAGAGCGCCGTGCAGAGACTGAAGGGTATTTACCGGAGCCGTAGCAGATGCACGGCCCCCTGCACATCTGCTGATGGTGACCCTGGTCGTTACAGATGAGCACGAGAGCAGCCTTCAGATGACGAGGGAGCAACATCTGCAGCAGCTGGAAGAAGCCAAGCGCGCCGCCGAGACCGCCGAGTCTGTGCAAACATGTCCACCTTTAATCGCTCCAGTAGTTTACTGTGGAAAATACGAAACCAACATCTGGGTTTTCCCCTCGCAGGAGCTCTGAGCAGAAGATGCAGGAAGGCCTGGAAGAGATGAAGCAGCAGTATTTATCCACCGTGGAGAAGATCAGAGGTCGGTGGGTTTTTAAAGCTAATCACCTGTTGGCGCGGCGACGCTCAGCTTTGCTCTGTGTGGCAGGAGACGTGATGCTTCACCTCCAGGAGAGTCGGGAGCGAGCGGCCGAGGTGATCCAGGCGGAGCTGCAGCGGGAGCGGCGAGACACGGCCAGAACCATGCGCCACTATTACCTGAGCTGTCTGCAGGAGCTACTGGAGGACGGGGGAAAGAGCACGGGGCAAGACGCTTGGATTGTCTTCTGAACACGCCTGACGGCTGCGTTTTAGGCTGATTGTCATCATCTTCCTGTCCAGCAGGGCCGAAAAGAAAATAATGAGCGCTGCCAGCAAACTGGCGGCCATGGCGAAGGTCCTGGAGACACCGGTCAAGGGAAAACCGGGAAAGATCCCCCGTTTCCAGAGTGAGTGGGCTTGATGTGTCTGGACGTTCGTGTAGCTGCCACCTTACTGACGACTGTGACCGCCCACAGGTGGCTGCCCCGTGTTGAACCTGCCGGCGCCGACCGACCAGCCGGAGCAGAACCCCCCCCCAACGCCTCTCCTGTCCCAGCACAGGACTAAACCTCCCACTGGATCTGGAAATTGTGCTCCGGATCCCGCTCAGACACGCTTCCAGTGCAAGCAGGCGGAGCAGAGGGCATCTCCGTCGCTCTGTCCGGGGAAGCGAGGGGGGGCGGACAAGAACTCGCCCTTCCTGGGCCAAGAAGCTCCCGTCAGAGATGAGAAAGGGGCCAGCTGGAGCTTGACCAGCAGCGACTCTGACACGGGTCCTTCCAGGCCGCCGCGCGGAAAGAGGAAAGAGGAACCCGCGGCGCCATTTTCCCTTTGTGACACGGAGGAGTTCGGCCGCCTCAGTCCGGATTTCTCTGACATGACGCTCTACAATGACATTGCCCAGAAGAGCCCCCGCGTGCAGAGGAAGGCGGCTGCACGCCGGGAGCCCACGCCGGGCTCCGAGGCAGAGAGGCGGCAGGAAGGGGGCTCGGGGCCGCTGTTCTCCGAGCTGAGGCAGCACCAGGACAGTGGCTTTGCGAGTCCCTTCTACCTCCAGAAATGAACTCCCTCACGCTAGTTCACCAAACGGTGCCTTTTTTAACAGTTTAAAAGCAGTTTAAACTGGCAAGTTTGTTCTGACATTGACGCTGGCAGATCTGCTTAACTTAAACCTAACAGAAGGGGGAAGTTACAGCTAAATATTTAACTAAAGCGTGGCAAACTTTAACAGTAGGAATGGACATTTATGTAAATCTTTACAGTAATAACAAACCTTCACTAACCCAACCTTCAAAGTGGGATTCAAGATTGTTACAATGTTCTGTTTGACGCTGGGGTTTCGGTGCTTCTGTTAAATATCAGCTTTTAGCATCGTTGGATACAAAAACAGCACCTTTCACAGTTGGATCAAAGGTCTGACGCTAACGTACTGGTGACCACGCTGGCAGCGTTCTGACTGGGCTAAAGGGGATGTTTGTCTCCCGGATCCCATGTTTTTAAAGTGACGACTTATGCTGAGCATAAAATGTAAATGTGTTTATACATGTGTGATTATTTTAATAAATAGTTTTTTACATGAGAGCAATTCTTGGTTTTGAACGCACATCGACATTTTTATAAATCTCATTATAGAGCCACTTTCTCTACATCTCATCAGAAAGCCGAGTTTAGAGTGGCAGCTTTGAATTAGAGGTAATGTGACGGCTCCCGAGTGGCCGCGGACCAGACGGGGGTTCGATGCAGATGAGGCCAAAAAGAATGTTTAACAGACTAGGTGGCCAGGCTGCACCCCGCCCCCCCTTAAAAGGCCCGTTGAATCATTCACATCGAGTCCCCCACACGAAAACATGCTGGTCTGGATCGTGGTGGCGGCTCTGCTGCTTCTCCTCCTGCTTTTTTCCCGCCACCCTCACTTTGTTCAGGACGTCCGACACGTGCGCCGCAGGTTGAAAGCGCGGCGCCAGATCGAGGAGCGGTTTAAGCGTAATTATCTCATCCTGGACCGCTTCCTGGAGGTGGTCGAGACGCAGCCGCACACGCTGTTCATCCGCTTCAAAGATGAGAGCTACACCTACGGGGACGCCGAGGAGCTCAGCAGCAAGGCGGCCAGGGTCTTCCTGCAGAGCGGCCGCGTTAAACAGGGCGACACGGTGGCGCTGTTCCTGGGGAACAAGCCCATCTTCCTGTTTCTGTGGTTGGGGCTACTGAAGATCGGCTGCCCGGTGGCGTTTCTCAACCACAACGTCAGGTCCAAGTCGCTGCTGCACTGCTTCAGCCGCTGCGGAGCCAAGACTCTGGTGGCAGATGAAGGTACACCTGGCGCCTGCCTGTCCTGTGTGTTTCTAACGGTTTTAATGTATAAAATGAACAACGCTGCATTTCTCCCGACTCAAGAATGTGTGGTACATTAAGGCTGATGTGACCTTTGCCCTTCTGTGTAGGACAAAGTGTGCTTCTGTGGTTCAGAATCAGGAGATAAGCTGCATTAATGTGACCCCTGGTGCCCTCTAGTGGACACGCGGTGCATTTGCAAGGGGAAAAGACACGATGACCTGTCCTAAAGGCCAAGTCCTCTTCCCCAACCGTGCCCCTTCCCTTCCCCCAGCTCTGACAGCACCAGCGTTTAAATCGCTGTTGGTGACTTTTTACGACTTATTTACTGGCAGAGCTGCTGGACGCTGTGGAGGAGGTCCTGCCCACCCTGTTGGAGCAGCAGGTGCACGTTTACATCCTGGCCGACAGATGCAAAACGTCACACGTGGACACCTTCAACGACAAGATGAGACGGGCCTCCGGCGAGCCCGTGCCCAGGGAGCTGAGGTCCAGCGTGACCCCGGGGAGCACAGCGGTCTACATATACACATCAGGAACCACAGGTGGGCGCTTCAGTGACGGTACCTGTGCCCCCGCTGCTGTGCTCAACTCTCTCTTCTCCTCTACAGGTTTGCCCAAAGCTGCGGCCATCACTCACGCCAAGGTCCAGGGCCTGTCTTTGCTCTTCTCCTTCATAGGCGTGACGTCCAAAGACGTGCTTTACCTCACCCTCCCCCTCTATCACAGCGCCGGCTTTTTGGGTTGCACCTCAGCCATCGAGAGCGGTTCGCCCATTTTAGCTCAGACGTCCACCCGCCTCCTGCCGTTGAAGGTCAAAAGGTCACCCTTGTGTCGTGTGCAGGTTTCACCATCGTGCTGCGGAGCAAGTTTTCAGCCTCCCAGTTCTGGGACGACTGCAGGAAATATAACGTCACCATCATCCAGTACATCGGGGAAATCATGCGCTACCTGTGCAACACGCCGCAGGTGTGCGCGACGCGTCGCAGCATCGTGGCGGATCTTCAACGTCCCGTTAAAATGACGTTTCCTCCCCGACAGAAGTTCAACGATCGAAGCCACAGAGTGAGATTCGCACTTGGAAACGGGATGAGGCCCGAGGTTTGGAGGGAATTCCTCAGCAGGTTCGGAAACATTCAAATTGCGGAGTTTTATGGAGCGACAGAGGGGAATTTCTTCCTGCTGAACTACAGCGGAAAGATTGGAGCCGTGGGCCGGGACTTTTACCTCCACAGGGTGAAAATCCCACAATTCACTTCACACAATCACACAGAAGTTGTTTCCTTTTTAAACACGTTTGCATGTTTTCCAGAGGTATTTTCCGTATTCTCTGATCAAATACGACGTGGATCAAGACAAGCCCTTGAGGGATTCTGCAGGTTTCTGCATCAGAGCGACCAGAGGTGCATTTAGAGGAAGGAAAAAACGGGAAAATTAGCAAAAACTGGCTATTTAATGAATTTCCTTGAACGTACCCTTCATCGCCCTCTAGCGGCCGACTCTAGGAACTCTCTAGTCATCTTGCTGGTTTTGGTTCAACCCTCACTCAGGTGAACCCGGACTCCTGGTGTGTGAAATATCTCCAGCGGCGCCGTTCTCGGGCTACGAGAGGGACGAGCAGCAGACAGAGAAGAAGAAGCTGCACAACGTCCACAAGAAAGGAGACTTGTACTTCAACACCGGTGACCTGTTCACCATCGACTCAGAGGGCTTCTTCTACTTCAACGATCGAGTCGGAGACACTTTTAGGTGAGCACGTCGGGTTTTGGCCAACTGACGGAACATTTGAAGCAACTTTGATTCTCACAGATGGAAAGGAGAGAACGTGTCGACGGCAGAGGTGGCTGACGTCCTCACGTTCCTGGACTGCATAAAACATGTCACAGTCTACGGAGTTCACGTCCCAGGTAACCTGTGAACCAGAACCTGCTGAATCCTGCAGGGAAATTGCAAAAGTCTCCTGTTTGAAGGTAAAAGGCTGCTAATGTTGACTTGCAGATCAGGAGGGCAGAGCAGGAATGGCAGCCGTCTCTGTCACCGACGGACACTTCGACTCTGTCCGAGTGTTTAAACACGTCGAGCGGTTCCTGCCGACCTACGCGAGGCCGCGTTTTATCAGGATTAAGGTCTGAAAGATTCGAATCCACCCAGATCAGACACCAGAGTTAGCACTGAGCCATGTGAATGCTTTTCAGGCTTCCTTGGACGTCACAGGCACCTTTAAGTATGTGAAGATGAAGCTGGTGGCCGACGGTTTTGACCCGAATCGGATCACGGACCCGCTTTACTTTCTGGATGAAAAAGTCCGGGATTACGTCCCACTGACACAGGACATATTCAACGCAGTTTCATCAGGCAAAATAAAAATTTAAACATGTCTTCTGGATCTACATTTGTACTGTTAATATTTTAACCTGTTTAATTAAAACTACTAATTATTATCGTCCCAATTGCTGCTGGTAAAACGTTGCCTACTGGACCGAATATAACTTTTACTGATGATAAATAATAATAAAAAAATGAAACATTTAAATATCTGTGTTGAAATGCCTTATTATTGGAAAGAAAAGTTATTCTTTGGCATCTTTCGGATGTCCAATTTGGCCACGCGCCAGGCACAGAGCCCCGCCTACGATTTTTCTCGCAGCCAATCGCATCTTGTCCTATCGGAATGTGGGCGGGGCCAACCAGTGCCCCGCCCCCGATCCGCGGAGGTGAACTTTGTCACAGTTAAAATCAAAACTCTCTAACCTCCGTCCGTCTGTCACACATGTCTCCCCCTTAGCCACGAGATGTACATCTGGGTCAGCGTGTTCGTCGGACTTGCGGTTCCGTTGGTGGTGCTTTTCAGGAAACTTCTCCCGCATTTCCTCGACGACTGCACATACATCCTGAGGAGCGTCGTGTTTGGGATCAGGCTCACCAAGTACAAGAGGACCCAGCCGTTCTACAGCGTCGTGGACTGCTTCCTGGATGCCGCGGAGAAGCATCCGAGGAAGACCTTCCTGCTCTTCGAAGGTCGGGAATATTCCTACAGCGACGTCGACAGGCAGAGCAACAAAGTCGCCCGAGCTCTGCAGGCTGCAGCCGGGCTGAGGGAGGGGGACACGGTCGCCCTCTTCCTGGCCAACGAGCCCAGCTTCGTGTGGACCTGGCTCGGCTTGGCCAAACTGGGCTGCCCGGCCGCTCTGCTCAACTTTAACATCAGGTCCAAATCGCTGCTGCACTGCTTCTCCTGCTGCGGGGCCAAAGTCATCGTCACGTCCGCAGGTAAGACCCGGTTCCCCCCTCTGGCCACGCCCACCCACCGTGACCACCGCCGGCAAACGTGTTAATATGCCTGCGTAAATGAGTTCAAGATGACATCCCATCATAAGCGAGCCCAAATGTGGGAGATCTGATCCCCCGAAGGGGCCCAACGCCCAGTTCTGGCAACCAGCAGCACTAAACTTCTAACTTTAGTCAAAGGGCCTTTTTAGCTCTCACTCCTGCCACAAAGCTGCTAAGAGTCTCGGTGTCAGACTTTCCAAAGCATCAGATTCCAGTGATCTATAGCTCCTTCCCATGAATGCTGCCTATGGGAATAAACACATTGCAACAGGTTAACGCCACATGTGCATCTAGTGATAAATATATTCACGCGGGAGGCTTCGGGTTTCCTCCAGCGGGGGTCAGCACATGTGACGACCTGTCAATCTGCACGCCGAAGCTCAAACATGCAGCGACGAGACCGAAAGCTTCGCGGGTCGGTTTCCTGCTGTCAGGCCTCGCGATCTGTCCCAGCACAGGAGTCACTTCATTGCTCTGGATGAGTTGTTTGACGCCTGTTTCCATCCAGACTGATCTAAGAGTAAAGAGGAACGAAGGTCAGTCGGATCGGTGATTGCTTCATCTGTGGAAACGTCCAGGTGGACTCTGGGATGGCGTCGCTCTGCTCCTGCATTCGGTGCCGATGTCATCAGTCAGGACCTGAACTGAGGAGATAAGACGGAAATTCCAGCAGATAATAATAGTAACCACTGAGACATGGATTCATTTTGTTTAGCTGCTCCCCAAATCCCTCATAAATCTGAGGATTCCTTTGATTTGTGAAGTCAGACTAGAATAAGCAGGATTCCGATGTGAAGCAGCCCCATAATAATGAATAACAGACATTTGTTTCCTTAAAACTCTCTGAAACCTGTCTCCACGCCTTCCCTCTATGTCCCCACTCCGCGTGCACACGTTTGGACCATGTGCTCATCTCCCAGTGGGCCTCCAGGCAACATGACCCGTGTGTGTTGCAGCGTTGTGCAACGCCGGGCCGCCGTGACCCGCTGTGGCCCCTGAACCGTCTGTGTTTGCAGAGCTGCAGGACGCGGTGGCCGAGGTCATGCCCACGCTGCAGGAGCAGGGAATCTCCGTCTACCTGTTGTCGGACGCCCGCCCGGTCCCAGGCATCAACGCCCTGTGGGGCGAGATCTCGCAGGCTTCGGACGAGCCGCTTTCGCGCAGCCTGAGAGCCAACGTCCACATCAGGAGCACCGCTCTGTACATCTACACCTCGGGCACCACAGGTACCAGTCAAAACCTCACCTCAGAGTCAGTCGTTATTGAAGAGTGTTCCACGTTCAGGGCGCCGTCTTCTCCAAACATTTAGTAATCGTCGGGCTGTAGTTCCACGCGCGGCCACCAGGGGAGCTGGACCTCAGACGTACTCTATCTATATTTCTTCATTTTGAATGGCAGGTTTGCCCAAAGCTGCTGTTGTCACCCACGAGAGGGTTTGGGCTGCTTCCTTCATCCAGGGGGTGTGTGGAGTCACCTCAGATGACATCTTCTACATCAACCTGCCTCTCTATCACAGCGCGGGCTTCCTCATCGGGATGGTCGGAGCCATCGAGAGAGGTCCGATCCCACAGCTCCACCTCTGGTTTAAGAAGCATGAATGAAAATGCTCACCTGGTTTGTGCCGGTTTCAGGCATGACCATTTTCCTGAGAAAGAAGTTCTCCGCCTCTCAATTCTGGGATGACTGCAGGAAGTACAATGTGACGGTGATGCAGTACATCGGCGAAACCCTGCGCTACCTCTGCAACACGCCCAAGGTAACGGGACGTCCCGGCGGGTTGCGTCTGAATCAGCCGAGCATCGTTCCCCGCTCTGACTTTGAGATGGCGTCGCTCTGCAGAAAGACAACGAAAAGAACCACACAGTGAGGATCGCCATCGGCAACGGCGTCCGGACCGACGTTTGGACCGAGTTCCTCCACCGTTTCGGGGACATCAAGGTCAGGGAGCTTTACGCCGCCACAGAGGGAAACATCGGCTTCATCAACTACACGTCCAGAGTCGGGGCGGTTGGTCGCGTCAACGTGGTTCACAGGGTGAGGAGATGTTTGCTCTGTGTGTCCAGGCGAAACCAAAAAGCCAAATTTAATAACACTCCTGTGGGAATATTAGCATCCTAAAGCTCCGAATGCAGAAAATCAGGAGTGAAATTCCAACTTATCAAGGCCATCAGCCGTTTTATTCATTGTTTGAGACTATTTTTTTCCTTTTATAGTTCTTCTTCCCCTACACTTTGATCAAGTTTGACATTGAGAAGGAGGAGCCCGTCAGGAACGCTGAGGGTCTGTGCATTGAGGCAGCCAGAGGTGAGCTAGTTTCCCAGGCGGAAGGATACAGGAGGTTAATCTGGTTTGTTGGTCAGATTCAGACCTCGACTGACCTTTTTAATGTACCTGCTCGTCAGGCGAGACGGGGCTCTTGGTGGGAAAAGTTACGAAGAGGTCTCCGTTTGTTGGGTACGCCAGAAACCAACAGCAGACGGAGAAGAAGCGGCTCCGCGACGTCCTGAAAAAAGGCGACTTGTACTTCAACACTGGCGATTTGCTCCGCATCGACCACGACAACTTTGTCTACTTCCAAGACCGAGTCGGCGACACTTTCAGGTGGGTTTTGTGGGGGTTTTTGTTCTTGAGCTGAAGTTGTTTTCACACCAGCTTTAATTTCCGCGGCGGTTTTTGTTGCAGGTGGAAAGGCGAGAACGTTGCCACGTCAGAAGTTGCTGACATTCTCACGATGGCTCGCTGTGTTCTGGAGGCAAACGTCTACGGTGTCAAAGTGGAAGGTGAAACACTCGAGCCGGAGCCAAAAACCTGCAGCTCTGCTGTGTTCTGTGTTTCCATTAACGCACTTCTGAAATCATTCAGGCCACGAAGGGCGGATCGGCATGGCCGCTGTTGTCCTGGAAGACGGAGAAGAGTTCGACTGTTTGGACGCGTACAGGCAGGTCGTCAGCTATCTCCCATCGTACGCGAGGCCTCGGTTCATCAGGATTCAGGTAGGAAAAGACAAAGTCGCTCTACACGCTTCACAACGGAGGCCGTCGAAATAATCAGCGTATTTTTTGTTTTGCAGCCCTGCCTGGAAATGACGGGGACGTTCAAGATGAAGAAAGTGAGGCTGGTGGAGGAGGGGTTCGACCCGGCTCACATCAAGGACCCCCTGTACTTTTTAGACACGGAGAAAAAGACGTATGTTCCGCTGACCCAGGAGACCTACAGAGCGGTTCTCTCACGGGAAATAAAACTCTAGCCGCCCGCACAGGCGACCGTTTTTGTTTACAGAGCAACAGCTCGTTAATCTAGTTAATCATTGGCTATCCTGGACCTTACCATTGACCGTCATGTTTTTAACGAACACCTACTGTGAATTTTGCAGGTTTTATTTTTCATAATGCTGTACAGCTTTGTCATACTGCCATGGTTGTGTTTTTAATAAACTCCTGATCTTTCCCACCCCGGACTTTTGCTTATGGTTGATATTGTAGAAGTTAAGCAGCTTTTGTCACATGAGTTTCGACGAATCCTAACCTACATTCAAGGTAGTTTTCTCTGTCAACTGGACTGGGTTTCTTCTCTTGAAGACGTTTCGCCTTCTATCCAGAAGGCTTCTTCAGTTCTGAAATCGCTGGGGAGAGAGCTTGAAAATATAGCCCCTGTGGACCATTAGCATGCTAATGACCTGGGTGGTCACCTGAGAGTCGTTATCAGGGTCGTTCACCTAGTTTCTGTTGAGGTGTCTCCCCTTTGTCACAGACACCTAACCTACATTATTAACCCGGGAAACATTAAATTCGCTGCCGCAAGCAGGTTGGTGGGTTACAGCGAACCTTTGACACGGACTTTAACCCTGAGCAAAGTGGGCAAAAGGTGATATTTGCATTGTTGCTTTATGTCGACCACACCGGCAACACGTCCGATTGCGCAACCATGTCGCAGTGACGGGCACGAGGCGCGTCGGTGTTTTTCTTTACTGATAAAGTTCTCGATTAGAGAGATAAAAGATAGCAATGTAAGGGTTAGGGTTCTATTCTTATTTGCGCCCACATTACCGACAATCACAGGTTAAAGTTTGATAAATGACGTTAACTCAAACATCTATCAGCCACTCCGGCGGTGTCTCGGTAACCATGGATACCCGCAGCAAAACTTTCCACGTAACGTAAAGCAGGTCGTAAAAATGTAACATGTTCACTTTTGTCGTAAAACGTACACACAAATAGTAAATCATATAGAACAGGAACACTTTAATGACACTAATATTTGTTAAACGTTTACCAGTGATTAAAAATACTACTTGAGTTTTGCATTATGGTGAATCGCTAAAAATCAAATTTGGGTTCTGGATTCAAGAGCAAGGTTGCCAGTGTGAACAGTCCTTGTGAACAAACAGCACTTTAATACCGACGCTGGATTCCACAACCCACAGAGGAAGCCTTCCAGCTGTGGGGGTGCTGGAATGGAAAACATCTGCTTAGCCCACAAGCAGCAACTTTAAAAAGGAATTTATTTATTAATACAGTAGTATACTTAGAAATGTGTTGCCAAGGAGGAGGGGGGGAAGAAAAGAAGAAAATTATTCACCTACGGAAAATAAAAATAAATAAAAACAATATCCGAAACCCAGGGTGGGAGTAAACTAGCGTTGGTGAAGCAGTGTTATCATATCAAAAGAAAACAGTACCGATGTGCCATAATAAATTGTCTATTAGTACAAAAATACATTTCAGGGCACACAATACAGCATCCAGTATCACAAATTAAGGAAGGGACCACTCTTCACAGCAGACCCCTCAAGTACATCTTTTAAAATCATTTAAACCAAGCACTTCTCTATTATGTAAATATGAATAAAAAGATTTGACTGTTAAAAATGGTTTAAGTGTGTGTATGTGTATGTATCTGTCTGTGTGTGTGTGTGTGTGTGTGTGTGTGTATGCGGGTAGAAAAGTCAGATTTATTACTGCTTATGTCAGTTCCAAGGCTCAGGGGTATATAACCGGAATACAAACATAACCAATGTAACCGCTTTCTCTTTTTTTAACAAACATTTTCCCCCCTCTTTTATACAAAATAACAAAGATGTACAAAAGTTCATTTACAGAGAACCAAGGCCATATATCAGCAATATGTACAGCCACAATTTAAACATCTCCTAGCTTTTTTTGTTTGTTTGTTTGTTTGTTTTTGTATTTCCTCGGACTTCTTATGCATAGCAGTAAAAGAAAGCGTAACTCTTCTAATCGGCCTCGATTATTACTGTGTGCTAAATCCAAGTTCACCGTTTGAGAAAATGCAGAGACGACTTCTTTTTCCGGCGATCGCTACAACTGAAGGATCTGACGTCTTCAAGGTTTCACTGAAAAGTTAATATGCAGATAAGGCATCACTGCTCGCAGTGTACGATGGGGTTTTCGTGGAACTTCATGTTAGCAGGCTTTTGGACCTGAGTCATAGCACATGCATAGATCTCTAGACAGCAGGAGTTTGTAAAATCAAGTCAGTGTATTCATCTATGGTAGAACGTTGCTACAAAACATCTGTTTAAAGTGGCAGAAAGAGAGAGAGAGAGAGAGAGAGAGAGAGACACCTTCCTGACACGTCCTCTCGGGAGTCAACATCTCAAGTCTTCAGAGATCCTTCGTGGATGAAACGCACGACCAATAAAACTCACAAAGTAAAGTTTTGCATACGCCAACTTTGTTGTTTGTGAGGTGGTTTTTTTTCTTTTTTCTTTAAAAATACTTTTTTTTTTTTTTTACAGTAAGCAAAAATCCCATTTGTGATATTAAACAGGGTTTTTAAAATTCTCCGTACTGCTCTGAAAAATGTCAGAATGAGATTATTCAGTCCGTCGCGCTGGTCATGCATTCCAACTTCTGGTTATTTAAAATACTTGCTTTGATCTTTTTTTTTTTGCAAGCCTTCAAAGCACCAAAAAAAGAAAGAAAGAAAGAAAAGAAAAGAAAGGAGTGCAGCCGTGGAGACGCTGAAATCTTCAAACTCCCCTTACGGACACGTGTGTGTTTTTCTATTATTTTCAATACAGTAAACAATGTCAGAGTACCAAGTTCAGACTTCATGTAACAAAGTGCCCCCGCCTCAGTGAAAGGAGCAGGGCAGGGGCAACCGAGGTCCTCCGTTTCTCACATTCAGTAACAGGCCAGCTGTTGCCCTCTTCAGAAGTGGTCGATGAGCACAGACACACAGTTTGCACCCACCAGGTAGTTCGGGTCTCCGGGGAGAGATTTGTTCTGCCAAGTTTTGGGATCACCTGAAAGAAGAGACGACACACAGACACACAAACACCGGGTCAAGTGGCTGTTCCAGACGCACATCTGGAATGAGTAGCAAAGGACATCAGCAACACAGAAAAATAAATTAATTTAGATGCAACTTTGTTTCATGGTCAGTGCTGGAAGCGTGATGTCATGAAACGCGGACAGTTTGGTCCGATATCCGTCTTCCATCGCTCTGGAGAGAAACTACGGTGGCAGCTGTGGGACAAAATGGGTTTTGGTTTTGGTCCAAAACCGTCCCCGTTCAGCTCGCCCCTTTAGAAACACGTTGGAGCAACACAGAGGGGCGGCGCCAGTTTTTATCTACATATTTTGACTACAAAAAAATGCAGCAGCTAGCATGCTAAGGTTAGCATACACAATATAAAGCTTAGGAACAAATATTAGAAGCATGTGGTTTGATGGAGTGATCTCTGCTGCATCGCCCTTTAATGAGCGATGGGCTCCACAGTAAAGTAACACGCGCGCTAATAAGACAGATGATCATTATCACGCGATCGTCATCAAACCTCGGGCGGTCTGGCGACGCTTGGTTGGTTATTTATTGCGGCTAATGTGGCATGTAAGTGATCGCAGAGGGAAGAAAACGTGAGAGGAATATGGAAAAACGGATCAAAATCACCATAGCCCGAAAGGCCAGAGAGAGGACAGCGTACCCGACGAGGAGTCGGAGGATTTTAGAGCAAAAGACCAACCATCAGGGGTCATAGACGCACAGTGAGGTAAGCGCAGCTCCACCGGCTTCAGGAACTTGAGTCCGTGAGGGCCGCACATCACCAGCGGGCTTAGCAGAGTTTCTCCTGCACAGGAGACACGACCATTAACCAGCACACAGAATGATCCGCGTGGTCTGAATCACAAGGGGTCGCTGGGTTGATCCCTGCCGATATTTGCCCCCGTCTTAAAAACGCACGCGTGCGATAAAACAAACCGAGAGACCGACCTTTTTCCTTGTCGAGGGGGGGCAGGATGTTGTTGTCCCGGCACACCTTGAAGTAAATCTCCTGCTCCACGCTCTCGGGGATGGCGCCCTGAGGGATGATGATGCTGACGCCCGTCTCGATGGAGCTCAGGACCCCTCCGTTGCAATTGAAGATCCCCCGGGCGGTGGCTACCACCGTGTGACCTTCGTCCTCCTCATCGTCGTCCAGAGTGCTGGGACTGGGGGACGAGAGCAGAACGACAACGTTCCTCAGAAGTGATTTATGTTCTTCGCCATCATTCAGTGCTCAGGGATGGAAGCGGCTGTACCTTACGGGGATCGCCTTCGGGACCGCGTTGACGTTGTTGTGCTGGTATTTGGGCCTGTTGTCCACGGTGCGCGTGAAGGTGTCCAGGCCGCTATCGTGGTCCAGGGGCTGCGGGGACAGCTGAGGCTTCCCGGCGCTGTTGCTCAGCACGCCGGGCTTACTGAGGAGGTCGGCCTTCACCGCCGTGTCGTTCGGCAGCAGGTTGTGGTTGAACTTTGGGCTCTCGAACTTTCGCTCAAAGGGCCGCGCCGCACTGGTGTAAGGCTTGGGGACGTAGCGGTTGTAGCTAGTGGGAACCGCCGGCGGTTTGGAGGGGAGTGCATCGGTGCCGTTGACGGGGGATTTGTCAGTGAGACCCCGCAGAGGAAGGTAGCCGCCTGCTGAGGGCTCATCCCTGCTGACCGGCCTGTGAGCTGCCAGCTCCGGTTTCGGGTTGGGAGAACTCAAAGGCTCCGGGACAGAGTTAGCTGGAAGCAGGCAGAAAACACGCTCGCTTAATCGGGTTTTGAAATGATGAACGTTTCAGACCTTTTCACAGGAGTCAGCTGTCAGGTTTCATTTGCAGAAAGGTGACTCGAGGCTTGAGGATAAATACGCATCGCAGAGGGAAACTTTTGCCTCGATGTGTCCCCACGTTACAGGGAGAACGCTGGAGACGCTCCAGAACCAGCCTTCCAAATGAAAGCGTTTTACTGGCACCGCACTAATGCAGACAGGATCGGAGCTGAAGTGGTCTGTTACAGAAGCCAAACCGTCCGTTCATCCGTGCTCAGCCCAGTGCAACTCTGGACCCAGGAAATCAACTGTCACCAAGAGTATTAAAGCCCACACCCCCCCCAAACCTCCAGGATGTGGAGACTTAGCAGTGCTCTGCTGCAGGAAGATTATCATCCATCTTGGATCTTTGCAGTTTCTGCCAAACAAAGTCCTACCAGACTGAGCCGCCACATTTCTGTTTATCTCAAAGGTCTGAGTACTCATTAGGTTGCAGTTTGTCACTTTTGCTTCAAATATAAAGTAAGATGGAAGCAAAAAGCAACGTGCACATATTTGCAATAGCACCGGATAAACAGCAGAGGGCGCTACTCTGTTCTGCGATGGTGGACGTAAGCGAAGATGAGATTTATTTTTAATTAAAATGCATTCGACAGAAGGGAAAAGGCTGGATGGACATACCGTCGCTGGGGCTGAGCTTGGGCAGTGCGCTGGGTGGGATGGCAGGTGCTGGAAGCCCGTACTGAGAAGAGGGGCTGATTTGGGGCAGAGGCTCGTACCGTTTCTCCGCTGGACTGACTTTTTCTGCAGATTCAACCCTGCAGTGGACAAAAAATAACTGTGATTCTACAGCTGGAGTTACTAAACAGCCACTGAGGTGTCTGCGCGTCGACCTCAAGTCTAAAACTCGGCAGCCCCGTATATAATCCAAACCGTGGCAGCCCATAGTCTCGATACCTGTTGTAGGGGTAGGACAACTGAGCTGGTTTTGGCAGGTCATGGAAGCGGTTGATGCCAGGGCTGGGTTGGCCCATGGCCTTGCTGTCAAAGCTGCGGCGATCAAAGTAGGAGAGCTGCTTCCTGTAGTACTCCTCGTCCTCGTCGAGGTCGTAGTGGTTGGTGTGCACTACATCATCCAGGGGTTTAGCGTGGGGCTTCTGCGGCTCAGGAGCCCTGGAGAAAAAGAACAAAGTCTGCAGGATCAGCGACCGGTTACCAAAATACGAGGGTCGAAAATGTTAAACTTGTGTGTAAATCTACTGTTCCACAAGTATCTGAAGGTGGACAAATGTCCCCGCGGCCCATCACTTTGTGCTAGTGTTTAGGTTAATATAGAGACAAGAGAGGGGATCTGAAACGACCACAGTGGTCTGGCTTTCTGCAACGTGGATCGTGTCCACCAGGTGGAGCCATAACAGCAAACAACAACATCTTTTCCAAGATCCTGGATTTGTCCTTCTATAACCTACTCTGCAGCCTGGGGTGCTTTAATGAGGACTGTGTACCTATAGGTGGACTTCTCCTGCTCCAGGTTGCTGAGGGAATTGGCTTTGAGGACCGGGCCAGGCACACTCATAGGTTTAGGAACATCGACAGGCTGCGAAGGCAAAGAAAACATCTGGTGAGAGCTTCGTCTGATCTGACTGAACGGCTCAAACTCAGAAGGGAGGTTTCACCACAAACTCGGGGACATTTTGTCCCTTTGTTTCCGTGTCTCACCCTGAGCGCTGGCGACTCTCCTTCTTTGGCCCTGTCCATAGAAACAGATCGTTTGTTCTCAAACATCTTGACTCTGTTGAGCACCGACTGCGGTTTCATGGCCAGGTCTTCGTCCAGGTCGTCCCTGGGTGGGGGCGGGAAGGGTTTGGAGCCTGTAGTGACAGCTGGCTCACCTGGCGAGGACAGCGTCTCTGGTTTGGGAGGGGAACTGGTGGCATCGGAGCTCATCGTCTCACGCGCCCCTGGTTTATAACCCCGGTTTGGAGGTCCCGCGACGTAGGCAGGCCTCAGACCAGAGTCTCCGTAATACTGTTTGGGGGGCTCTGGAGACCGAGGTGAATTAATGGGGAACCCGTGAGGTTCAGCATCATACGGTGAACGAGGGTCATAGCCCGCTGGAGGAGGGGGCGGGGGTTCGTCGTAACGAACAGGACCGGGTTTGCTATGCCTTGGCCTGCCGTCGTAGCCCACCGGCGAAGCCTCATCGTAGCGGGGCTGCGGCGGGCTGTAGTCCCTTCCTGGTCCATCCTCATAGGGGGATCGAGGGTTGTAGCCCATCGGTTGCTGGTGGCCCGGCTGATACCCTGTGGGCTGAGAGGACGAGGTCTGCTGGTCGTAGGGGGGCCACTGTTCGTTGTAATGAGGCACACGGTTGTCGTAGTGCGGGTGAGAGTCAGCGTTGTGAGGCTTTGGTTCAGCGTAGCCGCCTCCATCGTATCCGTAAGGCGGGTGGTCATATTCACGGTATGGCTGTTTGTCCTGGAACGGCGGCTGGTGGCTGTAGCTCATCGACTGCTTCATACCGTGGTTGATTCGCACGGGGTCCTCCATATTGTACAAATCTTTCTTGTACATCTGCGAAGAAACAAGACTTAAAAATACGTCCGCGACGTCTCTGACAACCATTTTGCTGTAAAGCATTGGGGGGGGGGGGTTATTACTTCAACGCATCGCCGGAGCTTCGGCATTAAATGTAATACTGATAAATACCTACAACACGTTAGCTACAAATGGGGAATATTTCATTTAGCAAAAGCATTAAACGTCAATCCAAACTCCGAACACGCAAACCTTTGTCCACGATTCAGAAAACGGTCTGAATGCCCGTTTGACATGATGCCTTTCGAGAACACTTGAATCCATGTGAGCACAAACGGATTTTACACATTTCCGAAATCGTTTTGCGCGCTTGCAAAAGACATCATTTCAAACAAATGATGTGTAGCCTGTAGACAGCATCAGTCCTCATTGCTCATTACAATAATTCCTATGGAAGAGAGATGAGTTGAAACTGTAACCCGTACAGGACACAGGACGCAGTGGTGATGCATTTGTGTTTCCATAGGGACTATTGCTCACTGGAAACCATGATCAAAAGTACTGTCTGCAGGTTAGCTGTCATCATGCAACAACATTCAGTTTGCAGTTAATGCAACGTCTAATTACTGCCACGACAACAGACCACACGTCTACGGGTCTAAGTGCTGCTAGTGTTCATCTACAGACCAGTTAAAGCTGAAAGGAACTCAAGACATTAGGAGCCATGCAAAGGAAGTCAGAGGCAACAGTTAGGGCTGGTTGTGGATGTCTTCACCCTGGTCAAAGACTCAGATGCACCAGTCCTTCTGCTCTCCCGGCCCACTGTGGTGCATGTGGACCGGTTCGTCACACATTCTCTGGGGACCAGAGGCACACAGTGGGCTCAGTGAGTCACACGGTGTGGGCAAATCATGCAGAGAGCGAGTGGAAAGCATGTGCAAGGCAGATAAAACAGCAGGCTGGGGCCCAGGGCCGGTCCAAGTGGCCGACGAGACAGCTGGTACCTTTGGTTCTGGACCGGGTGGTCCAGACAGGTGGGGTTCAAGTGGTGGTGGTGGTGGTGTTGGTGGTGGGGGCTGAATAAGCTCAGGGGCAGGGCTGGGGCTGCTAAGTGAGTCTGCCTGAGGGGCTGCGGGCGCAGCAGGTGGCTCCTCTAGCGGCGCGCCCTCTAGCTGTGCAGGTTGCTCAACAGCAGGGGGCGCTATCGCCGGTGGAGGGAAGGAGGGCAGGGGCAGAGCAGCCTCATCTTGCTGTGAAGTATTGTTAAAAGACATTGATAACACAGCTGGCCATGGGTGCAGGGCGCCAACGCCAGGAAGGTTTTCTTTGCACCGTATGACACCAAGAGCATACATTTGTCTTCACTGGCAACATAGCGTAGCTTCCAAAACATGTTTAAGTTACAGAGGTCAAGACACAAGAGTGGAGACAAGAACGCTACACCTCTGAGGGCGGCTCAGCTAGTTAGAAATGAAGCGTTACCTGCTGCGGCGCAGCCATCTTGAACCCAGCGGGATCTATCCGGCCGGCTGGTTCCGGTTGCACGGGGTGCTGGTATCCAGGGTAACCGGGTGTGTCCTGAATTACGGGCGGGTCCTCTCGCACAGGTTCAGAGGAGCGGGTGATGGCAGGTTCTGTTGGCAGACCCACCTCATCGTTCAGGGTTTCATCCAGCTCCTGGTCAGTGTAGGCGCCACCCTCGGTGTCGGTGTCCTCGTAATCGGAGGTGTGGCGACTGTCTGTGCTGTACATGGAGTATTCGCTACCCGGCGCCGACAGGTAGGACAGACGGTCGTCGTGGATGTCCAGGTCGTCTTCCGTCGTGCCGTCAGCCTGAGCAACGGAGGGAGATGGTCATGTGACCTTTGACCCGCCAGGTAGTTAGAATGAGAGGAGGGGCCCTCACCTTGCCCTCAGACACCCACACCAGCTGGTTCTGCTGCTGCTGGATGGTTTCTTTCAGAGCACCGTACCAACCATCATTCATGTTGTTCAAGTTAATGGTGGCTAAGAGAAAAGGGGTTTGGGTCAGAACGGAGAACAGAACCTGCATCGGCGTTTGATCCCCACTCACCAGTGAAGAGGTGGTGGTTGTTTTTCCTTAGTTTGATGGCTCGCTCGTACAGCTTCCTGGCGCTCTTCCTGGACTCCGGACACAGTCTGGTCCTCATGCTCTTCACGCCCTGCTTATTATCAGGATTTAGGAAGACTACAATTGGGTACCACTGAGCATAGTTCAATCTGTCCACAGCGTTTGGAGTGATGTCCAGCAAGGCGTGTTTGTCCTTGATGGGAGGGAAAAAAGACGTATGAAAATAATGTAAAAACAAGTGTTGCTAATCATGGAAATACGCTTTATTCACTCTGTCAATGATCTGTTTGATGGTGTGAAGACGAATGATTCCTGAACTCCGCTGATCCGTTCCTGCGTCTCTTGGTTCACTCTCTGGGGGAGAAGAAAAAAAAAGGTTGAATGGATTATTGTGGGATGCAGCGCGACGCCGTCCCCGATAATACGCATCAACACATACTTGCAAGCTCAAAAAGATCGGGCTCTTCTCGGGACAGTTTCTCTCGCGCGACATCGGCGATGGGGCCGAACGTGACCACGGGTCTGAGAAAACCCGCTGCGTGGAAGAAGAAAAGGCCATCACACTCAGAATCCACACGTCCATGGCCAGTACCGTCAGATTCCTCACCCTCTCTCAGAACAACCCTTTCATAAGCTGGGAACTTGGTTTGGACCGGTTGGGAGGAGAGGTCCTCTCGGCTCTTCCTCAGGTTCCTCTTAGAACTCCGAAGCCCGCGGAAGCGCCAGAAGTCCGCCCGGTCGCCCCCGGCTGTTTTGGGAAGCGTATATTGCACGCTGGAGAGCTGCTCCGCTCTGAAAACAAATGGCGGAAAGTCAGAGAAGGCTCCCGATGTCAGGCGGGCTAATGGATGTGTCGGAGGCTTGGCACGGGGCGCCAGAACCGCGCCAATACTTAAGGACATCACACAGCAGTGACAATGGCAGCTAATAACTGCCAAAGAAGTCACCACCGTTACGACACATTCCGCCAGCGTGTCGCCGACGCGGAGCGGCACCGTTTGTGTAAAGAACCACTTGCCTGTTTTTGTTGGGGATGATGCCCCTTTCGACCTCTTGGTGGTTCTTGCCAATGCGAATAGCCAACCAGGAGCCCAGCTTGCCATTATACAGGGTGTCCACCACGCGGAAGACCTCCCCCTTGTTGAAGCTCAGGCCGTAGGGAGATTCCTTCTCATACTCAAAGTGTGTCCGGATGTAGAAAGAGTCGCCGACATCCGACTCCACGATCCGCCGGTACACTGGACGGGTAAGAGCAGCGGGGGGTCAGAGGTCGACCTTTCACTGCTGACTTTATATGATCTCTAATGAGACTTGCACCTTTCTCACCAAACTTACCATCCTTTTTCTTCTGGGCCAGAATGGTCACTTCTTCACCCTTGGGGAGGTCCAGGAGGAAAAGCACCGCCTCCTCTCGGATGATGTTCGCAAAATCTACATTATTTACCTGCAATGTGGGGACACAAGGGTCATCAATTTCTCATTTGGCCAGGGAGAATTCCACTCCCGCCGCTATTGTCGGCAACAGAAACTGTAAATCTTTATTTAGATTTACGTGTTTGTTCCCCTTCCAGGGGTTGCCAGGGTAACCGCTGGTTTTATTGCCCAGCAAGACTACCAGCTATTCCTCATTATTCCTAAAGAAAAGGGCCGGCACGAATGGGAGATATACGACTTTCAGGAAATGAGACAAACAGGGAAGAAAAGCACAGTTTAGTGCGTTTCTTCTGGGACGCTGCTGAGAAACTTGCCTGGAGGCACAGACATTTTAAAACAGTACATCCAAAGACTATAAAGGGAAGGAAAAGCTTGGCCACGTTCACAGGACCTAAAAGGTACCAAATGTAAACTAAGGAATTATCTTTGAAGATAAGGAAAACAGTCTCACCCTGAGAATTTGGTCGCCCTCCTCCAGCCCCTCTTTAGCAGCTGGGCTATCTTCCAGCACTCCAGCTACAAAAATGCCCACGTCATTCCCTCCAGCCAGCCGCAGCCCAACACTCTCCCCCTTCCTGAACTTCACCAGCTTCATGCTTGGCCTGGGGGGGGGGGGTAAATAACAACCGCCTGATTATTTTTCACTTTGCCATCTGAGGACATTTCTGTTTTTTTAAATGCAAAACCCCCCCCAAAAAACTTCCAAAAGACAGCCAAGCAGCTCTCCTACAGCCAGGTCGGAGGACTCCACCAGTGGAAGCAGAACCTTTACAGGGACAATCATATTACCGGAGGATGCTGTCGTCATGGGCAACGCTTGGCACGGGAGCGTCAGAAGGACTGACGGGCAGGTCGACGTCAGGCTGTCCAGGCTGAGCATACACCGGCTTGGGCTCTAGAGATCGACATGGAAACCTCCACTTAGTGACTTTAAACCCCCGACAGATAATATAATCAAGATACACGTCAAGTGCAAAACTATGACTTTTCAGAGGAAGCCTATTATCACACGGGCGTCTGCACACGGCGTGCCGGGCAGAGAGGTCAAACAGAAAGACAGCAGTGGGCTTTAGGCTGGAGCGGAACGTCACACTACATCAACTCATTCCGTTTATTTTCACTTGGCTCTGGGCAAATTCAGGCTCAGCAGGCATCTGGACTGAACTCTTTTTGGATGGTTTGCTCTTAAAAAAAAGGGACAAAAATGACCATTCGGACAAGATGCCATTTAATATTCTGCTGAAGGACTGCATGGATAATTCTGGTGAAGTATAATCTGATTTAACCAATACACACACACACACACACACGCACACAGGAGGAACTGGTTTCACTGGTGCTTTCACTGACCTGGGAGTGGTGGGAGCTGCTTCTCATCTCTGGCAACAGCCGATTCCTTCACTTTGGGCAGGGGGAGCTCCTCCGAGAGCTTCGCGGGGGTGGAAGCCGGCTTGGAGGCCCGTTCGTCATCGCGACTTCTGTGACTGTCGACAGAAACATGCGGCTTTTGCTTAGTTTAGTAAAGGAAATGCATGAGCTCACAATAACGGTGCCTTTAGGAGCCGTACAACTTGGGGGCAACGAGAGAGCCGCAATAAAAGGACACAACGGAGCGACTGCAGCCTGGATCAGGTCACAGCTTTGCTCTTCCACTTGTCTCTGCTCTATTTTTAAAGCAGCTTATCAAAGTTGTCAGAGTGAATCTCGTCCCGCAGGTGAATTTCACTGCTTTTAGACCAGCGCGGCTTTGATACCAGCCCAGTAAGAGCCAAGCAGACGACAACCAATTAACTCCATTTATGTCAGATAAAGGTAAATGACAGCAGGTTAGATAAACACTGGCATTGCCAATGTCCTCTAAACCAAAATCACAAGAGAGGAGAATGCAAGGGGAGTCGCTTGGTTCAGATTAACGGCGCCTAATCAAACCTTCTGATCACATGCCCGCTCACTGGCACAACTTTAATGGCAAAAAATGGCTTATTCACAGATGGGGGCTCAATTATCCCTGAAGGATGTCTGAGCTGACTAGAGAGGAACAAACTCCCTTTTAAGCCCATCCTGGAGGTGGCCTTTTCTTTGCATGAGTAATATTCAGATCAGGCAGAAGGGGCCCAGGTTAGGAACAAAAGAACGCCCCCTGACAGCGTTCTGCTCTGCTTAATGACACCGGCGCCGTAGTCGCCTCAATACATCAGCTGTAAATGATCCCAGCATGTTTCGGCCTCTGGCGTCTGCACACACACTGAATCGTGAGGAGGCTCCACTCCTCGCGCGCTGGCATCCATAACGAGAGGACTGACAGCTGAGCCGCGTGTTGCAGGCGAGGCGGCCGACACTCATCGTTAGTGACGGCCGTATTTTTAAAGCATTACAGTCGAGGATGCTTCCATAAATCACCTCACATCCAGATTGTGCATAAATGAATGAGTGATGCGTTCAGTGTCACGTCGGCTGTGGATTCTCTGCTACTCCTAAACTACTGCTAAGCCAAAGAGTTTGACAATGAGTAAATCCCAACCGTTGGCGAGCCTGTTTATTTCACCAGCCTGGTCCCACTCTTGAGACGGCTCCTCATCCTGCAACCAGTAGGTTTCATCTTCCAGGGGCGTCACGTTCGAGCTGATCCTACCAGCGCTCGCTGGCGTCGAGGCCAGGACGTCCCAGACGCTACTGTATTTGCAGGTTCTACATAAACAGGCTTTCCAACGGTAAAAGGTTCGACGGTCCGGGAGCATTAGCACAACAAATCTAGCAAACACAACTATCCTCAGCGTCTGTGCCAAGTTTAGAATAAATCTATTCAGCACTACTTCTAGAACTGGACAAAGTTGGAGCCGGTGGAAAACTTACAATATTCTCCAGCTGAGAAAGTGAAGGAAAAAAAAGGTACAAAAACATTTCAGTGACATCATAATGACAAACGGTATTTTTGGCTAATGTGGTGAAACCGTTTATTCTTCTCACAGAGCAGAGCAGAGTTTTCACCTGGATCTCTCTTTTTTTTGACGAGACTGATTTAATTACGGTTTAATATTTGACTTTTAATTTCCGGGGGTCAATAATCTGGAGCACCAGAGGTCTGCTGGTCCATTAAATTTAAGTGAGGAATAATGAGGCACTTTCAACCGAGTTTATAGTCAAATGTGTCGAACTGGCTGAAGTGGCCGTGTGAGGAGGCACCGGACCCGAAGGCCTTTCCAGAACGATGACCAAACAAATGTCGGTTGAGTTTGGATCTCGTTAAGGAGCTCTTTCTTTCAATGACGTGCTGATGACTTCCCCACCCAACGCTGCATTAGCAGCCCGGGCGTCTTTACCTGCCGTTGCTGATTTGCGGGGGCGAGTGTCTGGAGTGGTCCGAGGGTTCGGATCGCCTATCTGGAGACCGGGAACGACTGCTGCGATGTCTCTCGTGCGAACGGTTGGAATGATCGGATGCCATAGAGTGTATATCTGAAATATCTGTTCAGAGAAAAGCAGCGTTTAATGACGACAGGGGCAAATATCCTTAAAATAGTGCTGAGTCTGTCGCTCACCGTCTCTGTCAGAGGCGTTGGCTGACGGAATGCTGTCGTCAAGGTCAGGGATGTTCAGCAGGGTCGCCCTGTCGTCCCTCTGAACCACCATTTTTAGCTTGCCCTTTGACCTCTCTATCAGCTTCTTGGCATCTATCAGGGAGAGATTCTCTGTCACTGTGCCGTTTATCTGAAAGGAGGCGGAGAAGGAAGCCATTAACCACGACACGTGAAGTAAATAAGTCCAAATCTAAGGGTTCTCCTCCTGAAGAGACAAGATGAGATGCATTAAAACAATAAGGTTGGATTTTTTTTGACAGGACTTTTATAGCAGAGTGAGCAGTCAGTTCAGGCAGCACAAAGATGCAATAAATAAATGATGGAACGTTTATTTTTGAGACCGTTGTTCCAGACTTGACGGCGTTCGGGAGGCCCGGGCCGTGCTCCTCACCTTCAGAACCACGTCCCCTTCCTGGATGTTGCCGTCTCTGGCCGCCAGGCTCTCGGGGGAGATGTCCTTGACAAAAATGTGGCTGGCCAGGCGCAGGCCATATTCTGCTTATAGAGTGAAGGACAGAAACAAAGAGCACGTTAGCAGAAGGTATCCCGCGACTCACCGGGACCAACGGCTCTGACTAACAGAGACAAATCGCTCTTCTACTCGCTGGATTGGGTTTTTTTGTTCACCGCAGCAGCAGCTGACCAGCACAGATCTATTACCCGGCAACAGCACAATCAATAACGCCCGACGCCGCTCCCCGGGTTTGTCGTCCCCGGTCGTAACATTCTGAGCCTCACCTTCATTTTTACGGGATTTGACGAGCGTGACCTTGGCAGGCCGCGGCGGCAGGTTGTGCGAGCGGCGGTCGGACCGCGGGGACAGACTCCGCTCCCGTGAGCCGCTCCGTTCACGCTCCCTGTCCCTCCGCCCAGCGCTCCGGCCGCTGCGCCTCCCCATGGCCCCGCCCACGCCGCTGTACGCGCCACTGCGGCCGCTCCGCGTCTCGTATATCTCTTCGTCGTAGCTGTCCTCCTCTTCGTCATGCTCCGACATGGTTTCCCTCTCTCCCAGGCGGCCCATCGGGACGTGCACCTTCCTTTTCCGCCGGATTGTCTGGGCGAGCGAGACGACACGACGCACCATATTTCAGCTTTAACAGCTGACCACATAAAATCTGGAAGGAATTCAGGATGGAACAAAGAGGCTCACAATTTTGGCAATTTTCCCACTTTTGCGAAGCTGCTGGACCGCGTACGCATGCTCCACGTTGTCCATGGAGACGGCATTGACCATAACCACTCTGTCATTTTCCCTGGAGAAAAACATGAAGAGTAATCTAATAACGGTAAAAAGGAAAAAAGAACCATCTGCCAATAATGGGAGCGATCCCTACTGCAGCAGGCCTTCAGCCGGGCCTCCTTTCAGCACATCAGAGATGACGATGGAGGTCTCGCCGCTCTGAAAATGAGGGTTATCCCGACCTCCTGATATGGCTATCCCAAAGCCAAACCCTGGTGCCTGGACACAGAGGAGCGGAAAATAAGATACTAGCTCCGTTTCACAGACAAAACAGCTCAAACATTAGCGTCTCTCTACTTTTAATAGCAATCTACACAGACGGGGAACCTACCCTGTGCAGTGTTACTGTGTGCTGTTCCCAGATGACAGTCTCCTCCATCGCTGCGCTCTGGAAAACACAGATCCATCAGAGAGCGATTAAAACAAGAGCTCAGAGTCAGGAGCCACCAAAGAGCAACAGGACGTTTTGATGGCTTCTTTGTCTTGTGACCGAAAGGGACGCGCACATTCAGTCACCAGAAAAGTCATGGGTTCTGCCAAAACACAAAAATAGGCACTTTATGGGCTGCAGCCGGCAGCAACAAATCTGGGGGC
This sequence comes from Takifugu flavidus, assembly GCF_003711565.1. Taxonomy (NCBI): domain Eukaryota; kingdom Metazoa; phylum Chordata; class Actinopteri; order Tetraodontiformes; family Tetraodontidae; genus Takifugu; species Takifugu flavidus. The sequence goes on from NC_079532.1 coordinate 8,721,798, forward strand.
TGAGCTGGAAAAAGGACAGAAGCGGGAAGTCTCGGAACTTTGGCGGCACAAGCTAAAAAACCTTAATGTGTTTAAAAGTGATTCAGAGCTTGGAGTGTACATTACGTCTTCAGCTATAGAGACCTGAGCCCGAGGGGAGACAAATAACAACATATTTACTGTGTTCATGTGTAAACGACCCCGGACGCTTTGATAAAACCAACAACGAGGCTCCACCGACAGCAAGAGGTTAAAATCAAATCACGCCTTCCTTCGCATTAACAAGCAGCAAGAGTAGGATGAAGGTCGGCTCCTTCAGCTGCTCGGTCACTTGTGTCCTCTCAGCACCAACCCCCCCCCCACGAGTCCCGTGGCTGGACATTCAACCACTATACGTGCAGTTTCCCACTGCTAATCTCTGTCTCAGGTTTATGGAGCGGCCGCCTGGACCGAAGCCACCGGGAGAGTGGGCTCGTGTAGCGGAGCAAGAAGATGAATCCAACATTAAACGCTGCACCAGCCCCAGGAACCTCTGCTGAGGTCTCCGCTACCTTGCTGGCAGCCTAAAACCAAACAAAGCCTTCCAAACGTCAGCTTGGCTACAGCTTTATCGCCAGCACGCCGCCCGGGACGCTATCAGACTCCTGCTGAGTGCTAATGACGCTAGGACAAACAGATATTTTGTTAATAACATTTTAAAAACTATTTTCCCCGAGTACGCCATCCAGCTCTGGACCCGTTAATTGTTTGTCAGGGTACTCTAAGGCACCGTCCCAACAGTCTCTCTCGTGGCCTCCTGCCCAAACACAAGCAGCTGAATACATTACTGCCTTAGCGTTGTCAACCCCTGAAGAAGGCAGAAGGAACCTTCCCTGCCCTTTATGTCAAATCCACAGAAAGTGGGGGGGGGGGACTGGCAGTGGCCTGAATTTATGCAAAGAATTCCTGATTCTTTTCCTCATCGGTGCTGCAGAAAAGCTCCAGCGCCGGTGCGTCACGCTGTAAATGAATAAATTCCCCATAAATGTGACTTTGCTGCCTGGCAAATGTGATTAGAGAGTTCTCACCATGTCTGATCCAATAAATAATAAACCTCCAGAAAGTGGGAGGGACGTGAAACCTCAGACGGGGGGAGGAAAAGAAGCGGCACGAACGTAAAAATGGGGGAGAAAAAATGATTTAGGAGGGTCCTGCGGTGGGCATCACACACACACACACACACACACACACACACACACACAGAGTCACACACACAGTCACACTTCAAATGGCGAAGACGTAATTTTGCTTCCTCCTGCGGAGCCGGTTGCTCTGGAAACAGAAGGAACAGCGCCGTGTTGTTTAAGTGGCCTGACATTTCCAGGCCATGACTAAAGGTAGCGCTGAACTGTGGGAGGCTTTAAAACACACACGGCCGAATTAACCCGCCAACAAAACACTCTTTTGCATTTTGTATGAGCGCAACTTCGTTGCACACGGAGTCGGCGGCGGGACCCCCGCTGAGGGGGACAGCCCCCCATCACGGGCCACCGAGCGGCGCCGCGGCCGGCGGCTGAGAAACACCGTGTTGGTCCTGGGGGATCACAACCCTGCGACTTGGGAGGTGGCGCTAAAATGGAGACGGACGAGGGCGGCGGGGGGCGGGGGAAGGCAAGGTCGGACCGCCGAGGAGTCACGATGCGACCTGGGAACGTCCCAACTAGAAATCAGGAAACATCTGTGCGTTATATATATATATATTTATATATATATATATATATATATATAACTCAGAAGTCTGGCAGGAAGGAGACTGATCAGGAGTCATGAAACGGAGAGAACAGCGGCAGAGGGAAAACGCTCGTCTGAGAGAGGGAACGCTGAGGCGGATTTTTGCTGAAGTATGGTTTAAGGAGCGAGGCAGAACCTTATTCAATTCTGAGAGCTGTGGGAGCGCGGAGGCTAAAAATAGCTCCTATTCATTCTGCTGCTGTGAAGCTGCAACTGAGTGATTGGAGAGGAACTTGCAGCGCCAACATTTAATCGGAATAAACGTGGTAATAAATAGAGGAAGGTTGGAACAAACGGCGGTGCAGCAGAGGAAACCCTGGCGGGCCCCCGTGCACGCCGCGTGGCGGCTGGAACGCGCTCGGCTGCAGGCGGCGGAGCAGCAAACGGGCAGAATAAGATGATTGATCACTTCACAGATTAGCTGTGATGTGCTGGTGGGGGGTGGGGGGGGTGCTGACATCTGCTAAAATTCCCCCCGCCTCAGGAAAACGCTCGAAACGAGTGGCCGTGCCTCAGCACCAGTCGGGAGATCCCCCGAGAGAGCTGGTGCCCACCCGGGTCCGACACAGGACCGTGGGGGGGGGGGGCGATACGCAGTGAAGAGAAGCTCAGCTCAAGACGTGAAGCTTAATTATTATAAACGAGCAGCAGACCGGAGGCACTTACAGTTCACGCTTCCAGCATCTCCAAAACTAAATCCCGGAGGAGATCCCTGCGGACAGGGATGGTTTTTGGGCTGTGGAACCACTCGGAACGCGACCACAGGTGAGCGGCGGTGCCACGCAGCTCTCGGCCCTCCTCCCGATCCTTCCTCCTCCCGATCCTTCCTCCGCGCTTCTATCTCCCTGCCCACCTCCCCCCGACTCTCCTCACACGCTGGTGGAGTGGGAGCAAATCCGCTGCTCTGTGTGGGATCTGCAGTTCCGTTCCAGCCCGGGACTCGTCCGTGCGAGCCAACATCCATCCGCAGTGTAAACTGCTGTATTAGGACTTAACCCCTGAGGTGCTGCGTGAGCAGGATGAATCAATTCTCTCTGCTGGGGGGGGGGACGTCGTCCTGCCACCCAGGTGAGCAGAAATGATGCTCGGGGGCGTCCCGCAGAGGATCGCCGACCCTCTGACTAGCTAGCGCACTTCACCGGACGGTTGAGGACGGCGTGCAGTGTGTGCCAAGCTCACGTTATCTCTGAAGGTCTGCGTTTTCCCTCGCGTCAACCAGGAAAGGTGGCGTTTGCTCTTCTCGCTACAATGGCGCCTTTGTTCCGGGACACGGCGAGCGCGCGGCAACAGAAGCTGCACTTTTGCGTCAGGCGGCAACGGCGTTCGACCGCGCACGGCCTCCGTGGGCTCCCGTCGCCCCGGTTCATCGTCCCGCTACACGCCGACGAGTTACCCGATACCACTCTGAGCCTGTAGCGGCCCGCAGGGTGTTCAGGAGACGTGACGAGAACGCCTGGACGCGTCTGGGGAGGATCCGGTCGCGACTGGGAACTGGGACAAGTTAAATTTACATCACCACCCCAGAGTGGCGACAGATTCCAGACATGGATCCAGGCCGCTCGTCTTCCCCCAAGCCGTCAACAATGGCGCCGCAACGTTGTGCTTCGTGGCCCATCTTGCTTTGTCATCACGCTACACAAAGCCCTGATATTTATACTCACACATGCAGCGTTTGCAGAGGAACCTCGGGAACCAACAGTCACACTTCTGCCTCCACTTCCTGTCTCAAAGCATAGGTGAATTCTTTGTTTCCTCAATCAACCGTGTGGTCGTGTGGCTTCATTAATGCCTGTAAAAGCTCCATTTCTCCCCCCTCTGAGGTTACATTTCATTCCACCTTGGTAAAGAGGTAAGATCCCAACACCTTCTGTCAGTGGCGACAGGCTCGCTGATCACTTAAGAACATCAATTTCCCACCAAACCTTTAGAAAAAAAGAAAAATCAAACCTTTGACCACATCAGTCGGGGGCGTCTCCACAGGACGGGTCTATTTCTGGGTCCCGCAGTTGGAGCCAGCGATTATAGCGAAGCCTGAGTGTGTTCTGGACCCGCAGACCAGGAAATCAGAACACAATCAGCCCGGTGGGAGTTATCAGCACCCCACACAGAGCACATAAGAGGGCAGGAATGTGCTGATAAGCTGGGCCGCTGACCCGCACCCGCCTCGCCGCTCCCCGGGGGATGAAAGGAGGAGAGGCGGACAATGAGGAGGGACCGCTTCCAACGGGCCATGCGTGACCCGAGCGAGCGTTGGGGGCCAAGAAAGGTGCTCAAAGGCTCCTCGCTCGTTGGAAACGGAGAATTTTGATTAAAAATTAGATTACGTCCACACCGACGGGCTTCCAGATCTCTTTGTGACGAGATGGGAGAGTTTAGGGCAGGATTAAAGCAACAAACTCCAACAGCTTCCGCGGGATTATAATTCATCTTGTGCCAAGTCAAACTTAAGAACATGCAGTCATGTTTTTTTTGAGAGGGGATTAATGTGAGCTGCACTGCGGAACAGAAAACCTCTTAAATTAGTCCTCCCTTACCCAAATTAGAAAAAGATTACTTCCAGATGCCCCAGAAGGGTGAAACACGGAGTCAATCCCAGGTTTCACCCACAAAATATCACCGTGATACTAATTTTACAAAATAATCCAACGTTAAGCAGCGATATGAAGCTCCCAGGCAGACTAGACGGACGGCTTTGGCTCCTTATCATTCGCCCTGGAATAATATTGCAAATCAGCGTCGAGATAAAACAGGAAGGAGCATCGACGCACTTCCGTCCATTATCTGAGCGTTTCCGTACGTCTGATGCCACAGTCAGCCTGACAAAAATGCGTTCAGATTTAACCCAAGTAAGCAAAAAAAAAGAAGCGGATCCATTTGTCCTGTTGGATCAGGGTGACTCAGATGATGCCTGCTGTCATGGCAGCCAAGGTCAACGTGATTTACAGGCCAACATATACGGCCGCCCTTGAGCAAGGCGCTCCTCTTATCTTTCACCACAACAGAGAGATACCATGAGAAAAATCATCAAGATCGGGCCGGTCCATCCAAATGAGAGGTGTTTATCTTTGACCCACCTCAGTTGGTGGGTGAATTTGGTCATTTTATCAGGTTAGATTCCAAGCACAAGGCCAGCGGGGACGCATTTATGTCCTAAACACACCGGATGCTCAGGATGCCGATGTGAAATTGGAGCCTACATCAAAGCACACATCCTGGGAACCACTATCGACCCATAAAGGTGCCATCAAATCCTGCGGTACTGATGCTACCCGAGTCTTTGCACAGCTGTATGTATCAAGTTTTCAAATGCAAAGAAAACGGGGAAAATTGATTGTAACAGAAGAACTTAGAGGCTCTTGAGGTGATGATCAATGTTTGGAAATTAACGGTTCTTTCAGACTCTGGGGCATTTAAACGTGCAGGATTGTGTTTACTGAGCACTTTCTGGGACTCCAGATGCTCAACAGGTGTCATCACCTGTCCGATACAGGTAGAAAAACGATGCGCTGACGGGCTTCGACACCCCCAGCACCCCCCCCCCCCCCCCCCGCCCCGGAACCCACAACACGGCTCCCACCATCGTTACTATCACGCCCGATTAACACGCACAGACACGGGACAGAAAGCAAGCAAAACCATCGGTGTGGCAACACCAACACCAGCTAACAAGCTAACATTAGCTTGCTACTTAGCTTCCCCAAAGACCCACTTTGGGTTTGCAAGCGCACCAGCAAAACAAAGTGATCTAACGGCGTGACCTTCACTTTAAATCGGAAGGCTGGTGGGCTCGTTCAAGGAGCCCGTCCTCCAGACAGCCCCGCTCTTCCCCTCTTGCAGGCAGACGCTCAACGAAGCTTGTGCCCCCCTTCATACCCTCTTGGTCAAATCAACCCCCTAGCTGGCCGACATTTTGTACCAGCGAACGGGCTAGCTCCACCTAGCTAACATTACCTGGACGCTCCGCGCACTTCGACCGATGACAGCGGGAGCGGAAAACGGTCCACGACTCATCCCGTTTGCCCGGTTAGCCCCGAATAAGCATCGTAATTCATCATTTCCACTGCACGACAGCGGTAGCACGTTAGACACACCGCTAACCGCTTAGCATTGCCCGTGGATGCGGTTCGCTAGCATTACCGAGGCAGCCGAGTTACCTCGGCTTGCACCGTTATCGCTCGCGTCTCTCCGCAGGGGGACACGCATCCGCCCGGCTCCTGCGGCTGCAGAAACACGGCCCATTAACAGCGCACTCGAGGATAAAGCAAGAAAGCCATTCACCTTCACAACCGCAGTGGTCCTGGCGGGGTCGTTTGTGCAATATCTTACGGATGATGAATGGAAAGGTCTTTCCCGGAGTGGCTTCCGAGCAGCAGCAGCCGCCGCACTGCAATGGCAGGCAGGGATGGAGCCTTCCTTCCTTCCTTCTCCCCCCTCTGCTCTCACACTTCGGGCTGCCGTCACCGCCGCTGTGACAGCGACAGCTTCGCATGGAAGAAACCATTCCGCCTCCTGGGCGGGGGGGAGGGAGGAGGAGAGCGGGGACCGGGGATGCGGAGAGGCTCCGCACAGACGCCGCAGCAGCAGCAGCGGCGGCGGCGGCGGCGAGTCAGCACGATCTCAAGCGCCATTCCAGCGGGACAAGGAGCGGCGGCCGAGGGGGGTCACACCGGAGGGGCTGGGGCTCTGGTGCCCACCGTTTGCGGCGGAATGGATGCGGCTGCTTTGCAGCCTGGCACCTCTTTGACGGCGGCTAAGAACGTCGGGTTGTTATAACACATCCCGACTGTTGTACGACTGTTATAAACAGCAGCATCACAGTCACTCACAGCCTCCAATTAAAAGGAACATCGCAGTTCTAGTGGATTTCCATCCTAAGGAAACTGCATCGATAACAGGTTATGGTGCAGAAGTGAAGCAGCAGGAATGAACTTTAATTGTGCTGATAAACCACATCCTTAGGCTGTTTAAATATCATTTGCTCCTTAATTGCAGCTTGGTTGGAGGCGGTGAAGAGATTCTCTGATGAAATCCAACTGCGCATCAATAGGAAAATAAACCCTTCCCGTTGTTATTCAGGCCTTAACATTGATCGAAAAGATATGATTTTTTTTCTCCTTTTATGAGTGGTTTGATTGATTGTTTGATTAGACATCATTTAGAAACTGGACAGGACAAGGTGGCTGTTCCTTTTGCCCTTGCGTCTGTGTTGATGCTGTATTGTTTTAAATGAAAGAACTTGCGTAGCAAAATCTATTCGACTGTCACTTTTAACAGAAGGAAACATTGCGGCGAGGGCCGAGGCCGTTTAATGACACGCTGCATAAAGCGATTCAAGACGCAGAGGATATAATCCATCCTTATAGTCACGATGCTCAATACTCCTTCCCGTGAGGCACGCGGATTCAATCGATGTACAGTAGAATGTAAATTGAGCAATGCACCAAAACCTGCTTTAAAGCCTCGGTCCTACACCAGGTTTTTTTTGTTTCCCCGCTGCTGTTTGGGAACGGGAGAGTTCTGCGGTATCTTCTGCTCTGCGTTTCATCGTGTTGTGAAAGCGTGACCGTCCTTGTTACCTCCGCCTCGGGCACTAATGAGTGCAGCAGCAGATAGTGGCCGGGCACAACGCTCCAGGAGCGGAGGGCCGCCGTCCTGCAGAGGCTGCTGACGTAAGGAGACTTCCTTCAGATTCCACTGGAAAATAATGAGGGAGAGGGGGGGGGGGGGGTCTCCTGACTAGAACAATACAGGATGGCCAAGGTTACAAGAACGAGATGAACGAGGGCAGTCATCCAGCGAACAAACAAGATGGAGTCATGAAAGTCAAAGGCAGATTCTTGGTACTGTGTCGGGACATGAACGAGGGTCCTTCCACGTCCACGGGGGCAGAGGGATGCAATAAATGCCTGGATGCAGCTCCAGCCGCACTCCGCTGAGCAGGATTTGATGCTGCTCGTTGTATCTCCGGCGAAGCCCTTCAAATACCCTCTGCTAACATTACCGCGGCGCTCGCATCGCCGCTCCCCCCGGCACAGAGGGACGTCCAGGAGGCGCGCAGTGCAATTATTCAGGCCCTCTTTTCCCCATCAGCACATTCAGACACGGACAAGATAGGAAACAGAGCCGCAGGAGCGGATCGCACGAGCGGGGAAGCAAATCAGGACTCGGCAGCAGGTCGCTGCCCCTGACAGAGAGCGCGTCACCTCTCCGCTGCACAGGTCACGGAGACAGTGCGCTGGGCAGCGAGGAATAAAGGCATCCCTGTCCTGCTGCCTGCGGGTCTGACAGGTTCTACCAGGCGGCAGCTCCAGGAGTTCCTTGCACAGGGTTTTATGCCTCATGGTGCAGCACATCCACGTGATCTTCTGACCTGAGGTCAGCAGTGGAAATAAAACCGGACCTCAAGCACACGGCAGCTCATCGTTAGCATGTTACAGTAGTAATGGCGGCGCAGATGACACTTTAAGGCTATTTTATCCTCTTTTTTTAGGGCTGAGCGCGTGGTGAGAAGTTAAAAACGTGTTATATAATGTGTTTGGTCTACAGGCAGCCCAGAGAAGACAAATACCATCTGACACTGTCAGCACTCGGGGGGGCGATGACAAAAAACAAATCAGATTTTTCCAAATTCACCACAGATAAAAAAAAATAAAAATCCAAATCATGTACAGGAAGGAAATACATATTTATTTTTTGGGGGGGGGGGGGGGGTGGAAGGACCGCTAATCTCCATCTCAATTTTCTCACCAACAGCTCAGAGCTCAGACGTATCAGGTGACATGAAATGACCTCATGTCCAAACCCTGCGGATCATGTGACAACGGGGCCACCGATGTCCAAATCCTCTCTGGATCAAAACACGGCATCATGTACGCTCGCAAAGAAGCAATCACATAAGTGTGTTTAGCGCTGGCGGGAGCACCGGTGCTAATAAAGATGAACAATTCCAATCAGTTAATGCGGGCGGGTGCACGACAACAAGGTAAATTAATACCAGAATGGTGAAGAGAATTGTTCTGCTCTGACGCACTGGGGCGTGCACGGCCGTGCAGGACCCCAAGATCAGGATTGGGATTTCACGGGCAGGTGGGAGGCAGCTCCATTCCATCCAACATCCATGTTCTGGAGCCCGACTCACCTGCCAGGTAGATGAAGACCTAAAATTGCCCACTACTCTGATTAATTAACATTTAGGATTAGCCTGTCCCCACGTGGCTTTCCTCCCCCCACGAGGGCAGCTTGACTTCGGATGAGGGCAATTCTAATCTTTGTGGGTCGCCAGGGCGGGAGCTTCCTCGGGAGCCGACAGGGCGGCTAACGTGGATCACAAATCCGAGGATGAAATTCACCGCGCGGCTATAAATCTCCACGGATTCCTGGTTTGCCTGGAAATTAGTTTTACCTCCCGGAGAGGAAGTGGTTGATAAACCGGAGGAGGCCGAAATGTCAGGCCTCACTTGTTATGCATGGGAAGCCGTGTTGCTGTGCATCAAACAGGGGTGGCGCCGGCAATTCCACCAGTTTTAATAGAAAAATGCAGCAAAGAGCATCCGCAGCGACTACGAGGAGCCTAAATCCACCTACCGCCTCCATACATTTATGTAGGAAAACTCTGCCCTCTACAGGTCATCGGCTGAACACGTGCACCAGCGTCTTGTGAGCAAATTTCCATGAAGAGCGGAACATGCACACAGTGAGCTGAAACAGGGAGACACGAGGAGTTCACACATGATGGGATGCTCCTGAGTCTCCGCAGCATATGGTGCCTCCCTCCGGGCACCCGTGCACGTCATACATGTCCAGAACGGCAGCGGGCTGCGTGACACCCGGCAGGGCGTGCACCTCCACCTCCCTTCTCCTTTTCTGTCCACGCTGGTTTGCTGCGTTAGTTAAACCAAAGTTTGGCCTCCGCGATGAAAGAAAACATCTGCCGCTCATCCATCACCGGTCACCCGGCGCGCTCAACTTCCCCTCCCACGTTCGCCATCTTGATCCCGACCTGCATTACATCAACGGCTTGTCCTTCACTTGACCCCCACGCCGGAGAGCTCAACCCAAGAACATAACAAGAACATTAGGCCCTCCTTCAAATCACACACGCAGATTGTTGTGGGGGTATTAAGAGGCCCAGACTGTATTTTTGGGATGGAAAATTGGGCCGCGCGTGCTGATTCGGCCCGACCCTCCCCTCGTCTTCAGCAGCTGACGGTGCTACGGTCCAGGTCTCCCCTCGGGCCGTAAATCGTGCGGGAAAAGTCAATAGAGTTGTCGGGATTTATGTTGGTTTTAGTCTCCTCTCCAGAAGTGATTTGTTGCAGATGAGGGACACGAGCCCGGCAGAAAAACAATTCAGGTGCAGGATTCATTTCCCTCAAATCTTCCTCTGACAACCGAGGTCTCGGCTGTTTGTAATCTTCTGCTGACATCCTTTTAAGAAACAGACACGATATTTGGATTTGGCCGCTGAGAATTGGAGTGCATTTATCCGTACGAGTGCAGCTCGCGGTGATGCGGGAGCTGTCACGCGTTATATAAGAAGGGACGGATGATCGGCAGCGTTATTACCCAGATTTACACCTTTGTTATTCAGAGACGCTCCAAATCGCTGCTGCAGGCCTTACAAGTGTGTGACATAATGGTACAGGGTGGCAGCAGTGCCCCCCCCCAACAACCTTCACACGAGAGTACACAAGGCCAGCTAACGTACACCCCCCCCCCCCCCCCCCCCCCATCATCTCCCACCATCCCCCAGTGGTTATCGTGGTTATAGAACAGGAAGAACATCAAATAGAGGAAACTGCTCTTACATAACAAACCTGTCTCACCTAGAGAGTCAGCTGCTGAACCAATGCCCCCCCCCCCCTAACCAGTAAGGCCCCCTACAGCGTTAGCCGTGCTAAATCTCCTGTGACCACCCGCCCAGGCTCTGCTGCTCCTCCCTCCCGCCCCCCCGCTGTCTTTTAGTGGGTCCGTCATCCTCCAAGCCTCCGTCCCATGCAAACAATCCGCTCCAACGTCCTCTGAATATGCATGTTGGTTAATTCCGCCGCAGTCGTGCTGCCTTTAAATGCATCTGCAGCACTTTCCAGAGGCTGAGCAGCAAATAAATGCTTACTCCGCTCACTCCTTCGCCTTTTTTTTAACGCGGTTTGGGGCAAGTGCCTCTGTCCGGGGCAGACTGCAGCCAAGGAGGGGGCTTTAGAAAGCAAGCGCAACTAATAACAAATTAAGCCTTTGACCGCGGCGAAGCTCAGGGCTCAGTCGGTGACCGATTGGGATCTATTACGGAGTAATTAATTGTGCATTTCATCTGGGCTTAGTCGCTTCTGCACCTGATATGCAGTTAACTCGAGCCTCTGCAGCAAACACGGGTCCAACGTGTCCAGAAGAGCTGAGCGGGCAGGAAACGTTCTGCATTCCAGCCCAATTAGAGCCCAAATCCCAACGCCGCTGCCGCGCGCTTTCACACTCACACGCGGCGGTGCTTATTACACAACGGCCACGAGCGCTTTGGCACCAGAAAGGTCAGAGTTCACCTTTGATCCGCGAGGGTGGGGGCAGAAAGAGCGACACAGCGGAAAGAGAGCTTTGGAAATAATTGGGGGAGATTAGGACGCCGTGCCGACTGAAGCATCTGCTGATTCTTTAAGAAACGCTGTAAATGCTGTTTTCTTTCGCTCTAAACTGCTGTCACTGCAGCGCAGTCGTGAAAGCCCCCCCCACCCCCTTCATTCCCCCCCCGACCGTTCTCTTCCCTTCGCTCTCTGCATCCTTAACACTCAAATCTGATTCAAGCTTTCCGTGAACAAGAGCAGCCTGCCAACACAAATGACAGTGGGAATGGGCCGGGGGCCAGAGTCCTCCCCTGACTATTAAGAGAGAAAAGCAATCAAAAGAAGCAATCGATATAAACAAACTCTTAACTATTATTGATCTGCTGGCTGTTTGCTGATGGGCAATGATGGTTATGGATCCAAGTTCATGCGCCCGCTTGATTAATATCCTCTTTTTTGTTGCCGTAACAGACGCTTGTGTTGTTTTTGCTGTTAGGACGTCTCCAGATGAGGAGAAGCGCCGCTGCGTCTGTGGAGACGTCGGAAGCGGCTCCTCGGCTCAGCATCCTGCAGTCTCATCACTCACTGTAAGGCGGACGCTTACCTCCATCAGCTCGGCCCAGTTTGGGCAAAGTCAGCAAATTTTCCTCTGGTGCACACACAGCCTGTGCAAGAAATATACTGTGGGGCTCCGGAGGCTTCTGCTGAGCTCTCCGTCTTTGGTGAGCTAGTGGCCTCTTGAGCCATTTGAAACAACCTGCCAGTGGACGGCCATGAAGACAGGCGGCCCGGCCACGGAGCGGCTATGAGAAGCAGCCAAGGCTTATGGTGGCTCGGAATCAAGGCCACCGCTAATCTGTCAATCACAACACAAAAGCATCCACCTCCAGCACTCCACCGCCACTTTGGGAGGAGCGGGAGTCAAGGGTGGAGGCTTCCCACATCACACTGGATATTTGGGCTAAATTCGTTATTTAAATGTACATTTTTTTCTGCTTGGGTCACGTCGGTGGTGCTTAAACACCAGGAGGCTGAGGTTCACTGAAGGGTCTCTAAAACTGGATGAATGATTCTGGTAGTTTTGAGAAGCACCTTCAGATGTAGTGCCATCGGCAGGTCGAACATTTAAGCTGCCAAAATCATTTGTTCCCAGACAAAAGAGTCATCAAAGAGACTCTAATAACCTCAGTCGTACTTGGATGTTAGCGAATTTACCGTCGGGTCAGAGCTGAGCCGCCGACATGGAAAAATCCCCCCGAGGCTCGGGTCCTCCCACGCTCGTCTGGGAACAACAACGCGTGCGTGCGACAACTGAGGCCACGCAGAACAGAGCCACTTAAGGCCGAGTGATATGAATGAATGAGACTTTCATATCCGGAAGAAGATTCCCAAAAGATGCTTCATGGTGATTCGACTCGACAGTGGGAATATTCGGACACACAGCAGCAGCAGCATCAATGAGACGGAGCCGAAACTTCCCAGTGCCCTGAAATCAGCTGCTTTTATTCATGGATTAAAGCGTAAATTCATCAGTTCATCTGACCTGTGCATACGGGGTTCATCAATCTCCTTTCGTTACGGTACCAAATTGGGAAGCTTTGGGATCAACAAATCCCAATTTGCTCTGCTTGAATCACAAAACTGTTGTGGATTTGCATAATCTAATAGTTTGGGTAAGCAAATATCCATAAAGTGCAGGAGACAGGAAGGAGACAGGTAGGTCCTTCCTGCCATTAAAGAGGATCGTTTCTATTTGGCCCCTCTGTTTGTGAGCAGCATCTGCACATGTGACGCGTCCTTGGTGCATTTCCTCGTCTATATTTGCTATATTTGCTGATGTGCGGGCAGACGTGATTCATCCTCGGCCATTTTGAACCTGCGTGGACGTGTTGTTGGTGGACTTACATTGGAGTCCATGAGGTCGATGCTGTCCAGGCTCTTGCTCCTGTGTATGCGACCCTTGATGCGGCGTAGCGAGGGTTTGCCCTGAACGGTGCTCACCGAGGAGGCTGCAGTGGTGGAACCGGCGGTCGGACTGGGGTGTATCCTGGAGGAGAGTAACGAGGGGAAACACGGGACATTTAGCTCTCTTATTTCATGGAGGAACACAGGCGACAGCAAAGGGGTCGAGGAAGGAAACGGCGGTCACAGTTTCCTGCTTTTCTAAAGGCCAAAGTCCCCTGCTGGAGAATATGACATTTAAATAAATCTATAATTGGATTTAATGTCAAAGTAGCCCTGTAGGGAAGCTGGTTCAAGCTCAGGAGGCAACGTGGATTCAAACGGGTCCGCGGGCTCTGCCTACCGAACTGAAGCCGGGTCACGGCGAGACGTAGGGAGGAGGAACCGACCCAGGTCACCAAGACTCCCGGGAAACGTTTTACCCTTCACGGGTCGGCATCTGAAACAGCCCCCGCCTCCCATTTTTCTATGGATTCTGCAACATTGAGACTTCTGCAGCACTTTTATTAACCAGCCAACCCAGAGGAGCCGTTTCAGACCTGCCACCTCGTCACTATCGATTATAATTACTGATCAAAAACATGACACAACACAATCAATAATCGCTTCGTCCAGACATTTTCTGTCCCTACTGGGTGTCCTCTTACACCCAGCACACCCCAGTTGAGGGCGGCCTGCAGGTCTCTCACAGGTGCGGTAGGATGTGCAAACTCCCAACAACAGGTCATGAGCCGGGTCAGAACCCAGAACCTTTGTGCTGCAGCTTCATTTTCAAGGGTTGTTCCACTTGATATTTATTTGGAACTTGAAATATTAACGAGAAACAAACAGTTTCTGTCACTGGTTGAAGCTGCTCCCTCTTAACGAGCATTTAGCTAACACAGAATTCAACGAGGTAAAATCCTGTTCTGCACAGTGCGGCTCAGGCACAGCAGACATCCATTAGCGTGCTCGGCACCTGGCCCTGAGGAGCTCCCAGGGTTTGAAGACTCAGCAGGGGAAATTATGAGAGGAAGATGGGAGCAAAGAGAACATCACCCCCCCCCCCCCACGCATTAATTTAATAGCTATACTGCGCCTCGAGCAACATGTGCTGTTTACAGGCTGGAAAAGCAACATAGGAGCTTTTGGCAAAGCTTTCGCTCAATTACAAGAGCGCTCAGGTTGGTCTCATGAACAACACGACCATGAGCGGCGAGCAGGGCGGCGAGCAGGGCGGCGAGCAGGGGGGCGAGCAGGGCGGCGAGCAGGGCGGCGAGCAGGGCGGCGAGCAGGGGGGCGAGCAAGGGGGCGAGCAGGGCTGCTCGGGCCGCCACAGGCCTGCGTGCAGCCCTGCACGTTGAGAGGCTCATTTCTTGGATGCTGATTCTGAAATGGATTCCAGCCAGAACGCCTCAGGGCACAAAGGCAGAATGTGACACGGCGCCAGCGACCGTGCCGGCTCGGATATTATGTGCGGTGAATATTCTCACCACAAATACTTCATGGAAAACTTCTGCTCCGTCAAATATGCAGGTGCCAAATCCTCCGCTGGAGGTTTTTATTTTTTGGAGCGCGTGTCCTGCTCTATGCCGGCGGGTGTTGGTTTCAGTCCCGCCGTGGCTCGTTGCAGAGCGTACCGAACCGTCTATTTCTGTTCGGTGTCGATGTAGCGACGCTATTACACAGCAACAACGGGCATCACGCGAGCGGCTGAGCGGACAGAAGCTGGACACGGTGGGAAAGAGATCAATGAAAGATGAGGACACAGTGGCGTGTGCTGCCCCATCAGCGGGGCAACAGCCTCATTCCCCCTTTGCTAATAAAACACTTTAGCAGAGCAACGCTCGGCAGGGCCAGTAAACACAGTAAACACGCAATCTGCTTGTTGGCCTACAGTTATCTGCCCTCACACAAGCCGCCTGCTTGTGTTGGCGTTTTTTTTTTGCAGCGCAGGTTCGGGTTGAAAATAAGGAATCGTTACATAAACTCTAAACTTGTTGTAGTGTCCCTGCAGGCCTGCAGCCGAGTGTGAAGTTCATTAGCCAGGTTAATGCTAATTGTTGGCTGTCTGCGGGGGGAGTGGGTTATTGAACTGCGGGCAAGAGGAACAGCTGCTTGCAAAGCGTAATCCTAATTTAGAGCGGTGCCGCTGCCGACACTATAATACGGTCTTCATCAACAGCAACTGGCGCCGAGTATCGCGTTTCGGGGAGGGCGGGATGACACACGGGACTCTGCTGAGCGGCGTGTCGTCTCGCCGCCACGTGCTGGGAGATCAGAGCTACAGGAGGCAGCTTTGACCACCACGGAGAGAACGAACGCAATTATGTGAAATGTATGGATCCTAATTCACGTGGAGGCCTCAGCTCTGCTGCCTGCGGGGATTTTTGTCCATTTTGTCATTATTTGAAAGGAGCACGTGTGAGTTTCATCAGTCTTTTGGTGCCGTGTTTTGGTTTTGGAGTTAGCGGAGAGTTTCCGTCTGAAATCCCGAAGGAAAGGGACGTTCCAGCTAAACGCCACTCGTAGCCGACCAAAAATGTGAGCTAAGGATTGTGGGATGGGATTGTACCCAACTCTGACCTGTTTCTGTGACAGATTTAAGGCAGCAGTATTACTGGTGACGTTTTGGGATATGAGGATGACAAAGAGGGTAAATGGAAGATCAGCCCAGGCGTGAGTGAGGAGTGAGTATGAAGGATTAAAATCATGATAAAATACCAAAAATCTCAAGGCGCTGATGCATTTTTAATACCGACGGGTGGGTAGAATTTGCACGGGGTCATTTCACGCTAATCTGGAAACAGCAGAAATGTGTTTGAAGCATATAAAGAACATTTGAAACTCTGTCACGGGAGCCGTTTTCCTGCTCTTACAGGTGCAAAAGGAAATATTGAGTATTAAAAGGGCAGCGCGTGGCTACGCTTACGTAACGATTTTAGCCCATTGCATCAGTTGCAACTGTGGCTAAGACAAAAAGCTGATTACAAAATCTGCATAAATATGGAAATTAAAAAATGGGGAAGGAGAAAGAAAGGAGCATTTTTATCCTGCTGGTTTTTAATCTCCCGGTGGGGCAATTAGACTAATAAGTGGAGTTAAGGAGGGACAAAATAAACAGGAGCAGCACTTAAAAATGTCTGACCCCTGCTGAGGATCCAGCAGCCCTTTGGTGACATCGTTAATCTGCATCTGGGGCTGATTTAACAGAGCAAAATCTGAACGTTGCAGCTAAAACGTCCTTTGGCTTCCAACATTTATGAAATCTGGCTCAAGAATTTCAGATTCTTCTTTTCTTTGCTTCTGTCCTGGAAATTTGGCATGTGTGAGTGTGTGTGTGTGTGTGTGAGAGAGTGTGTGAGTGCGAACCAAGAGATGCACTTGGAGTTTATGTGAGCGCCATCAAGCCTATTAACTCCTAATTAGCAATCTTTCCTTTCAAACAAGATGGTAATCTGGCTGTAATTGGGGATATCCTGCTATGTCACACACGAGCAATCCGGTTATAACGAGGAGAAGGAGACAAATGAAGAATGGTGGGAGCACGAGGACAGAGGAGATGCACACACACATGCGGAGAGCAGCAAAGACACATGTTTAATGGCAGTGAAGGAGGCCTGGCTGCAGCACAGGAGACAGCAGGACAGGAGCACGTTCCGTGCACGTTTCATTAACGAGCAACACAACAGTGAGGGACAAGACACAGTTTATTGTAGTTGGGGGGGTGGAGGGGTGGACACATGGTGCGCGTTCAGTTCAGCGGTGGCGTTTCCGGTGAGGATGCGGAGGCCAAGTGCATGAAGTTGGAGGCAAAGAAACGGTGACGAAGCCGTTACGTCATCGCGACGCATTCAACTTTACAAACTGATGAAGAGGAAAGACACGACCCGCGCGCGCGCGCGCGCGCGCACGCAGAGACACACGGAGGCACGCATGCAAAACTCCCAGCGTGCGGTGCAGTCGGCTCCGCGCCGTGCATCGAGCACCGCGGGCTGGTGACGGTCGCGACGTGGTGCAGGCGGGCTGCAGCACGGCTGACAGGAGTATTATGTCATTTTTGGAGAGTGGAGGCTCCGTGACCCGCTCATCGTTTGACGAGATGTGGGAGGCGACAAATCTGCCCCCCCCCCCCTCCCCCTTTAATACAAATATATTTCCTCCCCAAACCCGCATCATCAGCATCATCAGCATCCGCACCGAGACTCATACTCACCACATTCGCTTCCTGGGAGGAAGACAATGTTCTTTGTTGACGGCAGTCACCCCCAGAGCCAGCTGCATTACAGTAATGTATTTCTGGTAATTCACCATGGTACTGTCCGCCGCGACTGAAAATCCGACCCAAAGAAAAGCACAGGTGATCATACACTTCTCTATTCCCTGGCATCCGCCTCCGCTGCGTCTTCCGCGCTCAACATCACAACGCCATTTCCAGCGCTGAAGGACTGACACTGGAAACACTCCCCAAGGAGCTGAGGGAGAGGTGCCGAACCGCTGCGACCCATGTCTGCAATGACACTCTGACCGTGTTCTAGCGCTGGCAGGCTGCTCGCAGATCCATCCGACGGGCGGCTTCTCTTGATTCTAAATAAGGTCAGGATGTGTTCATATTTCCTTCCTCCTCCCTCCTGGCCGCGGCTGGAAACACTCTCCTAAAAACGCTGCAGCGTCCAGGCGTCCGTGTGTGTGAGAGAGAGAGGAGAGAGAGAGGTAGGAGAGAGAGAGCGTATGTACAATGTAGTCAGGGGGGAGTGAGCCAAAGGGAGGGGGTGGGGGTGAGGAAGGGAGGGGAGCAGGAGGATGGAGCGGAAGAGCAGGAGGAGGTGTAAGAGCTCCGTTGGAGCATCTGTTTGGGAAGTTCACGCTTTGCCTTCGGCTGCTGACGCGTCGGAGCCGCGCGACTCCTGCAGCAGCGCGGCTCCGACAGAGAAACGCACGCTGGGAAGCAACGAAAGTCCCCTTCAGTCGCATCCACGCGGGGTCTGACAGTCGCCCCCTGCGCACTGACGCCCACCACGAGTCGCTTTTTAGCGTCGTTTCCCTTTATTTCACTGCTCCTGTTGCAGCAGAGGTGACACGTTTCATTCGAGGCTTTAAGCCATTTTTAAGATGCACGTGTGTCCACTAATTCTCTATATTTGCCACGGCTGCAGCACCTTCCTCCTGCTGCTTGAAAACAACTATCAACCCTAGTTGACTGCTTGTTTTGCAGTCAATAGTCGCTAAGACCTGCAGGAGCAGCCGTAAGCTTAAGTCGATTAGTCTAGACACCAAAGCGTGAGAGGACACAGACGTCTTCTCACCTCAGGAGAGGCGTCCCACTCTCACCCGCTCAGACAGCTTAAACAGCCACGGCGAAACCAAGCCGGATCCTCAGCGCTGGAGCAGCTAAAAGAAACACAACCACTGAAGAGCCCTTTCAGTGTTTGCCAGTCTGTTACTTCTGGATGGCTGGGGGCTGAACAGCCTTCGGGGCTTTAATGGACCTAAATTCATCTTGTGCTCGTGTGTCCGACTCGTTTGCTGCATCACCTGCTGCTTAAAACCCTGAAATAAGGTTCGAAAGTGTGTCGCGTAGGGAACGGGAGTCACATCAGCAGGGAGAAAGCAGCTCAAGGGCTGTGATGGAAGCCACATCAGATGCCAGGAGTAAACTACAAACCGTCACATTTTTATCAATGCTCCAGAGAAATGTTGCGTATTCCTTTAAAGCCGCTTCCTTCACTGATGCATCAGCGCCTGTGAGTGACGTCGCTGCTTCCTGTGAGCGGGCCGGTGAATCGAGTCAACGCTCAACTAATACACCATTAATGCAATCATCAGGGCACAACCCTCCCACAGCCCGCCGCTGACGCACCCTGTCACCCCCCCTCCGCTGGGACGCCATTCAGAGAAGCTTCCCCAGCCCATCAGCACCACCAGCCATGGAGGACACGCTGGTCCTCGGTCGGGGGAAGGGGGGGGGGTCAGTGGTCATGCCGCAGTCCCGGTCCTGCACACTTGACTGCACCGCTCTAATTCCACATCGACATCCCTCCTTCACGTGCGCGGCCCCGTCATTACCCCGCTCGTGCGAGCACAGGCTGCTGACATCCTTTCTACTGCACCCTCCAAATGAGTGTGATCCAAACAGGCCCGGGTACCTCCCCCCCCCCCAGCAAATAAGTAGGGCAGATGGGGCCGCCCTTCTTTCCCATGTCCTTAAACTCTCTTGTCCACTTTATTCCTAGCGGCACGATCAAAGCTGGTGTGTGGACTGAGATGGTCCTCTCGGAGGAGACCAAGACTGGACCAGAGCCAGAGGAACCGCCGTCGGGCCAAAGGTTATCGCTCGGGCACAACGCGCACAGAAGTTCACACAGGAAGTCCTCTACGTTTCCACGGGCTGCACCAGGAAGCACAGGAGGAGTGAAACACATATGCACACACACACACACACACACACACACACCTCGGTGCTGTCGCAGTGCTTCCTTTCAATGTGCTGCGAGGTGAGTCATCAGCACCCAGAAGCATAACCCCAAAGCTCTGGCTAATCTCCGCTCTCCTCCTCCTCCTCCACCACCTCCTTTACAACCTGCCAGCACCTCATTTTCTCCACTTACAAATGGAGAAACGGTGACTTACATCACTACACACACACACACACACACACACACGGCTCTAAACACATGATGGTGAATCACACCTATGTCAAGGAAAGGACACATCCTGCTCTTTAAACAGACAGTAATCCAATCCATACTTTTAATATCATCCACTTAATGGGCGAAAGAGACTACGAATGCTAATCATGTAGCTGTGCTGCGTTTTTGAGGACCGTGCGTGTGTCTCAACGGTGAGACGGTGTCGCTCACGCCAGTGGACGGTGGACGGTTGTCAGAAGGGCTTTGGAGCAGAAATGACGGTCAAACCAACGGCACCAACGCGGCTGACAGTCGATCTGCTCCTCGGCCGTGAATCGGCGTGAGAGCGTGGCGCCGCCATTCCCGGGTCCTTCCCACATTTGTAACGAGCGAGGCTGCAGACACGCGTCAGTCCTGCCACGCGGGGACACAGCCTGGCACACAAATTCTGAAGCCAAGCATCCACGACCCCGGGCACTTTCTGTCCTACTTCTCCTGAGAGTCAACAAACAAAAAAAAATGTGCTGCTTCTGAAATCCTGACGTACGTGCAGGCGGACACCCTGACACCTGACCCTCTCGCTGCATCAGGACCGTAAGGAGGCGTCACAAAACACAGAGGAACACAAACGCCCCCCTGGAGACTCAGAACCGACCAAGGTCACCCTCTTTGACCCTGAAATTAAAAGGAGGACTTACACGCTTGCATCTGGCGTCGTCTGTGGCGCCCGGGCGTCCATCCTGGCTGCATGTGCTGCGGCGCTGCGTTGTGTGTCAGCACCCGCGTGCCACCGCGTGCATGTGCGAGCGCCCGGGGCGTGACCACTCGGAGAGCGGCCCCTCCGCGCTGACTTAGCTGTCAGTTATGAAAGAGGACTTTGTGACAGTCAAGGGGGCATCGGCGCGTCTCCGCCGCCACTTTGAGCGTCACGGCCTCGCGCCCGCTTAAATCTCAGGATGCGTCTGCGTGAGACACATTCGCCACCTTCGCTTCCAAAATCTCCGTTTCACGCCTCGTTATTTTCGCCTGTATTTAAAAAAAAATAAAGTCTAATCCACAAGACGCCAGCTAATCTCCTGGATGTGAAGATTTGGGTGACGAGTGACAAACGATGCAAGAGTGAAGCGACGGCCACCGAATCAGCGCAGATGCAGCAACATGACCCGAAAATGCACCAACTTCATGTCCCAACCAGCCCGGTCAGGTAAAAACCCACAAAGCTAAGGTTTAAGGTTAAACCAGCTCTCACCGTGAGTCAAACATGGGGTCCGTGTAGATGGGAGGCTGCTCTCCGGGACCGTTCGGGGGCACCTGGAGGCCCCCTTTCCATCCTGGCCCTGGTGCACCATCTGTAGGAGCAGATTCATGGTTATTATTATTAGGCTGCTAAATCTCCAGGAGGGGGAGGGGGGAGGGGGGGTCGACTGAAGGGTTAAACCGCGAGCAGGAAAACCGGAGGCGGTTTTGCGAAGATGGCGAGCGTTGCGTATGGATTTAGCGCGCCCAGAGACGGGCCTCTGCAGATTGTGGCCACGCTGAGGCCATATGTTGTCGGAGGCTAGTTAGGAGGGCCGGCGGCTCGCTAATCCCCTCAGCCGCGCAGATTTAAGAAGCTATTTTTTGCCGGTTCTTAGTCTGCGACCGGTGACTTACTGCAAAGTCTATCTGTCCCCTTTATCGTGTCGCGTTCCTCAAATTCGAACGTTTGGGCGAATAATGGAAAGGAGACGAGGGAGACGCCCGTGACCTGTGCCCCGCTCCTTTGTGCATGAACCGAACTGCCATCTAATGAGTGGACGTACCTTCCCCGTCCAACAGAAAGGAGGTGAGCAGGTGGGGGCACACTTCCTCCAACACGGAACAGAAGGAGCAGAAAGCAGCTGGCCCCTTGGAGGACAAACGGTCCAGGAATATCTCCGTCCGCTTCTGGCTGGACTCCTGCCCCAGTATTTCCTTGTACTCCCCCAGAGAGAAAACCTTGTCGTACACCAGGTGGGGCAGCACGGCGCCGACGTCCAGCTCGCTCAGCATCTTCTGCCGATGCTGCTTGAGGATCCTCGCCGCCCAGCTCTTCTTCTTCCTGGTGCACGGCCTCTTGCCGGCCCTCTGCTGCTGCCTCTTTTGCCTCCTCACAAACCAGCTCTTGGAGCCGCTGCCGAACATCTTCAGGCCGAGGAGACCCACCAGGACTTTTACCACAGCTCGGTCAGCGCAGGTCCCGAAGGGCGGGAGGCGCATCGTTCACGCCAGGGGAGCAACCATGCCGCATATTTCCTCCAGGCTCGCTTTGTTGTCGTCTGAGTGGTTCATCCGGGGCAGGAAGAGACAATCTGGACGCTGCCTGATTCCTAGCTTGGTACTTAGTGACAATAAGAAGATTAGCGGACTTTAAGTACACCAAACTGCTCTGACGGACAGACAACCTCAGCGTATCTGACGTCATTTTGTTTTGTCCTTTAGGACGAGCAGAAATCACCCACGTTTTCACCATTCAACTGCAAATATAACCTGAACTTTATCTAAAAAATTAAATCCAGTCTATGTATGCTGACTGTTGTGGATAAGGGTATTAAGGTCTTATTACTATTTATAGCCCAACTTGTAAGACACTGAAATTTATTGATTATTGTTTGGTGCAAATCTTTTTAAATAATCGGTTAAATATTTTAGCTGCTGGGGTGGATTTCTAAAGACTAGAAGGAAGTTGAAGCGAGGCAGCTAAAGAAGATTCTACGATGTGAACGATCGCTGCCTGAGCGAGGGAAGACCTGATGCTGAGAAGCTCCTGAGAAGGAGGTGGATGAGGAACGTACCTCTGTCAGCCCTGGAGCTCAGAGCAAGAATAAAAAGAAGAAGAAGAAACAGGAAGGAAAAACCAAACAGAACTGGGTTCCATCGGAGATGTGGCTCCAGACCACAGACGTTGGCTCGCTGTGTTATATTTACTGCTCTGTTCCACTGGAGCCGCTCATCGGGCCTCTGGTCAACTCAGCAAACTCTCAGGTGACTGCTGTGAATGTGACACCTGATTAAAGCAAGATTAAACCATTTTGTCATGGGCGCTGATCCGTTAGATTGCTTTCATCTCCACCGCGCTGGCTCGCTGCGAGGAGATCCATTAATACAGTATAATAGAATGGAACAAGGGCATTTAAGGGAGCTTATTGCAATGCAGAAGTTTTTTTTTCATGCAGTAGAAACCTGCATGACCTTGAATGACAAATTATCCACCTGCATTCAAAAAATCTGTTTCTCAGGGCTGCAGCTCACTGGTGGGACTGGGGAGATGTAGTGGAGTTAGATTATTGTGTTTGTAATTAGATTTATTTTTTATTGTTACATTTGACAAGCACCTGATATTTTATTTCATCCTTTTTAAATTGATTTAAACACAATTGCACGTTTCACCGGAGGGGGGCGCCATTTAACCTTTTTGCCTTGGCAATGCGTTTCCAAATAATTTAAATGTAAGAATCTTAAAGGGAATGGGATGGATATTCATTTGAGTGTGCCAATCAACAACACCTATTATTATTAGTTAAAAATAACTCTAATCATTACTACGTACAATTTTGTATTATTTTGAGTATATCTAATAAAGGATTTCATTCAACATTAATAACATTTTATTGACCAAATATCTTAAAAACAGCACCGACCTACATGCAAAGACAATACTTAATCCCTCTCCCTGAGGAAAAGCAACATTTCTACTCATCCCTTCTCTCCGCTGTGGCAGGACGGTCTGGCTTATCGCTCAAGCAACAAATCAAATTTAGGAGTTTGAGTTCGTTCAAGTGTAACTCAACTCTAAAAGCTAAAAGCACCAGAAAGAGCCAAGAGCAAATATTTGGAAAACCTCCGCTGTAGACAAACCCTTAAAAACCCTTAAAAAAACCAAGACAACAATGAAAATGCCTTTACTTTACTAAACACGCTGCTGAATATGGATTCTTGCTGATTTGAAATATTAATTATATGTTTATCGTCATCGGCTGATTGAAATTAAAATGACAAAGAACAAAGATGTGTGAAATAGACTTAATCAATAGCAAATAGGTTTATAATGTGACTTTTGGTATAAAACCTCCTAAATCCAGCTCAGACATTTGTTGTTATTTCGTCAAAATCACCTCTGGAATCTAACAACAGATGGTAGATTACAGCTATAATTACCTTCTACAACCTATAAACACAACTTTAACTACAGGATTCTGGCACTAGTGGAGGAGGATCCAGTTAAAAGTTTTCATAGTGGTGTATAAAATGAGCCTGGTCCCTCTTGTTCATCCTCTGACAAGCTTTCTCAACGTTCTTGGTCAGTCCTGGCGGTCCGCAGCTGAACACACCGATTTTACCCACCTACGGACGACAAGAAGCGAGTGACTGAAATATCCGTTTACTGACCAGGGTGACCAAGATTAGGGACGCACCTCTGGGTGGACGTCCTGCAGAGAGTTGAAGAAGGACAGAAACGGCGGTCGGCCAAAGTGGGTGACCGATCGGAGGCCGGTGAAGAGGCTGCGGTTCCACACCTTCTGGAAGCGCCGCTCACACACATACTGCAAACGGGGCAGAAAGGGAACATTGGAGACGGCAAATATGCTAGTCACACGACGTGGCGAGGACAGTGGAGATCTGACCAGCATGGTGGTGCGCAGGTCAAACTTCTCCGCCACCTGAGTGATGTAAGTGTGGACCGAGACGAGCTGCTGGGTGTCCATCTCCTCCACCTCCCTGACGATGTCCGACACCCACTCGAACTGATGCTGTGTTCGCGTCACCCAGATGAAGTAAACCTGCAAAACGTCGGTAAAAAGCTCAGAGCTCTGCAGGGGGTGAGGATGCTTTAAGGGAATCGGGGAAGTCAGGCACCTTCTTACACCTAATCTTGGACTTGGCGGAGGACTTGAAGACCAGGTCTTTTAAGATGGAGGCGAACGGCGTCACTCCGATTCCTCCTCCGACCAGAACGGACACTTCGTAGTCGTCCCACTCCTGATGTCCCTCGCCAAACGGACCATCCAAGTACAACTTTGGAGGAAACAAAGCATGTGTGATAGAGACGGCTGCAGATGGAGACATAGACATGAGTGGTGAGGCCTCCGTCCTGCCTTCGGATAGGCCCCGAGCTCCAGCACGCTTTCCTCGGCGTAGAGCTCCCGCAGCTGGCTCGTCCAGGGCCCCACCGCTCGGATGTGCAGGCTCAAGGTGTCTTCGTGAGGAGCTGACGTCAGCGTGAACGGGTGGTACTCGTCAGCGCCCAACGTCAGACATGCTATTCGGACCCACTGGCCTGAACGGTACACGAAGCCCTGCGGCCTCTTGAACTCCAGATGCGTCACACCTGCAGGTAGAGCAACCAAGCAAAGTGCACGGAACGCGACGTGACTGGGCTGGGAAAGAAGGGGTTAATTCACCATGGAGACGGTGTGAAGGAGGCAGTGATATTCTGAGGGAATTCAACCGGAAGGCAGAAGCTCAGCTCGGACCACTGGTATCTCCAGCTTCTTCCTGCTCAGGCTGATCAGCTTGTCCAACAGGAAGAGCAACGCAGGCGGGATCAAGTAGATGTGGAAGCGTGGCTCTTGGATCAGGGCGTAGCTGCCGTGGATGACCGTCTGTCGGATGGGAGCACGCTATCAACCCCCCGCCGTGCGTTCAGACTGTTCAAATGCCAGAGGGAGTACTCACGAGCGCGTACACGACCACGTAGAGGCAATGCGTGAACCAGAATCCACGGAAACTGATGCGGCGGAAATAGCGTGAGGCGAAAACGTACATGAACGCCAGCGTAAAGAGCAGCAGGATGCCTGTCAGCCCTAGAAGAAGGCGGCAGGAGAGAAAGATTTGATTCACACCATCGCTGTCTAGCGGCGTAACTCACTTCAAAAGGCCCTCATCGTTTCACGCTGGTGTTTGTTGTTGTTGTTTTGAGGTTTGATGGCACATAAACGCTGTGAAATGTCAGAATCAACAGTGAAGTTCTGCTGCGACGCTGGTTCCCTGGTCTGGTTGCAAGGATCATCATTAATTCCTGTATCCTGGATACAGTGGCGTCACTGTTCTACAACAAGAACCGAGCACCTTTACTTCTGCACGCTACCTGGGACGGTTTGGAAGAACCACCACGACCACTTCATGGGACGTTCAGACCTAAAAGAGAACACGCGGTAAAGGAGAGAACACCGTAAAGAGTAAAGAGTGGTGGACTTTTAAAAAGTACCCGTTATTTCTAAAGACTTTGGGGAAGAGGCAAGACAGGATACTGAGGTCGCTCAAGGAGAAGATGTAGATGTTGACGACGTGGGCCAACGTGTGGACGACTGTCAGGAGCAGAGAAACGGCGGTGAGCTCACGCACGCCGGCGGCCCTTCGCAGCTCTGCGGCGCCCACCTGAGAGGACGATGGCAGCCATGGCCATGAAGCGATGGAAATCGATGGCGGCGTCAAACGGAATGTATCGGTTGAGGAAGGTCTCCCGGCACAGCGTGATGAGGTTGCGACACACGGTGAGGAGCATGTAGGGAAACAGGAAGGAGACGGCGGCGGCCGAGCCGCGGGCGAGGGCGACGCCCACCACCGACGTTTCCGGGAGGCCCGTCGATTCGGCCTGGAACCCGTAGTCTGAAAGGTGCGGAGCATCAGAACAACCTCAAACTGGCAGCGGATGAACGAGGAAGCCGAGTTGTCCTCACAGTAACACCGTTCCAGGCACAAGCCGGCCGCCATCCCATAGACGAGGGCGGAGCAAACGATGTGGCGGCGGTAATTCTCCACGAAACGTTTGAAGTGCTGGATCTTCTGTCGCACCGGGCTCCTTATGTAGCGCTCTCGTCTGGGGTCCACGTACACGTTTGGCCTTCGAACACTGAGAATGAAGATTTAGTTTCAACCAGGAAGCGGAACGGAAGCGGGACGTGAGGAGGACCGACGTTTTCCGTCTGCGAATCTCTCGTCCCTCCGACGGGCCACCGCTGCAGACAGAGGAGGACGTAAGTGCTGAAATAGTCGTGGTGGTGACTGACGGGAGGTCCTCTCACCTGCTCCCCGGACAGATGAAGGACACCCTTTGGTCTCGACTGAGACGCTTCCCTCCCTGTTTCTCCATTCCTGCAAACACACGGTGGGAAACTGTAACCAAAGTGGGGAGGTTGCAGCGAATGCCTGCTTTTCCTGCCCTCCGTCGACCGCGGAAGTGTTAATTCACCAGTTTCAGGCAGTAAAACACAGAAGGAAACAGCTCAACTGTCCCCTACAGAGATCGACGGTGGAACCTTTGACATTAAGGTGAGCAAACTGCAGCTCTTTCTCGTGGTCCCGCAGGAGGAAATGGAAGTCCTCCCATGTGATTTTCTCCTTGTGGTCGAAGCCGGCGGCCGTCATCATGGCCCCGATGGCGTCCTCGGCCTGCTTCTTAGACAGCGTGCAGTTGGAGATTTCAATGAAAGACCTGCAAAAGGGCAAAATGGGCCGTGTGATTGGGACAGGCGCCAATATAAACAGGAAATGAGGATCAAACCTGAGCATCCTGGCAAATTCCCCTTTACTTAAGGAACCAGTTCCACCAATGTCATTCATGGAGAACATGAGGCTGGATTTTTCTTCAGAGGATCCTGGTTGAATATGTGATAATAATCAGCATTAGAATGCAGAACAAAACCGCTTCCATTTTGTATGAGCCGAAAATTGCCAGGAAATAAAGCTACCTTTCATAAAGATAACAATGACATCCAGGAACTCCTGGAAGGAGAGGGAGCCGTTCCCGTCCTTGTCTGCCAGTGTGAACATGGAGTCCACGAATAAAGAATCGGCTTTGAGGCCCAGCGCATCAGCAAACTCTGCGGCCGTGAGCTCACACTGCAGAACCTCTTTGGCTTTTTTCCGGGAGACGCCGCTCATGTCTCCGGCGTCACACTTGTCTATTTCCAACACCTGCAATCATGTAGACAGAGAGAGACAGACAGACAGAGAGAGAGACAGACAGACAGAGAGACAGACAGAGAGAGAGAAAGAGAGAGAGAGAGAGAGAGAGAGAGAGGGTCATTTATGCCACCATGGCATCATTAGCCACGCCAGCCTTCCCTGAGGTTACTGTAAGTCCTTCACAGATGAGCTCACCAGTAGAGACCAGTTATTAGCTCCTTTGGATGGAGGTCAGAGCCAACTCAGCCCAGCACCAACAGTTTTCTGTGGCTACGAGCGGGGCTATTGGTGACTGATACCTTGGAGAAAGCGTGTCGGATGAAAGTTTCCACTATCTGGGCCCTCTGCTCTCTGGTCAGCGCCTCCTGCAGCAGTTCCTCCTCTCGCATCTCTTTCACCCCAACGTCAGACGAACACTGGTGCAGAAGCTGGACAAACGCCGCACGTCTGGCCTCGTTGTCAAAAAAGAGCACCTTGAACATGCAGGAGAGCAGCGGGACATTCAAGGCACGTGTTTGTGCAGGAGTTGAGCAACACAATCCTCCTATTTCCTCACCAGATGGCGTTCTTTGGAGCCTTTGAGCAGCGCGGCTTTGCGGTGGCGGTTGTTGGACAGAACCACCTCCAGGTGGTCCTGGACGCCCAGGTCGAAGCAGCGAAGGACGGCCCCCGAGCGATCACAGACCTGCACCCTCTTCTCCTCGCTGACCTCCACGGTGACAGGAAGCAGAGGTTTTTGATGGCCCTGCCACTCACACGCTGCGAATCCAAATCCAACCCCCATTTGATTAGTCAAGGCTGATTTTGTATTAAACAGCACATCTCACATCCATTACACACCAGTGGTCCCCACAACTGGTTCCTCTGCTCTGCCTCCAGCTTTTCTTCTCCTCTGGAACTTCCTGTATCTGTATTTACGTTGGTACGCCACCATGTAGGCCACCGAGAAACTAACTATGGAGGGGAAAGGATTAAAAAACTCTTTAGGTTCACAGTGATGGTTCGTGCTGTGCAGAGAGGAAGCGAGAGCCGCCTCTCACCCGCAGGAAAGAGGAATAAAACCAGGATGAAAACGGTGAATCCAGCTTTGCTCCCATCAAAGTAACTCAGTTTGGTGGCGTTGGTGCAGGGATGGAGCATCGATTCCTTCAGCTGCGTCGGCTGGGGACAAGGGTCACCTGTTGCAACAGCTTCCTTTATTATTTCACTTTCAACATGTTGAGGTTGTGAATACAAGAATGTTTGTGCACCATCCTTCCAGAAGAACACGTCCTCCTGCAGATCTGCGGCTCCTGCACTCGTGACCTTGACAAGGACGCGATGGAAGGTCGTCCTGCGGATCTTCTGAATCTCCTCCTCCGTGAACAACCTGCAGAACACGAGCGTCCCGTTGTGACGACGCAACAGTTTGTTCTGAAGGTCTGTTAAAGGGGAGCGTACCCGTTCTGCCTGTTCTCGAACCAAAAACGGTCCCCGTTCCTGATCCGCTCAAACTGGTCCAGGATGATGGCTGAAAAGACCGGACCCGGGCCGCTGAGAGACTCCAGAAGTCCGCCGGGGAAGAGCTCCAGTTTTGAGATGTCACCGTTATAAAGGTCTGCAACGTCGCGTAACAACTGACGGGACGAGGACAACACAGAGTTACACTCCGACGAGGCGTCTGTCCGAAGGTTTCCTTAGGGAGTTTTACCTTTGGGTTGGAGCTGCTGAGCTCCGGGTTCAGATCCTCAAAGGTCTCCACCGGAGGCAGATCCAGAGCGTTTCTGACGTCTGCGTAGCTCCGGAGGCCAAAGTCACGTCCTCTTTGGACGGTCACGGCCACCAGATCCGTCCTGGTGAACCTCAGTGGTCCATACATGAAGTCTGGTCATCAGAGCGACAACTGATACTTAGAGTCTCCCAGACCCACAAGAACCTTTTCAAGTTTCTGAAAGAATCACCTCTCAGGTCCTCCACAACAATATTATCTTCTCTCTCTGCAATTTGGGAAGCCATGCCGAAGATCAGATCATCTAAATCGTGGCTTGTCTTCATATTGCGGCTCTGTGGGGGAGGAGGCTTAATGGAAACAGGGTCTAGACCTGCAGAAACGTGCACAAACGTGAGCGTGAACGTACCTGACGGCTCCAGAAGCTGTTGCAGAGCCGCAGAGCAGGCGACGAGCTCCCATCGGCGTTAGCGACCTCCCGGAAATGGCAGGTTTTGTTCCTGCAGGGAGGAAGACGGCAGAAGTTTTGCTCTACATGATGATGATGGGCAGCTCGAGGCCTGGGTTTCAGGTTCACCAGCTCTGCTTTTCGGATTTTCAAAATCAACTCTGGTTCTGGTTCTTTGAGCAGCGTTTGGGCTCAAGCAACATGTTAGCAAACGTAAAGTGCAGGACGCAACCGCTGCTTTACCTCATGTAAACACCAGGTGGGACCATGGTGATGCCAAATCTTATGGCGGCGGCTACAAACTCTGGGGAGATCCCAGGGTCAACAAATTTCTGATAACCTACAACAAAAAGGGGAGCAAATTTAATTATTTATTAGCGAGGAAGGCGAGGGGGTCTCAGCTTTCTTGGGGGAGCCTCGTCAGCAGGGCAGCAGTTTGCTGACAGTGCACATGTTTGTCAGGCGCCACCGACCGAAGCTGGCCCCGCCCCACCGCGGCTTGTGTGCACCAGTGCATCACCTGTTCCACTCTGGGTGGTTCTTACCTGGATAAGGAGGAAGCTCTTTGTCTCCCAGATGTGCGGGCAGCCATTCGTAGACGGCAATGTTCTGTGAGGGGGCAGGACACTTCTGATGACTGTCGACGTGGCTACTCTACAAACTGCTTTTATTTTCATTTTGTTCTTGCTGTTTGGGGCATTTTGGGCCCAACTTGTGTAACAAAGACAGTGGCGTGTTCTCCCTTAAACTGAAACCTCCAGTTTATTGCATGAAATCGGATCCACGGAGTCTTTCTGCACCCTCATTCTTTCCAGAGTGCAAATTAAAACCCAGCACCTGGGCAGCGAGGAGACGACACACACACACACACACACACACTCCTCCTGCTACCTGAAATGTGGCCACAACGGTCCTCCTCGCCTTTTGAAACAGCTCTTCGTCCGACCACCCCGGGTGTTCCCGGTGCAGTTCGGAGGCCACGTAATTGTGGTAGCGAAACCAGATAATCCCCTCTGCTGCCGTGAAGGTGTTCTCATTGGCCCAGGCGTTTCCCAACTCTGCGTGCAGGAGACGGCGCGAGTTAGACACAGGCCGGCGCCTCAAAACGGCCCCTCACACAAGCGCGTTTCAAAAAGTCGTAAAACCTCCAACCTCTTGGTCGCGCAGGTTCATTTTAGGAAGGAAGACTTGGTTGGACTGTTTTGTAAAAATCAGAAATCTGGCGTTTCTCCTGGGCTCAAATCAAAGAATTAAAGATCCAAAACAATTTATGGGTTGTCATAGGTTGGTGATGACATCATTTAAAAGAGATCATCCTGGTTTGATGAGTTGTTTTGATTTTCACATGGGATGTTACCGTGCAGTGGTGTTAAACTTGTCATTTGCCTTACAGGGAGCGAGATTTGCTGTGCTTTTAATGACAAACCTTTTACACAATAAATAAAGTCCTACATCAGACTCTCCTGACTCTCCTGACTCAGACATTTAAGCTGCAGGCTTGGGCAGAGCGGACCTGGGTGAAATAATGCGTGAAATCCTCACTGTTTTTCCATGCTTGAAAGCCAAACAGCTGTTTTGTAAGGCCTTGTGTTGTTTTAGGACCTAAGAAGAGGCTTGAAATGGCTCCTAAAATGGGTCACACCTCAGCTCAGGATCCCCACTGACTCGTGTAATGGTAAGGTGGTCAGCAAATCTCTAGACAACCTCACGAGACATTCAAACCTTCATATTCCCAGCTGTTTTTAAAAGACTTGATAAGGTACTTTAGATGTGAAGGGAATCCAGATATTGTGGTCTTTAACTTGACATCAACTGTGGTCCCAGCAGTGAACCTTGTGGAACACCAAGTCAAGATAAGAACATCTCACCATACAGGCCCTGAGGGCCATGTTCTCCTGTACAGGGGTCTGCAGCGCTCCACATGAAGGTGCGTCCCTCCGCCTGTCTCGGCATGTTCCACTCAGAGCCCGAGGCCAAAAGTCCCCCAGAGAAGCTTCTGAGGGAGTCAGACCAGGACGCAGAGGGACCGTAGATGGAGCTGCCGTCCAGCCATGCTGTCACAGAGTTGACCTTTGTGTGTTCATCCAATCCATGTAAGGAAGCAGGAACATGTGAAACACAATGTAAAGTGTGTCAACACTATCTTTTGGTCCATTTTCGATGATTAAGGGCGAGCTAAAGTACCTGGGACCGGGGGTTACTGGGATTCTGCCCAGAATCTCTGTCCGAGGGTCCCCTCTGGAAGGGCAGCAGGACCTTTCCGGTGGCGGTGGGGTCAAACACCGGGTCCCCTTTGGGGACTGGGATGTTCATGAATTCAGGTGGACACCCGGGAGTTCTTGAGTCAAACATTTCAAATGTGATGTGATAACCTGAGAAGACATTTCAGAAAAAGGTTGTTGTTCTGTCTGAAAACCACAGGCGTGTTCATAAATAAGCAATATCGAATCTATCACAAGTATTTACCAAAGAACAGAGAGAGCACGGTCTGGTTGCGTGTTGAGGCCAGACCAGAGGGCCCCCCCGCCAGCAGGCTGCTCAGTCTGCGCGGGTTCGGCATCAGCGGCTCCTGGACGGGCAGGTACACCCCGTCCCAGTAGCGCGCGGGCGTGAGCCGCACGAGGTGAGCGCCTGCGCGGGCACGGACACGGAATAACCAGGTTAGCTGACAGAATGACGTGGATGTGCTCCCGCAAATGTTCTTTTTGAGGCGTGCGACCACCGACCTGCAGCTCCCCTCCGGGCAGAGGCCAAACTGTTGTACCAGCCGTCGAAGCGCGGGACCTCCCAGGCCACCTCGCAGCGGGAGCCTGCGGGACATGAGGCGGAGTTCAGACAGGCTCTCACGGCCCACCTGTGCTTTAAACCAGGTAAGTGGCCCCGCAAACGAAGCGCGACTGCGGCCGACTCACACTGGCTGACAGCGAGCAGCAGAGCGCAGATGCTCCAGAGCCATTTACGCAGATCCATCGATGCGTGAGGGGTTTCCCTCAGTCGGCTCCCGCAAAGCAAAGCGAGCGGACAAACCTGTGTGAGGATAAAATAATCTGCTTTGTCAGGTTTACAGGAAAAGATGAGTCTTACCTGGAGAGAGTGAAGGGCAGCAGCACCAGTGCAGGAACATCAGTCAGGAAGGCACATATGTCGAACATCTTCCTCCTCCTCCTCCTCCTCCTCCTCCTCCCACAGTGACACACAGAGGGTATAAAAGTCCAGGCTGCCCTTCATTTCTCACTGTCTGTCTCTTCAGGTAACACTGTGGTCAGGTCCTGTGGGGAAGTCTCCCAGATACACAGAACGGCCACTGATGCATCTTCAAACATCTCTTTTAGGAAGAAGAGCTGCTGAGGATCCTGCGAACACACTGCCTGGTCTCACCTGGAGCCACGATGACTCTCTATGATGACATTTACCCCTTCTATCCTCTGCAAAGGACTTCCTTTACCTTCAGTGGCCGCTTGCTCACCATCGCCCTGGTCTTCCTTGTGCTGGCAGCGAGTCTCCTCCTCATCCTGCCTGGGATCCGAGGGAAGTCGGTGGGTGGATTTCTCCGTTAACCTTGGAAGTAGCTCTGTAACTCTGACTCTTCCTCCCTCCCCTCCTGTCAGAGGCTGCTCTGGCTGTTCAGAATAGTTCTCAGCTTCTTCGTTGGTGCGGTGATAGTGGGTGAGTTGGGAATCCTGGTGTTTGCATCACACCCGTGTCCCTGTCCTGCTCCAGGCATCTGTCCTTTGTCTGCAGCCCTCAACTTCACGTGCGACTGGGCTGAGGCCCGGATGACCACGACGGCCACCTACAAGTCCTTCAGCAGCGCAGTGGTCAACGCTGAGATCGGCGTGCACGTGGGGCTGTACGGTATCAACGTTACACTGAAAGGTGAGGCGCTGTTGCTGCGCCTTCTAACTGCGGCTTAAGATTTCCTTCTATTTTGCATCCATTCACCCTTCAACGTCCTTTCCTTTGAAGGGGCCCCCGTTCTGCAGTTCAACGAGACCATCGACTACAATGAGATGTTCACCTGGCGCGGCACCATTGAGGAAGAGTATGAGGAAGCTCTGGAGAAAGGTTTACCCAACCCCATCCTCTATATTGCTGAGAAATTCACCAGTGGCAGCACGTGCGGCCTGGTCTCCCAGTACAGACTCTCTGGGCGATACGCCTCCGCAACCCTCTGGTACACACATATTCTATCCCGATAATAATAATAATCCACAGAGACGCTGAACTTAAACGGCCCTCACAGGGCTGCGTTCTGTTGCTGGTTGCTCGCCAACGTCCTCCTCAGCATGCCGGTGGTCCTGTATGCAGGATACATGATGCTGGCCACGGCCACCTTCGTCTTCTCCTCTGTGGCCTCCTTCTCTACCGTCATGGACGCACCGATCTGTGTTTTCCACATAGGAGGCGACTCCTTTCACACCCGGTACAGCCACTCTTTCTGGCTGGCTCAGGCTACCGGTAAGGTGACACTAATTTTGATTTTTATTGTTATACTGACCAGCTAATTTACTATTCTGATAATTATCTTCATTTCTTTTAATCATTTACTAAAACCACCCTGTAAAAACCCAAGTTAGCGACATATTATTGCATTTTTACAACCATTTAGTCCAACACATGCGCAGCCAAACCTGCTCATCACAACAATAAATGGTTGTGCGGACTGTTTTCTACCCGTTCTCAGGACTGCTCTGCGCCCTCATCGGGCTCTTGGTGCTGATACTCAACTGTGTGATGCCAGAGAAGATGAGGGAGGCGTTCAGCATCGGCGGCTTGGAGGAGGAGGATGGCGAGGGCTACCTGAGCTCGCTCCTCCTGGATGGCGTGACGACCTCTCTGACAGGCAGGGAGGTAAGCTGGGGATACCTGGGATGTCAGTGATGTACAGCGAATTCATTTACACCTTAACTTCCTTTTTTTGTGTGTTTAGGAACAAACATGATGGCCGATTCCCTCTCAGAGGCTTTCTTCCAGCCTCTACATGAAGATCATTTTGCTAAATGTTTTTCTTCTGCCTGTTTTTGACTGGAAATAAATGTATTTGTAAAGACTCCAGCTCACCGCCATCACAAAAATGGACTAAACTACGCGATCAATTCGTTTTCCTGAGGTCTTCGATCCGACAGTCCAGGTTGCACTTCCACCAAATCACAGAGGAAACATTCAAACCAGACTCGAGTTGCGATTATATTGTTAATGTGTCGTAACGTTACATTCATTTGAATATCTTTGATACATTCTTGCATTGGGCGCTCTGGCAACGGTGGCAATCGCCTCATACTGCATGATTCCGAGAAAGAAGATGAGTCTTTGGCCTTCAGCATCATTTAACGCAGCATAATCTCCAGCTATGGTAGCAGATTAGCGTGGAAAACCGAGAATGAATCCCCGTTCAGCGTTTTTAATATATAACATGCATATACTGTAGTAGCAATATGGCCTTCCAACCCCGTCCTTGAGCTTTTACACTTTGTAAAAATGACCAAATAAAAATAAATGTACTCATTTATCTCTCCATAGGAAAATAAGTGTGACCTCAAAGCTGCGTCTCTTTAACACTGGAAAGTCGCGTCCAGTACCGCAGACGGAGTATTCGCATCGTTAAGGCCTTTATGACAACGCAAAAACCTGAAAGTGAGAACCGGATGCTCCTTCAGGTGCTGTGACGGGAGGCAGACAAAAATAAAATGATAGAAAAATAAATTATCCTGGTGCCACTGAGCAGAACCACGCGGGGCCTCTATATGTAGAGCGGCGTCTCCTGTCCTGTCAGGAGTCGGAACATCACCGCGGGCATCGTCTTCATGTTGATCTGGAGGGGAGGCAGAGATGAGAGGCTCATTCCTAATCACATCATCTCAATCCAGGACTAATTCAATCCCTAATGCATCACCGGGGGGGCTCAAGATACTGTGGAACCCTTTCAGGGAAAAGGAAATTAATTAGCTTCAATAAATCCTTAATTTCGGGTTTTTAACCATGTCAGCCTTCAGAGTCATTGATGATGATGTAGCGTGCGTCCAATGACCAGGAGGCTGCGTGTTACTGCGGTTCAGCTTACCTCACCCACGGAGACCGACAGCGTTTGGACAATCTTCTCGTGCGCCATGGCAACGACACTCTGGCCGTTAATCTCAATGATCCTGTGGCCAACGCGGACGCCGCCACGCTCGGCTATGCCGCCTCGCATCAGGCTGCAGATCTGAGGGGGGAGGAGAGGCCTTTTAGACGGGCCAGGGGGGGCGGCAGGGCGGCGGCCGCCCTCTCGCTCTGGATGGCGCTCCACACTCACAATGCCGTTCTGCACGCTGAAACCCAGCTGGAACTTGAAATCGGGTCTCTTGATGAGGACGGTGGTGACGGGGGGGCAGCTCACAATGCTGAGTTTGACCTTCACCTGATTCTTCAAACCCTGGACCACAAACAACAACAACCACGGCTGACACGCTGGTTGGGGGGGAAGATTTCCTTCTGTGAGTCTGGAATAGATCACCCTAGGCAACCAGGAGAAGGATCCAGGTCCCACGTAAACACTCGAGGACACCTGGTTCTGCTCCTCGTTGCCTGGAGACTCCTGATATGACCCATACCTTGATGATGCCCTGGCAGGTTGCGAGCGGCAGCCCCACCAGACTGGTGTCGTTGATGGACATTATCTGGTCGCCGACGCTGAGTTTCCCAGAGCGAGCTGCAGGGCCGCTGTTCAGCATCCCGGCCAGTATGACGGTGGGCAGGATGGAGCCCCAGCCGGACTCCACGATCACCACACCGAGGCTCTCCCCCTTCTGCTTCTCCACATACACCTACAGCATGAAGAATATTCACCGGTGATACGCAAAGAAACGGCGCTTTTCAGGGGACGCGACGCTCTCCGTCACGTTTCATCTGCAGCCAAATGGACAAACAAGCGAACCTCTTTACAGTTGTCTGAGTTTGAGAAATGGACAAGGTCGTCATGGTACATTTCCTGGGAGTTGATGATGTCACTGTATTGTTTCTGGCTCAGTTCTGTTGGGTTGATGCCATTGGCTCGCAGGAATTCTCTGTAGGCCACGCTAAAGGCCTGACCAATGGACTGTGCGATGAGCTGTGCCTGGGGGAAGGAGAAGAGGAACGCCATGAGACAAAGACTGCAGGAAGAACATGGTCGAGAGAAGGTGAAACACAAAGTCAAAGACGAATGCTCACATCCTCGGACTCAAACACGTAGCAGATCATGGTGTGCTGGCCTGTGGCCTCACTGGCAGAGTCAGGACATTCAGGAAAATCCTCCGGTGAGGCCTCGGGCGCGTGTCGGCGAGCCATCAGAACCACGATGCTACCAATGTCAGCAATATAGGAGATGGTACGCAAGGTACTGTCCATCATGGTCTCCTGTGTGTGGAGCAGAAACAGGAATCAGGCAGTTCTCAGACATAACTCACGTTTGTTTGAGGAGTTGCTGACCTGCGTGTCGGCGTTCAGCACTTTGACGGCTTTCGTCGAGATGAAAAGGTCCACTTCAGTCATTATTTGAGAATCTTCATCTTGGCTCTTTGAAATTAAAGTCAAAAAACTTTTATATAGCACTTTTGACATTGTGATACTTTCGTGTCAGTGATGGAAGCTGCGGTTCTTCATCAGAGCAAGGGCAAGAGCGCGCAGCAGCGCCGCCGTGTGGTGAGATGGCGGTAGTGCAGCAGGGCTAAACTGCCTTACAACTTGCTTTGAAAATCTAAAAAAAAAGACTATTTCTCCTTTAGTTCCATGGCTAAGACAATTTGCTTGATGGTGGGAAAATCAGCCTCTGATCCTAAAAATGCATTCGTACCTTTCTGAAACACACTAAATTCTGCAACCTTTGGCAGCTACGGATCCTTGGGAAGCACATCAGTAGATGTTAAGAGAGGCAGGTTACCTTGATTTGGCTGACAGCTTCCTGGGCCTGGGACATGCGGACAGACTTGGACGGATTTTTATCGGACAAGACCTGAGTGCAGCCAAGGTAGTTAGCGGCAAAGATGATCCCATCTATAAGGTCTTCTGGCTCACAGGGACCTGGGACTTTCCAGCAGAGTAAACGGCTCTTATTAATAACAGCACAAACGATGGCTCGAGAATAGCGTGGGATAATTACCGTCTTCGAAGCTCGGGAAGGCAGCAGCTTGCTGTGTCTCCTTAAACAACAAGATGTTGATAGTTTAGAGCGGATCGACACGCTGTATACGCACACATGCAGCTGAAGAGAAGTTAACCTTGAGTGCATCAGCCTCCTCTGCAGGAACGATCTCCGGATTCTGCTCGGGTGGACGCTCGGCACTGCACTTTTCCTCCTGCTGTGCACAATATACACATGTTGTTGACATGTGGGCTAACAAGGCCGAGGCGACCGTCCGTCTCTGCTCTGCTGGTTACCTGCTGGACCTTTTCCGGCTCTTTCTGTGCATCTTCTCGTGGCTCCTCCTGCCGTTCCGGGACGTGCTGATGAGACTGGGCTGCTCTGACAACCCTGGGGTCACTGTCCGGGCTGGCAGCAGATGAGGGCGTGGGTTCGGGCACAGGAGGCATCTCTCCATGTTGCTGAGCCTTCTGGGTGTTGGCAGGCGAGGGACCACGGCGAGGAGACGGGGGAGGATGCTGCTTGCTGGATCTGGCTTTGCTCCGCACTGAGCCTCTTCTCGAGTCCTTTGAAGAGGTCTTGGGACGCTGATCAGCACTGCAGGTTGTGGATCCTTTGACAGTAGAGGCGACGCGCTCCGTGTCCTCCCCTGTCCCCCTCCTCCCGCGTCCTTTCCCGGGTCTCTCCTTGGAATCCACATGAGATAACTCCCGCTTCTTACACCCTCCTGGGAGATTCTTCTTCCTCGTGACTCGAGGATCATCGCCTCTTTTTCTGATTCTGTCTTTCTCATTGTCCTGACAAAGGCGAGTCTTTGTGAGAGTCTCCGTCTCCTCTAAATCCTCTATAAACCTGGCCCCATCCAGGACTTCCTCTATCTCGTCTCCATCACTGAAGAGGAACCTGTTCTCGTGGCCCTTTGCCACGCCCCTCTGGGCTTCATCCCGTGCAGGAGCACAATAGGGCCTAAAGGAATGGCTTCCCTTGTGAGGCTTGACCCCCGATTGTAATCCTTTGAATGTCTCTGTGCTGGGTCGAGATCTGGGAGCGAGCCGGTCCACAGCGCGGCTGCCCTCCTTAATATCATCGCCCGCCGTGTGCTTTCCGTATCCTCCGTCCTCAGGGCAGACCGGCTTGTAGAACCTCGCGTCCCCGACGGCCTCTCTGTTTAAATGCAGCACCTCATCACAGTCCTGCTCCACGTCGGAGCCCACGTTGTCGTATTCAGAGCAGGTGTCCTCCATGTCTTGAGGATTTGGCTCACGAGTCATGTAAAACTGGTGTGCAGGCACGGGGGGAGTCAGGTGGTCGTTATCACCATTAATCAAGGCGCACGGCGTCTGCTCTGATGCCTCGCCCACCAAACGCCGCTGATCTTCTTCGCTCTGCGTGCTAACCCCCGAACCGGAAGGCAGCGCAGGGCTGGTAGCCAAAATGTCAGAGATGGCAGCTGCTCTCTTTCCATGAGCCATAGCTGTCCTTTAAACCCTCAACTCTGAAAATGGATACACTGAAGTTAAAGGTTTGCATTATTTAAATGGGGGAAAAAGATTAAAACACAGATATTCCCACAACTAAACCGTAAACTGAGACTGAAACAAGCCTACATTAGCACAATCAAATGTGAAGACCTATAAAGAGCTAATCTGTTAAATTGTGAAGTCGTCATTAGCAACGTGTGCCTGCTGCAGGTATCAGAGGTCAGGTAGGTACCAGATTTATGATCCATGTCTCGCTGGCCTCTGACGACGCACTTTGGGGAAGAGCACATCATTCTTCTGACGTCCCGCTACAACAATTGTCCTTGTCAAGACAGATAACACATCATTCCACAGCTCATTAAGGATGCAAAAACAGCGCATTTCGTGTTTTGTAGCTGCCAAATGACTGAAAACTTAAACACGTCCGTCTGTAGTTTCTCTCAACACCTAAACTACCTCAGAGGTCACTGAAATTTAAGTCAAATAAAATCTGAAACAGAACACGAGTGTTTATCTCTGACAGAAATGCCCAAAGAAAAATGTGTGCAACTTGGAGACGTGGCAGTGTGTTGTTGTTTTAGAGCTGTTCCATCTCCCTCGGTGCTCGCTGACATCCCAGCCTCATTTTAACAGGAACTCCTGAATATGTGAACTAATCCCGGCAGCTCACGGCGTTGATCAGATAGTAATGCATGAGATTATGGGATTAATCTCCTCTATTACACTGCAGGCCTAATCATGCTCTCCATGGTGCTGAAATGGCAATTATTGGAGAAAAATAAAAAAGGTGTATCACAGGCGCGCACGGTGTCGTTGCGCACACCTCGCCCTGCCCTTGGTGATTTGCAGGTTCTGATTCGGGCTACGACGAACTTTTGCCGCATTTGCAGATGTTTGATCCGGTTCCACGCAGGCGGACTTCGCAGTCACATGCTATCCACATACATTCGGATGTAGTTATGGAGCGCGCACACGCCGCCATGGCGATGGAGCTGACTCCCACACAGGCACACACGTACGCAATCATGCACACACGCACAGACACGCGTGCTTTCCACAACAGGAGACGATCCGGCGGCTGAGATTCACATCGACCTTGATTGACACCCGGTTTGGGGGCTGATGCATCAGAGGACCTTCAGCGTCGTCGTCCATTGTCGGAATCCGCAGAGGCCCTCGCGCATTTAAACACCTTTTATCCACATTGGTAATAGTTGATTCCATGTGGTACTTACCGACAGCGGCCTTTTCGGTGGTCTTCCCGCTAAAATGCCTGTGTGCATGGGCGATTGTGCTCCGGAATGGTGATTTTTGAATAAAAGCCGCACAGCAGCCCTGGAACCTGTGTAGAACATACGCTCCCTATTATCATGTGCTCGCAGTGCTCAAACCCACGTACACGGAATCAGAGTGAGCGGCACCGTCAGATACAAAATCAAATACACACATAGTCCGTTTATCTTATTTAGATTCAAAGTGTTTCTTTAAAAAATATACATTAATCCCACTAGTGTGCGCTGGCCACTTATTGTAAACATGATTCATTTTGGTGTCACGATTAAAAAGAATTAGATATTCTTTAACGTAAAAGTTCTATAGTTAGACAAGATAAGTTAATATATCTATTTTTTTTTAAATCCTCAAAGACGAACGTTGCTGTTGATCGAGATGGTGCGGATCGATTAATAAGACTGTTCCATGATTCTGCTCTCGATTAGTTCTGCCTGGGAAGCGGGATTGTTGTTATCCTGCAGATGGAAGCTGTTAGCTCTCGGTGTGCTAGAACATACAGGGTTTAACCCATTTATAAACTTTATACTTATATCTACAAATGGCAACACTCTGCTGTGTCTCTAAGCTAATAGAAGCCATAGAATCTTTGCGATATAATGCGTCGGAGTATACGAAAAAGGACATTTTCTAAACGAACTCTCATCCGCCTGAGCCCGTCATGAGAGAAAGAGCCAATAAAGACAAACTAAAGCCAACTGTGACTTTGTCCAAGAGTAAGAGGAGTAAGAAGAAAGGCAGCAGTGGAGATGGAGCTTCCACCAGCTCCACGACCCCGATCACGTCGTTCTTCAGCAGCCGACCCCCGCCCCGGCTCGCCTGCCCTCTGTGCGGCCACATGGTACCAAGATTCAAATTAAACGAGCACATTGATTTCCAGTGTCAGAACTTTGAGAGAAGCATTTCGGCCTCTCCCGATGGGACGGGCGAGCAGGATGCACGCAGGTCTCCGGAGCCGGTGCAGAACCAAGACGGGCTCAAGGAGCAGACCAGCCCGTATTTCAAAAAGAGCCATTTTAAGAAGGAAAGCCAGGAAAAGAGTGTCGTCAGGGTGCTCGATCTTGGAAGTCTCTCTGCCAGGTTATCCAGGAAACGTCAAAAGATTCCGGAGACAGCGCAGAAAGTGGAGAAACACCATGAAGAGGAGTTATCTTCTGAGAGTCTGGACAGCTCGCAGAAAGAAAACCTACTTCAGAGATTTGAAGGAACCGATAATTGTGTGACGGCTGTTGATGTTACAGCCACAGGTGCACCGGAGGTCCAGCCAGGCTCAGAAACAGCACAAAATCTCCATCACAAAGCATCAGGATGGGAAGAACAACCGGTTTCTGCAGACCAGAACCCGTCCTCCTCCTCATTAGTAAAAAGAAAGGTGGTGTTTTCCTCCAACACGATTGGATCCCCAAAGAGAGCAAAACATGACGGTCAGAAGCAGCCTCACGCCAAAGAGCCGAGCTCCGTCACCACCTCCGGGTGTTCGGTGAGTGGCGGAGATGCTGAGGAGGCCAGTGAAGATGCTCCACAAGCGTGTGGTGCTGAGAGCAGCCCTGCTGACCAGGAGGTCCGGTTCTCGCAGCCCTCACGGCTTCCCTACTACCTCCAAAACTTCCGCTCCGTACTCGGGGCCGTCCTGGAGAACGAGGACGACAGAGCGTTGTTCAACCACCACGATATGTCCCACGTGCAAGCCTTTGAGAAGCTCTCAGGTATGCCGACACGTCGTTCCTTTATGTTTGATTTTGGGGGACGGGAAGTAAAAGGTGGCTGTCGGGCTTTTTCTCCTCCAAAGTGACGGCGCAGAAGCTCTACGTGAGACTCTTTCAGAGGAAGCTGAAGTGGCTCCAAGTCAGCAAACTGGGTTATGAAGAAATATGCCGCGATCTGCAGCCGGTCGTCCAGGAGCTGGTGGACGGTGGCTTTCTCCAGTCAGGTGAGAAGAAATAATGCATTTAGGCGTAACTATGTTCTTGGTGCAGTAGGTTTGTTCCACGCTGCCTTGTATTCACAATCCCAACTTCTGGTCTGCTCACTGGATGGTGTGTTTCAGAGAGCGAGCTTCAGGACTTAGCAG
Source organism: Takifugu flavidus (assembly GCF_003711565.1). NCBI lineage: Eukaryota > Metazoa > Chordata > Actinopteri > Tetraodontiformes > Tetraodontidae > Takifugu > Takifugu flavidus. The sequence continues at coordinate 8,764,693 of NC_079532.1, forward strand.
AGGCTCTGGATCTCCTGCCTGCTCCTGAACTCAAAGCCCTGGCTAAGACCTTCCACCTGGGCAGTTCTGGAACTCAGAAACAGCAGCTGGTGGAAGGCCTGATGAGACTCAGCAGGCAAAAGTCCCTCTTCTCCAGGGCCTCCTCTCAAAGCAGCATTGGAGCCGTCATCCTGAGAAGGTAAAGAGGTCCACATGATAGTTCAGCGCACGCGCATCGCACCGATGAGCTCACCCTTTTTCCCCAAAGGGCAAAGCAACTGGCGGGTCCCTGCGCTCGATTGTGTCGAGCTCCTCGCGCCGTCTTCTCACGCGTCCTCCTACTCTTCTCTCTCTCGGACAACATGGATGAGGAGGAGACGGCAGCTGGTGGGCAGAGCCAGCTCTTCACCATCTTGCTGGTCAACTCGGGCCGACTGGCCTTCCCAGACTATATAGTAGCGCGTAAATCCAAGGTGTTCCAGGACCGGGAGGATCTCATCAGGTGACAAGAACATGGTAGCATTTATTTACTGTGCAGGAAACCCACGAGAAGTTCTCACAGTTCTATTTGACCCAACAGATATGAAGCGTCCATGAGAGCCCTGCAAGACTTGGCCTTAGCTATGCAGGCAGGTCAGTGGGAAGAAGCTCTGGAGCTTTACACTGCTGCCAAAGGTGTCTGGCAGGAGCTGAGAGAAAGCCTTGACCTCAGGTGACTGAGCCTTTGTTATGGGATGCATCCACAGTTGTAAATATTGTGACGCTAATAATGTTAGCATTGGTTACAGGCACCAGGAGGAGCTCCCCGTGTTCCTACGCAGCTTCACCACTGGTTGGGCCTACACTCGCATCTTATCCAGAGGGGTGGAGGTGTTGCAGAGGTTGCGACAATACAAGGTTTTGCTCCTTTACTACTGCCCCCCCCCTTCCCGGCCCATTTTCACGACGCACCGTCGTAGTTACGGCGTTCCCCACTCGTGTTACAGGAAGCAGTGGAGGAGCTTCGGTCCCTACTCGGGCAAAGCGTTTTCTGTCCGGACAGCCGAGGACGGTGGTGGGACCGACTGGCCCTGAACCTTCACCAACACCTAAAACAGCCCGAGCAGGTGGGGGCAGCTTCGGTGTGCTTCTCTCCCCAGGCTGTGCCCAGTAACAGCGGTTTGTGTCGTTATTAGGCCATTGGTGCTATCAGAGAGGGGCTGTCGGACCCCTTGGTGCGAACTGGACATAAACTCTCACTCTACCAGAGAGCCGTTCGCATGAAGGAGTCCAACAGCTTCAGGAAGTATCGCGCGCAGCTCCGGGACCTTCCGACGCTCCAGGTCAACGACGTGAGACACGTGAGTTCGGCATATGTCCCCTTCCCAAGAGGACAAGTGTCCCTTGTTGACTTTGCCTCTGCCATCCATCCTCTCCGCAGGTAACGATCCGGGGGCAGCTGTTTCCTCACCAGGGGGGGGCGGGGAAATCTATGTTTGTTATAGCGGCTAATGGAGCGCAGGGAGGGAGTGCAGACGGCGCCCTGATATGCTCCGTCGAAGAGCTGTCGTTAGCACATTACCGCCAACAAGGCTTCGATCAAGGTACCCGGACCAGCCTCTGCTTCTCGTGTGGCTGCTTCCTGTTTCTGACGCTGATGTTGGGGTTTGTGGCAGGGATCCACGGAGAGGGCGCCACCTTCTCAGCGCTCTTTGCCCTTCTGCTCTGGGACGTCATTTTCATGGAGGGCGTTCCAGATGTGTTCAGATACCCCTACCAGGTGACGGCAGCTCCTTTGGAGAGGTGGTGTGAGTGTGCGGGCGTCCAGTTGATCCAAGCTTCCTGTCGCCCGTCAGGCGTGTCCGCTGGACCTTCACACCGATTGTTTCTATGAGAACCGATGGGAAGCGATCGATACTCGCGTCCGGATGCTCCAGGAGGCGCCGGTGGAGACGCTGTGCAGCATGTTGGGAGACGTCTGGACTTCGCAGGAGGGGAAAATGTGCTCCCTGATCAGCTGGGACCGTTTCTCGTGCCTCCAACAGGCGCAGGTACGCCTTTAAAATCACAACCCTAGCAACAAACGCCACGACGGCGAGGTTAGAGCGGAAGGTCATGTGATCACACGTCTGCTCTGTTTGCAGTCACTTGTGTCGTGTTTGGGGGGAGCCTTTTTGGGAGGAGTAATAGCACGGATGGCGAAGGACTACAGACACTGCCGTGCAGGCCTCCCAGATCTGGTGGTGTGGAACACCTCCGACCACACCTACAAGGTCAGATCTCCGTTCTTAGACAAACTCAGTGGTAGCAAACGTGACGTAAACTGTCTTTGTGGTGCAGCTGGTGGAGGTGAAGGGGCCCAGTGACCGTCTGTCCCAGAAGCAACAGATCTGGCTGGATGAGCTTCAGAAGCTGGGGGCTGACGTGGAGGTGTGTCACGTGGTGGCCACCGGAGCCCGAGGAGCTCCTCTGGACTAGTCCACCTGGAACGCTGCTCGACCAATGTGAATAAAGACTGATGTGAATAAAGAAAATTACTGAACACTCGAATAAACATTTTGTCACATTTAATGCTGAATGATGGAAATATCAGGTGAAACAGACGTGACCAGGAGCAGCTTCCTCATAGATGTTCAACCAGGAGCAGCTTCCTCATAGATGTTCAACCAGGAGCAGCTTCCTTATAGATGTTCAACCAGGAGCAGCTTCCTCATTGATGTTCAACCAGGAGCAGCTTCCTTATAGATGTTCGACCAGGAGCAGCTTCCTTATAGATGTTCGACCAGGAGCAGCTTCCTCATAGATGTTCAACCAGGAGCAGTTTCCTCATAGATGTTCGACCAGGAGCAGCTTCCTCATTGATGTTCGACCAGGAGCAGCTTCCTCATTGATGTTCGACCAGGAGCAGCTTCCTCATAGATGTTCGACCAGGAGCAGCTTCCTCATTGATGTTCGACCAGGAGCAGCTTCCTCATAGATGTTCGACCAGGAGCAGCTTCCTCATAGATGTTCGACCAGGAGCAGCTTCCTCATAGATGTTCGACCAGGAGCAGCTTCCTCATAGATGTTCAACCAGGAGCAGCTTCCTCATAGATGTTCGAAGCTAAAGCCTCAAACTTTTAGTTGGTAAGGCTATATTTGCAGGATGCATGTTGCTAAGCAACAGGAGTGGGCTGCTCATCAGCAAAGCAAAAGATCTACAAGTTTGTTGTTCGGGTAATTAGAAAAGGGGGGGGTGGACATGTTAATATGATCGTAATAGTAACATAAAAAAATACTGTTTTACTATACTGTTACTATATCTCCAGTGATGTAGTGGATAGATAAAGATGGACAGTATGAACGATTGCAGGTATGGATGATTATTTTAATTTTACTTTATTATGGGGGGGGGGGAGGCTGCGCTGCGTGGTGACGTCACGGCGCTGAGGAGGAGGAGATGAGAGGAAGCTGCAATAAACACACAGGGCGTCTGCGCCTGGCGAAGTAGGACAATAAAGTGAAAAGGGCATCAATGCTTTAACAATGGGCATGGCGGACGCGCTTCCCCTCCGGCTCCTGCTCTCCGTCTGCCTGCTCGGACACATCCAGGGTGAGTCCGCCGCGTCGCTGCCGGAGAATCCGCCGATCGCGGAGCGCCGAGGCAGCGGGGAGGCTGCTAGCCCGTTAGCTAGCCCGTTAGCTAGCCGAGCGGATCAGCGGGGCCTGCTTGTTGTGGGCAAGACTGCACCCTTTTGCGGCAGAACTCGCAGCCATCCAGCGGCGATCCCGCAGAAGCCGGCTCGCCCCCGGTGCGGCCGCGCGGATGGCGCCGGCGCGGCCGGGGGAGCGGCGGTGCGGTGTCGCCGCTCCGGCTGTCAGGGCGCCGCGGCGCCGCTGTTGCCGAGCGGAGAGCCGCGACAGCCATTGTTGTGGGAGGACGGCGGATTCCGCCCGGGTTAGCGGACCGTTAGCACGATGCTACCGCGCTAGCCGCTAACGGGCTGAGATTGGGGCAAAAACAAAGAGATTTGGCCGTCGACACCGAACGGAAAACATGCCCGAGGCGATGGCGGATGCGGGATCCGCTGATTATTCGCTGCTTTGCTGCAGCGGCTTCGCCTTTTCTGCGTGTGTGTGCGTGCGCGCGCGTGCGTGCGTGCGTGTGTGTGTTGTCCTTTGTGCTTTTCTTAGTTAATAAAGCGATGCTGTCGCTCGTGCTGTTTGACCATAGCAACCAAATTACAACAGCTGTGATTCGTACCTCGGGATGTGTCAGATATCAGAGGTTGACGGTTCGAGTCCCGTCGTCATTGACATAAACTCGAATCACCTCTGTGGACATGATATCGTGTTCTTATGGGATGCATGTCGGGGTGGCTCCATGCATCCTTCCACATATGGCTGCAGGAGCTGGGGCTCCTCACACCAGGTGTCTCTGCTCCTCTCCCCCCTCTGTCCAATCCGGATGCAGGAGCGGCGTGTTTCCTTTTTATTAACTGGAATTGGTCTGGAGCAGCACAACATCACCTCCACAGCTCGTTCCTGCCGCTGCCGAGGGCTCCGGCCCCAGCGAGCCGGGTCTCAGGACCTTCCTGTAAGCGCTGGGGGACGTCTTCAGCCACGGCCTTCGCGTCTCGCCGTCACCTCAATGAAAAATTTAATGCCGGAGTCTGAATGTTTGATGTGGCACATGCACAGACGGGGAGCTGAAGCCGCTTCACCTGCCCGCCACTTCTGTCATTTTAAGTGCCAGAGAACCGGGATTACGGACGGTACTAATTACCTTTTCTTACTCTTTAAAGCCGCCTGGGTGATGGAGGTCGCTGAGAACCTTTTGCATTCTGAGCCCACCTCCCACTTCTTTGGTGGCAGCTCAGCAGCTGGCAGCCGTTCGGCTTTATTAACAATTCCACGCCAGTTCCTGTCGGCTTCCTCCGGCGGATTGCGACAGCACATTTCCCACGACCTGCCGTTTACAGGATGCGTTGCCCAAAAACCCCGGCGTCCGCTCATCCGAGCCACTTTTACGGACGCGGGTGGATCCGTTCGGTCGGCGTGGCGTTGGGAAAAGCCGGCGTTTTCCTTGTCTGTGCCGATAACAGTCCTTCCTCTGTTCTTTTGACACAGGACACTACAGAAACCCGCTGAACAAGTACATCCTTCACTATGAGGGCCTGTCCTATGACACAGAGCTGGTGCACAGCAAGCATCAAAGGGCCAAGAGGGCGCTCGCTCACGAAGACAAGTTCCTTCATTTAGAGTTCCACGCTCACGGAAGGTTTGCCCATTTCTGTCCCCGTTTGTGGTCGTTTTGCCGGGAGTAAGACCGTAAATAAGCGGAGCCTCGGAAAAAGCTGTTAATGGGAATTCTTCCTGCGTCCCCGCAGAATTTTGAAGCTTCCTGTGATGTGAAATTCCCCTGCTGGGAGATTAATAGCATTTATCTCCCTAACGTTCGTGCATGCATTAAAAGTGTGTAGGTGTGACATGAAAGGCTTTGAGATGCTGCCAAGCGCGTCTTGGCTGCTTCCTCCGTCCTAACGAAGCCCTTGTTTTATTGCCTCCTCCCAGAAGCAGATAAATGTCTCTGTGTTGGTGTCTGTAGCGTCTCTGTGATGAGCAGAAACGACATCTTCCCTATTTATATCCTGCGCTGTTCCCTTTGTTTCCCTTTCATCCCCCCTTCAGGCATTTCAATTTACGGATGAAGAGGGACACCCAGTTGTTCGCCGAAGATTTAAAGGTGGAAGTCTCAGGAGAGGAGATTCCATATGATACCTCTCACATCTACACAGGAGAGCTATACGGTAACATTTGGGCTGCTCGAGCTTGATCCTTCCCAGTTTTCCCGGAACACCCATTCCACTGTCTTGTGGGTTTCCAGGGGAGAAGGGAACCCTGAGCCACGGCGCCATCGTGGACGGTAAGTTTGAAGGCTTCATCCAGAGCTACCACGGCAACTACTACGTGGAGCCTGCCGAGAGATACCTGGACGGGAAGAACGTGCCCTTCCACTCGGTCATCTACCACGAAGACGACATACGTAAGTGTGGGCGGCGGCAGCACCGCTACTTTCTATACGTCGGGCCGGCGAACGGCAGGGTTAGCTAACACATTAGCGCAGCCTTTCTCTATATAATGAGCGCTAAGCTCAGTTCCCAAACTTTAAATGCCACACAGCTGGGGGGAAATGAAACAATAACTGGCTAATGTAGCGGCTCAGGCTGCAATGCTAAGCTCCAGTAGCGTGTAAGTACATCCATTAGCTCATCATTAATAGCGCCCAAAATAGAGTATTAAGCAGCGCGTCTAAACATTGTGTCCTGTAATCCTGACGGTGTTGTGTCTGCCTGACATTCTCAGACTACCCTCACAAGTATGGCCCCGAGGGAGGCTGTGCTGATAGCTCCGTGTTTGAAAGGATGAAGAAGTACCAAGAGTCGGGCGTCGCAGAGAAGCCCAAGGTGAACTTACACGTATGTGGAAACCACATTCCTGATGTTGGGGGGGTGATGAATCCGGTGGAATCACTGTAATGTTCAGTAATCACACAGTGGGGATTTAGTTTATCATTATAGACGTGCTGCCGCTGGGAAAACAGCCTAAAAATACTGGCGTTAGCTAGTTAGCCACCTTTTCTTTAGCATCTATATATGTGTGTGTATGTTTTATTTAATGTCCACGTCCGGCTCAGGAGCTCCACACGGACGAAGGCTCCGATAAGCCGGTGCTGCTGAGGAAGAGGAGGATGACTCAGCCAGAGAAGAACACCTGCCAGCTCTTCATTCAGACCGACCACCTCTTCTACAAATATTACAAGACCAGAGAGGCCGTCATCGCTCAGGTGACGCTCGGGCTCGCTCGCACGCCGCCCGATACACATGCACAGATATTTTTAACCAGCCTGTAAATCCTCTTGGCACGACTGAGGTGCCTTTTAAGCAACTCCACGAGTCCCGAGTAACAAACGGACCCTTTTCTCAGGTTGACGGGAGTAAATGGATCAAACCTGTGCTCGCGCACACCAACACGATTAATGATAATTCCAGAATGACTGTGCTCATTATGCTTCCATAGACTCCATCCATGCACGTTGTGGCTCCAGCAGCACGACACGCACGCTCAAGTTGGGTTTATCAGCTTCAATTATTGATAACGTGCAAATCAAAGTTTAATTGGGGGTCGTAATGACGACTGGACTTGGCAGGTTTTAGCTGGGCTCCTCCCGACGTTAGTGGAGGGAATTCTGCTACACTTACATCAGAATAAAGAATCTTTTAGTAGCTCTTTAATGGCAGGACCGACCTTTTTACATCCCAGCCATTATCTGAGACGTGCAGTGCTTGTGAGTTAAGCATTTATTATTGATGCCTCCAGTCTGCCGGTGCTGTGCGGCATGAATCGAATGCACGTGTCACCGTTTCAGATCTCCAGCCACGTCAAGGCCATCGACGCCATCTACCAGGGCACCCAGTTCAAGGACATCCGCAACATCAGCTTCATGGTGAAACGGATCAGGGTGAGCCTCTTTCTGAGGGGACGTTTGCACGTTTCCCTTTGTCTCCGCTGAGTTCCGCCGTGCGCTCGTAGATAAACACCACCAGCGACGAGAGGGACCGCTCCAACCCGTTCCGCTTCGCCAACATCGGCGTGGAGAAGTTCCTGGAGCTCAACTCGGAGCAGAACCACGACGACTACTGCCTGGCCTACGTCTTCACCGACAGAGACTTCGACGACGGCGTGTTGGGCCTGGCCTGGGTCGGCGCCCCCTCAGGTACTGACAGATGGCGGATTACAGCACGTTTGGGGGGGGGGGGGGTGTCGGGCTGAGGTCGTAACCGAGCTGTGAGATGATCACGTGTTGTTCATTCTGAGGCGTTTCACATTTAAATGTTGATTTATTCGGTTGTTTCGGGACCGTGTGCAGATGCGACAGGTCCCGGCGGCTCGTTTGCGCCGCTCTCGATGTGCCGACGTAGCGTCTCCCGGGCGTTCCGAGCCGCGTTCCCGTTTGAAGTTTTGACGGGAAGCACTGTCGAGGTGTATAATGTGCTGCGGGAGGTTGTTCCTCCTTTTTGGGTTAGCTGGCGTGTCTGGCGTGTGGTGTTCGCAGGAACTCGTCGTGTGGGCAGCTAATTGAAAAATGTTTTTTTAATCAGAATGTTCTCGTCGCTGGGCGGAAATATTTATTTGCTCTTATTTGTGTTTTTCCATCCCAGGGAGCTCCGGAGGCATCTGTGAGAAAAGCAAGCTGTACTCGGATGGCAAGAAGAAGTCTCTCAACACTGGAATCATCACTGTTCAGAACTACGCCTCCCACGTTCCCCCCAAAGTCTCTCATATCACTTTTGCTCATGAAGTAGGCCACAACTTCGGCTCCCCGGTGAGTGTGCACGATGTGTCGGATTCGTGCACATCGGGTGGGTTTGAGCCGGCGCTCGTTGTCCCGTCTCCTCTGGTTTGCTATGATTCTCGTGTTGTTCCCAGCATGACTCTGGGCCCGAGTGCACGCCAGGAGAGTCCAAAAGCCAAGACATGAAGGAGAAGGGCAACTACATCATGTACGCCCGAGCCACGTCGGGGGACAAGCTCAACAACAACAAGTTCTCCGTGTGCAGCGTGAACAACATCACCAACGTGCTGCAGAAGAAGAGGAACAACTGTTTTGTCGGTGCGTCCGCCGGGGTCACGTCCCAAAGCCGCCCCGCCGCCCGTAGCTCGCCATTTAATTGCCATTTCATTTGTGCCTCCAGAGTCCGGCCAGCCCATCTGTGGCAACGGCCTGGTGGAGCCGGGAGAGGAGTGCGACTGCGGCTACAGCGACCAGTGCCGGGACCAGTGTTGCTATGACGCCAACCAGCCCGACAACAAGAAGTGCAAGTTGAAGCCAAACAAAGTCTGCAGGTGGGTGAAGCTCCTCCCCGGGTGCCGCCGCCCGGCCGTGCTCTTTCCCAACGCCTCGCTGCCTGTCTGTCCAGCCCCAGCCAGGGCCCCTGCTGCACCTTCGAGTGCTCCTACAAGGGCCGCAACGAGAAGTGCCGCGAGGAGTCGGAGTGCGCCCACCAGGGCATGTGCAACGGCGTCAGCGCCCAGTGCCCCACGTCCGAGCCCAAGGCCAACTTCACCGCCTGCCACGGAGAGACTCAAGTCTGCCTCAACGGGGTGAGGAGCGGTCGCTATGGTAACGCCGCGTTCGCACCAGAGGGTGTCGGGCCTCACGTGTCCTCATGCTCCTCCCCCACAGGGCTGCTCCGGCTCCATCTGCGAGAAGTACGGACTCGAGGCGTGCACCTGTGCCAGCCAGGACGGCAAGGACGAGACGGAGCTCTGTCACGTGTGCTGCATGGAGAAGAGTGAGTCACGCCATCCCGTTCTAACGGGAATGTTCTTGGAGGGGTCGTTGGATCACGGTGGGATGCTTTCTTCTCCCCGCAGTGAATCCCAACACGTGCAGCAGCACCAGATCCGAACGTCTGGCTCGCTTCTTCAACAAGAAGGAGATCACGCTGCCCGCGGGCTCGCCGTGCAACGAATTCAAGGGCTACTGCGACGTGTTCATGAAGTGCCGCCTGGTGGACGCGGACGGACCGCTGGCCAGGCTGAAGAAGGCCATCTTCAACCCCGAGCTCTACGAGAACATCGCCGAGTGGATCGTGGTACGTGTCTGGAGCGCGACCACGGACGGAGCGCGTGTATTCCTGTCACGCCGGGGGGCCGTTTTCAAGACCCGTTTTCCCTCTTCTCTCCTCTCCAGGCTCACTGGTGGGCTGTGCTACTGATGGGCATCGCTCTCATCATGCTCATGGCCGGCTTCATTAAGATCTGCAGCGTGCACACTCCCAGCAGCAACCCCAAACTGCCTCCACCCAAACCACTCCCAGGTGAGATTTGCCAGGAAACCTCACACTTGAGTGTGTTTTTTAGACGAATCTAACGCTATATTATTCAGCTGTGGTCCCGTGTCTGTCCAGGATCCACTAAAACGCGCCGATATCCATGAGCGTAAAGGTTTTCTTAAAAAAAACAAAGAATTTCTTTTGTTATTTGGTCACGTTGAATTGTCATGGGCCTGTTTGGCCAGTAGGGGGCGATGTGGTCCACAGCTGCCACTATAGGAAGCAGATCGGTCAATAATTCTCCGAACCTTCCCGGCGTCCGTCCTTGTCCTGAAATAGCCTTTAAAGTCCCCGAACAGAACCCGACGAGAGTCATCGTGCAAAACACGTTTGTCCTCGAATATAAAACCAAAAATGTGAAGAAAGCGGGGCGACGCCCCCTCTGGGCCCCGGCAGCAGCGGCCACGCCGACCCGGTGCGACTCACGCCTTATCCTGTCACAGGCACCTTGAAGCGGCGGCGAGCGCAGCAGCAGCAGCAGCAACAGCAGCAGCAGCAGCAGCAGCAGCAGCTCGGGGGCTCCCAGGCGCAGCACCAGGCCCAGCACCCGCACGGCCACCAGCACAGACACGGCGGCGGACGCCAGGCCCAGAGGCAGCCTCAGCGGCAGGCGCAGCCGCAGAGACACCACCGCCAGCACCGAGAGAACTATCAGATCGGCCAGATGAGGCGCTGAGGCCCGGCGGCCCCGCCTCCCCGCCCCCCTCCAATGCCTTGGCTCCTCCTTGTGCCTACAGTGGGAAACAAAAGCGTCACTCCATCCAAAGAAAAGCCTGACGCGGCCGTTGCGTCGCGCCGTCGACCTGCGGACACAGAGGAGGAAACGCAACCTAATTGGCTCTTTGCGGAGTGGACGCGGCCACCGAACGCAGTGCGATCAAGCATCTTTTTCCATCTCTTCGTTTTCTTTTTCTGGCGCGAGGAGCCGAGGAGTTGAGGAACCACGTGTAGCTTTAGTACATTCTGTGCTGTGTTTTCCGTTCTATTGCGACGTCTTCTCGAGTGACACGCTCCGTGGCTGCTGGTGAATTGTTCCGTGCTTTGATTTTTGATTTTTATTTTTTTCCGCCGGGATTCCAGAGACACTCGGTGGGGATTTTGCGGCACTTTTGTGATTTTTTTCCCCACTCGTCTAACGGCAAAAGACACAGGCTCCGGTCTCCCCGTGCAGACAGTCCTCTGCATGTGACTGTAAATACTTAGTGTATCATAAGTGAAAACTATTTCTTCTACTGTAAATGTGTAATTCTTCACTCTTTTTTCGTTTATTTTTTGGCTTATTGCTCTCAGGACTCAACACGCAGATGAAGGTCTTGGTCGCAGGTGAGAATCTGGCGACCAATCAGGTGGCTCTCTCTCACTCTCGTTAGGTTTTGATATCGAACAGGTCGCGATTTCCCACTTTTCACTCTCCCTTTTTGTTTCCAGCTTCCTTTTTTTAACATTTTTTTTCTCTATAATTTTGACTAACACGCGTCACAAGCTAGCGAAGGCGAGTCGTCGGAGCGGAAAGGGAACTCGGGCCGGTTCGGTTCACGTTGTCTTTGTTTTTTTTGTTTTTTTAATTGCCTCCGTTGATTTGAAGGAAGAATAACCACTACAGGAAGCTTACGACGATTCTACCTGTTTGAATATGTAGAGGCGGGATCGAGAAGGCTGCCGTGGCGTAGCGTAGAACGGAGCGTGCCGTGTACCGCGGTTAGTTCTCCGAGATTAATCGACTCTAATGTGGTGTACAGGAAAACTGTAAGATGAATTCATTCTATTATCCTTGAAATAGCCAGTCTTACGAGCTTTTTTTTCAGTGTGGGCATGCAGACACATTAATTAAATGTGACTATGAATTGACCGAGGTCTGTACTATATGTGTGTCACTCTACACGGATCCAGCGCAGCAGTATTGGAACGCCGCTCACACTTTCTTAGGAGTCTTCACTAACTTCACCGTAGGCGAGCGTCCGTTCCGTGAGAGGAAACCCTCTGGTCAGGTTTGCATCCAGGACCCAACAGTTTATGCAGCTGAGATTTTCTACCACACAGGGAGCAGCTAATGCTACTAGCACTACTTTAAGGAGAGGATGCCTGACCTCCACCGGCTCCATAGCATGAGAGACCCGGGAATAGAACACGACACTAACCAAAAGAACCCCGACGTGTTTCTGTAAAAGCCGCCATGGGATTTACAGAAGCCTTTTCTTGTGCTCCAGCTTTATATTTTCTGAATGCATGCAATAATCACCACGGGTCACATCGCAACACTGCCCCCACGGTTGGAAAAGTCCCGAGGATTCTCCGGGTGGAATCGGCAGCTCGGAAGCTGCGCTGACTTTTCTTTGGAGTTTCATCCTCTCGGCCGCATCACGCTCTTTTAACCCCGCAGAATTTACGTGTATACTTGTACAGTACTTTCAAAAAATTAGCGTTTCATTTAAAGAAGAAAGTTACATTTTGATATATCTCTTGCTTTTTTTTCTTCTTCTTTTGGTTGTTTTTAAAGAAAATTTAACTCCAGAGCAAAATGTTCAAAGATGTATGTGATGAACTTTCTTTTTTTTTTTCCTCTGTTTTATTTTCTTTTGTTCGTCTCTGTGCTGGTTAAAATCACGTTTTTTCTCCGCCATCGTCAGCGATTTCAAACAATTGAATGTGGTGGAGCTCAATGTTTAACATTTCCTTTTGGCCTCTGCCTCCTGTCTCCCCGTTCGGGTAGAAGAGCCGAAGAACAATGCCTGTAAATTTACTTTCCTTTTAATTTTGTCGTCTTGGTCCGAAGGAAAACACAGTTTTTAGATAAACGTGCACTGAAAAAAAAAAAGAAGTCCAAATTGATTTGTTGTTGGTGATGGAGGCTGAAGGAACACAAGGTTAAAAAAAAATACTACTACTGTCTGATTTTAATGTTCACTGTGTTTTATACAGTACCGGAAATTTTTGTTCACTTTGAACATTTTTACTAAAAAATGGAACAAAAAAAAGATTTCAAATTGTATTGTGCAAAGAGATGTAATTTTTTGGGAGTACTTGAAATGCATAAATTAAAAGACCGGTTCCAAATAAAATAGTCCCCTGTTTACTGTCTGCAATGTCTGAGTGTGCGTGTGGTTATTTTTTCCCTGTTTGCAGCGGAAAGATTTTGAAATATTTTATTCTTGTTCAACTCTGATCCCGGGAGCTGGTTGCAGTAGCGTCGGTTGGGCGCTAGGGGGCGCGCTCCACAATCCACAAATCCAAACGGTTTTAATGAGAAAAATCTCAATCGTTTCCTTCCCGCTGTCCGTGCCAGTGCGGACCCGCAGTGCCATGCGTGTTTGATGCACGTTGTTGCTCTTAAATACATGCATGTATAGATTTCACCCCCCTCACGAGCGTGTGATGATGTAATGACCAGGACAGCCCGGAGGCAGCACCGGCACGTGCAGCGGAACGTGTCCGGCTACCGATAATCAATACGGCCCCTCGGCTGCAGATGCTCGGTGTGGTGTTACACGCCCTCCTCGCTCAGCTCGGCAGAACATCGGCCCCGTGTGGGGAGCCCACGCCACATCTGTTGACCAAGCAGAAGTTTCTGCCTTTGTGGGGACAAAGTGCGATTGTGTCGAGTGTTTCGGCTGCAACCGATGCCCAGGACCCGGAGAGAGAGACCTGGGATAGCGGGCGCCGTTCCCGTGGAGGTCAGGCTCTCGCCTTTGGATCGGACGTGTTTTGTGGTTAGAATGTTGGGGTTCCTCGGGGATCCGCTCTGGATTTCCCCTCCAACCACTGGAAAGATTTAAATTTAGCGTTAAAAACACAGACCCGGAGAACACAGAACCGGTTCCAGGCTGAAAGCTTCTGCTCTTTAAAACTCCGGCAGCTTCGGAGCGAAGTGATCGAACTTTAATGTCGATAAAACCGTAAAATCCAAACAGTGATGAATATTTCAGACAGCAGAAGAAAGGTCGAGGAGGCGACTTCACACACTAACAACACACGAGAGAAGCTAAAACTACTAGTCCGGCTCCCATATTTGGCTAAATTTTAAAATCTAATGACTATAATACAGTATTTACAAGATGTATATGAAAGGTTTGACCTTTTGTCGAAGCGTGGAGGGACTCATCCAGAGTTTGGAGGGGTGTGTTTTTACAGTGCAGATGACATAAATGTGTGTTTGATGTTTGTGGATCAGGACCGAAGGTGGACCCCCGACCCAGAGTGAGATGGCGGTGCTGGACCTTCAGCACCGGGCTCCAGCAGTGAGTCCACGTCTGTTTCAGCTCATGGTGATCATCTCGTATTTGTCCTTCAGGCTGCTGTCCTCGTCCTCGTCCTCCTCGTCCTCCTCCTCCTCGCGGGGCTTCTCGGGCTCGTCTCGGGGGTGGTGCAGCTCGATGAGCAGGTAGTAGAGCACGGCGCCGACCACGCCCCCCACCATGGGGCCCGCCACCGGGATCCACCACCAGTAGTCGGCAGTGCTGCGAGAGAGGCGGGAAGCGTCAAACAACCGCAGAGGTCGCGGAGGTCGCCGCGCCATCGACCGGTACCGATGTCATTGGCGGATCGCTCGTGACCATCGACTGCATCGGGCGCCGCACACGTGACCTTATGTAAGCGTCCGCGCAGCACAGCGGCACCACTGAGGTATGTTAGAGCCATCGTCTACGTTCTACATTCTCCTAAATCCATACGTGACACACGCGTGTTGGGGGTTACCTGAAGACCTCCATGCCCCACCCCGCCACGGCGGTGAACAGGCGGGGGCCCAGGTCTCTGGCGGGGTTCAGGGGGTAGCCGCAGTTCAGCCCCATGGACACGCCGATGGCCATGATGATCAGGCCGATGGCCAGCGGCTCCACGCCTTTGGGAGCGCCGATGTTTCCGCCGTCGACGATGGCGAGGATGCAGAGGACCAGCATGCCCGTCCCCACCACCTGCACAGGTAGACCACAGGTAGGTCAGCGGGGCGACCGTTGCTGGGTGGCGCTCGCTCAACCGGCTGTTCAACGGGATGAATCTGTTAGACGTGTTATTTTTGGATCAGTGCGCCGGCTCAGAGATGGTGGGAGATGGTGTTTCGTATGGATCCGGCCTTTCAGGAAATGGGTCGTTGGACCCAAAACTGAGCAAATGGGGGGATGTTCTCGGACCAACTGGGGCAATCGATGGTGCATTAGCCGCATTTGCCAGGCTTTGCAAGTATTTGGAGCCTGAACGGGGGGATGGGGGGGGGGGGGGCGGTTGGAGGTCAACGGGTCGCAGCGAGCGGAACTCACTTGATCGATGAAGCCGCCGAGGACGGACAGGTGCCGCGCAGGGTAGGAGGCGAAGATGTGACCCGTGGCATTGATGCCTGTGACCGACAGGATCCCGCTGGTGAAGTCCATGAAGGCGTCTGGGAAGAGGACAGAAGTATTGGTGTCGCCCCACAGGGTCCGTGAGCAACAAACGGTACCGACGGGGCCTCGGTTCCGCTCACCGTAATACAGCCCAAACACGGCGGCGGCTCCGGCGAAGGCGCCGAGAAACTGGGCGATGACGTAGAAGGGGAACTTCCAGATCTTCAGCTTACCCAGAATCACCATGGCCAAAGACACCGCGGGGTTCACGTGGCCCCCTGGGGGAGGAAAGGACAGGAAGTGGGAGAGGGGTGCGTCATGATGCCCCCCCCCATCATCAGGGAGGCAGAAGGGCAGCGGCCCCGGGGGGGCAGGTGGCTTTGTTCTGTGTGTTCACCAGCAGAAAGGCAGAATAATAGCCCCATATTAGGATTCAACCTTTAAGAAACAACACTGGGGGTGTTACCCCCCCCCCCCCCCACACACACACACACACACTAGCTTTCATTTACAAAAGCGTCAGTCAGAGCTGCCAGAACCGGAGGAGGCTGCTTGGGTTTGGGCCCGAGCCTGTGTGACAGACAGAAGCCTCTGATCAATGGGGTTCGCAGGACATTTGGTGCCCGGGGTGATGTTTGACCCCAGAGAAGCTGCGCCCTGGCAGCGACAGATCGATGTTTGGTGTGTGTGTGTGTGTGTGTGTGTGTGTGGGGGGGGGGGGGGCAGCACTGGGCAGCAGGACGCGGAGCTGCACATCTGATTCAACGTGATAACAACGCGACTCAAACTGAAACGCGCGGCCGTGCGGGCTTACCTGACACCCTCCGGCCACATACGCGGCCATCATCAGCCCCACGGAGAAGCCGATGTGCACGGTGAGCGGCTCCCCCAGGGTGTTCCGGCTGAGGACGGTCTGGGCCACGGAGCCGCAGCCGAACAGCTGGCGAAGCGAGCGGGAAAAGAGCCAAACAGAACCAACGGCAGCTGAGCACAAACTGATGATGCTGTCAATAAAAATAAAAAGAAGAGAGAAACGATACTCACGACCAGGACGAACGTCCCCAGGAATTCTGCCAGGAATTCCTTAAAAATTCCGTGTTTGATGGCACAGCGTTTCCTCATCTTTGTCCCGCGTCGCCGGCCGCTGCTGCTGCCTTTAAAACTATGAGAAGTCCAGCAGAGCGAGGTGCTGAAGTTCAGAGTTCTGCTGCCCGATCTCCACCTCCGAGCCGGCGCAGCCACTCAGCAGCAGCCATCGATCCGGTCCGTCACCGCCCCCCCGTCAGCCGCAGCACATGGCGGGAGAGGAGGTCTCGCTGGAACATAAAGTCATTTTTGGGAGGCGGCGGACGCATCACACGCAGCAGGGGTGTGTGCAAACATCACTGAACATGGGGAACTCGTTTCAACACATTTATTTAGGAGTTTTCAGTGACAGTATATTAACACACACCATTCAGCAAATAACTTAAGTAAGAAATGAATCAATTTGCAAAATATGAGTTGGTCAGATATCGTAGTCGTTCCCCGTGTCGCCACAAGGGGGCAGCACCGGCGGGGCGACGCGTGGTTCACACGCAGAAGCAGCCACACTTGGGTTTGTTATTGAAATTAAGCTTTTAGGGTTTCGGTATCCAATTTCACGCCGATCAATCTGATCCCAGGTCGTCACCGTCGTTCACAGCATCTTCGGCAATTCTCCCAAAAGAAGGCGATTTCTTCTTACGCCTGAGGATTAAAACAGAACTTGTGAGACCTGAGCGCGGAGCTGAGGTGTCCAGAGCGATGAGGTCCCAGAGGTGGAGTGTGAGACAGCGAGGAGTCACCTTATCTCGCTGCGCAGCGCGCTCAGCTGGCCGTGGAGCTGCTCGTTGGCCTCCAGCTGCTCGTCCAGCTCCCTCTGCAGCTTCTTCTTAGCGTGTTCCAGGCGCTCGATCTCCTCCTCCGCCTCGTCCATCTGCCTCTTCGCCGTCTTCAGCCTCTGGTTCAGCTGAAAGTCAGATTCCATGGTCAGCCAAGCCTGCCGCGCCTGCTTGGGGCTTCTCACTCATCTGACCTGGTCCCTCTCGCTCTGCAGGTTCACGTGCTCGTCGTCCGCCTGCATCTTCATCTCCTTCACTTTGCGCTCTAGTTTGCGGTTGGATTGCTGCAGGTTGTTGTTGTCTCTGCGTGAGAGAGCCAGATCACATCACTGAGGCAGCTTCCTGTAACCGAACTCCTTCCCAGTGCGTTTTGGACCAGGGTTATTTTCACGCTTACGGTCAAACAGGAAGTGACGCGAGCAGATTCCATCAGGTATCTGGTGTCTGTCACATTCTGAGCTCTACACACCCTCACCTCTCCTCTTCCTGCAACCTTTCCTCCAGCTCCTGGATGCGGCCGTTCAGCTTGGAGACGAGGGAATCCTGGCTGGTTCTCTGGGATCCTTCCAGGTGAGTCACTCTGCTCTTCAGATCTTTGTTCTGATGGACAAGAAAAGGTGGGAATGATCCAAACGCGTGTGACTTGAAGTGTGCTGAGGGGGAGAGCTGCAGGAATGGCAGGAGCTTCGTTTGACAGGACACGAGGACAAACATTCTTGGACAGGTTCAAGAAGAACTACAGACAAGTCAGTCCCTGTTCCAGAGGTCAGTCCCTGTCCCAGTCCCTGTCCCAGAGGTCAGTACCTGTCCCAGTCCCAGTCCCAGGGGTCAGTACCTGTCCCAGTCCCTGTCCCAGAGGTCAGTACCTGTCTCAGTCCCTGTCCCAGGGGTCAGTCCCTGTCGCAGGGGTCAGTACCTGTCTCAGTCCCTGTCCCAGGGGTCAGTACCTGTCTCGGTCCCTGTCCCAGGGGTCAGTCCCCGTCCCAGGGGTCAGTACCTGTCTCGGTCCCTGTCCCAGGGGTCAGTCCCCGTCCCAGGGGTCAGTACCTGTCTCGGTCCCTGTCCCAGGGCTCAGTCCCTGTCCCAGGGCTCAGTCCCTGTCGCAGGGGTCAGTACCTGTCTCAGTCCCTGTCCCAGGGCTCAGTCCCTGTCCCAGGGCTCAGTCCCTGTCGCAGGGGTCAGTACCTGTCTCGGTCCCTGTCCCAGGGCTCAGTCCCTGTCCCAGGGGTCAGTACCTGTCTGGGTCCCTGTCCCAGGGCTCAGTCCCTGTCCCAGGGGTCAGTACCTGTCTCAGTCCCTGTCCCAGGGCTCAGTCCCTGTCCCAGGGGTCAGTCCCTGTCTCGGTCCCCGTCCCAGGGCTCAGTCCCTGTCCCAGGGGTCAGTACCTGTCTCAGTCCCTGTCCCAGGGGCCAGTCCCAAACGCAGGGGTCAGTACCTGTCTCAGTCCCTGTCCCAGGGGTCAGTCCCTGTCCTAGGGGTCAGTACCTGTCTCAGTCCCTGTCCCAGGGGTCAGTACCTGTCTCGGTCCCTGTCCCAGGGGTCAGTCCCCGTCCCAGGGGTCAGTACCTGTCTCGGTCCCTGTCCCAGGGGTCAGTACCTGTCTCGGTCCCTGTCCCAGGGCTCAGTCCCCGTCCCAGGGGTCAGTACCTGTCTCAGTCCCTGTCCCAGGGGTCAGTACCTGTCTCGGTCCCTGTCCCAGGGGTCAGTACCTGTCTCAGTCCCTGTCCCAGGGGTCAGTACCTGTCTCGGTCCCTGTCCCAGGGGTCAGTACCTGTCTCGGTCCCTGTCCCAGGGGTCAGTACCTGTCTCTCAAGGCTCATCTTGTCACACTCCAGGTCCTGCCTGGCGGTTCTTTCCTGCAGCAGCTCGGTCCTCATCTGGTCCATCTGTCCTCCAGAAACAACAAAATCACACGTTGATGCAAAAACCTGCAGATTCCAGCGAACGTGCTCACATGTCGGACTATTTTCAGCATTTACTCTGTGCTTTAATCTGTCCCGTGCATCCACAGAGCTGCAGCTTGAACTCATCTCCATTTTACATTATGAGGAAGAAGAAACGAAGATGCGATGGTCCTTTATTAAAAGGGAAGCCAGATGTTGACCAATGAAAGGAAAGGCTGTCTGGTAAGGGCAGGCATGTTGGATCTAGTGGATCTCCTCTCTAATAACATCTAGAGGCCCCGCGAGGGGGCGTGCCTGTGTTTTAGTCTCAATTAGTCTGATGAATGCTGGCCTACTTTTCAGCCACACTAAGGTCACGGAGGCTCTCATCAAGACACCAGGGACCAAGAAATGTGTGTGAGATCACAGTGAAGCAACGGGGGAAAGCCGGACAACGTTCGCCAGTTTCTGAGGGGAAATTTGCAGACCCCACCCTCAATCTGCTCATAGTGGAAACAGATGTAGGGCTGGGTGCTCAAACCTAAAACAGCTGGGAGGTTTCAGATAGGCTCGCCATCCCAAAATGAAACTTTAGACAGAAAGAAAAACCTCATCGGAGGTAGGAAACCTGCCTGCGCTTTGGTTTTGTCCAAACGCTCCATCATGCGGTCGCCGCTGCAGCGCTCCTCGCCCAGATCTTCTTCCAGCTGTCTGAGGCGTCCCTGAGGGCAGACGGAACAACCAACGAGGGTGTCAAAGCAGCAGCAGATCCACAAACACCGCACCGGGACACAGGACCCGAGTCTGCCCCCCCCCCCCCCCCAGGCCTCGGAAGGAGCCTGGGTGGACGTGGCTGCGACCGTGGCAAAAGGTTGGATGGCGGCGAGCGCCTAAACTGGTCGGGTAACTTTGTACAGTAAACACCAGCTTTTCCAGAACGAAAGCAGAGTCAACAGTGACGCTGTGTCACGTCTCTGTCATCAGAAAAACAAACAGTGCCGACTCAGAGGCCAGTCAGCAGGAACAGGAACACGGGTCGGTTCACACCTGAAGAAACCACAACAGTACGATTCTACACGAGGGTTCCGGCCAAAATACTGTTCATACGCCTCCTCAAACAGATGTTCAAGGCAGAGCAAAGGTTCAAAACCAGTACAGAATATAACCAGTACAGAATATAACCAGTATAGAATATTCAGAACGACCCTGTAAGATACAGACTCCATTTTGAAGACGGTTCAGAGACACTTGCCTCCAAGAGTTTGAGGTGTCGCTCCCTCTCCCCCACCGTGGACGCGTTCCTCTCCTCCAGCTCCTCCACCCTCTGCTCCAGCTGCCTGCACCTCTGCTGGGCCTCCTGCTGCTGCCTCTGACACTGCTGCAGATCCTCCTCCAGAGGAAGCAGCTGAGCATGCAACAGAAACCGGGATGAGCACGAACGGAGGTCAGAAGGTCAGAGGTTTGAACTCGAGACAGAAGCGGGGGGGGTGGGGGGAGGGGGGGAGTCCGCGACGCACCTCGTCCCGCAGATTTTTGGCCGCCTGTCGGGATTTCTC
Source organism: Takifugu flavidus (assembly GCF_003711565.1). Taxonomy (NCBI): domain Eukaryota; kingdom Metazoa; phylum Chordata; class Actinopteri; order Tetraodontiformes; family Tetraodontidae; genus Takifugu; species Takifugu flavidus. The sequence goes on from NC_079532.1 coordinate 8,785,145, forward strand.
CAGCTCGGCGCCTTTTTCCTGCAGCTGCCGCCGCAGCTCGTCCAGCTCCCTCTGACTCCTCTCTCTGGCCTCATCAACCTGGTTCTGAAGGACGTCTGTGGAGGCTTCGCACTCCTCGATGATGCTGGTCATCTGGGGACAGAAACAACGAGCCTTCACGCCCAGACGAGCTCGGAGCAGAACAGAGAAACCAACAGTGTCTCAGTTGATCTGGTTCCACCAGAAACATCTCAACAGAGGGAACCTTCCCAGCTTTCCTGTGATGGAAACCAAAGCAGGGGAAGTTATTTTCCCCGTTTCTGTCTCCACCTTTCTCTGCAGCTGCTCCACACTTCTGTCCTGCAGCCTCCTCTCGTCCTCCAGCTGTGTTTTTGTCTTCCACAGCTCCTCTCTTTGTCTCCTCTCCTCCTTCAGCTTCTCCTTTAACTCCCTGTGCTCCTGGTTTAGCCTGGCCATCTTGCTCTGTGAGAAGAGAAGAAAAGGCAACGGTGAAGACCGAGGAGTGCCATCAGATGGCCGCCAGCAGCTTGGCTTTACCTGCACTTCCTCCAGTCGCGACAGCAGCGTCTGGTTCGACTGGCTCATCTCCTCCTCGTTTCTCCTCGCATCTCTCAGGGCCTCCTCCACCTGCTGCTTTTCTCTCTGAGGATTGCGGACAGGTTAGGAGGCGCAGGCGGGGGCGGAGCAGGTGTCATGGCGGCGTTTCCAGTGTGTCTCACCTCCAGCTGCTTTGCTCTCTGCTCCAAAAGCCTCTCTGTGGTTTTCAGCTCCTGGATGGCCTGATTCAGCTGATCCACTTTAAGGTTCTGGCCCTGCACCTTCCCCTTCAGCTGATCCCGCTGCAGGATCAGATCCTCCAACTGGGAATTGGCTGAGAGTCTCTCCTCTTCTGCTCTGGCCCTCTCTTGGCCCAGCTGACTGTGGCCCTGTGAGGCAGAACACTCCAATAACCTGTGGACTGATTGGATTTGGGAGTTTTTCAGTCTAAAATATCACCTCTTTGAACAGATCGAACTCCCCGAGCAGTTTTTGGAACTCGTTTTCATATTCCTCCTTCAGAGCAGCCATGTACTGGTCGTGGGTCTCCACCTCCTCTTTCAGCGCTCCCTTCAGGGAGTCCAGCTCCTTCTCCCTTTGGCGAAGCAGCTCCTCCTGCTCCTCCTTCTGCTGCAGCAGGTCCTGGCAGTCGCCGCGCAGCTGCACCACATCCTGACGGACACAGGGCAACATCTCTGCCTGACTGTGAGGCTGCCCAGGCTGCTTGCAGAGCTTCATTTACCTTCAGGAGGACGTCTTTGTCTCTGTCTATCAACTCTGTCTTCTTAGCCTGGTCCAGCTCGTCGTGCATCTCAGAAAGCTGCAGCTCTAGATCCTTCATCTGGGTCTTGGTTCGCTCTCTCTCTGCCTTCATCTGGGTCAACCTGACAGCACACAAGTCAAACACCGCAGGCTAAAAACCTCACAGTGGATCCTGAGAGGTGGATTCCACAGCTGAGGAAGTTCACCATGAAAGAAAAACACCACCTGGACGGGTTCTAGTGGGACTGATTGAGTGGGGTGTTGCTGGTGGTTAAATGGGACATAGAGGCACAAAGGAGGAGCATAAGGAAGACTGTTGAGCTAAACTTGAGATAACCTCTTCTGGTGTAATTCTTGGCAAGACAGCAACATTCCTCGAAACGACGAGTCATTATTCTAATCAGTTGAAGGTAACACCAGCACAAACGATAGGATTTGCCCGTTTCTACGGTTTCCACGGCGAGACTCACTCCTGTTTAGCTGCCTGAAGTTCAGCCTCAGTCTCCACCAGCTTGTCCCTGAGTTTGAGGAGCTCTTCCTGACTTTTGGCCAGCTCTTCCTGTAGTTTCTTCTTCTCCGATCTGGCCTTTTCACAGGCTTTGGCCAGGGTCTTTTCATTCTGCGCACAACAAAAGAAGATCAGCCACAGGAAGAGGAAGTGTGTGCCTCAGAGATGAATCAGCAGGACGCGACAGCAGGACACCTTCATCTCAGTTTCCAGCTGTTGCTTCAATTGGGACATTTCTTTTTCCAGCGATTCCTGTTTCTCCTGCAAAAACCTTGCCTGAGCTGAGTAATCCTGGATGACATTTGGGAGGGGGGGGGACATACGGCAACTGAGTATCACCATTTGTTTCTAACAAGGACATCAGTGAAGCAACACGGGCACAAACATCTGCTCCAGGACGCACTTCCTCCTCCCGCCCGTCCAGACTCTCAGCAGGCTTCCACTTGATCTTGTTAACAGTTTCAAGCAGCGAGGCGACTTTCCTCTCAGTCGCGGGGTCATCGTCGGTCCTGCGCGACAGGAAACACAACTGTTTACTCCTCCTGAAGACCGTAAAGACGTCTGTGGCGCGAAAACACCAGCCTGTACCAACGGGGGGGCCGTACTGCAGCAGCGCACACTTAATAAAACACACTGACAGATCTTAAAACATTCCATGTGGTGAAGTTCATGTGCCACATTCCTGACGGTTACATGAGCTGGATCAGCGCCCCGCTATCAGACTGTGTGCGGATCTTTAAAACTGGCTGGGAGAACCTTTACGGAGTCGACGGAAATCTGCTGCTTCAGCGTTGCCGATATCAAAACAAACCCGAATTCTGACGCTAGCCCGGCCGCTGTGGCGAAGACGCTCACCCGTTTTTGAGGAAAGTGAAGAGTACTTGTTTGGTGGCGTCCTCGGGTGGGTCCACTGGCAGTTCTTGCTGTCCTTTCAGAAGATCGGGGGTGACCTGGTTAGAGAACATCCTGCAAATAAATACCTGCGTCTAAATGAGGGCTGTCTGTGGGAGTGGACGGCGTTACCTGCGTGTCCCTTTTGTCCAGGTCAGTCTGGTGACCCAAAAGCGTCGCCTCCTGTCCATTGTGACCGACCGCCTGCTCCCCCTCCTTCTTCTTCGCCACGGAGGTCCGTCCGCCCAGGAGTCGAGCCCTGGCTGACCCCGGAGGATACATGGCACCGGAGCTTTCGGCCCCGGCGCCCCTCAGAGACGAAGCTCTGCTGGAGGACGAGGATGAGGACGAAGATTCTGAGGTTCGACTGCTGTCCAAGCTGCGTGACCTTTGACACTGCTCTGGGTCCAGCCTGTTCCGTGGGCCTCCCCTGCCCCGCCGCTGGCTGCTGTTGAACTGGTTGATGAGCTGCCCCACAGATAAGATGGACTCTGTCTCCACGGCGTTTGGTGACCTTGCGGGGAGTTGTCGACCTCTAGGTGGTGCTTTGGCCTCAGATTCCTCGCACTTCAGATCCTCTGGGCCTTCGGCCGGCAAAGGTATCCTGGGTTTGTTGGCATGAGCTGTCTGGCCGGACTTTGGCTGCTCAGGTCCGTCGACTGAAACAGCTGAAGGAAGGAAGCTCAGGTTATTGCATTGGGGGTCATAAGGTCGCAGAATCTCCGGGTGTTTCTGGTAATGCAACATGGGGGAGGCTGAAGATGGCTTTGGCTCAGGGGAAGAGTGTCTTTCATCCACAGGCCTCCTCAGCGGGCCTGGATTATTCCCAGCCTGGTGAGTGATGACAGAGATGTCTCTGTGGCTCTCTGAACTGTTAAGGACCACGTAGGGCTGACCTTTGAACCCCTGAACCTGGACCCTGACTCCAAACAGGCTGTCCGGGCCGCTCCTGGGACTGTGCTGCGGCACTCGGCTCAGTCTGTGAGACTCCATCCTGCCTCACGATGAGTTCACAGATGATCTGGTGGGGGAGGGAAAAAAGGCGGTGAGGAAGGTCGACCCCGCACGGGAACTGATGCGTCAGGTTTGTCGAGCTGCAGCTATTTACACAACACTGAGGTAAAGACGGAGCTGCACCAGCAGGCAGATCACCAGGCAGCTCCTCGCACAGCTGCACTCAGCCAACGCAAAAAAAAAGGCCAACAATAAATGGATGTGAGCGAGCGCCTGATATTGCTGTGCAATGAAAACAGCTACCCTGTGTGCTCACCACAGTGCACTATTGTGCAGCCACATGTGAGACAAGTGCATGACGACGACGGCTGACTGGCATCTCCGGGGTGTCGTCACCCACTTCATGGATCAACACTTGAGGAAACCGTCAACAGACAATCTACTGTCAAGCTGCAGAAGGAGCGCGTTCTCCTCACCTTCAAGGACCTGATTAGTGATTGGAAGAGGCGTTCAAATGTGTCTAAATCTGTCTAAATTACTGCCGCTGTTAAGAATATCGACAAAACAACAGCAATAATACTGTCAAAAAGTAGTTGGTCAGGTTAAAACAAATGCTAATTGTTAATAATTGTATTCATCTATTATCAGTTTAATTGTATTGTTATTTTGTGAGATTCCAAATAAGACGGAATCTTTTTTTTTAACACCGATACGCCTTAATTTCTTTGGGATTCATTCCCAATGTTCAGATTAAACAAGTTGGCGACAGTTGTCAAACAACTAAAGAAAAAGCAGAAAATAACTCGAATCTTTCCAGCAGGTTCATTAAAGTTGCTGAAGAGAAGAGAGAGTTCACGGTGAACTTCAAAGCCGCCGCCGCGCACTCGCTCCAGAAAAGGTAGGAAAAAAATCCACTTTTCCCTTTTTAAGAAACAAAATCTATACGTTCTATATGTGGGGAGCACACTTACCGGCTGCGTATCCAGTATGAGGGTCGAGCGGAGTCCTGCACCTCCTCCCCCTGCACCTCCTCCGCCCGGAGACGATTGTACTCCGTGAGGCGTTCACGGACCCTCTGCCAGATACTCCGGTCACGTGACCGCGGCTCCCGCTACATTCTTATGATAACAAACACGCAACGCGCCCTAAAGACAAGTAGATGCATAGCAGCGCCTATTTGCTTTCTATTTGCCTTCAGGGTTGATTGTTTTCTGCTTTAAAAAGATTTTATTAGAGGATTTGACCCCCCCCCCCCCCAATATCGGCGTTTAATAGGAACCCACTTCCTCCCATTGTAAAGTGAAGCCGCCGAGCCAAGGAATACCGGCGTCGGTGTCACGTGCTGGTGACGTCATTTCCAGCCACACAACAACCACTTATAAAGGAAAAGTTAAAGATTATCCAGCAGCATGAAAGCACAAATAAAACATCCCTGGTAAAGTATTATATGAGAACCCGCGGCATACCTTCAGAAGGAGCCTAGTATCCATCTTTATAGCATTAGCATAACAATCAAGGCCTAAAATAATATATATATAATATAGTATAAAGATGGTTATTACATAGCTGTTGTCAACTTTGGCTAGCAATTTATTTTAGTGTGCCGTATGATGTATGTTTTAGATTTAACCTTTGTGGCTGTTTACATTACGTTGGCACACACACGCTTTGTGACTGCTGTGGCAGATGTTAGTTAGCTGTGGCAGATGTTAGTTAGCTGTGGCAGGTATATAGTTGTGGTACACATACACAAGATGCGGTGTGACAGCCATAGACAATTGTGGTTGATGTAGACAGTGTTTATATTAGATCTCTGTGGCAATATAGTTTTGGCAGATGAATAGCCTCGTGCTATCTTTAGCATATATTTAAGTGTGGCAGATGGCAAATTTAGTAGCATTGGTGGGGTGGCAGAAGGGGAAAAATTGTAAAACCTGGTTTATCGTGGTAATTTTATAACTAAGGAATTAAGTTTTGAACCCTAAAGACCTTTAAATGTTAGAACATGTGATTATATACAGTATATCAGCCACAATGCTAACTGAATTACAATTTGCTAGCTGAAAAAAGTGACTCAAACTCTTTGGAAAAAAAGAAAATTTATTGCTACATTATGATTTTGACACATGCCTGTAGGCTACTTTATACTGTACACATCCTGTACATGTTATGATTGTTGTATTTCAGGTTATGTTTATTTGTTTAGCATCCTAATTTGCCAGAAGATCTCACTTGAGTTATAATACTGCTCAGGTACATCTAGAAAAGCTACACAAAAAGAGAATCCTGTGTAAAGTCAGAGCGACAAAAGAAAATACTTACATTATGAAAGTCACAGTACTTGTATAAAAGATAAGTTACATAACTTGGAAAAAACTGAACTCATTTAAAACTCAAACATGCAGAGCTTCAACTACATCTGGAGAGCCTTAATTACACTGAGAGGAAGTCGGAGTCGGTCCACAAGTGTGTCGTGAAGAATAACACAATCTGGTCATAAATATACAACTGACAGAGGATGCCCACGTAGAGAAGAACATTCTTGAAGGTCTCGTCACTCCCAGCACACACACACACACACACACGCGCGCGCACACACAAATCTTCAGACACACATTAAAAGTAAATAGAATCACCCATTCAGATATACTGTTATAAGACAGATAATCAATAAATATACAAAATACTGTATGTACAAAACATCTGCAGTTTACAATGCATTTGTCTGTCACAAGAGAACTTTAGGCACAACGTTAGAAGTCTGTTTGGGGGAGTCGGGAGGTGATTGTTCCACTGCATCGCCCAGCAGAGCGGTCGACGTCTCTGCCCGAAGTCCGAAACATCTGGATGCTCCCGGGATCTCCTGTCGTTGGCATCAGAGACACAACAGTGTCAGGAACAGCGGGGACCACCGAGCTCCCCTTTCACACTCTGCTTGGAGGGCTACATACGTGATGATGTCGCACCATCAGAGGTGGCCCATGGGGTTTGAGGGATCTGTCAGGTTGGGGTGAAACGCGAGGTGCATGGCCTGGGGGTCTGTCATGACCGCGGACGCCTTCTCTTCCTCTCGCCTCCGCAGACACGCCGCCTTCGGGTTCAGGTTCCTCTCTGTGGGATAGACGCAAATGATTCCCCGCTTGGCTCCAAATTCTGGCGGTTTCCTGTCGAGCCCTCAGATGGCGAGAGCTTTGGTGTGTTTTATTTTTTTCTCCCCTGACCTCTGACTTGCTGCTCCAGGCTGAGGATCACCGCCACGGCCTGATGCAGCACCAGCAGCTTGGTCTGCGGCTTCTCGCTCTTCAGATGCAGCTGACACATGTGACCCAGCTCCTTGAAGGCCTCGTTGATGTCCCGCACGCGCAGGCGTTCGCGGGCGTTGTTGGCCATCCTCCGCTCGCGCTCACGCTCGGCCTTCTGCTCCGGGCTCAGATCCTCGTCTTCGTGGATGCTACAACATCAGCGACATCGGTCAGATTCAGTTGTGATCATTCATTTCTTCTAAATATTGACTATTTGACTAAATCTTAGAATGGTGCTTTGGGGTAGTAATAGTGCATAGGAAACATTATTTTTTTAAATTAGTTTTTTTTATTTAGATTTTCGCTTTTATTATATAATTTCAAATTAATTGTCGAGTCTTAATGAGATTGTTGTTTTTAAACGGCGTTGTGTTGATTAGGCTGTAGATTCCGCCCCCTGCCGGACGCGGGGATAACTACAGGCTATTAAACCTCGTAAGAGGAAACTCTAAATTTGCCAAGTCAAATATAAACTTTAGTGTCATTGCAATTAAACCATAGAAATTTAAATGAAGTGAATGTTTTTAAGAACAGTAACTGTCAACACTTAAAACGAAGAGCTGGACTTTGCGTTTCTCTCCATTCGCCCAAGTGAAATTGTAGCTGGAGGGTCAGCCGCATACATCAACATCATTATCTTCGAGTAGAGCTGGATAAAAAGAAAACATGCGCTCCAGAGCCGCTGTCAGGAATTAGAATGTCCCAAAGTGACCTCTGCTCAGAGCCACTTCAGTCCTTGTCTTTGTTTTCATTGAATTCAACAGAAGAAATGGAGGCAAAATCAGCTTTCTGCCACAGCTGCCCTCCTCAGCAGGAGGTCGGACGGTATTCTAATGACACGACTTGTGTCTGCATGAGGGATTTTTGCAGTGGGAAATAACCCCACATTTCTGGTGCACTCTCAGCGTGGTGGTGAGCTCTTACCTGTCCCCCTGGCTGTTCTCCCCCTGTGCTTTCTGTTCGCCCTCCTCGTCCGACCTCTGGCTGTCAGAGCTGTGACCCTGGCTCATCTGGCTCATCTCTTCCCCATTTTCCATCTTCAGCTCCGGATTCCCATGAACTCCCAGACCAGCTACGAGAAACACAGGCAACGAAACACAGTTCAGCCACAACAGCCGGTGCTTTCTTAAAGGATCGGAAGGAGCCGAAGTGATGGGATGCGGCGTAAAAAGGAGGGGAAGTGATAGGTTATGACTCGCCTCTGCCTCCACTGTGCATCGGCTGAAGCATTGCCCTCTGCCTGGCCGGGTACGGGTGGCCATTTTGCGTGCGGCTCTGGAAGTGATTGTTGTTCATCGGGAGGCCGTCGACCTTGGTGACACAGAAGAAACGCGGGGTGAGACGGCGGCGCGTTCTCAGGACAGATAGGAGTTGTGAACCCGACATCTGCCCCCTGTGATCTGACATCGCACTCGCTTTACAGAATTTAATCTCGGGCAATCTTAATCCATCCCTTAAAACTACTATGTGCCTCCTAAACATACCACTAATTCTCTTCAGGAATGATTCTCTAGCCGACACATCATTAAAAAAAAAAAAAAGTGAGAGAATTTAATACCCCTCCACCCTCTTCCCCAAAGGATTAGATTAAAAACCCCTTTCCCTTGCATATACTTCCACTCCAGCTGGGCTAAAATCCCCTGGTTTGCTGAAAAGGAAACATGCTGGAATGGGAGGGCACGATGCAGGCCTCCCCCCATTAGCCCAGTGTGAAATTAACGTCCACACATGCTGTCCGATCTGCCCATTGTGCTCCGTTTCCTATTTCAAGGACGACATTAACACGACAAAAACATGCAGGCCCGAGGGGTCGGAAAATTCCTGAAACTTAATACAGGCACGCACATACGCTGCACACACGCCGCCCAAAGTTCCACACACACTGCCCACTCCTTCCTTAAATACTTCAAAGAAGTGTTTGCTAACCATGGCTGCAGGGTGGCAGGTGAGCGGCAGACCGCCGGCGGAGTCCAGGTGGCCGTGGTGGCTCTGGTTCACCAAGCCGTGGATGTCGCCGGGCAGGCCGGCGGTGGGGCCCACGGCGTGGTTCCTCAGCACGTGGATCACATCGTCCAGTCTGTCCAGCCGATCCTCCACCTGAGACTGCAAACAGCAGGGAGAGAGAGTCAAACCTGAGTGGGGGCACTCGATGAGCTTGTTCTAACACTCCCCATCTGGTGTACTGGGAAAACTGGCCCGTGGTTCACCAGACCAGTCGCTACCTCAGAGGACCACCGCTAATCTGGCTCTAATTCCTGGCTAGGTGTGGTGACTTCCTGTGTCATGCCGTGACCCAACAGCTGCCACAAAATATTAGGAAACGCCAAAATCCCCGACTAAAGGACCAAGGCGTCATTTCCCCCATTTGCAGCCCTTTAAAATGTTTTGAGCTCAGCCGGTTTTCTGTACCAGTGATATCAGCGAGGACTCGTAGTGCGGCGAGACGGGGGCCTGAGTCGACCTCCGGGGCCACAGGTTGTTGCCTGAGAGGACAGAAACATCGAATCAGCCCAAAGAGGCGGCGAGCGATGACGTTTTAGCCCGAGCGGCGCGTTTTTACCTGCAGGTTCCGCCGCATTCTGCAGCGGGGACGGAGACCTCGCCGGCGTGGAGGAACTGGAGGGAAAGCTGCTGCTCGTGTGATCTGGGGAATAGATCTGGTGGTAGGTGGGGGCGGGGGCGGGGGCAGAACATGGATCATTATAAAAGCAGAGCTGGTCATTTCTACGTACAGCTGCCGCCTCATACCCTGACATCCCCTCATCAATTCTGGATATTTTACTGGTCAGCAGCCAGTTAAAGCTCCAGCAGTGCTTCTGTATTACGCGCCCGTCTGTAGCTGGCAAGGGCGAACTGCGATTCTCCTTTAGCACGACACCTCTGGGGCGCCACCAGCTCGGGTTTAAGCCCTGGCCTGACTGTTAAAGCCCACTAAAACACATATGAGCTGCTTCGTACTCACAGAGGCCAGCGCTTTGCCCAAAGTGTCGCCCGTCTGGGACCCCGCAGAGGCGTTTCTGTGGCTCCCCGACACTGAAAAATGGAATCCTCAGTCAGATGTGTGGGTAAAAAAGTGCATCTAAGAACACTTCACTCACCTGTTGAACTCTCCGAGGGGTCGCGGTGGAAGGTGGACATTGGTGGGAGACCCCTGCTGATGTCAGCAGCCATGGCTGGATGTGGAGAGTAGTCCTGAGCAGTAAACAAACATGTGTTTAATCCTTCGGGGGGGCTTAGAAGTGCTGTGGCGGCAATATCCCGCCTCCTGGCGGTAAATCTCACCATGTGATTGTGCGTCGGCTGCAGGTTGCTGTAGCTTCCCGGCTGCGTTTGGTGGGTCGTGGCTGCTCCCAGCGCACCTTCATAGCCCTGCTGGTTCAGCCCATTTATGCCGTTCCAGATGTCGGGAGAATTGCTCGTCCCCTCTGAAACGGATAACGATATATCGGAGCCGGAACAGGAGCAGCATCTCAAGCAGCCGCGTGGCTCCGTACGGTAACGGCGCGGCACTTTATCGCTGAATCAGTGATTGGACGGCGTTCTTCTATCAGAGCGACGTGACATCATCGGACACTTTATCAGATTTACCGCCCTTTAACTGCTCCGTGAGTCACGTGACCCAATCCCTTTCATTCTACCTTCTGGGAAAACCTGACAATGATCCCAGGAAAACAGCAGCTTGAGGGTGGATGTTTGGTTCCGTAATGTTCTAACGTGCAAGAACTTTAGCATCGATTTGCCTTTTATTGCGAATAATGCTTAAATATTTCGACAACGGTGGGTGAAGGTGTGGAATCATCCATGTTGCTCCCTGATAAAAACCTTTTTTTTTACTGATCTCACTGCTAGTTGACTCTTGACCGCTGGCGCGTTCATATTTTATCTCTGTTCTTCGGTGTGCGTTTGCATTGCGGGTCTATTTTCCGTGCGGTGCAGCCGGCCTTCGCGTGATTCGGGGTTGCTGTGATTTCCGTGGATGGATAGATGCCCAAAAGGATCGTGGCGGGAAGACAGACGTAAGCGAACGGAGTGCTGGAGCTCACCGAAGAAGGTGCTGGCCAACACGTTGCCGGGGGCCTTGATGGATGGATGGAGATGGTTGTGGTTGATGTCGTCATTGGTTGGAGACTGTCCATAAACCTGAAAGAGAGAGCTTGTTTACGAGCCGTGTTGGGACACTCCGAGGCATAAATAATGCATAGAAACCGTGTGCCTGTGTCCTTTAAATTAATGTCACGAGAGTGCGTGGTGGAGAAACGGCATTAGGAAAAACAAAGCAGAGGGCTGATGCACACTTAGAGCTATTGCGATAATCCATAAGCTGCAGATCCATGCACCTCCTCATCCGGCTTTAGGAGCCATTCAGCATGAGAAATCCCCGGTCTAATCGTGATCAGGTTTGACTGGCATGGGAGGACGAGGATGCGGCTCTCAAGTACAATTGAATTACAGGCCTCCACATATTCAAGCCCAACAAAGAAATGAGTCCCGGCCTAATGATCCCTTCCTGAAGGAAGAGGTGAAATAGAAAACAGACTCAACCAAACAGCCCCCCCCCATCCTTCTTTAATTGTAAAACAGAGGGCTGAAACCTGCACATATGCATAGGAAACACGCTAACACATGCTCACACCCTCAGACGCACCGAGAGGTCTGGGCTGCACCTGCACATCCCTCCATCGCTTTGATGTGCCCCAGGAAATGAAAATAAACCTCCCTGCACAGCATCAATGGGGTGTCAGTTACCCAGACGACAAGTTCTGTAAAGCAGGCTATTAAAGACTCTCTTGAGTACGCTCCAGTCTGACACACACACACGCACTCGCGCACGCACTTAAGCGCACGCACGCGCGCAGCCCTGACCCTGGCTGGCACGAGTCCCATGGTGATTGTGGGCTAGGCCAAACAGAGGAGCCCCTGCTGACACTGGGCCCGTCTGAGCCTCCGCGGGCAGCATATGGCGCAGGATAAAGCCAATTGTCCTCCTTACCATCAGCATAGCAGGCGACCCGTTAATAATGGTCACACCCCCGCCCCAGCACGCCCTCTCTGGCCCCCGCCGGAGAGGGGCCGTCACCATGGCATCCTGTGTTAGTGTAGCATTGATTTAGAAACCATCAATCATGCTATCACAAGTGATAAGAAAATTAAAGACCACAACAAAGACAATTCATTTCTACTAAATCGGCGTGATGATATATTTAAACCCATAAACATGTGTTTCTCTGGATTTATCCCCCTTTTTCCCTCCACCAGAACCTATAGGTGCTAAAAAAGAAGCACAGCAGCACTGTTTTGTAAACGCACAGAGCATTATCATGCTAGATGAGTGGAATATCAACTTGCTATTCAGGGCCGATGCCGTGCTCCACCATGGCCATCTCAGCCACATGTAACCAATTTTCTGCCTCTGTGATCCACGATGTCTGGATATGGTTAGTGTCCCAGAGATCAAAGCAGCCTTTGATAATGGCTGCAGCGGTGGAGGGACCGCTCCAACGCAGCAGCGCTAAATCAAACAGCAATAGCAGCAATCTGCTTCATGTCAAGATGCTTTCTGCTGCTGGACTTGACTGCACGCCGCCCGGGCTCCGGCGGGGAGCGCGAGTCTCGCCGCTGCGTTTTGTCAACATCAAAGGACGAGCGACCGAGAGGGCGGCGGAAATCTGGGGCCGATCCCCATTTCTGCAGATGTTCTCACGAGTTTCATTTACATGCTGAGAAAAACTGGATCCAAGAGGAGAAGCAGGTTTTTATGTTTGTTCTTTTTCTGGAACATGTGACCAACTTCACACATCCAGCACAACCTACAACCCACGACCTCTCACATCACCCTGCTCTCTCTCTCACACACACACACCACACACACACCACACACACACAGGACAACACTGTACATCTGCCAACTTTGAGACATCACCTCTGAAATTCTCTTCCAGGACCGCGGAACGTCCCCGAACGCAACAGTAACTTTCCCAGAGGTCCCACGTGCAGATGTTTGCCACCTCATGACAACACTAATCAACAACCATCTTCAAAGCAGCATCTTCCTCAGCCAGACCCTTCAGCGGGGAAATGAGGGGACGAACACATGAATAAAGTACTCACCGGCTTCATGTTGTAGCAGTACATCAGCGAGCTGTTGCCTGTGCCTGACACAGGATGAGCACAGTACATAACTGACGTGCACGGATCAGAGCGACACTCCGGGCTGACAGCACCGTCCACACTGCTGCCTCTCTCCTGACTCTCTACTCATGTGCACGTAACCCACATGCACTCCTTCCTCTAACCTTCCCCTGCTGGCCATGCAGCGACCCAGCAGACAACTTATGCAAATCTGGGCCGGACCATTGCAGCAGCAGAGGGGGGGGGGGGACGGTGGCTGATGCTTCTCTGTCCTACCACACTGGATCAGACCAACCTGCTTCCTTTTCACTCTATTTCAGATCATTCACCCGCAGGATCACCTGGATCTGGACGTGGACGTGTTTCATGTTGGTCGACCTTTTCGATTGGGGGAATTCCTGTCACAAAAACACCACTGAAGGGGGATTTGCCCCCCACCTATGGGCACACACCTCCAGCAGAGCAGATGGAGATGGAGCCACCTCCAGTGTGGGCTACACGCTTTATTCTTCACTGTCATTTTAGCCCTGATGTCACTGTTCAACTGTCCCTCCCCAGGACCAAAGAGTGGACGTGGCCCCTGCAGCCGTGACGCGCAGCAGCTTATCTGGTGTTAGTCAGGTAATGGTTCCCAGTAAACACCAATCACCACACCCTCGTCTGCCCCACATTCACAAATAGAGCAAAGGCTTGGGTTGGAGGCACGTGTGGCGTGGCGTGCTGCGAGGAGCGAGGTTAAAAGTTATTTATACGGTAGACGTCTGGGTGAGGCGCTCAAGAACGAAAGAGCACTCCCACTTCCTGCACCTTAAGTCTCTGTCTGCACGTCTGAGGCCGACTGTGACCTACTGCCGATGCTCCACTCATGTCCACACTGTGATTTTCACTGGTGCTTTTCTCCAACTGTTGTTGTTTGTTTGACTCGCGTCAGGACGTCAACAACACAAACAATCACAGAGGAGCGGTCGTGCCTTCGGAATTCTTGCAATAAATGGAAGCGAAGACGCTTTAAACAAGATAAACCCCCGTTTTTAAACTACTCTTAAATATTTCTTTACTGTAACACACACACACACACACACACACACACACACAACACACACACACACACACACACACACACACGAGTATTAAGGTTCAGTTTTTGACCAATCAAGTTAACTGGGGACCGAATTAGTTAATAATCATAGTTAATAATGATAATATTACCATTAGGTAACATAGAAATAACCATTAAAATACATTTAAATGATACAATAAAACCTATTAAGTAATGTTTTATAAACCTCTTCAAGTCTTTGAAACAGTATCTTCCAAAATAGATGTTTTAATAATGATTGATAATGTCAGTCTTGAGGTCTTAACACTGATAATATGGACGTAAACTCCTGAATTGAATCTGAAACTGTCTTTTGTGTGGCTGCACTGACGTGCCTGACTGATCTGAGGTCAGGGACGCATCAGCCGCGGGTTTGAGCGGTTCTGGAGGTGAGCAGCGGCGGCCTAATCCTGAAGATCCAGAGTTAACTGGGTCAGCAGGTCAGCGTCTCCCGTCCCTCTAAAGTCTCCCGTCGCCTGTTTGCACCTCGGATGCAGTTCAGGAAAATCAAACAGCACCAAAATGTGAGCGTAGCCGCGTTTCAGGAATGACCTTTTCCCTCTGACAGAGATCATTTTTCCTATCACACACGCACACGCACACACACACACACACACACACACACACACACACACACACAGCTCAGCTAAATGATCCTAGAGCAAATATATACAGTCCCCTAACCCTGAACTTTGCATCAATCTTAGTTAATTGCGCTCTTGTCAGGACTGCGATTATTCAAACAGGTAATGCAAATGTTAATGAGTTCTAATTTGCATATCTTTATTTTCCCATGGTTGAAATGTCATTGGTTGTGACGCTCTACAATGAAGAATGTCACCCCCGATGGCCCCCCCCGATACGTCGGCGGCCATTAGGAGGCCAAAAAGGAGCAACTGAAGGGGACGGAGGGGAAATAAATAAGGAGCCTTGTTCTGGACAAAAGAAGGGAAGGAGGGAGTTGGTGCGGAAACCATCTAAAAAAGAAATCTGAATTTATTTTATTTTGTCTTAAATGAGAAGATGAGGGCAAATAAGAGGGCGTGAATCAAATATGCCGGGTGCTTTGTTGCTGTAATAGTCAGAGTTGAGCAGACAAACGTTGCTGGCACGCTGCTCATCATCACGCGCCTGATTTGACATGGCTTAAATAACCACCTTCCTGCCAGTGATTGGCGTTCACACAAGAAGGGGTGAGCGGGACCGGGGAGCAGATGGTGACATTCCACATGACCAAACTGATCAATCAGCGTGCTGGGACGCAGGTGCAGCACAGGCGGGCAGCGCCACACCATCCACCGCACCATCTACGGGGCACAAACACATGGGCACCAAATCGCGGCCCCCCCAAGGGCCCTCCGTTGTCCTGCTGCGTCAAGGTTGATGACATCAGAATTTCCCATCCGCTCTTTCTGCAGGACGCCCCAAATGGAAGGGAGGGAAAACCAAAACGTGCACGACGCCGCAGTAGCAGGCCGGACCGGACCGGGCCGCACGAGTGACGTCAAAATCAGGGACTCCCGCGTTTCACCCCCACAAACGGCGTCGTTCCAAAAACGGAGGCACCTGTTGGAGTTTGGGGGCAGAAAAGAGAAGTTGTGAACAGAAAAATAAGAATTCTGAGACCGTTTTGGGACTCCGATGAACATTCGCTTCAGGTTTTGATGTCAGGCTGCAAGGACGCGCCAGTGACCTCCCCTCGGAGGTCACTGGGTTGTCTGTGGCGTTTGATACCTGCTGGCGTGACTCCGCCCGAGGTTCCGCATCTCCAGGATAAGACCTGACCACGGTGAGCTGATCTTGTAGTCTGAGTGCTGTAAGATGCGTGTGTGTTTGGGGGGGGGGGGGTTATAAGAGGATTTGAGCGTCCAGGCCTGCACGGTGCACGTGAGGGCCAGACTCGGTGACCTCTGCACCGCGGTGATCTCAGTGTCCCACATTCATCAAAACCTACGAGGTAAACACAAGTGGCAAGGTTAAGAAAGGAGCTTTGAGGCGTCGCCGCGCTGCTGAACGGTCAAATAAAACACACATGTGGAACTCTGACCATCCGTGGTCAAACGCGCCACCGCACACGTGCTGCGTTGGACGGATTTCTGGCGTCCGCAAAAATGGCAGCTGGGTGGTGAGAATCCCGACAATCGGAGGAATGAGCAAGGGCAAAGATTCCGGCCCAAATCAGAAGTGACAGAAGAGTGACAGTAAAATAAATCTGTCCAGAATAGCCGGCAAGCGGTGGTCAAAAATAGAGTGAGAAAACAATGACTAACGAGGAGGCGTCATCCGAAGGAGCCGAAGTGTCGCCTCTCGGCACCTCCGGTGATGTTAACAAGCCGGCAAAATGACAAGGATTGATGGACGCGTGCGATAAGTCCTGGAAAGAGACACTTCAAGTGCACCTTCATGCTGAAGTGGAGATCTGCGGCACAGCGCACTGCAGCTCAGATCTTTACACTTGCTCCTTCACGGGATATTTAGCAAGCTCAGCTGCTCTGGAAACTTCAACAGTTGCAAAAAAACCCTGCAACTCAGCCCTCATTTAGTCCTCAAACTGAGATTTTGCCTGATCAAGAGAGCTCGATGCTGGAGTTGCTGCCCCCGTGTGGACAAATGTGGGAAAACAGCAAGTACAACATGATGATAGCTTCATTTTGCTCCTCATGTGTCTCCTAACAGCAGCTCTGGTCCCGCACCTACAATGCATCATCTAAATTCTCAATCTAAACCCGAATAAACCTGTTTCCACCCCGAGTACAACAGACGCTCTATCAATAAATGATGAACAAGGAAAAGTGAAGCAGCCGACCAAAGACAGGCAGCAACGTTTTGATTTAGTTCTTGTATTCTCATTGCGAAGCCATCACCCACGTGCGTGAGGACTTGTCCGTGCATGTCTATTATGGTCTCGCCTTAAGTTTCGGGAGCGGTGGAGCAACATTACCTGTTTGTATCAACAGATGGCAGCAGGAAATAAGCCAGGATGCAAGAACGCGTTATTGGGGACGCGTTTGGCTTCAGCCGATGGCTTCCTCGAGCTGAAATGTCCTTTTTAGAATCACAGCGAGAATCTTAGGACCCTTCGCCAGTTATTTGCTTATTTAAACGGGCACTTTCAGCCAATCGAATGTGTCATTTGTGAAACAGGTCGAGTCGATGGAGATTGATCTAACTATATATAAGTATCTCTTCTGCAGACAGTGACGATTCCATTCATTCTCATTCATTGTTGTTTTTTTTCCCAGTCAGGTGTCTCTCAGATTTCAGCCTGGGGGAAACAGTCAGCAGCGGGATGAGCAACAAGAAATCTGGGAAGAGTGCATCCTGTCTGGTGAACCAGAGGAAACAATCATTCGACCACGCGTATTTATAGACAGAGAGACGGATTTACAGGCTGTATAATAATCGGCGTAGGGGGTGAAGCGAATTCGTCCTGGCTGTTTACCCGTCATTGTCACTATCTGATCAAACAGCTTCCTGCAACAGCGCCCCTGCAGGCTGACAGCGGCACTGCGGCGCCCCAGCCAGCGTCATTTCAGAGGACACAATAACACGAACATCCGGTTTGGACCGTCAAAATAAAAGTGGACGCGTAGATCGGTATAAAATGGCATGGAAGAGTTTAAAGCGCTGCTCAAAGCGACATAAAAGGACAGGATTGTGATGGATGAATCGGATCTAATGGACCGCATAAATACACATGTTGAACTCTGATTCCTTCAGAGATTAAGGTGACTGGATTTGTTGTGACGTGGTACCGCAACGGCGAAGACGCGGCCAAGCTCCGCGCTTTTATTTTGACGGCAGGTAAGCGCCGTACTTCCGGCTCCGTCCGCCCTTCCCGTCGGTGACTTGACGCAGGCAGCTCGTCTGTAGCTGCTGCTGGCTGCTGCGGGCGTGCTATTTGCGGCAGCGGTGAGATCTCTGCGAAATGTCTTTTGTACTCCCGGGTGCTTTTTTCCCCTTTTCTTTCCTCTTGTGCTTTGCGAGGGTCAGATCACAGCGTTCGTAGCCATGCCGCGCGGCGGATTCAGCGGGCTGTCCTAGCTGACTGAGCCGCTCCAGCAGCGGTGGGTCCGGTGCAGCGCACAGCCGGGGATGAGGCCTACTTGTTAAAGCTCCCCCACCACCCCTCCATCGCGATGGCTGATGATCAACAACAACCTGGTCAGAAGCCTGCCTCGGGATTAGGCTCTCTTCCAGCGTTGGTGC
The DNA here is from genome assembly GCF_003711565.1 of Takifugu flavidus. NCBI lineage: Eukaryota > Metazoa > Chordata > Actinopteri > Tetraodontiformes > Tetraodontidae > Takifugu > Takifugu flavidus. The sequence continues at coordinate 8,803,536 of NC_079532.1, forward strand.
CAGGACTCCAGGGGCCCGAGGCGAACGCGTTACAGTTCAAAATAAAGAATTCCATTTGGTAAGGATGAGCGCGACCCCCGAGCAGCCACACTGTCCTTTTCGCTAGCCGTAGCGTTCTAATTAGCGTATCTAGCTCGTGGGGAGGCAGGGGAGGATGTGAGCTGCACAAAGCGGTTGGAAAGAACGCGGCTGCTCCCGCGGAGAGGGCGCACGTTGACGCCCGAGCACGGCCGCAGCCGTCGGGGCCACGCCGTGCGCGGCCGCCGGGTCGTGCGTTCACAACGCCTTAACGACGGGTGTGTTGCAGCAGCGGCGTCGTTAGCAGGAGGCCATGTGAGGGATGGCACCGAGTCCAGCGGTGGAGCTGATGCTGCTGCTGCTGACAGGTGTCACAGGCCGGACGCGGCTTTAACTCAAACACCTGACCACTCTTTCTGCTTATTACGGCGTTATTACGACACTGTGGCTTCCTGCCAGCCCGCAGGTGACGTTTTACTACGCGTCTGACCGAGACCCGAAATATGTTGCTGAGAACTGCAACATATTATCCACTAACAATGTATCCTATTGGTGTAAAAACATCACCACGTTCCCATTTACACAATGGTTCATTTGTTCTTTATATCTGTAGGTTTGCATCTGATATGTTGTGCCTAAATTTCCCTTTTCTGGCTCTTTCGTGGTGAATATTTCAGCTGGTGAGAGGCCCACTGGTCCAAAACTTAGAATCATGTGTAAACACGTCAACCGCATTGAAACTCTCGACCTTCTTCTATGGTAGAGAACCGTAGAGAAGACCGGAGGGTTCGTGCATATAAACCTGTGGTACTTTTGAACACTTTTCAGCATTTTTTAAAGATTTTAATTCCCTCTGTGGCGTGTCCACGTGACACCACTTCTGCGGACGGGACGTGGAGGCGCCGCCAGCTGCAGGCAGGATGTTGTGGACATGGTGAATGTTTGCTGTGCAGACTGAAGCAAACAGCTAAAACACAACCTGAGAGGCTTCGAGTGTTTGAATTCCCTTAAACGGCCGCAGCTGAAGCTCGGCCAGGGACCCTTAGAAGCAGCTGTGGAGAGGTGAGACTCCTCCAGCCGCCAGTGTCTTCCACAGGATCGTCCAGGGGCACAAACAAAGCAGCTGCTTCACGGTTTAAATTTGCTATGCGCCGCGTGTGATGTTTTCCGTGTAATAACGCGATAATAACAAGAGGTTGTCTGATGTGTTTGTCTCGTTGCAGCAAATCTGTACAATCAAAAGTGGACAGCATATTGGTGAGTATCTAAGCTCAGCTTCATCGTTCCCTCTTTGTTATTGTGGGAAAAAAAATCCCACGTAACTTGTTGTTGATGCGTCTTAGTAACGGGTGTGACGGCTGATTCTTGGAAATAAAGAGTTTTGTGTGCAGGCTGCAGCAAAGACAGTGTTTTATTTATGTCTACATTACATAATACCTACAAACAGGAGTTATGGAGGAACGCATTCACACATGTTCTGCCATTTGTCCACACTAGACGCCTTTTGTTGGCCTCCGCTAAGTCACATTTATCTCCAAAAACATCTATTTATACACATTTTGCTGTGCAAAGTCTGCGCCGAAGTGTCGCACTCCTTCAGTTTGGCAACAAAGTCTTGTCAGAGGCAGAACTACAGATCTTTTTTAGCATCAGTGGACAGATTTAGTTCCTTTTCTGTGCTCGTCCTGATAAAATACACTCAACTGATGCATCAGATGCACAAAAACCTGAGCCTTTGTTTTTATTATTAGTAGTAACATTTCCAGTAATATTTAAGCTGTAATATCAAGCAATAAACAGCTATAACTACATTAAAAAGTGATTAAATGGCCGCCAGAAGAGGGAATTTCAAAGATAATTTCAAATGATCCCCCCTCACTGCACATACAACCGAAATAAATAAAAGTTTGACTCAAAGCAGACTGAAAACCAACTTTGTTTGCTAAATTATTCACATTTACGTAATTAGATGTTGCTGTGGTACTCAACACAATCTCTAGGGGGCGCTGCTGGACAGACTAAACCTCTTGTTATTAATAATGTAAAACAAAGGTGAATGTCTAAGTAGAGGACAGAGTACATAAAAGTTTCACACGCTGCTCATTCAAAGGTTGGAAGAGCCGAATAGAATAAAGCTGGGTAGAAGAATAACTTTGTGTTCCTCAGAAGTCTCATTCTTGATCCTTGTTGTGTTTTTTACAGCAAGATGTTGAGAAGTTTACAGACATCGAAAAGCTCTACCTCTACCTGAAGTTGCCTTCTGGTCCCAGCAGTGGCAATGACAAAAGGTACATTTCATCCAGGTTTGCTGCTTTCCTTTATCACAGCTGTTGAAGCGGCGAAAAGTTCAGTTAAAAGTTTAAAACGGTTATTTCCCCTACAGCGTCGCCTATAGACGGAAAACACAAGCTGTAATTTTCAGCTGTGCAGTTTGATTCCTCATCATTATTGGAGATTATGTGCTCCAGGTTTGCTGTTGCGCAAATACCGTTTTCTCCCCTCTGACCAGCAGGTGGCAGCAGCTCTCAGTCACTTCTTGCCCTCAAAAGTGCCTCCTGAGTTTCTGCCTCTCGTCCAGAGGGTTGTTTTTTTGTCTTGATGATCCTCCACCATCCAAAAACACACTCCTGAACCTTCTAGGTCAGAAAGTCCTACTCTGCTTGTGGCGGTTGCTTATCAAGCAGTTTGTCCCCATATCTGTTCCACGCACACCCCCAACTTTGAGCTGAACTCTTCGCCTCTCCCAGAGGATGGTCTTAAAAGTCCTGCATCGAGGGGACGTGACGGGGAAAACGCCGCCTCAGCAGACATGCTTGTTTTTGCTTTGGCGTCGTTTCAGTGATCAGAGTTCCATGTCATCGAGCCGTACTCAACAGATGTATGCGTTCAACTGGATACGGAACCACCTGGAAGAGCACCAAGAAACCTCCCTCCCGAAACAAGAGGTCTACGATGAATACAAGTGAGTGCGAGCAGTCAGAGCACAGCGGCGGGTGCTGTGATGTGCGATTCTGAACCGTCGTTAACCCTCTTTTTGTAGGAGTTATTGTGACAATCTGGGCTACAACCCCCTGAGTGCAGCAGACTTTGGAAAGATCATGAAGAACGTCTTTCCAACCATGAAAGCACGTCGCCTGGGCATGAGGGGGAAATCCAAATATCCTTTGTTTCTGATCGGTGTCTCTAACTAATACTCTAACTAATACTAATACTCTATAACTACTCTACTGACTCTAAAACCTGCACGGGTCCAGAAACGTGCAGCCTGTAGCCACTGACGACCATCATCCTTTCAGAGGCCTTAACTCCTCCTCACATACTGCTACAGTGGTTTAAGGAAGAAAGCTTTTGTTCACATGCCATCTTTACCCAACCTGGATTTGCAGAAATCCGGCGATGGGGTGAGTACGAGAGTCTTGAACCTCTGAAGACGCCCGGCGCACATTCACTCGCTTTGTTCTGACTCTAGTGCGAGCTGATGGAGCCAACAGGCCAGTCCCCGAGTGCTGAGGATGACATGAGGTCGGCGGCCTGCGGATTGGTGTGTGAATGGGCCCAAAAGGTCCTGAGTCGTCAGTTTGATAACGTGGAGGACCTGGCACGCTTCCTGCTCAACAGCCACTACATCGGCACCAAGTCCATGGCTGCACTCACTGTTATGACTGGAACACCCACAGGTAGGTGCTCCAAACCTGCCCAACTCTCTTCTTCCCATGGCTTTCAAACAATTCCCTCCTCCTTTTTTCCTGCGGCAGGAATGAAGACGCCAACACCAGCCTCTGCGTTTGTCCCCACGGCCGAGGCCAACACTTTCCAGCCCCAGGTGAAAACCCTTCCTTCTCCTTCTGTCGATGCGAAGCAGCAACTGCAGCGCAAAATCCAGAAGAAGCAGCAGGAGCAAAAGCTGCACTCGCCCCTGCCCAGTGAGACCCCAATCAAGCGCACCGAAGCCAGTACCCCGGGCCCCACCATCCCCTGTGGGAGCCCGGCTCTCCTCTCTCCTCAGCCCACCATAGGCATCGTGGTAGCAGCTGTCCCCAGCCCGGTCACGGTACGGACCTGCTTTTTCTCCCGAATGATCGTGCTGAGGCTTGATAAAGGTGCCTGAATGTTGAACTTACTCCTCCTCCCAGGTACAGAGAAACAGGCAGCTGATGACCTCGCCGAGCCCCGTGGGGACAGCAGAGGGGAAGGTGCTGCCCGTCAACTTTCAAGTGGTCGCTCAGTCTCTTAAACAGTCCCCCAAAACACCCCAGAACATCTCAGCCAGTCCAGTGAGCGACAGGCTGGCGCGACACGGCACGCGGTACGCTCAGATCCTGCCCAAGCCCTCTGCCACCAGTGCCATCACGCTCCGCTCTCCCCCCACCCTGCTCATCACCAACAGCCCCATCAAAACTGTGATGCCCACTTCCCACGTCAGCTCGGTGAACGTGGTGAAGATGACGGCCATCGCCCTGGCTCCCAGTAGCAGCAACGCCACCGCGCGCCCCGCCTCGGCGGGCGTGACCACCATCGCGGCTTCTGACGACTCCCAGACGACGCAGAGCGTGAGCGCCCTCACCCCCCACTCTCCCGTCGTCAGACCCGGTGCTCCGGTATCCTCCACAACTCTCTCCGCTGACGCCAAAGTTAAGTCTGAGGGCGGGAACGACGGGAGCGCCTCCCTTGGCACCGAGAAGACGGCTGTCGGGGCCAAAGAGGAGCGGACGTCAAAGTTCAGGGCTGCCAGCGAGCCAAACTTCCTGGTGAAGTGTTCGCTGGCGCCGGCAAGGCTAAAGAACGACGCGGCGTGCTCCCCCTCCTCTGTAGCTGCAGCTGGGACTCAGGACAGCAATAACAGCAACTGCCATGACAGCACCCTGTACTTGACTGTTGATAATCAGAACGGCACCACATCGTCCAGTGACTCCTCCGCCGTTACCCTAGTGACCAAGGATCCCTCCCTGGATGCCAGGAGCGCTAGGAAGAGGACCAGCTCGACCGGGGAATCCCACGTCATTCCTGTGAAGAGGGTGTTCATCTCCCAGCAGCCACTGGCTGTAGTTGACAATCCAAAACCTGGAGTCAGTGCTGCAGTGAAGAGGATTCCCAGGCCAGGAACTCCAGCCCGACCGGAGAGCGCCCCCTGCAAAGTAACTGTTAAACACACTTCCACGGGGCCCCCTCAGATCCTTGCACTCTCCGACGCCCCCGTCACACACAGCCAGCCTGTTGTCAAACCTCAGGCCCTGGTGGTGAAACCCCAAGTCCTTTCTCTCAGCACTGACACCAGCACTGGACCAGCTGGAAACGACGCCTCTGATCAGGTGTTGCTGCAGCAGATCAGCGGGGATCCTCGTGCCATACCAGCCAACTCAGGAGCACACAAAGCCTCTGTGATGAGCGACCTAAAGAGCACAATATGGGAGGAGGGACAGCTGGACGAGCTCCGTAAGCAGGCATTTGCCCAGCAGATACCAGCAGAGCATAAACAAGCCCCTAGCGACCCGCTCGCCATCGCAGCCCAGCCCTCCGAGGCCTCAGGCCAGCTCACGCTCACGCAGGAGATGGTGGACTTTGCCGGTTCCCAGCCCAACATGGACTACTTTCCGTTCAACGACGACGACATGACCCAGGACAGCATCGTGGAAGAGCTGGTGCAGATGGAGGAGCAGATGAAGCTGAAGGGTCTGTTCAGTAGCTGCGTCGACGTGTCTTTGCCAGGCCAGCCATCCAGCAATCAGGGCTCCTTACTAAACGCCCACCAGGCCGGCGCCACCTTCTACCATTCTGCCCACAGCAGCACCACTCCGGTCCAAACGCCCACCCCGACGCCCACTCCCACCCCGACGCCCACCCCGACCTCGGAAATGACACTAAGCCACAGCTTGACGAGAGAGAGCCCCTGTTCCCGGATGGCTCCCATCACCCCTGTCGACAGCGCCATGGGTCGCCACACCCCTATCAGCACGCCGCTGTCCAACTGCAGCAGCAGTGTCCCCCCCAGCCCAGTGGAGTGCAGGAATCCCTTCGCATTCACCCCCATAAACTCCAGCATTACCGGTTACCACGACGCCAGCATCGTCTCCAGCAGCCCCGTCAAGCCCATGCAGAGGCCCATGGCGACGCACCCCGACAAGGCCAAACTGGAGTGGATCAACAACCGCTACAACAGCAGCTCCGCGAGCCCTCTGTCCAACCACAGCATCGGCATTCTTCCCAGCTACCAAGACCTGGTAGACGACCAGTTTCGTAAGCCGCATGCCTTTGCAATACCCGGCCAGTCCTTCCAGCCTCAGCCCAGGCAGGATTCCTCTCACTTCGGCCGCTTGACTCCCATTTCCCCGGTGCAGCAGCAGCAGCAGCAGCAGCAGCAACAGACGCCGCAGCAGCAGCAGCAGCACCAGCTCGTCACAACCGTAACCACGCCGACCAAACAGGAGAGCTTCGCCGTGCCTGCGCCGCTGGACAGCAAAGCGTCCACGTCATCCGCGTCCGGTACTTTCCGTTGCCGCAGCGTTAGCCCCGCCGTGCGGCAGAGGAACTTCAGCGGCAACTCCGGGCCCCCGACCACCACCACAAACACAGCCACCACCACCAGGGCGGTGCATTCCCCCTTCAGCACCACCGAGGTGCTCAGCATCTTCTCCAACACCCAGACGGTGAGCTCCGTCCACAGCATGGTGCAGCGCAGCCAGTCGGTCCCCCTGAGCATCATGATGCAGAGCGAGATGTTGCCCGTGCAGGCTCAGAACAACACCGCCAAGATCACCACCGTTCTCCTCAGCAAGCTGGAAGCAGACGCAGACGACTCCGTTCGCGGGCTGGGAATAAACAACCTCCCTTCAAACTACACGGCCCGCATGGACCTCACACAGATGCTGGAGTCGACGTGCGGCTTCCCCGGAGGAACTTCCCACCAGTCCCAGCTGCCCGTTGACTCCAGCCCCGCTGCTTTTGAGCTCCAGCAGCACGGCTACCTCACCACCGGCAGCGGAGAGCAGGTGAATTTCTCCACTGGGGAGAGCCAAGCACAAGCAGGTCCCGGCGAGCAAGACCCGCCGCAGAACCAGGAGAATCCCGTGCCGGCGCCGCCGCAGCTTCTCCTCCAGAGCACACAGCAGCAGGACGGAGAGGACGAGCAGCAGCAGCTGGACTTCAACAACACCGTCAAGGACTTGTTGGGAGACGACGGCCTCAACCCCAGCTCCCAGCTGGTGGGTCAGGTAGCCTCGGAGCTCAACGCCGTGGCGTCCGACTTTTCAAGTGACGTCAGACTGACCTCAGATCTGTCCAGTAGCATCACTGACCTTAACACGTTGGACAGCACCCTGCTGTTCGACCCCAATCAGCAGCAGGAACAGTATGAAGACTCGACACTGGAAGAACTGAAGAACGACCCTCTTTTTCAGCAGATATGCAGTGATACTGTGAACTCCGGTTTTGACTGGCTAGAAAGCAAAGACCAGCCCACCACGGTGGAGATGCTGGGCTGATTCTACTCTATGATTTCTGTTCTCTGTCGTTCGTTTGGTGCATATGTGGTGTATCTGTTTCTGATCTATAGTTTGTTGGGATTTGTCTGGCCTTCGCCATTTGTTCTGTTTAAAGTGCCAGGCTTACCAGAAAAATCTCTCCCACTGATGTTCAGTTCACGTCTCTCCTCTTTCATTTATTTTCATCTCTTTTTTTTTTTTTTCCCACCCAGAGTTTCGTAACCACTTTTCTCCCTCGCGCGAGATGAAACATGCAACCTTTTTCGCGTCATCGGTGGCGGCACGCACTGGCGACGCAGGCCGGTAGGGAAAGAACGCTGGGAAAACGTAATCTTCCATGCTATAACCAATCAATAATGCAATATTTGCAATATAGAACAGACAGTCGACGGGAGCGAGATCTGTTGGAGATTTGGCACAAGAGACCAAAAATCGTATGCCGTTGTGTGGTAATTTCAGTGTGTGCAGTTCCAGCTGGGCCAAACGGAGGCAACATTGGGATTGTCGCGAGTGCACGTAGTTGTAGTACGTTTGCCTGCCATATCTGACTATAGACAAGGTGGCAGGAATGCTGCCAGGTGCTGACTTTATCACATGATCTTTATACTTTATCATATACCAAATCAGTGGGAAACTGATGAACGCCTGAGCATTGTCCAACAGTGCACGCGCAGTTTCTGCCCAATCTCAAATTTTCTAAAGCCTATACTTCTTGTACTGTTTAATATTATGAATTAATAAAGGGAGCAGATGAATCAGTGGAGAGAAGATGGGAATCGGGGGCCACTTTGTGGACTAGTCGCTGAGAGAGACCGACAACTGGCTGCCTTATTCCCAAAGTCCAAGGCCTTACGCCATCTGTGGAGTGACTGTATATAGTAGAGCATTACGTTTTCAGAACCATCCAGAGCTTTGTCATATCAAGGCAGCTGTTCCTGATATTTTCAGTACCATTTTCACGTTTGGTTTTCTGCGTAACACAACAGCGTTTGTATAGAATAATGGCTACTTTGTTCGTGCCCTGATGAGTGATGGAGTTAGGTGAATTTGACATGCTGCCATTTAGTGAAATCCAAGGCAAGTCCATGCTCAGTCATGAGGATGTTGTTTTTTTATGGCATGTTATACTCCCAGCCTGGGGAAACAAAAGAAAATATATATGTATATCAATGGTATGGAGAAGGCTTATAGAGGCTGACATATACATCGTATTGTGATGGAGAGAAATTAAATTATATGCGTGGTGGAATCCAGCCTTATTTCCATACCAAAGACGATCTGTTTGGATAATTTATGAGATTATCACGCTTAAAAACATGGACGCCGACGGGAAATCGACAAAAACACTTTATTGCATTCGAAAGGAAGGCATTAAGTTGCATAAACCGAGTTTGTAAATTTCTGTACATTTGTGAAACGGTCACTGTCCTCTGTTCTATAGGTATCCATGGACCTGAAAGCATGTTGAAACATCACTGTTAGCCAGGTAGGCGCCGTGATACAGTAGGATGCTTCGCTCGATTTTTGGCTATTGTCAATGTTGTACGAGTCATGTTTAAGCTCCATCTATAAATAGGATAGATACATAGAGATTTGATGTATCAAGACACTATTCTATGGCCATTATTCTAGTTAAATATGTGCCAGCTAAAAGGAAAAAAAAGCAGATCTATAGTCAGAAAGATACTGTATGTTGTGTGTTACATTTCTGGCTCAATGTGTCGTAAGAGTAATGCTGTCTGGTCTCGCTTGCTGATTTTACTTTACTTTTTTCTCTATTGGAAGTGGAGTAGGTCTCTGCGGTTGCAGAAGTGACGTGCGCTTTGAGCAGGATCTATAGCATGGTTTATTCAGAGTTTAAAAAAAAAAAAAAAGGATAAAAAAGAATCACGATACTGTTGTAGCCGGTTGCAAACATCTCTGTGACAGCTTCGCTCAAAGCCTCTCGGCAGACACTGGAAAAAGAAAAAAAATAACAAACTCATGTTTCGACAAACTTTGGAGGTTCGTGTTATTGCACTAAATTTTTATGACACACGCCACAACTTTATGGACAAATGTAATGATGGATGCCCATGAAAAAAAAAGGAAAAACAAAAAAAAGACATTTTTTACTGGAGTAGGGGAAATAATCTATCAGAAAATGACAAATTGTCTTGTAGCAAAATGTGCATTAATCTCAGTGAGATACACATTTCTTACTCATTCTCATACATGAGAATATAGCATAAAGGGGAAAAAGTTCAATAACCTTTTAAAACCTACGTGCTCGTTATGTTGATAAATGATTGTACGCACGCATGTGTGATGATTTCTGTTGTACTTGTTCCTGGTAACCACTGTCTTCTGTGACTTGGGCAGGTTCTGTTAACCAGACTGGCGGTGCTAGTTCCTTGAGTTACTTAGTTTGTGTTCCTGTTTACTAAGTTAATGTTGTTCTCTGTGTTATTTTGACTGTTTCCTGAGGATTTTACATGATATTGTTCTGGGGGGGGGGGGGGGAGCAATTGAATTTGTGAAGAAGCGTGACCTTTTCTTTCTTTTCTTTAACGATACGGCACTGATATATTTGAATTTGAATGAAGGAAATGCACCTCTTCATGGATACAGGAGCTCCATCGAGCAGTGACTGAGTCTTTACCCTGAACTTGACCCATAAGCGACTCTGTTTTACTATTTTGTCCATTTCTACCGGTAGAAAAAAGAACCCTCCTCTGTGGTGTCGTCTGGTGTACTGCTTATTGTACAGTAGCTTGTTAATATTGCAAACGCGTTGTTTCCTCTTTTTTTTTCAATGGAAAGTACTCACTGGTGAGATTTTTAAAAGTGGTTTTAAAAGCCAATAAACCTTTTTTAAAGAACGTCCGCGTGGCTCCGCATTTTACTGCCGTCAATAAAAAAACCTTTCAAAATAAAAGAAAGGCGGCCGAAGTACCAAAGCATCCACTAAAAAGCTCCATATTCATAACTTAATGATGATAATTGGGCGTCTCTTTTTACCCACAATCCCCTGCACCTGACAGCCAGAGCGTGCAACCTTTCTGGACCTTGCAAACGGGTGAAAATGTGTTAATTTGTGTGTTACACAGGTGTGATGGTGGCGCGGCCTGTGCACGCGTTACAAGGCTCTGACGTCCTTTGTGGCAGGAGGTCAGAGGCCATCGGCGCTTCAGCTGACCTCAAAGATCAGCAAGGGGGGGTCTCTCCTGGAGACAAGTCCCGGCCTATCAGAGGCCGGAGCGCCGCCCCGCTGCTGCGTTTCCCAGGGCTCCGTTATTCATAACATGTTAATGACCTTAACATTATTGATCGTGGCCCAACAACCCGACCTTAAGCCATGTGGAGCCCAGCACTGACCACGGCCGCTGGGCCACAACATGAGTCGGCGGTTTTCACGAAACGGGGGGATCACCTTTCCTGATGCCCCATGTGGGAGCACACGGGGCATCTCTCAAACACACACTAACATCTCTCAATATCAGTATTTACAAAGTCTTAACGGTGGAATAAACATTTCATGGGAGGCAATTAACCTGTCCATTAGGTTAGAGCCTTGAATTATAACTAGAGCTTAGGCTGATTAAATCAATACTTGACTCTAATCAATACCTGATTCCACTCCTGATTGGATGCTGAAGCGTGGAGCTGCATCTCTGGGACAGTGACCCCTTCCTCGCAGCACCAACCGGAGCCCCCACCCTGACCTGCTGAGGGACGGGACAGACGACCCTGACAGCTGCAGAAGGAGGGCTGGGAAACAGGAGGGTCATTGTCAAAAGGCCTGATCAATATTTGAATTCATTAGACCCATCGATATCTCCTCATAATTACTGGGTTCTGTGGGGGGGGCAGGTGCTCTTCACTGACCTTACTGCGGGGGCCAATCTCCTCGCTTCTGTTCTCTCTCCTCATGCTACAGCTAAAGTCAGCCTAGCTGCTCCAGAAAGGCCTTAAAATAAATACACGTTGTCACGGTCCAACTTAAAATAAAAATAAAAATCTAGCTTTAAAAGCAGAGGATGGCGATGCTCCCTGATCCTAGTCATCCTATATACATATATACATCCTGAACAACTTGCTATGCTCTCTTCAAGACAATGTCCACAATCTCACATCGACATAAACAATAACTAAATAAAAACTCGAACATTCAAAACAGTTGAGTTGAATTTGGGTCATTGACGCTGGGTTACAGTGGCGGTTCCTCCTCTGGGCCCCTGGGGTCCTCGCACCCACCGTGCGTTAGGGTCTGCCGGCGTGCGCATGCGTACCAAAGCGCGGGGGCCGGGTCCCCCAGCAGAGCCCCCCCCCATCCCCGTGAGGCGCCGCTCCTGCGCTGGTGCGCACAGAAGAGATTCGGAGGATGTGCGAGCAGGACGCGTGAGCCAAGAATCCGGATAAATGGCCAAGTTTAAGATGAAAACCCGGAGCTTCCTGCCGCCTCTGTTCGTTTTGTTTCTTCCTCTATCGGGTAAGAGTCTCTTTCGGGTTGATTTTGTACCGTTGACTTTCGTTTAGAGATGCTCTGGTTTGCGGAGCGCTGAATCTCGGACGCGCAAAATGCGCCTTTAACTGCAGCGTTTCCTGTCGTTGTTGACTCCTGAAGCTGCTTATGAAGGCTGAGGCAGCTTCCTGACTTAGATCCACGCACTGAGATACTGATCCCAACTTTTCCCTCTCACGCTGGTCACCAAACCGGCTCCGTTATTTTCCAACTCTCTTTAATCGTCGTATATTTGTGACGTCATATTTACCTTAGGAACTCGAGTTTTAGTCAATTATTCTGCCAGCAAATCTCATCAGCGGTGTTTATTCCTTGCCAGACATAAAGTGTGACAGCTGTTGGTGTTGCTGTGTGTGTTGCTCAGCAGTTTGCTCTCCTCTCCAGGTGTTCTGTGTTTCAGCGAGTTGTCCTTCATCACAGAGCCCTCGGACCTCACCGTGCTACCAAAGGACCCTGCTGTGCTGGACTGCCAGGCCCACGGGCAGCCCCCGGTCACCATCAAGTGGCTGAAGAATGGAGTCCGGCTGGCAGAGAGCGAGCACACGCAGTTTCTGCCCAACGGCTCCTTGTTCATACCAAAGACAAAGCACACAGAGGAGGAATCAGACCAAGGGTTCTACCAGTGCCTCTCCCAGAACAAATACGGAGCTATCCTAAGCCAAAGATCCCACCTGACTATTGCACGTAAGTGTGGGCTGCTGTTCAGACTTTAGTGCACGCTTCGTGTACCCAGCATTGGGCAGGTTCATGGGTCATTGCCCTGAAGATGAAGCAGATGCAAAACCAGGGTTTTTTTAATTTTCTTGCTAGTTTTGGTGCTATTGGAGGTTGCAGACGTTTGGCTGTGGCAGTTCTGTTCAGGACAGCCCACAATCGCTCCATAAATCTCGTCCTCTGGGTCTCTTGTCCTTCCCAAAAAGTTAGAAACGAGCTTTTTACGCCAGTGTGATACCATTGTCTCTGCAGGCGGAGCGCTCTGCTACACAGAGGAATCTCTGAAAGGCCGTTCGGCTTTTAGCCTTTGTTTGGAGTAACCCTGACCGCCACCGAAGAAAAGGCTCCGTTTTCAGGGCATTTGTTTGTCCACATATCAGTGGACGGGACAGCTGTGCCTATTCAGGGGGCTGGTGGACTCTTTAATGGGTCTCGGGTTGTGATATCCCATCAGCGCTGCCATGGAAACAAGGGTGTTCTGTGATACTGAGGCTGAAAAAAGACTTTTGACCCCATAGTGTGCAGAGTATAACCAATAAAAATACATCATTATTTAAAATATCTACAACTTTTTAACATCTAGCTATGCTGCTGATGTTAGTAGATTAACCAGAATCCCCCCCCCCAACCCCCACCCCCCCACCCCACCCAAAAAAAACAACAGGTGAAAAGATAAAACAAATGTCAAGTTTGGCCGTCCGGCCTTTGTCAGAGAAAGGGTTAAAGGTTTTTTGGTCAGCTGTAGCCAGGCAGTGGAGGATGGGCCTCCTCCGTGCCCCCCCCTTCTGTCCAGAGGTCCTGGGGGTCAGGGGTCTGCAGGGTAAGGCTTTGTGATGTCACAGGCCCGCTCTGGCTGGGCTGTCCTGCTGTTCGCTCCCCCATCCCAGAATCCTCTTCACTTGATTATTGCCTCTGTTGCCCCGTCCCACAGAATAGTTGAGTTAGTTATAACGAGGAAAAGAGGTGATTTTTAGACTAAATTGTAAGGGGGGGGGCATTATGGAGGCTTGTTTCAATGCGCTGTGTCTTTCTCTGGAGCTCATTCACGAGAGCAACTTTAGCTTAAAGTGATGGACTGTGAGCAGCTTCTAATCCGTTTCACAGCATTTAGAGAAGGAAACAAACATTTATCCATCACCTTTGCTGGACCGTTGCAACAATATTTACACGGTCTTTCGTAGACTGACGGTAAACTTCCCAGTTTGGGCTAAAATTGAATGGAAGAGGGGGTAGATGCAAAATTTGACCTCTGTGGAGAAAGCTTTGTGCAGTTTGACCTCCACATTGATTTGTTCTTTCTAAAAGAGGTGTCCACATTAGAGGGCAGGTCTGTGCAGGTCCCACCCACCATCTAGACCACCAAACCCAGGACGAAGATCTGCCAGGTCCTCGCTGTCTGGTTAATATGCCCCGGTTCTCAAAGATGGAGGCAGGTGTCCAGGATGGTCCGAAGGCCTTTCAGAGGACCAATCCTGAACTCAAAATCCCAAATCCAAACAAACACACACGGCCGTCCTGGTTCCTGTTTAATACAAACAATGTGTAACATTGATATGAGATTAGGTCTGAAATTAAGGGATTGCACCTTAATGTGGACGTTCAGTGGGGGAATAGGGTATTGATTCCCTTTAACATGATATTGACTTCCTTCCTGTGAGGGATGCAGGGGAGAAGGGGGGGGTATCACCCTTGTGAACAAAGGTCATTGGTCAAATTTAGGAGATTTAGGAGGTGAGCGCAGATTTGTTGTTTTTGGGCACTGAAAATGTGACACATTGTAACTCAAAGCTGTTGGCCAAATGTGCCTAAATGTGCACGTTGAGGGTTATATGATCGAATTCATAGTGGCGCAGTGATAAATTTACACGTGCGCGTGAGTTCAGCAAAGTTGGGCCGCCCACTGCAACTTTGCCCATAATAGTTGGTCATCTGTAATCCCTCGGATGCAGAGCAAATGGATTACTTCTCATCTCCGGCGCAGCGCAGCATCGCTCATTGTCATTCTCCCATTGATCCATCGAGCGGAGCAGCTGCTCTCCGTTGCTCATCCGCACAAGAGCGACATCGCGGATCAATTCCTTTCACCGAGACACTTAACATCCATCAAACTCAGGGCTTAATATGCTAAGTGGCGTTGCATGCTAAAGGTAAAGAAACGACCTCTTGCTGAAACACGGCGCGGCGGCTGATGCTGGGTGGTTCTTGGCAGGTATCTCAGAGTTCGCGTTGCACCCGGTACCTGCGGCGGTGACTGAGGGCTCAGTGGCCAGATTCTCCTGCGTGGTCACCTCCAGCCCCCCAGCCACCATCACCTGGGAGCTCAACCAAAGCACATTACCGCTGCACACTGAAAGGTACCAGCACGTCGACCCCGGGAATGTCCGGACCGCCTCCACCCTCACCTTTTCTCTTCCCTGTTCTCAGGATAACTGTCCTGCCTAATGGAGTTCTCCAGATCCACAACGTCCAGCCAGAAGATGGCGGACGGTATCGATGTGTGGCGACTAACGCCGGTGGCCGTTTGAAGAGCAAAGAGGCGGCGCTGACTGTCAGACGCGGTACGGGCCCGCAGCCGTCACGTTAACCCAAGAAGGCCGCTTTTATTTTATTTCAACGCGCTCTTTTTTCCTGTGCAGGTCCGCACTATAAACCTCGCCAAAGACCCCGGATCATTGCTGGTCCTCAGAACGTCACGGCGTCTCTCCGCCAGACTGTGGTGCTGGAGTGCGTGGCCACGGGGAATCCCTCGCCCATCATCTCCTGGAGCCGAGCAGACAGCAAACCCATCGACGTGTACAACGCCAAAGTCCTGGGCAACGGAAACCTGGTCATCGCTGATGTCACTGCCAAGCACGGCGGGGTCTACCTCTGCCGGGCCACGACCCCTGGAACCCGCAACCACACGGTTGCCGCCGCCAACCTCACGGTTCAAGGTAGAGAACGTTCTCCAGCAGCTACCCAGCGTGGACCTCAGCCGCCTGCAGGTGTTAACCGCTGCCTGGGTTTGATGCCTTTCAGTGCCACCGTCCATCGTGGAGAAGCCTGAGAGCCAGACCCGCCCGAGAGCCGGCACCGCTCGCTTCATGTGCCAAGCTGAGGGGGCGCCGCCGCCACGCATCAGCTGGCTCAAGAATGGGGAAGAGGTTCACCTCAACGGCAGGATTAAGATGTACAGCAGGTACGTGGTCGTGTCGTAGGCGTGGCTGCTGAGAGCGTAACAACTAAGATCTTTTTTTAAACTTGTTCCGCAGTAAACTGGTGATAACTCAGATCATCCCCGAGGATGATGCCATCTATCAGTGCCTGGCGGAGAACCAACAAGGTTCTGTTCTGTCCTTGGCTCGCCTTATTGTCGTCATGTCGGAGGACAGGCCCAGCGCACCCAGAAACGTTCACGCCGAGACCATCTCCAGCTCCGCCATCTTACTGGCCTGGGAGAAGCCGCTTTACAACGCAGACAAAGTCATCGCCTACTCCATCCACTATATGAAAGCTGAAGGTGAGCACTGGTGTGAGGAGGAAGGTGTGAGCGGGTACGGATTGAGCCTCACGGTGAGCCCTCGTGTAGCCCGCTTCGCAGGGACGGCCATCTGGGGTTGCTGTCAAGGAGGTCTCAGAGAGGCAACTTCATTGGAATCAAAACAGGCTTAGGCAGCACATTGTCTGCTGGGACGCTGCAGTTAAAGGGCCAGTGCAGCTTTAAGTTTCACGGGCTTGCAAAGCAGGAGCCCAAGGAGATATTTAACCATTTCTTAGTTCATATCACATGTATATAAGTGAGGTTTGGCCTTATATTCTAACCTGCCTGATCCTTGCATGGCAGGTTTAAACAACGAAGAGTACCAGGTGGTTATTGGCAACGACACCACCAGCTATATCATCGATGACTTGGAATCTGCACGAAACTACAGCTTTTACATTGTGGCCTATATGCCAATGGGTGCCAGTCGCATGTCAGACCAAGTCACACAACACACTCTGGAGGACGGTAAGAACAGAGGCCGTTCAAATATTGCATATTTAAACCCAAATACGCGTATTTAAGTCACATCATGACCTTCATTTTCTCTCGCTCTGCTCGTTAGCAGCATTTTGAAACGAATACACAGTTTAGCTTTGAACTTGTCGGTCACTGTGCGCTACTTCCTCTTCTCCACAGTTCCCCTGAGAACCCCAGAGCTCAGTCTCACCAGTCACAGCTCGACGGATATCCAGGTAAACTGGCAGCCGCTGCCCGCCAAGGTGAGCCGCGGCCGCTTGTCCGCGTACAGGCTGTCCTATCGGACGGCGGCAGACAGCACGGTGGCCTCTGTGGAGATACCTCAGAACAGCACCCAACACCTGCTGGAGGGGCTGCAGCCCGACACCATCTACCTGCTCCGCATGGCCGCGGCCACACGTGCGGGTTGGTGTGAGCCTTCAGCGTGGACGTCACACCGGACGCCCAAGACCTCCAGCAGCAACGGTAAACAGAGAGGAGCCCACCGAGCTTTAGACTGCTCTTATCAATGCAAGCTAGCATGTTCTGTGTTGGGTTATAGCCCTTTTTAAGAAGCAACCAATGACTAAGTGGATCCCATGGTCCCGGACCTAAGCCCCGGCTTCTGGAGCCCTGTTTTTATTGTTATGTTTGGAATACCGGGAGGATCACTGGAGCTCATGCAGACTGGCCAGAGTTTGCTCTTGTAGCATTATCTCACAGTCTTTGTGTTGGTTACCCAGGAACCTTTGCCCTTCGCTGTCAGCGATGTTGGAGTGGTCTCAGTCACGGGTCATAAAGAGAGGGCCCCAGGCATCTATGTGGGGGAAAGAATAGCCTCTTTTCATGGCCTGGTGTGTTGGGGGAGGCGGTTTGTCCACCAAAGCTTTGAATTTAAAGTTGCAAAAGTTCACTTTTCAGACCATGTAACAGGCGTACTGGATGATAATTCCACTTTATTCTATAAAAACAATCTGCGTGGAGGCGCATGTTCTGCCAAATTCCTGCCTAAATTGCCCCTTCGTCACACTCACAATCCATCAGCCGCTCTTCCTTTTGTGTGCTGGGTGTCCCGCGGTTTTGTTGTTTTTATCTATTTCAAACATGCTCATGCACAGTGCTCGCTCTCTCGCCCCCAATAGTGCCTTCAGCTCCCATTCTTCAACTTGAGCCTCTTAACTGCACCTCCATTGTGGCCCGCTGGCAAACTTCCTCGGAATCTGCGGCTGTCCGGGGTTACCGGCTGTGCTACCACGAGGAGGGTCATCCAGAACAACCCACCATCCAGCTGCAGGCTCAGAACATCAGCTACACCATCAGTGGCCTCGGTACGTGATGCTTCCTCCCATCCGTGGGTCTCTGCTGTGCTCTGGTCACTGCCTTTCTACTCAAGTGGGTCTGGATTCACTCTTTATTTGCATTTTTGCCTTCTGTCCTGATCAATATGGCCGACCCCACTTGCCTAAGCAGCAGCCCTCTCCAGCCTGGCATGATTGCATGAGCCCAGCCTTCCAGAGTTAGAGGTCAGGGTCCAGATGGCCCTCCCACTACTATTTCTCATCCTGCTACTTGCATAATTACCCCTGGCTATTGTGTTGTCTTCAGGGCCAGACCTGCCCTTTAAGACCCGCGCCTCTACCCCCTTTCACTGGACAGCAGAGCACACAAATAAAGTCTCTTGGGACTGGCCAGAGCTGGAGCGGTCCGCTGACCTCTGGTCGTGGGACAGCAGTCCTGGGTCGGGACCTTGTGCTCGTCTGTGCTGTCCATGTAAATAACCTTTAACAGTCAACATGCTGAACTGGGCCTGATCGGACTTGCTGATAGCATCGTTTTATCTGGCAGCTTTTTGAGTCCGTCTTATACTTGAGTCATCAAGAACAGGAAATTGGAAATTCTAATCAGGTGTTCAGACTTTAAAGGTTTGCCACAACAACAAAGATCGACCCCTCAGAATGTTTCTGTCCGAGCTGCCGCCTTCATGGCTGTGATCTCGGCTGTGACGTCCTGTTCTGGAACCATATTTCTCTCCACCTTCCAAGTTTAAGGCCATGACAAAAGGCAAACGGGGAACAACGTGAATGGGGGAACAAAAGGGGCTCGGCTCCCACAGTCCCGCACCCAGATTCCTTGTGTTCTATCTTGGCCTGACCTGGTGACCTCAGTCAAACCCCTCCCCAGTCCCACGGGCGTAGGATCCCAGCAGCTGAACGCTGAGGCCCTGCCCCCACAACAGGCCTGGACAAACCGCCTGGACTGGTCAATACCCATAAGGCCATATAACCAAATGAGCCAGATTAGAATACTTCCCTGAAACAAGAAGCAATTGTAACAGTAATTTAGCTAAAGCCCAAACTTTAAAGCCCAGTTAAAATCAGAGTGAGAGATTCAGTTTCACCTGCTCCTCTGAATTTTACTGCCTGAATTTTACTGCTGATTCACATGTAGATCTTTTTTCTTAGCACGTTTCTTAGTAGCACGTGCTGGAATTAGCGTTTTAAGGTGGGTGTCAAAGAAATCCAAAAACAGCCGTTTCTACCACCTTTTTCATAGAAGTTACTGATCACCAGATTTCCAGGGCCCAGGGGCTCGATGATCTCTCTCATGCTCCTTACACATGACAACCGGTGATAAACGAGAGGCCGGGGCGACTCGGGAGGGGGGGCCACGCCTTGTCCGTGAATGGTGAATGGCCAGCAGTGACCTCTGCCCCCACTTCCTCACACACACACACACACCCTGGGAGCTAATTGTCACCTTGTCTGCCTTTTTGAAATAGGTCTTTTGGTCACTGTGGAGTTTTTTTAAGGGGTTTGCTTGGGCTAAGGAGTCATTTTTAATGGTATATTTGGCCCCAGCCTTTAGATTTAGCAAAGACCGACCAATCGTTTTTGTGTTTCAGACCCAAGGAGAAAATATCACGTCAAGATTTTGGCCGTCAGTCAGGCTGGAGAAGGGTACCAGGCAGACCAGACCGTCACTACTCCGGGGTGTCTCTGTGAGTACAACTACCGGCTCTTTATTTCAAATTTGATTCCAAAGAGAATTGCTTTTCCATTTTAATTATTTACACTTTGTGTTTGCGTCCCACAGCGGCCAGGGACCAACTGGCAGCATCTCCTCCACCTCCAGATCAACTGACCGTCTTAGCCAGCAACTCCACTGCAGTGACTCTGCGCTGGAACCCCCCGGCTTTAGCATCCAGGAAGTCCGTGCGCTACACGGTCCGGTGCACGCCCGTGGGCACCCGCAGCGCCGCCGCCATCCGCTACCTACAAGTGTAAGCTAAAAACTGAAGCTAACTGCGTAGCTCCATCCTGATTTAGGAATTTCTCCTGCAGCTAGTCTTGGGAATGTCCATAATGGAGGAATTTTGTTTCCACAGCACCACGCAGACTGCCCTGCTTCAAAATCTGGACCCAAACACTCGCTATGAGTTTGTGGTGCGCCTCCACGTGGACCAGATTTCAAGTCCTTGGAGCTCTGTAGTGTACCATCAGACACTACCAGCAGGTACTAAAACCATCAGGATCCATGAGTGTTTGTTTCTTATGTTCCTTTTTTAAGCATTTCCTGATATTTGGACTGGTTGCATCTGTTTACTGGACCCATTTCTCAAACCCAGAACACCCATGTTTGGTTCTGCTCGGCGCTCTGCTCTCCTGATCACGATGAAAGCTAACGGAACTGCTCGTGTCCACTGTAAATGTTTGCTAACAACGTTTCCGCGTGTGCAGCGCCACAGCAGCCGCCGACTGGAGTGCGCGTGACGCTGATCGAGGACGACACCGCCCTGGTGTCCTGGAGGGAGCCTGCAGAGCCCGACGTTGTGGTGACCCACTATACCATCCTGTACGCCTCTCAGAAAGCTTGGCTGGCTGGTAGATGGCAAATAATGCAAAGGGAGGGTGAGTGATTATAGTAACTATCTGCTCTCATTAATCACAAGTTATAGTTGCACTCGCAACCTCAACTTCTTGGCCTGCTTCCTCCTCCAGGCTCCCACACCATGGCTCTCCTGGAGAAGCTGGAGCCTGGCAGCGTCTACTTGGTGAAGATCTCTGCTGCTAACCGGGTCGGTGACGGCCCGTTCTCTCAGGTCGTGGAACTGGCACCCAAGCGGGGAAACACCCACCGCAGCAAGAACCCCAGACACTCCAGTCCTGATCCAGCAGGTACGATGGAGGAACCTGCTGGCGTCATCTCTTATCTGGATTTTCACATTTAGTGTTTCCAATCAGCACAGTCGAGGCCTCTCACACGTTGCTCGCTCTCTTCCAGGCTTCTCCGATGGCCTGTACCACATCGACCAGCGGTCCATGACCGGGATCGTCGTTGGCGTGTGCATCGCCCTGGCCTGTATCGTCATGTGTGCCTTGATCCTCATCAACAAGGGCAGACCCAGGTGCTGGCTATGACCACCCCAGTTGTGCTCAGTTTCAAGCTTTCGTCCTGCATTTCTCTGACATCTGTTGAATCCTTTTTTGGGCAGAAAATCCGCGGGTCACAAAGTCTTGGCTGTGGGAGCTGCTGAAGGTCCGGTTGGTCGGCCTCTGCCCAACGAACGCCTCCCGGAGACCATCGAGGCCCTGATGCCCATGATAAGCTCTCACTTCATAGACACAAAGGTGAGATAAGTGGTCGCTTGTGACCAGCTGAGCCAAATGGAAGCGGGTTTCTCACCTTTTCTCCTGTTTCAGGGGGGATCCAACAGCGCCGGTCCGGCCAGCAACAAGAACCAAAGCAAGAGTTGGCTTCTCTTTAAGAGGGACGTCGTGAATCCACCAGGAAGCCATGTAAGCATCCGACACCTCCTGCTCCGACATCTTCCATCCCTGCGTATTTTTTTTAATCCTAATTTCACTTGTGTCTCCAGGACGAGTGCAGAGCCAGCTTGTACGAACCCGGCAGAACCGTCCTGAGGTATGAAGAGCATTTCGGATCAGCTGCTATGCCGCCTCCATCCAAGGAGCTCTTTCCCTCGGAGAGCTCCCACAGCAGCGAGGGCAGCCAGGAGACGGCTGACTCGGGCCACTACTCCACCGAGGAGAGCAACGAGGAGATGAGCAGCCCTTCCTCCGGCCAGCGCTCCCGACCCCACTCCTTTGGCCCGGAGGACCCCGGCACTGAAGCGAAGCCGTCCTTCAAGGTGGAAAACGAAGCGATTCTGAGGCAGTCGTGCCGGCACGCCGCCCCCGAGGCTCCCCAGTCCCGACGCCCCTCAGAAAACTACGGCCTGACCCCCAACACACCCGACGGCGCTGACTCCTAGGAGTGGGATTATCTCCCAGGACCAAGGGGATGGAAAGGCAGCTGCTATGATGACGGACGGATGCTTCGGATCTACCTCAGGACTTTGTGCGCGTGAACGTCACAGCATTTATTTTCCGTTCTTTAAAAAAAACACCTACCTGTTTGTGTTTGGCGAGGCTGTCCTGAACCAAAGCTCACCCATGATGAATGTCAAGAAGAATGTTAGAAAGTGCTGTCACACAGTTTTATATATATTTAACGACTTCCTGCTGGAGCCGAGGGTGTGGACTGGAACCCTGTGACTTACCTACCTCCGTCTTCGGTTGCTGTACATAAATTTGACGTGCGCCTTCTCGCGGTGCGGAACGTTCTCAGATGGGACGGAGCTGAAACGCCGCTCGCCTCGTCTGCCGGCGCTTCACTTTCTGGCCTTTACCTCAGTTGTTTTTCTCTTCAGTTTTCGCAGTTGTGAAGGAGTTTTTGGCTTCACGCGGTCTGAATGATGCGTGTGGTGAGAATAACAAGTGCATTAGGTGCTGTCAAATGGTGCGGGCGTTACCAAAAACACACCATTTGCCCTTTTGAGTGCACTCAGACTCAAAGCTTTAACATGGCCTTAACGTTGAAAGGGCTTTGCTTTTGGAAGAGGAGACCCAAAGATGTGGAAAATTTTACCCAAAGAGTGTTTGAGAATACAAAGATATTATAAAGCAGCCAAAAATATATGAGGGGGTGCTTGCCAAAAAAAAAAAAATCTTTCCAATGATGTACATTTTCCTTAGAATGATGCTTTACTTGGTGTAAATGTCCTTGACGCTTTATTCTGGTGAAAGCTTTAGCACAAGTCCCTCCCGCTTGTGTTCCGTTTGCCTTCTACATCGCTGCTAAATGCTGCAGCGACACCGATGCTATTATCCAAAGAGTTGTCTTCTTCCTCGCGTGGGTTCATCCAGCTGAACCATGGCATTATGGCCTGGAGATGATGGACACCAAAGATCGGTTTCATGAGGAAGAATTCTTTCTCTCTCCATTGTATTTTCTGTCCAGGTGTGACAGTGAAGGATTCTGACTATCAAAAAGGAAACCCTGTATGAGAAGAGCAACATAATCAGTTTTATACCTTTGACATAGAAATAACCTTAACCAAAGAAACTTGAAGTCTCTGTTGTTTAGTGGTTTTCTTTGGTTTTCATTCGCATTATTTGCATCCAAATGTCACATGATTTCCAGTTGTTTTGGTAGCTAGAAAGCTCATTTGTTTAAGGCTCAAGCGGTCAAAGTGATTTGTTGTTTTGTTTTATCACAGTATGAATTTTCATCAGATCTGTTTCATTTTCAAGGAACTTTTTAGCCTCTTGTGAACGAAAATGTTTCCCCACCTTAATGTGACCTTTGATATAAGTTCAACATTGTCCTGTGTAATTCATTGCTATAAAAAGGTTATTTTGATGGTTGCAATTAATTGTGCCCATTTAACTGTAACTCAGGTGCCAAATGTAGATTTAGAGTATAGAATTAACTGTTATTATTTAAATTATGGTTTTCTGATATTTTTGCTTTAACAAAACCACTTCTTTTAAGCCAAAGTGTGCAACAGAAGAAATTATTTTATGAGTTGAAATGTTGCACCAGATGTTTTTATACTCAAGATGTTCAACAACAACTAGATAATAAAATTGTTCCTGGAAAAAGAACTTTATATAACAAAGTTTGTTAAGATAACAAGTTATAAAAAGGGGCATATATACAACATTGGTTTTGAGAGAATTCATCAAATTTAACTTCCATTGGAATGATTTAGTGATCCTGCATTGAAATTAAAGTAAGTTACAATTATTTCTGACTATCTGAAATGGGTTAAAATAAATACGGTGTGATTTTCGGTAATTTAAAATAAAAATATCACCCTTTAAATAATATTCAGTCAGCAAACGCTGAAATAAACGCAAACTCGGACATTATAGCATTAAAAAGTAGTAGTAGTACGAAGAAATTCCGAGTGTTTAAAAGGTGTCCAGAAGGGGGCAGCAAAGCGCCGCCAGGCCCCCCGGACAGCAGAGTCGATGACGCAGGTGTCCAGAAGGGGGCAGCAAAGCGCCGCCAGGCTCCCCAGACAGCAGAGTCGATGACGCAGGTGTCCAGAAGGGGGCAGCAAAGCGCCGCCAGGCTCCCCGGACAGCAGAGTCGATGATGCAGAAGAAGAAGCGGGGAGGCGGCCTTGTTTTCGTCATCCGTGGCAGGCAGCGTCGTTGCCGTGGAAAATGCGCATCGAAAAGTGTTATTTCTGCTCGGGACCTGTTTATCCCGGCCATGGAGCAATGTTTGTAAGGAACGACTGTAAGGTACGATGCCTCCTTTGTGTTTGCATTTATGTGTAAATATAAGAGAAGCTCACAATTGAGCGTTTTCTGTTCCCTGGCTAGCTGAGTTAGCTGGAAAACATGCTGTGGTCACTCACGTGGGACGAGGTTTAAATAGCGAAGACACAGAAAATAGTCGATGTTGAATAAAAATTTGCATCACTGTTGGTTAAAAGAGGCGAAACTTCGTGTCATTGCTGCCTTTTTACTTAATAAAAGAAGCAAGTAATTATAAGTCACCGTTGTCTGACGGGAAATGGCGCCACCTACAGACGCGAGTAAAAGCGTGAAGCTGGAATTATTGCAGGAATTTGGCCTAAAATTACATTGTTATTCAAAATTATGACACGACAAACTTAATTGATGCATACAGGTGTTGCCTTGCATCAGAAACTACTCATATTGATAAAAAATACTCATAAAAATCACATTTTTACCGTTAGAATGTTTGATGCATTGTCACCTTTTAAAGTTTATTACATTTTTGTGTCTCTACTTATGTTTGAAAATTTAGACATTCAGATTCTGCAGATCAAAATGTGTCAAAAACTTCAAGAAGAAGCGAAATCCAAGAAAAACCAGATGGACCAAAGCTTTTAGAAAGGCATCAGGAAAGGAGCTGACAGTGGTGAGCTGAGACTACAGATCTGCCTTTGCACACACATTTGTTGGGTTTGCTCATCTAACACTGTCTTCTTTTCCAGGATAACTCTTTTGAGTTTGAGAAACGCAGAAACGCGCCTGTTAAATATAACAGGAATCTCTGGGAAAAGACAGGTAATGTTTCCATGACGTTTTAGCTGATATGCTGTCACTTGGCTTTTTTACTGAAGTGTCTTGATTTTTACAGTTGAAGCGATGAAGCGGGTAGAAGAAATCAAACAGAAACGACAAGCCAGATTTATTATGAACAGGTGAGCAACATCTTTCATTTTCTTGTATTTTGTCTATTATCTTTTATTTTTTTACATTACCTCATAACACAGTTGATGTTTATGTCTCCTTTGCATCTATTCATTTTTTTCCTAAATTAATTTATAGATTAAAGAAGGGCAAGCAGTTAGAAAAAGAAGAAGCCATCACCGAAGTGAAGAAAAATATTCACCTTATCAAAGCGCCACATGCAGGTAAAAAAAATTGGAGGTTCTAAATAGCAAAAGAATATCAAAAAAATTCATGGAATGATTTCAGCAGTGTGGTCATGTTTCTTTATTATTATTTTTTTTTTACAGGAAAATCCAAACAGATGGAAGCAAAGATGGTGCAAAAGCTACAAGAAGACGTCAACATGGAGGATGACAACTGATCCAGAATTCAACTTCACAGCATTTAGTTTTGAAACCGTATAAATTTTTGACCGAACATGTACAACTTACAGAAATTAAACACTTACCTGCCTTTTATGTTGTTTGTGGGTGGTTGTTGGACTACACAGAATCCGACAATATGCGAGTCAAAAAATAAACACTTTGAAAATTGCTTTTATTTGCAGTATTTATAAAAAAAAAAAAGGGTTTAATTTTGCATCTGATCTATCATCTGTGGTCAAAACTAACCCAGATTTAAATGTAAATCTCTCAATCTTTTATACCGTAAATTCTGGACTACAGAGCGCACCTGATTTTAAGCCGCAGGTATCCCGTGTAGTAATATGAAAAATTAGATCGAAAACATTAAGTACCGGTATATGTTTTTATTACCGTAAGAGACGAGTGACAGGTAAGAAACAACAGCCACTCTTTTCACATGTATGTTTATACAGAGACCCTAAATCCAATTTTTATCACGTCAGGATTTTTTAACTTTTCCTTTAATTTAATCCGCTTAGCAACATAAACAAATATATTGTACCGGTAAATGCTTTTTTTCTAACAGTGTCTGTAATGCAGCTACCTTGAAATATACGTTTGTATCAGCTACACACAAATTACGTTGTTTACGCTTTTTTACTCAAACAATGAACAATCTAAAACACCCCGATGGCCCACCTCTAAGATCTTCTAAAATCTTTTAACTTAAAAGTCGCATCATATGCTTTTCTTCTAGTATTTTCCATGTTGATGACGGTTAGTAAAAATGACTGATTCAACTGTATAAAGTGTAGAAAAAGTAGCGGTTTATAGTCCGGAATTTACGGTAGTTTACTTTTGACACGTGATCGATCGGGGCTTTTAAACTGCGCCATCTACTTTTCTGGCATCGATTCACTGGCCTGTTGCTGGACAGGCTCCGGTCTTCGCCCGCCTCCGAGCTGCTAGTAGCGTCCTGACATCTCCCACAAGAGCTGGTTGAACGGTTTCATCCAGGTTTCGAGCAGTGCAGGGGTTTGGTGCAGCCATGTCCGAGGAGATTGAAGGAACCGTGACTACTGACGAGCAGCAGGTAAACTGTAACACTGCGGTGCAGCCTTGAAATGGAATCTTTCCTTTTAAAACCGATTAGCGTACCGCTGGTTAGCATGAGCTAGCATGCTACTCTTTGACAAATGATGTAAGTACAATAAAATTAGCATGCTACGTATCACACAAGAATCAGAAACAAGCCTATTGGTGAAAGAAGAGCAATTACTCCCTGGAAGAATATTTAACTTTGATAACTTGGCTAGCAAACAAAGCTGTTGGATGTCATGATTAATGCTAATGGAAATACTAGTCAAGAGTTTCCCCTCATGGCGGCGCTTAACATATCGTGCATCACACAATAAGCACGTTAAATATTGCTGCTATAGGAATAGAACTTTAGTCGCCGTTTGTTTTGCCTACTTGAAGCTTGAAATGCTGCAGCGAGACGGCGTTTTTTAACACGATACATCGTTGTTTTAAAGGAACTGGATGATAAAGTCATCAGTCCAGAGAAAGCGGA
This sequence comes from Takifugu flavidus, assembly GCF_003711565.1. NCBI lineage: Eukaryota > Metazoa > Chordata > Actinopteri > Tetraodontiformes > Tetraodontidae > Takifugu > Takifugu flavidus. Next base: position 8,830,704 of record NC_079532.1, read on the forward strand.
GGAGGCCAAGTTGAAGGCCAGGTATCCTAACCTTGGGACGAAGCCTGGAGGTTCAGACCTTCTCAGGAAAAGACTCCAGAAGGGGGTATAATTCAGCTGGAATGGCCCCTGTTGACCATACCTGACTTGCACTATTCTCACTTTATATCTTTTAACCTTTTCCAGCCAAAATACTTTGACTCTGGGGACTACAACATGGCCAAAGCAAAAATGAAGAACAAACAGTTGCCCTCAGCCCCGTCGGAGAAGACGGAGATCACCGGTGGCCACATCCCAACACCTCAGGACCTGCCCCAGCGAAAGACTTCAATTGTGACCAGCAAACTTGCTGGTTAATGGTTTTATTGTTTTGTTGTCATTCCACCCTTCACTTCTTATCTTCCTGCTGTTTATGTGTTTATATTCTACCTTTTGTATATATTTATCCATTTGGAAGAAGCTATGTACTACATCAAAACCTCGAATAAAATGCCACTATCAGACCTGCATTGCTAAATTTAAACACAAGAGTGGTTGCTAAAAGGTTTCTCATCAACCGAATGTTGAAATAATTCTACTCCGACACCAAATATCATCACAAATTGGTGTTTTCCCAGTGTCTGATTATCTTTCCCTTAAGGAAAAATGCTTCATGCAAATTGGTTGAGCTGAAGAGTGATCGCATGACCACAAAGAACTTGTTAGTCCACGTTCTTATTATTATTATTTTTTAAAAGATACAAATGGAGCAGATGTCATTGCTGTATCTGTGATCTTGATGCATGATTTGCCTTCACTATTGAAACTATTTAGCCACCCAGTACAAGGCAGGTTCTACACTAAATATTCCCGTTTTCCCTAACCCTTCCTTGTGGATCCATTGCCTTTTGCTCGTACCTTGAAGCGGATCGATCGGGCCGCACGCTCATTGTCGCCATTTGCATTTTAATTTCGATGACATCGGTTTGGTTCCACATGACTCGCTGCTGGTCTCCATTTCATCCGGACCGTATAAATGGCCTTAAGAGAAACTTTTTGAGCAATATTTGCTCCCTTGGTGAGCGTAGTTGTGAGTTTTTTGACTGAGTTGTCTGTTGCTGTCTGACTGGAATCACAGGATTTTATGGAATGAATAATCCCCTGACTTGTGTGCATGTGCATTTACTGTTTAGTCACAGAGTGCCATTTGTTTTTGTAAATAAAATAGTTTTGCATAATACCTAATAAGTAGATGGTAAATTTCATTTCTCCCCATTTTCTTGATTCTAAATGATCATTTATGCATGCGCAGTTTCAAATTTTGGCGCTCTGTTGGGACTGGACTGAGAAGCAGAGGGTTCTCGGTTCCAGCCCCAATGCAGACAACACACAGAAGGTGCCAGAAAACCTGCCGAGGTACCCTTGAGCAAGGTACCAAACCCACAAATGTGCACCTGCCTCCACCCTTTGTGACCCTGAGAGGGATAAAGCGGTTCGGAAGAAAAGGCGAGTTTCAAATTGTGTCCATGTCCTCTCATATTAAATATCTGTTTCTGGACATTTTTTAACCCACAAAATGTGTCACAACTGTAGAACTCACTATTGTCATAACTAACCTGACATAGAATTTTTAAAAATCACTTAACACTATCTAAGCAAGATAAAGTTTGAATTTTTTTTTAGGTACTTGAAGGTTGAGCAAGAGTGAAAAATATAATAAAAGTCCTAAGTGAGCTAATTTAGTGGGATATTTATTAAACATTTGTTCGACATCTGATTTTGTGTTTGTAGGTTTAAGAGAATGCTTGCAGATTAGATTAAAATATATCTTATTTTGAAGACCGGATGTACCCAACGTCTCAGACAGCATTTCCGGTTTTACAATTACCGTAAAGTTCATAATTAAGGTGCGCTCCAAACGCGGGCGCCGCTGGTTTTACCGCGGTAGCTGGAAAGGGCGGAAATTGGATCTAACGGCAACATGACGATCAAAGGATCTGCGGGACTTGATCTTTGATCTTCCAAGAATCAAGGCAAAGCTTCTTGATCAATTAACAGACCTATTCAAAACATTTTTTAAAGGAAAAAAAAAAAGTTTTTTTTAATGGAAAAAGTTTGAGTAATCCTGTTGGGAATTCTGAACCATGCTATCTCCGGAACATTACACAAAGGTAATGTATATGTTTATTCTGGGATGTTGTCAGTTGTGGGTTTTTAGGGATTGATGAGTTTTTAATGTCTTCAATATGATGGCATCCACACCATCACAAGGTTCAGGCTCCTCCACTCGGTCCTCTCTGCCCATCCCTTTATCCTATGAAATATCCTGAAATTCTGATTGTGGCGCTCTGACCTGTCCTCCTCCCATCAGCATGTCCCCGTATGGCTCCCAGATGAAGCAGAAGTTTGGAAGTCAGCGGAGCTCATCAGAGATTACACTCCCGGAGACTTGACCCTGAGTCTGCGGCTGGATGATGGCAAGGTGAGATGGGCGAATTCCGATGTCAGTGACATTTCTCTGCCAAAACAGCCTCACAAGTCTGGGTGCTGTGGGCCGTGGAGGTATCGCGTTAAATATCCATCGGTATCCAACCAAGACTCACTGTGTTGCAACAGATGTGCTGCGTAAATGATGGTTCGAATCCCTAAACATCTCCTCCACTGTGGGCCCTTAACCCCCCACTGGGTGGGGGCTGAGCCCTGCAGAACCAGCAAGGATCTTGACTTTTTCCAATGACTCTTGCTGGTTCTGAGGGGTCCTGCTTGCGGCTGATTTCAGGAATTCTGCCCTTTTTTCCTCTCCTAAAGCCTGTTTGGTTTCGCCTTCTTAGGTGGTGGAGCACAAAATAGACCCCCGGACCGACAGTCTCCCACCGCTGAGGAACCCGAACATGCAGCTGGACTTAAATGACCTGACAGCTCTCAGCTACCTGGACGAGCCTGCGCTGCTGCATAACCTGAAAGTGCGCTTCACGGACTTCCGGCTGATCTACACGTACTGCGGTAATGAGCTCCGCTCCCACTATCGCCGTTGACTTTGCAGCTGCGCTCCCTCTGACGCCGTCCACAGTGTTTGGTGCTGGTCGGCTGTGCTCAGGCGGCTCTGAAAGCATCCCACACTGAGCTGCATCACATGAATCTGGAGCACAGAAAGTCCAGATGCTGGTTTAACTGGGTGTTTTTGGGCCGTTAAGGAATCGTCCTGGTTGCCATTAACCCTTACGAGAGCTTGCCCGTCTACGGAGTGGACATCATCAACGCATACCACAGCGGGGACACCAGAGATATGGACCCGCACATATTCGCAGTTGCAGAGGAAGCTTATAAGCAGATGGACAGGTTAGCGCAGGTCATTTGCATTGAAAACAGCCTTAGAAGAGATCTTTTTATTCCAATCAAATCTGTTTTTCCCGACTGTGTTGGACACAGAGAGGGAAGGAACCAGTCGATCATCGTGAGCGGCGACTCTGGTGCCGGGAAAACCATCTCGGCCAAGTACGCCATGCGCTACTTTGCCACCGTCAGCTGCTCCTCGAAAGAGACCAGCGTGGAGGAGCGGGTGCTGGCCTCCAACCCCATCATGGAGGTAACGCGCCACGAATCCCCAGACAGCCGACTGGCGGCGGACACTGACCGCAGCTGCCGTGTTTCTCAAAGGCCTTCGGGAACGCCAAGACGATAAGGAACGACAACAGCAGCCGTTTTGGAAAGTACATCGAGATCCTGTTTGACGGGCGGCGGCGCATCATCGGGGCTCACATTAGAACCTACTTACTGGAGAAGTCGAGGGTCGTGTTCCAGGTGACGTGGCGCTCGTTGGTCACCCGACGTCCTGACTCCAAACATCAACACGCCAGCGTCTGCAGATCTGTGCTTTACCTTATTTTATACTCATTTTAGGCCTGTGGGGAAAGAAACTACCACATTTTCTACCAGCTCTGCGCCTCCTCACACTTACCGGAGTTTCAAGCCTTCAAACTAGGTACAAGTGTCGCCAACAGAGCAGCAACACGGCCGCTTCATCACGATTCCAGGACAATTAAAACAACTGTGAAATCCTGCTTTGACTATTTTAAAAGAACAGGAATGACGATTATCTGTTGTTAATGTTTCAAGGTTGCATAGATGACTTTGACTGTGCCAACCAGGGTCAGAGCTCGCTCATAACCGGAGTGGATGAGATCAAAGAGCTCTGCAAAACCAGGAGGGCGTTGTCCCTTTTAGGTGAGCGTGTGTCCGTCTGGAGTTTCCCAATCAATAAGGGTGATCGTGGTTAAGGCATCGAATCTTCCTGCTCGTTGTAGGAATCAGCGAAAGGGAACAAATGGCCATCTTCCAAATTCTGGCAGCTATTCTGCACCTGGGAAACGTGCAGGTGAACGATCAGTCTGACGACCAAAGCAGAATTCCTGTGAGTTTATTGTCTTTAATGTTGAGCTCTCGTCTCTCCGCCCACGTCTGACATGAGCTCTAACGTGTCTCCAGCCAGGTGACGTCCACCTGATGGCGTTCTGCGAGCTAACGGGGGTGTCCTGTGACGACATGGCCCACTGGTTGTGCCACGCCAAACTCAAAACGACCACAGACACTTACGTCAAATGTGTGTCCAGGTCGGGCGCCGTCAGCAGCAGGGACGCGCTGCTAAAACACGTCTACACACGTCTCTTTGGAAGGATCGTGGACAGCATCAACGAGGCTTTGAGATCTTCTGTCAAACAACAGTCCTTCATCGGCGTGCTGGACATTTACGGGTACGAACGCTCGCGACCACTTTGCGTCTGACACCATCGGGCAGCTCGTCACTGAAAAGTTTGTTTGTTTGTTTTCCCAGGTTTGAAATATTTCACGTCAACAGCTTCGAGCAGTTTTGTATCAATTACGCCAACGAAATGCTGCAGCAGCAGTTCAACCTGGTAGGGTTCTCCTGCACCTCAGCACGCTTCACTCTACTCAAACGTTCCTCTCAGCCCTCCGTTATTGCTGCTTCCAGCATGTTTTCAAGCTGGGCCAAGTGGAATATGCCAAAGAAGGGATCCCCTACACCATGATTGACTTCTGCGATAACCAGCCTGTCATCAATCTCATCGAGTCCAAACTGGGGATCCTGGAACTTCTGGATGAGGAGTGCAAGGTCGGAAGAAAACCCAATAAAGATGTTTGTGGGGGTGAGAATAAAGGCCGGGACTGGCTGAGGTCACCTTTTCCTCTTTCCGTAGATGCCCAGAGGCTCAGATAAGACATGGGCCCAGAAAATGTACAACACGCTCCTCAAGAAACAGGCTCCGTTTGGCAAACCCAAATTATCAAACACCGCTTTTATCATCCGCCACTTTGGAGACAAGGTGCAATTTAAAACAACAACCTTTGGCATAAACTGTGACAAGAAATGTTACATGGAGTCTAATCAGGATAATGGATAATGGGAACAGTTGTTGTACTTGGTCCAAGAGCTTTGAATGACCGGGTCTTTTGTTCTGAGGTGGAGTACCAGTGTGACGGTTTCCTGGAGAAAAACATGGACAGAGTCAACCAGGAGCTGATCAATGTGCTGAAAAGGAGCAAAGTAATTGTTTATTATCCTTCCACCTCTGATTTCTCCCCCTTTACTTTGCGTAACCCACAGAAACACAATGTCAGCACCTTCTGGAATAACAAACGCCGTAAATTCCGTGAATGTTGACGCACAAACGGGAAAATTCCGGCCTGTGAAACGCTGCCACCTGCTGTTTGATGATAACTTTGAGCTTCCTCCTTCGTTACAGTTTGATTTGCTACCAAAGCTGTTGGAGAACGACGAGAGGGCTTCGGCTGCTCCTCACCAGCACGCCGCCGCCGTCAGGACTTCCTGTCCTGGGAGGCACAACGTGAAGACCGTCGGGTGTCAGGTGAGAGGAGTCAGAGCCGGAGGAGCCATTCTGAGAACACTCTAATCTGAGAACGCTCTGATCTCGCTCAGTTTCGACACTCTCTTCATTCGCTGATGGACACCCTGAATGCGACGAGTCCTCACTACGTGCGCTGCATCAAGCCCAACGATCACAAAGCTGCTTTTGTGTGAGTACGGGAGTCTTTGGTTGATCAAGGCGTTTTGAAGCAACGCTCTGTTTGTGTCCTCCATCAAGTTTGGACCCTCTGAAGGTGATGCAGCAGCTCCGCGCATGTGGCATCCTTGAAACGATCCGCATCTCAGCAGCAGGATTCCCATATCGGTAGAAGACTAAAGCCGACAGAGACATATCATAAACCGCTCTTTTTCCTGTAATTACGAGAGACCAGCTCACGTTTGGCCTGTTCCTCTCGCTGCTGCAGGAGCACCTACCAGGAGTTCTTTAGCCGCTATCACTTCCTTGTTCAGCAGAGAGACCTGCTTCCCGATACCGTGCAAACCTGCAAAAATATCACCAGAAAACTCATCAAGGTGTGTAGAAATTCTGCAAAAGTAGCTTAAAATTGCATAAAAATGGACGCCATCACTAATGGCCCCCCCTCGTGCTGTGTGGCTGCTTCGCCCCCAAGGACCAGGACATGTTTCGGTTTGGCAGAACGAAGCTGTTCTTCAGGGCTGGACAGGTGGCGTACCTGGAGACGCTCCGCTCTGCTAAACTGTGCTCGGACTGTGTCAGCATCCAGAAGACCGTCCGCGGCTGGCTGGCCCACACGAAGTACCAGAGGATGAGGAAATCTGCCGTCACCATCCAGAGATGTTTACGGGGTTACCGGGCACGCTGGTGAACAGGCGCAGCACATGAGGAAAAAAAACTCCCTTTTTCTGGCAGGATTCTAATGGTTTTCTTGTCAGTTATGTTACATGTCTGAGGAGAACCAGAGCAGCTGTGGTGATACAGAAGAACACACGTATGTGGGCAACCAAGAGACGCTACCAGCAGTGGCGCGCTGCCGCCGTTACCATTCAGTCCTTCCTGAGAGCTCACCTGGCCAGAAAGCAGCAGCATCAGGTAACACACAAGCAGCATCATTCTGGGTACGGCTGATTCAAAACTATGTTTGTGTGTCTAATTACTCAGATGATATTTGAGCAGAAGGCTGTGATCCTCCAAAAATGGGCGGGGTGTTGGCTGGAGAGGCAGCGTCACAGACGGGCCGTCAGGGCCGCCATTCTGCTGCAGCGCCCCCTACGTGGCTGGAGGCCCAAGAAAGAATTAAAAAAACGGAAATCCAAGGCTCACTCTGTGGAGCACCTCCAGAAGCTCAACGTTGGCATGGAGAAGGAGATTATGCAGCTGCAGCACAAAATAACCCAGCAGGTAGCCTATTATCCATTATTGGAGCCGGCCTCTTGGTCTGTTCTTGGTAGCGGGTCGCTCTGGAATCTACTACAACTGTTGTGGAGGACACATTGGGTCATTGGGAGTTGTCATATCACATGAACAGCATGTGTGTCCACCCTCCCCCTGCAGCACCAGGAAATAGGAGAGCTCAGCAAGCTGCTGCGTTTGGTAGAGACGTTCCTGACTTCAGAGCGAGAGGCGAGCAGAAGGAAGATGCTGGATTTAGAGCAGGAGGCCAGAGGACACGAAGAGAAGATTCACTCTCTGCTGGAGCAGCTCTGCCTCCTGGAGCAGAGGGATGAAACACAGCTGGAAGGGCAGATGGAGGTCAACGAGGAGGAGACCCAGCAGGTAGGTCCCGCCCTTCCACTCTGGCCGCCACGACTAACGTTTCAACCTGGCTTCCTGCAACACCGTTTAGCCTCAAAGGTGCTTCTGTCAAGCCGTTTGATTTCAGCTGCTTAACAGAAGAATTAAAAATGTCTTCACCGCTCGAGTCACCTGATTGTCACAGCCACAGTTCCTCTGCCTAAACAAATTCATCATTATATCATGATGTTTCGAAACCGAACCAGGGAATTGTCAGATTGAAACTAGCGGTAGTCGTTAGAGAGAATTCAACTCTTTTCCTTTAAATCTCAGGTGACAGAAGAGGTTCATCTGAGAAACAGCCTGTTGAACACAGGAATCCTTGCGGAGGTCCTCCAGCCAGAAGGTACGCTGCGTCCCCCTCCAGCCTCCACAGCCTCGTAACAACCCTTCATTTGAAATGTCCCCCCCCCCCCCCACCCAGAAAATCTTGTTGAGTGGACAAAACAGATGGACAGCACCTTAACGGAGGCGTGTTCTGGCTACCAAAGGGCCGATCTAAACCTGGAGGAGCAACAAGTCCAGGCAGAAGATAGAACTCTTACGGTATGGAACACTGGCATAATTGACCTTTAGTCTGCACTGATTTGTGTTTTCTGGCTTCACAACCTCTTTAGATTCTGATGATTTTGAGAGGATGAGCTGATTTAGAGCTCATGCTGCTTTAAAGTTTTCCTTTAATCACAGAAATGGCTTATTTCTTTAGAAACCTGACATTCATTCATTGTTCCTGTCACAAAACGCTCAGAATTACTTAAAACTCAACTTTCTCGTTCACTAAATTGCTTTTAACACATCTCACCTTTTAACTCACAATATTCTCTCTATTGCTGCTATTTTCCCGTTTATCAGTAGAGATGTTTTTATTCTAACAAGAAGGGGTTCTAGATTTTATGGTGGAAATCTGGTGTTGCGCCTGGTTTGCTCGTGCAGCCTCCAGGAAAAGGCGAATCATTTCATATTTATTCTCAGAACACCTCCGGAGGCTGAACGGAACAGTGGCTCCTTTCATGATGGCTGCGCTCTTTTCCCTCCTCTGTCCACGTCTCAGCCATAATCCTGTTAGTGCAGCATTCCTGCTGCTGCTTGCAGAGGTTCATAAAGTTGTGCTGCGCTTCTGCCTTGTGAAATGAGTAGAAATATGGCTGCTTTATCTCCTGCCAGGACCATTGTCTTCCTCTCCCACTCATATGTGTATGTTCTCCTAAAAAGGAGTCGGTGGAGCAGATCACCGTTGGTACCGTTGAACTGGACCTGGAGAAACTGAAGGTCCGACCAACACGGCGTCTTTAACGTCTGGTTTCAAGGCCGTTCACACATAATCCTATTGCTGTTTTCCTTTTGGATGCAGCGGCATGAGCTGGAATCGGAGAACAGGAAGCTGAAGCGGGATCTGAACGACCTGCGTAAATCTCTGAGCAGCGAGAACGCTCACCTGATGCCCCCCACCCCGGGCTCTCGGCCCTACAACACTCTGCTGGCCCAGCTCAATTCTTCCAATGAAGAACTGGAGATTCGTAAAGAGGAGGTGCTGCTCCTGCATTCACACATGATCCGTCAGGATGCTGTTAAACGCAGGGTGTGTACGAGAATCAACCCTCTATTTAAAAATGGGTGTGCTTGTGACGTCTGTCCCATATGGATTTCTCTGTAGGACTCTACATTAGGAGAAAGTGTCAAGCTGGATCCGGAGGGTCCCTCACTCTCAAATGTGGACAGGTAAGGCGTCAGACCCCGAGGACGTCGGTCCTGTTGCTTCAGATCTCTGACCTATGCTGTTCCTGAAGGACCACTCCTCTCGGCACGCTGGATGAAGACGGCGAGCTGTGGCGAGATTACGAAGGCCTGAAAGAGGCCAACAGGTAAATGGCATTGCTTGACGGGCAGTCCTGGATCTTCTGCACCACACACGTTCTGATCCAGTCACAGAGAGTTCAGGATATAGTTAAATAAAAGCTACTTCCCTGGTGGCTCCACCTTCCAGACTTCTTGAGAGCCAAATGCAGCAGCAGAGACGCGTCCACACGGAGGAGTACAACAAGCTGCTGGACGAGGTGGAGAGGTTAAGGAAGGAGAAGGAGGAGGAGCAGAATCTGCTGGCCCAAAGCCTGGTCCTGTCTGAAGATGCCCACATTGAGGGGCACCTGAAACATGAGATCACCCGGCTCACCAGGGAGAACCTGGTAGGTCATTCAGCCCGACTCTGATCATTTATTGCAGACGAGTTCTTAAAAAAGCAGCGTACCTACTTTAAAGGGACGTTTATCGTTGTGCTCTTTGTTCTCGCACGGGTCTGGTTCCTCTTTATTTTGCCCTCATGTCTGTTTCTTTACTTGCAGGAACTCTTGAAGCAGCGAGAGACACAAGACGAAGCTATTCGCAAACTGAAGGAGCAGCTGGAAGACTACGTGAAAAAGGTGGAGGCGTATGAAGGTAAGCTGGGTTTATTCTTTCGTTTCTGTGGTTGCACGGTGGAGGTCAGGCTCAGCTCGGCGACATTCCAGCAGGCCTGCCTCTGACTGGCTGGTTTCCTGTTTGCCCGCATGCAGGAAAAGCACCAAAATTAAAGTGGGCGTGTCCTGTTTAGCTAAACATTGACAATATTCCTCCACTCCGGTTTCTTCATCATTAGATTTCAGCATCTGCTTCCACACATTCTGGCGCCTTTTCCTGTTGAAAGAAGGAGGTTTTAGCTCCTCTAACGCTGCTTTTTCTGGTGCTCAGCAGCTGCCCAGCCGCGCGCCATTGCGGCGAATATCCCCCGTAAGGAGCACGAATTCCAGGGCCTGCTGGAGTACAGGGTGGCTGACGTGAGCCGCCTCCTGAAGAAGGTGGTCACAGGTAAGTTCATGGACGGCGCTGACGGAATCAGTCCAGCTGTTGGCATCAGCGCCGCCATCCAATGCCACGTTCCCCTCAGACCTGAAGCCTTGCGGCGCCTTCATCCCCGGACTTCCTGCGTACATCCTCTTCATGTGCGTGCGATACGCAGACTGCGTGAACGACGACCAGCGGGTCAGCGCTCTGCTCAATTCAGCCATCAGCAGCATCAAAGGCGTCGTCAAGGTGACGTGTGAACAGTAACCGATGGCGGGCAAGCTGCGGAACGCGATTGAGTTTGCAATTCTTCCTTTAGCGGAGGGGAAATGAGTTTGAGGCGCTGTCGTTCTGGCTGGCCAACGCGAGCAGACTGAGGCACTGTTTGAAGCAGTACAGCGGAGACAAGGTAAAGGGGTTGAGGGTGTGACGCCAGAGGGGCAGTTAACGGGGCAAACCTTGTAAATGGAGCGCTGGTGGTCCCATTCCTCTGTAGGCCGTCAGAAAACACAACACCGCTAAGCAGAATCAACAGAGTCTCGCCCATTTCGAGCTGTCAGAGTATCAGGAGGTTCTGGGCGACCTGATCAACCAGATCTACCACCAGCTCATCAAATGCTCGGAGGCGATCCTGCAGCCCATCATCGGTAAGGCGCCGCACCCTGGAGAGCTGGGCTTCGTTTTGGAAATGAGAGAAGCTTGTGTTCTTTTCTCTTCAACAGTCAGGAGCATACTGAACCCCGAGACCACCCAGGCCGTTTTGGAGTCCAAGCCGATGGGCCGGAGGAAGAGTAGCATCGGCCTCCTGGAGGAGGAGGCCATCACGGTGGAGGTCCTCCTGCAGCACCTGGACCACTTCCACACCACCATGAATCGGCACGGCGTGGACAACGACCTCATCAAACAAGTGGTCAGACAGCTGTATTATATCATCGGCACCGTCTCGTTCAACCACCTGCTGCTGAGGAAGGGCATGTGCTCCTGGAGCACCGGCCTGCAGATCAGGTCCGGCCTTTTCGTTGGAGAGAAAAGACCTGTAAGAGCTGCCGTCTTCCTGGGTCAATGTTCTGCTGTTTCTGGCTTCAGGTACAACACCTGGCAGCTGCAGGACTGGCTGATAGACCGGGAGCTGGCCGACTGTGGCGCCAAGGAGACCCTGGAGCCCCTCAAACAGGCCGCGCTGCTTCTCCATGTCAACAAGAAGACGGAGGCGGACGCCGCCTCCATCGGCAGCCTGTGCACCGCCATCAGCCCCACACAGGTCAGAGCCCGTTCAGCCATCTCAGGCCAAACCAGCGAAGAGTTGGCGTCAATGCTCCTGACTTTGTCAACAGATCGTTAAAATACTGAGCCTTTACACGCCGGTGACTGAATTCGAAGAGCGAGTGTCTCCCGCTTTCATCACAACTGTGGAAGTAAGCAGCTGTAAGGTTGGAAATAAGGCAAGAGAATGACCTGGTGCATATTCTCTAAGCTCTTGGTCCTTTTCTCACCCATTGCAGAATATTTTAAGGCACAGAGTTGATTCTTTCACATTGTTGATGGACCCCAGGAAGATCTTTACCCTCGACCTTGTCTTCACACCCTCCACTGTTGCTCTGGAAACCATCCAGATCCCAGCCAGCCTCAATCTGGACTTCCTCACCCGGATCTAATGGAAATTAAAACATACAGCATATATAGTATGTACTGGAATACATGGAATAAATCATCTACAGGGACTCAGACTCTTGTTGCAAAAAGATTCGTGGGCATCTCTTTAATGCCCTCTTCCAGATGTTTTCCAGAGGTCATTCTGGTTCAGTCTCCGCGAATTTTGTGCCTCGCACATCAAACATGTGTCTCTTTGCCAGAGGATTTGTGAGACCGAGGCTTCAGGTGAATTTGATCACAACATATAAAAAATATAAAAGAATCCCTGGGAATTTTCATTCCTTTAATTCTGGGACTCCGTCTACAGTATAAATAATACAAATATGGAATTTGGTAGTACTTGTGACGAAAAGTGTTTGCACGTTGATGAGGTTACCATGGAGACCTGTATCCGGTTCCTCCTGTTGTCACAATCCTTAATCAAACGAGCACACCCATACGTCACACCGCTGTTGTCACAAGACGAGAAGGCGGAGTCACGCAACTCCAGCGCGCGACAGGTGAACAAACCGGAAATACGATCCAAACCTGCCATGTAAACGCTGGTGTCTTCAGAATAAAAGCGATTCAAATTAAAAAATGCGTAAAATCTCAGTACAGTCATCGAATATAAGTGCGTTTGCTACAGGCCTGTATTTTGTGATTGGTTGAAAACCCAGGGAGCATATTCAGTAAAAGTCACAGCACAACTGCACGAAATATAAAACAGCCGTATTTGGCCTGAGCCCAAAAGAAGAAATAAAGTAAAAACGCACCTTGTTAGTTTTGCCGTGAAAGCCGCAAACCGGAAGTGCGGGGTAACCCCGTGCAGCTTAACTCGTTGGAGACGGAGGGGAACTCGGTAACCTGGAACGGTCGCCCACAACAGATGAGACACAGATACCGTCCGAGAAGAAGTTGGAAACATAATGTGCAGACATGGCTCTGATGGAACTCTACACCGTGGTAAGAGGAAAAAGGGGCAACTTCACGGGAGCAGCCGCGCTCGCGCTGTTGTAAAGCGACATATGGAAGAGTCGCTGGGATGCGCGAGCCTGGACGCGAAGGAATTTGCGCAAACATTCTCCCATTTTAATTGTTCGCATCTTCCTATGCCCGCAGATTTATGGAACTCGCAGTTATTACGGACGGCAGCGCAGCTTTATTGTGTTTGTTCAGTTTGTAGAACTTTTATCTTCTATCTGCGCAGCGGCGTAAACTTGTCGCTTTTGCTGTGCGCTGTAGTCAAACAGAGTATGGATCCTGGATGCGGAACATGTGTGGAAATCCGCAGAGATCCTGGAAGACTTCCATTTGGGAGACAGCGCTCTGGAGTTGCTTCTTGAAAATGGTGCTGTAAGTAAAAGTGTGACCCGCAGATTTATGAGGGTGGAAAAAATCAACGTCAGCTGACGCGTTCACACCGCTGCGCAGGTGAGCTACTACCCCGTGGACCCGTCCAAGCCCAACCTGCCCCCCCTTCGCAACCCGGACATCTTGGTCGGGGAGAACGACCTCACTGCTCTCAGCTACCTGCACGAACCTGCAGTTCTGCACAACTTGAAAGTGCGGTTCGTGGAATCCAGGATCATCTACACGTACTGCGGTACCGATCCAGCAGAATCTGGGCTGCCCAACTGCGGCAAAGGCGCAGGTTTGTGTTTTCCAGCTCGGCCTGAGTCATTTCCTCATTTGCAGGTATCATACTGGTGGCTGTAAATCCATACAAACAGCTTCCTATTTATGGAGATGCAATCATTCACGCCTACTCGGGCCAGAACATGGGTGACATGGACCCTCATATATTTGCGGTGGCAGAGGAGGCATACAAACAAATGGCCAGGTATATAAAGTGGAAATTTACAACAATAAATTGTATATGGACATTAGAGTGCACCATTGCCCTCAGGAACCACAAGAACCAGTCCATCATCGTCAGTGGTGAGTCTGGAGCTGGTAAAACAGTGTCTGCTCGCTACGCCATGAGGTACTTTGCTGTGGTAAGCAAATCTGGAAGTAAAGCACGGGTTGAGGACAAAGTCCTGGCTTCCAATCCAATAACAGAGGTATGACACGTCTGAGGCTCACAGCCTGCTTCAGAATTCCCAACCTGAAGCGGAGTTCCTCTCCAGGCGATCGGGAATGCAAAGACCACCAGGAACGACAACAGCAGCCGTTTTGGGAAGTACACGGAGATCAGCTTTGACCGGAGGTACCGCATCACCGGAGCCAACATGAGGACGTATCTCTTGGAGAAATCCAGGGTGGTTTTTCAGGTAGTTTGAGAGCAGGGACGGGACGGTCCGGGCTGTCCAAACCGAGGTACTGACACGCTTGTTTCATTCAGGCGGACAGTGAGCGGAACTACCACATCTTCTACCAGCTCTGCTCCTGCGCTGACCTGCCGGAGTTCAAACATCTACAACTCCGTGAGACCTTGATCCGTCCGCGCCGCGCTTTTATTCTGAAATGGCCTCTTCTGTCGCCAGCTGTCTGAGAGAAGCTGCGGTTTATTTGCAGTGAGCGCTGAACAGTTCCAGTACACCTGCATGGGAGGCGAGGTCACGATAGAAGGTGTGGACGACAGGAAAGACATGGGGGACACGCGCAGAACCTTCACACTGCTAGGTAAAGAATGTACCAGTAATGGAAGCTGACTACACATTTGGGTGAACCCCTTATTCTGGGTTCAGGCCTGGAAAGAGGCCATTTGGTTTCCCCTGGTTATTGTTTGATGTGTCTGCTGTAGCCTTCATCAGCTTAAGGCGACATTTTGGTACATTGTTTCATATTCATATTGCTTCTCCAGGGTTTAAGGAGGACTTTCAGTCCGACGTCTTCAGAGTGTTGGCGGCCATTTTGCACTTGGGCAATGTGGAAATCCGCGATTCCGGAGGTGACGGTTCGTCCATATCCGTGAGTCTGAGCTCCCGCTTGTGTGAAAGGTGAACTCCTGACGACCAGTCGCTTCAACGTTGCCGTCCTCCCCCGCAGCTCGCTGACCCACACTTGGCCCTCTTCTGCCAGCTGCTGGCCGTGAAGGCGGAGGCGCTGGTGCGCTGGCTGTGCCATCGGAGGATCGTCCTTGCGGCCGAGACGTTGGTGAAGCCGGAGCCGAAGAAGAGGGCGGTCAATGCCAGAGATGCTCTGGCCAAGCAGATGTACGCCCACCTGTTTGACTGCATCATATCCAGGATAAACAGGGCGCTGCAGGCTCCCGGAAAACAACACGCCTTCATCGGAGTTCTGGACATTTACGGGTAGATGTGGCCGATTGTGCTGCTAGAGAATCACGTGTGAGTCGGCCCTTTCTGACGGGATGTTCTTGTCCTTTCTGCTCAGCTTTGAGACGTTCGACGTCAACAGTTTCGAGCAGTTTTGTATCAATTATG
Source organism: Takifugu flavidus (assembly GCF_003711565.1). Classification (NCBI taxonomy): domain Eukaryota; kingdom Metazoa; phylum Chordata; class Actinopteri; order Tetraodontiformes; family Tetraodontidae; genus Takifugu; species Takifugu flavidus. Next base: position 8,846,161 of record NC_079532.1, read on the forward strand.
CAAATGAGAAGCTCCAGCAGCAGTTTAATCTGGTACGTGCACGCGCGGGTCGCGAGCCACCGGCGAACGGCTCTTTTGAAACGTTCCCAAGATCTGTTGTGTTTCAGCACGTGTTCAAGCTGGAGCAGGAGGAGTACATGAAGGAGGACATCCCATGGACGCTGATCGATTTCTACGACAATCAGCCGGTCATCCACCTGATCGAGGCGAAGATGGGGATACTCGACCTGCTCGATGAGGAGTGTTTGGTAACCATAGACGATCAGTGGTCACGCTCCGCAGCTTATTGCGAAATCTCGACTTATTGCGTCTCGACCTCCAGTTTCCTCAGGGCACCGACCAAAGCTGGCTGCTGAAGCTGTTCAGCTACCTGGAGGCCAGTCCTCTGTTCGAGAAGCCGAGGTTATCAAACGAGGCGTTTGTCATTCAGCACTTTGCAGACAAGGTGAAGTCTGGTGGCCTTTTTATCGTCCTATAATTATCACGTCCAATTAAAGGGTATTTTTCCGTAAACAGGTGGAATACCAGTGCAAAGGCTTTCTTGAGAAGAACAGAGATACTCTCTATGAAGAACTAGTGGAGATTATGAGGGCCAGTGAGGTAATGTGGGTAGTTATCTGTCAGCACTGTTTGGTTAAAGCCCAACTCTTCTCACCTGCTTTGCCGTTATCAGTTTCCTTTCCTAGCCGACTTTTTCCAAGAGGAGGAGCAACAGAACACTGTGAACGGCAGGGGCGTGAAAGTGAGGCCTGCCCGGCCCGGAGTGAAGCCGTCCAATCGGCAGCTGAAAACCTCAGTGGGAGATAAGGTGTCAATGTTTGCTGACCGTCACTGCTCAGCGGGGATTGGAGCTCGCTGGGCGAGGTTTGGAAACGCTTTCTCATGGACTTTTGTTGTCCAACGCAGTTCCGCAGCTCTCTGTCCTTACTGATGATGACGCTGAACGCCACCACCCCTCACTACGTGCGCTGCATTAAGCCCAATGATGAAAAGCTCCCATTTGAGTGAGTACCCAGGGAATAATAATTCCTGCCTTGAATGTGACACGACTGAGGAAAACCCAGTCGGTTCAAGTATTGTGGGGCTTTTGGTGCAAAAACGCTGCTGTTTTATTGTTTTTTAATGTCTTTATAAGATACGACTCGAGGAGGGTGGTGCAGCAGCTGCGGGCCTGCGGAGTCCTCGAAACTATTCGCATCAGCGCACAGAGCTACCCGTCCAGGTGACTCCAGGTTCCAGCCAAATTCCAACAGTCTTGTCGCCGCAGTGCATGTTGATGATGATGGCCACGCTTGCAGGTGGACGTACATTGAGTTTTACAGCCGCTACAGTATCCTCATGTCGCAGCAGGAGGCCGACCTCAGCGACAAGAAACAGACTTGTAAAAATGTGCTGCAGAGGGTGATTCAGGTCAGACTTTTCCGCCGTTGGACGCCAAGACACTCGCCTATTTTTACTCTGTGATGCATTTGTCATGTGGCTTCATCTCTATAGGACCCCAACCAATACAAGTTTGGCCGCACAAAGATCTTTTTCCGCGCGGGTCAGGTCGCGTATCTGGAGAAGCTGCGCCTGGACCGGCTCAGGAGAGCCTGCGTGACCATCCAGAAACACGTCCGCGGGTGGAGCCAGAGGAGGAAGTTCCTCCGCCTGAGGGCGGCCGCCATCATTCTGCAGGAGTACATCCGAGGGAAGAGGACAATCCGGTGAGACGCGGATGTGCCGCCCTCGTTCTCTTACAAACTGTTGGAAAAACTCTACTTACAAAGGGAAATGCTGAGACGCGTGGTCATGGTTGTTCACCTGCAGTAAAACAGTGAGCGCTGAAACACTGAAGCGGGGCTGGGCATCGGTGGTGATCCAGAGACACTGGAGAGGTTACCGCACGAGGCAGATTTACCAGGTCGTCCGCTTGGCGTCCATCACCATCCAGGCCTTCACACGGGGGTGGATGGCCCGTAAATGCTACAAGAAGGTTGCAGCCTGAACAAAAGATATCAGTTTGACATAATGTAACGCCGCGTGACTCCTGCACTGACATCTTCCCATGATTCTCAGATGGTGGAGGAGCAGAAAGCGCTGGTTCTGCAGAAGTACGCGCGGGCGTGGCTGGTACGGCGGCGATTTCAGACCATGCGACGGCTGGTGCTCAACGTTCAGCTCTCCTACAGGGTCCAGCAGCTCAGGAAGAAGATTGAGGAGAAGGTAGATGGTGCACAGCTTTTCTTTAGAGGATGGAACTGAACCTCCCCTCTCCGTCCGTACAGAACAGAGAGAACCGCGGTTTGATGGAAAGATTGACGAGCGAGGCCAACGCTCGCTCTCAGGCTGTGGACCGGCTTCAGGGTCTGGAGGCCAAGCTGGAAAAATTAACCAATGAGAAAGCTTCTCTGGAGGCGAGAGAGGCCAAAGCGAAAGAAGACGCAAATTTGGTGGGTTTTGAATTTGGAGTCGTGCTCTAAAGTGAAACTAAGTTCTGGTCCGATTGTTCCTGACGGAGTCCGTTTTATCTCCAGACAATCACACAACTGCACGAGGAAATTGATTCTTGGCGCTTGGAGAAGCAGAGTTTGGAGAAGAGGTTTGAGGAGTCGACCAGTCTGGCCAACGGTAATGAGGCTGATGCTCTTCTATAATTTGGACCTAAAGTTTGACCCGTTCTACATCCTTGCAGAGAACTTTGATCATCTAAAGAGGACTCTAACGGAAGAGAGAGAATATGAAGCAAGGCTCAGGAAGTATGTAAGAAGTCTCCAGCGACAAGCTTCTCTCGGTCTCTGTGTTCTTGTGTCAGTCGTGTCATGAGATCCTTATCGGCAGGATCACAGAAAACAGCATTGAGATCCTGAAGCTGGACCACGAGAAGGAGGTGGAGACACTGAAAGAGGAGGCAAAGAGGTTGAAAGAGGAGATTATCAGCCTGCAGAGGCAGAACGAAGAGGGAGAGCAGCTGAACTCGGACCTGCAGGAACAAATCAGCCAGCTCACCAAACAGGTCAAGACCATTCCAGATCTGCACAGAGACCTGGCCAAGCTGCAGAATCAGCTCAGCTCCATGGACCAGAGGATGAAGCAATCATCGGAACAAGCCAGAGGTGCAGGGCTCATGTTTGCCCAGCACATAAACGAGCAGAACTTGGCCTTAACAAGTGTCACATTCATGTTTCTCCTGCAGTTAAAATCAGCGATTTTACGAGGCAACTTCTTCACGGTGCCGTTGAAGAGGAGGTTCTTTTGGGGTGACTCAAAACAGATTTATATACATTTTTCACATCTTCTTCATTCTAACCTGAAATGTTTGTTCTCCATAGGTTAAATCCAGAAACCTCTGAGAAGATCTATGAAGTTGAAGATGTGCTAGAAGCCTTTGATGGCCTCCAGAAAGCTGCCAGGTCTGATGTTACAACCTCATCACTCTCACAAACGTTATAGGAGGAAAGGCTTTGATTTCCATCTTTGCCTGCAGAATCCTGGAAAACCACCAGAGGGAGCAGCAGGAGCGCCACCAGAGCCAAGTGGAGGGCTTCAGGTTAAAAGTGGAGCATCTTCAGAACGAGAGCAGCAAGCTGCAAAACCTGTTTCAGGAGAAAAGCAACATCAACGAGAGTATTCGCCAAGAGGTGTCCAGGCTGGGCTCTGAGAATTCGGTGCGTTAAAGCACTCGCTGTGTGTGACCCACTGGAATTGGACAGTTTTTCACTCATTCCACATGATCCACAGGTGATACCTGAGCTAAAACTGCAGGTTACAGAGCTGCAGAAACAAAAGCAGGAACTAGAGGCTCACGTACAAGAGCAGCGCAGAGAACTGGCTGGTAAATATCAGATTTTTTAACATTTCTGCTACATTTGGACTGAACTATGATGGTTTGTACATTATTTTATCTGTTTTGGCCGAAAGAAAAATCTCAAAAGATCACAGATGATCTTCAAACCAGGATTAAAGAAGAAAACTCGCAACGCAGGTAAAACGCTCAAATTAAAGATAATCCATCAGATCAAGATGTTCGATGGTGATTCATTGTGCTGTTTTAGGTACTTTGAGGAGAAGCTGAAAGAGCTGGAGGAGCTGCAGAACGAGCTTCAGGCACAAATCAACGAGCTGGAAGAGGAGAACGAGCACTTGAAGCAGCAGAACCTGATGGTGAACGAGGCCAAGATCAAGCTGAGACAGGAGACGTCACTGTTGACTGCAGAGAATATGGTGTGTGTGTGTGTGTGTGTGTGTGTGTGCGCCTGCAGAGAATAACAGCGGCAGAAACCAACATCTGTCTTTGTTACAGGACTTAGAAGAGCAGCTGGACCAGAAAAGCAGATTAATCAAGAAGCTCCTGTCTCAGTTAAAGAGTTTTGAAACGTCCCAGAAAGGTTTCCTCCTTGTATTTTCTGTGTATTTCTGCTGTGTTTTTCAACCATTTAAACCCGTGTGTGTCTCGCAGCCAAGCCGGCGTCCCAGTCTGCCATTCCCAGGGATCATCTGGGCATGCTGGAGTACAGGAGAGAAGATGAAGCCAGGCTCATTCAGAACATCATTCTAGGTTTCCAGGATCTTCTGGGTTTCTCTTGTCTTTTTATTCCTTCCTTGGAAAGCAGGGAGAACATAAAAGCCCTTCCATGTCCTTCCCCTAGAGCTGAAACCCAAAGGTGTGGTGGTCAACATGATCCCCGGTCTGCCAGCGTACATCCTGTTCATGTGCATCCGCCACGCGGACTACCTGAGCGACGAAGCCAAGCTCAAGTCTCTCATGAACGCGGTCATCGGTGCGGTCAAACAGGTCATCTCGGTGAGGCTGAATCTCAGATATCTGGACGGTCGTGGTGTCGATGGCGGGGAAAGTGAAACGGGACTTCTGGTTTCAGAGTTTCCAGAAAGACTTTGAGCTGCTGTCGTTCTGGCTCTCCAACACGCATCAGCTGCTCAACTGTCTGAAGCAGTACAGCGGGGAGGAGGTGCGTGCGCGCTCCTCAGCATGCCTGCTCCTCACCTGCCTCCGCACCCTCACCTGTCTTCTTCTTCTTCACAAAAGGAGTTCATGAAGCAGAGCTCTCCGCGCCAGAAGAAGAACTGCCTGCAGAACTTTGATTTGTCCGAGCACCGGCAGATCCTGAGCGACCTCGCCATCCACATCTACCACCAGTTCATCACGGTCATGGAGAAGAACCTGGCTCCTGCGGTCGGTACGGTGCAAACGTAATCCTGCCGCTGGTCAGTCGTGGCTAACTGCAGTTTTTATGCTTTAAAATATGGAGAGTTCTAAGGTTGGTTTGCTTGAGTACAGTGTTTCTAAAATAGGTAAATATGGTGCTTTTACTACACCTTCAGAGCTGCAGAATTGTGTATTTTATTAGCACCGAGGGCTCGAGCAGAGAGCTCAAACGTTGTGTTTGACATCCTTTCGTGACAGTACCGGGGATGCTGGAGCACGAGAGTCTGCAGGGGATCTCGAGCATGAAGCCTTCGGGCTTCAGGAAGCGATCCAACAGCATTTACGAGGACTCCGACACCTACACCATCTCCTCCATCATTCAGCAGCTGAGCCTTTTCCACTCCACCATGAGCCAACACGGCATGGATCAGGGGCTGATCAACCAGGCTGTGAAGCAGCTCTTCTACCTGGTGGGGGCCATCACCCTCAACAGCATCATGCTGCGCAAAGACATGTGTTCCTGCAGGAAAGGGATGCAGATCAGGTCTGGGCTCCGCTTCATTCAAGCCAAACGAGGTTTCGCCCTCAGCAGGTGAATTTGGAGCTGTGGCATTTGTTCAGGTGCAACATCAGTTACCTGGAGGAGTGGCTGAAGGACAGGAAGCTCCAAAGCTCCAACGCCATCAACACCCTGAGGCCGCTGTGTCAGGCCGCCTGGCTGCTGCAGGTCAACAAGTCCACCGACGGAGACGCCAAGGAGATCGTTGAGGAATGCACTGAGCTCAAGCCCGTTCAGGTTCCTCATACGGGCGACGCGGTTTCTTTCCTCGTGAATATGGCGTCGGGCGTAATTCCTCGAAACCTTTGTTTGCAGATCGTGAAGATCCTGAACTCCTACACGCCCATCGACGATTTCGAGAAGAGGGTGTCGCCGTCGTTCGTACGCAAAGTTCAGGTGAGCTCTGCGGTTTTCCGTTCCACTGTCGGGAGGAACCGGCCCGCCTGATTGTTCCGTCTGCTCCTCGTTGCAGTCGATGCTGCAGGACCGCGACGGCTCCGCCCAGCTGATGTTTGACTCGGACTATCGTTTCCAGGTCACCTTCCCCTTCTGCCCGTCCACGCAGGCGCTGGAGCTGCTGCAGGTCCCCAGCAGCCTCAACCTGGCTTTCCTGACTCGGATATGACAGATGATTTATGTCACTGTGTGTTTGGAATGTCTGTAATTAATGTAGATACCTGTAATCTTTTTTTTTTTTAAATTGAAACTGAACCTTTTTTTGGAGAGCTGCACCTAAATTCTGCGATATTTTATTATCTACGTCCACAAATGTATTTTTTGTCTTATTCAACGTTTTACTGTGTTTTAAACTGCTGTGTGATAGAAAAATGAAATTACGCAAGTTTTATACCACAGCGTCTCAGAATCAAGACACAAAAGTCTACGTTTCAACTTGCACTTTGCTAGAAATAAAGTTTTTGCAGAACAGAAAAATGCGCCTTCACTCGCTCAAATGGTCTCGTATGTTAAGCACGTTTCTCTGAAGGACTCGGCGTGTCGTCGGTAGCTCCTATAGTTTTATTAGGTGCGCACAGACCTATGAAACATCCGAGTTATCCTGTCCTGATAACCTGCTGAAGTCTTAATCCTTTTGTTCTTGGAAGAAATAGGTCATTACCTGAGTACAGGCGTGCGCTGAATTACCCCTCCGACAGGTCATGTGACTCCAAATACAAAAGGGTCCAGTCTTCAGAGGGAAGGATCATTTCAATGCAAAATGGCACCGTTGATAGTGTGGAGATAAGATGAGGGGATAATTAACTGCGTATTAAAATCCATCCATTCAAACCCCCCCTCCCTCATCTATTGGCTGCCTGCAGGGGTGGAGGGGGTGGCTCTGCTGTCGCTCCAGGGCCAGATGTGTGTATAAAAACCCTTTGATCTTCTCCCACCTCATGAGGTTGCTCAACAATGTGGATGCTCGTTCTTCTGGGTGCCTTCTTAGGGGCGATGGGGTCGGAGGACGGGGTCCCCGGGGCAGCCCGGCGGCTCCAGGCTCTCCACTGTCCACCGTGTGAACAGGTGCACTGCTCCTCTCGCCGGGCGCTGAAGCTCCTGTGTAAAGGTGGGGTCACGACGGGCGTGTGCGGCTGCTGCCCTGTCTGTGCCAGAGCAGAGGGGGAGACGTGTGGAGGAACGTGGGACTATCTGGGCAAATGTGACCAGGGACTGGTGTGTGTGTCCCAGGGCTCCGACCACGAAGGAATCTGTCAGACAGGTAAAAGAACACTTTATGACCTCATTTAAAATAGGTGTATTTCAGATGAGCTATAGTGAGACAACATTTTTACACTTTTACTATTTAAATCTTGTGACTCTTATGTAGTTTTAGCTGTTCTCCCGCAGGGACGCTTTACCCCCTCCCAGGCATTTTAATGGGAGAAAAGCATTTCTGCTGATGTCTTTATCTGTTAATCCTCCAAAATGATGAAACTTTCCCCCTTTTTTTGTCCTTGTGCCATCAAAGCTATTGTGGCTTTTACACTCCTGAGCATCTGTCTCTAAAAGATGCTCACTTTGCAATATTTGGAAACAGAAATATGGGATGTAAGTGACAACACAACCACAATCTATGTGTAAGAAGAAATTACATTTTCAAGATAAGTGATTTTTCTATTGACAATATTTGAAAGCAGATTCACTTGCGTCTGGCAGTGTGATAAATCTTGATTATCAGCTTTGATGGCTGATAGTGTGGTCACGGCTTCCTTTGAGTCTATGGGTTCTGCCAGCAGTAAAACCATAATCACACCTCTTATCATCACCGATAAGCTATCTGGCGAGGATGAAAAAGCGTCTCGACGTCCCCTAAAGTCATGTTTCTCTTTATTTATATGTTTACAGTCTGTGTATGTGTGCAGTTATTGAATCTCCAGGTCCGGAGAGCTGTCAGCCAGAGTGCAGCAGGGAATACTGCCAGGCTCACCCCCTGGAAACCTGCTCTGCTCGGTCAGTCAGAGCGACCTTTCAGCGTTGATTCATTACGGCCAGTTCATTTATTCAACCCTGTCACAGCTCGGTGTCCCTGGAGGAAGCGCCTTGTCAGGGGTCGTGCCAGCACACCTCCTGCTCCAGCTGTCTGCTGCTGAACCCCCCGCCGTGCCCGCAGACCTGCACGCGCTCCGACTCCGCCTGCCTGCACAGGTACGGAAGGTGTGTGCACACTCACCTGGCGGGGCTGCTAAATCCGGTTTGCCATAACGATTTACAGGTGCGTTATTATTAATAATATTATTATTAACTATTAGCACCATTATTTTTATATTAGTATTATTGTTATTATTATTATTGTTGTTATTATTATTGTTGTTGTTATTATTCATGTCTTTTGTTTCTGCCCGGTAGGGAATCACTGACGGACACTTTCTGTGCTTGGTCCCACCGTGTCCGAGCGCGTCTAAATGATAAATTCACTTTAAACTGTCAATCTGTACATTATAAAATTTACATTTCTCATTTTGAATGTGGTGTTAATCTGAATAAAACTTTTACGTATAATAAAAACCGATCAATCTCCGTGTCATTTTAACTATCATGAATTTATCCTATGAGCTACACATCTGGTCTTTGTGATTATTTACCACGTAATCGGTTAAAATGATCGTCTTAAAATATAAGTGCTGTTGCACATTTTACAATAGATCCAGGATTTTTCATGAACATCGGTAAAGCGTTTGTTTTCAATTCATAAAACAGAACGATCCACTGAGCAACTACTATTGTTTTTTGTGTTTATTAGCTGCTAAATGCTAACGATACTGAACGCATGTGCTAGCCTGTTAGCTCAAGCTTTTGTCCTGTGATTAGATAATTTCCAAGCAAATATTAAAACGGTAACATACTTTTACTAACTTTTTAAAGTATGAGAACCAATATTTGTTGCCCCCTCACTGATAGTTATTGAATAACTGGCCGTTTATGACGCAGCAATAATGAAGCATGTTCAGAGAGAATAAACTGTGGACCAACAATGGACAGTTTGTTCTGCGTCCTTCGAGTCTGACCCGTTTATCTGAACGATTTCACAAGAACCCATCGTTGTTTGAAATAACCCTCGGCCTCTTCTTTCATACTGTTCAACCTGCCAGTGTGCATCAGTCAATACATCTGTGCCTGCAGCCAGTGTTGAATCAGAGAAGGAAGCAGCTTCTTCACACCTGCTCAGAGACAAAAGTGGTAGAAAACTGAGCAAAGTTGGAAAAATATCTCACGTCTGCAGGAGCACGACACATTGGACACAAGACACTCCAACCAAATCAAGCAACAAAGGTGCTTTTCTACAATTCTTACATTTCTAGGTGCAGCTACACACCTGCAGGCCAGGTGTGTTAAAATAACAGGATGTGTCACCAAAGGATGCCGCCGCTCTTTATGTCCTTTATCCTCATCTCACTGTTATTTTACTGATAAAAACGCTGGATAGCAAAGGGACCGTCTTCATGCCAGTTGTAATAAAAGCCGCCCAACTATAGTAAACACTAGGACGATGGCAAAGTTTGTTACAGAAAACAGGCCACGTTTCCACCGGTCCATGATGCCTTGAGGATTGTTTTAATTGAAGACGTTAAAAAAAAACACCAAACTGTTGCGTTTACAAAATCATCTCACACCAGTTATAGTACTTACAGTGTTAAAGTGGGACTAGCAAACAGAAACATTACTGCAGAAACCATATTAAAATTGACCAAAAAAGAGAATCTTAATTTGCAGAATGATTGGGATGATTAGGTCCTCAAATGAAATATCGTATCATTAATTACGAGTCCAAGACTGCAGAGCGTCAACAGCGTCTGCTGATCAGAAAGGCACCGTGGGTCAACGTGCAGGAGGTCTGAAGCCCGGTCCTGTCACCTGAAGACTTTGTTCCAAATGGAGACGAATGTGTTGGAGCTAAAGGCACCGATGAATACGAGCAGCAGCAGGTACAGACTCATCATGACGGCAAAATGGTGTCTGAAGAGCCAGGAGGAGCTGCGAGAACGTCTGAGCAGAGGCAGAAGTGTTAACCCGAACCAGCATTTAGTGGCACTACTCAAAGCCTTTGATTTTTACCTGGACAGGTGCCTCCGCTGAGAGTAAAGGAGCAGATATTTCACCCTCAAAAGCTGATTGTTGGTGACCACAAAGTACTTGTGTGGAACTTCTCCTCCTTCGCTGTTCTTCGCTCTGGAGCGCTGACGGTCAACGTGTTCTGAATCTGGAAGGGGCAGCGAGAGTCAGGTTTCCGTCTCAGGACCTCGATTTCAGGTGTACAGTGCCTTGCGAAAGTATTCGGCCCCCTTGAACCTTGCAACCTTTCGCCACATTTCAGGCTTCAAACATAAAGATATAAAATTTAAATTTTTTGTCAAGAAACAACAACAAGTGGGACACAATCGTGAAGTGGAACGAAATTTATTGAATAATTTAAACTTTTTTAACAAATAAAAAACTGAAAAGTGGGGCGTGCAATATTATTCGGCCCCTTTACTTTCAGTGCAGCAAACTCACTCCAGAAGTTCAGTGAGGATCTCTGAATGATCCAATGTTGTCCTAAATGACTGATGATGATAAAAAGAATCCACCTGCTCTGTGATAGTCTCAGGGTTCTGTTTAAAGCGCAGAGAGCATCATGAAGACCAAGGAACACACCAGGCAGGTCCGAGATACTGTTGTGGAGAAGTTTAAAGCCAGATTTGGATACAAAAAGATTTCCCAAGCTTTAAACATCTCAAGGAGCACTGTGCAAGCAATCATATTGAAATGGAAGGAGTATCAGACCACTGCAAATCTACCAAGACCCGGCCGTCCCTCCAAACTTTCATCTCGAACAAGGAGAAAACTGATCAGAGATGCAGCCAAGAGGCCCATGATCACTCTGGATGAACTGCAGAGATCTACAGCTGAGGTGGGAGAGTCTGTCCATAGGACAACAATCAGTCGTACACTGCACAAATCTGGCCTTTATGGAAGAGTGGCAAGAAGAAAGCCATTTCTCAAAGATATCCATAAAAAGTCTTGTTTAAAGTTTGCCACACGCCACCTGGGAGACACACCAAACATGTGGAAGAAGGTGCTCTGGTCAGATGAAACCAAAATCGAGCTTTTTGGCCACAATGCAAAACGATATGTTTGGCGTAAAAGCAACACAGCTCATCACCCTGAACGCACCATCCCCACTGTCAAACAAGGTGGTGGCAGCATCATGGTTTGGGCCTGCTTTTCTTCAGCAGGGACAGGGAAGATGGTTAAGATTGATGGGAAGATGGATGGAGCCAAATACAGGACCATTCTGGAAGAAAACCTGTTGGAGTCTGCACAAGACCTGAGACTGGGACGGAGATTTATCTTCCAACAGGACAATGATCCAAAACATAAAGCCAAATCTACAATGGAATGGTTCACAAATAAACGTATCCAGGTGTTAGAATGGCCAAGTCAAAGTCCAGACCTGAATCCAATCGAGAATCTGTGGAAAGAGCTGAAGACTGCTGTTCACAAACGCTCTCCATCCAACCTCACTGAGCTCGAGCTGTTTTGCAAGGAAGAATGGGCAAGAATTTCAGTCTCTCGATGTGCAAAACTGATAGAAACACACCCCAAGCGACCTGCAGCTGTAATTGGAGCAAAAGGTGGCGCTACAAAGTATTAACGCAAGGGGGCCGAATAATATTGCACGCCCTTTTCAGTTTTTTATTTGTTAAAAAAGTTTAAATTATTCAATAAATTTCGTTCCACTTCACGATTGTGTCCCACTTGTTTTTGTTTCTTGACAAAAAATTTAAATTTTATATCTTTATGTTTGAAGCCTGAAATGTGGCGAAAGGTTGCAAGGTTCAAGGGGGCCGAATACCTTCGCAAGGCACTGTACGTGAGCGAGGCGCCGCACCTTTCCTCTTCACCTGGCACTTGACATCGGGGTGATCGATGACCTCGCACAGGGCGACGCAGCTGAGCAGCGGGCCGAGGAGGCTCTCCTGCCAGCCGCTGCTGTGGGGGCTGTAGAGGAGAGCCATGCTGAGGTCACTGGTGAGGTACGTCCCCTCTCCAAACACCGAGTTCTGCACGCGACACGTGTTGGAAACATTCACTCGGTTAGCGTCATTCAGAAGGTCGGTGGAACGCCACAGGCGACATGAACGTCCTGCTGGAACGGCACCGACCTTGTTGAGGTGGCAGTGCAGCCCGTTGTGAATGATGGAGTGGAAATTCTCCAAGCGGCTCCCGTGGAACGCGTGGAAGACGTCTCTGCCCGCCCTGGTCTTCTCGAACCTGGCGTTCATCTGGTCAGAGTATTCCAGCTCAAACAGGAAATCTGGCACGGGAGCAGAGGTTTCCTCGTTCTCCGCCAGTTTAAAAAGATTTGCCAACTGGAATCAAAGACACAGGTGAGCCAAGGACATGCAGGTGTGCGCGCGTGTGCATCTGGCAGCATACCTCATCTTTCTGTAGCGTCTTCACAGCAAAACTCTTTGAGAAGAGAATCCAGTGCGCCAGCGCCAGGTGATGTTCTCCTTCCCTGGCTCGGAGCCGCACCAACTCTCGAACGCCGGGTAGAGACTTCACATCTGCCAACTGGAGGAGACACAATATCTGACCCTCCCATTCACACTCACGCTTTCCCCCAGGAATATGTCTCGTCAATACATCTGACATTTTACAATCAAAAACTAAGTCTTCCATCTCGGTCCATCGGTAACCTGCTGCCACCCAGTGTTTGCATGGGAGAACAGCCGAGAGTGGGGCGCTTTCAACGATCACTTTATCTTACCAGCTCCTCGAAGTCCTTAATGTCAGCCCTCAGGTATCGAGGAGGGAAGGGTCTGAGCAGAGAGTCCCTCTTGTAGCTCTGGGCAGCAGCAACAAAGAGGCTGCAGCGGAGGTCCGCCGCCACCGGGTCTCTGTGCAGGCAGGAGCACACCAGCTCTCTGACCGCCTCAGGTGGGAGCGGGGGCTGCATTCCCACAGCTGGGGACGAAGCAGCACATCGGGGTGAAATCACATTATTATGATCAAGAGATCCCAGTACAACAGTAACACACAGGCACAGTTGCGCTGCGAAATAAGAAACATTAACTCTAACCAAGTTAAACACAGTGATCACATTCTGGGATAAGAACAGCATTGAAAATAAAAGATGCAGATGTCGGGACACAGAATGAAGCTACATAGCTTGGCTAGCACTGCGGATATCAGTAAGTTGGTTCAGCTAACATTAGCCGGGCTCTAAATAAATGTTTCCGTGTACAAAATACCAAAGCGTCCGTCTGCTGCGGTATCCCGAATATACTAGTAATGCGCACAGACTTGTTTCACCAAATAACTTTAGTTGTTAATCGAAATGTGTCGATACCTTCGGACTTGTTCAACTCATAACATCGTAGCTGTTCAGCTAATGTTAGCTTTACTGTCCGTTGCGTTTCGGTGCCCGTCAAACTATCGGAAAACGCAGCTTCTCATGATCCGTCAGTAAACGTAATTTTTGTAATCTAAATATTATGCTCGTCTTTATCTCTTGTTTAAATTTGTCATTTCTTGATCGCCTTGAAAAAGATATTCTTAATCTCAACAGCATTCCTCTAGTTAGTTAAAGTTTTGAGGAATAACAGAATTAAAATATACGTATGAATAACTGAACTGAACTGTACCTTTCACAATTAGGACCCTCAGTTTATGAGTTATTTTTAATGCTTTAATTTAAAGCAAAAATGATATCTAAAGTATATGAACTTTGTCACCCACTCCAAAGGTGTTTATGATGTATTATCCAATTTGCCATTTAATTTTAATGTATTTTTATACGCGCGCCTATTTGTGTTTGAAGTTAACAGCCTTAATTCACGCTGCATTATTTCCAAAACGTCAAAAAAATATATGTTTATTTAACTTGAACTGTTAAAGTGGGTGAGGCACCTGACTATTTGCATGTTGTTTCAAGCACGCTGATCTGGTGGATTTAGAAAAACCCACTGAAGTGAGCGATGCGGGGACCAGTTCTCCCATCTGTGCACCAGTTCACGCCTCCACCAGCACCTTATTCATGCCCCTGCTCTGATGTGCGCGCTCGTCCGCGCTCACGTCGACGTATCCAACTCCGATTTATCCACTTTCAGCACTATGGACAGCATCGGCGGTGGGCGGGGCTTATCTAACCTCCTTCTCTGTGATTGGTCGTTTGAGACCAGCAGCAAATGCTGGGTTATTGTCGGGGCCCCTGGTCGCACCCAGGCGGGGGGGGCTGATAAAGGAGGGTGGGGGGGAGTTGTGCGGGTATGCGCGTAACGGACACGTCCACGTCACGTGACCGCCGTTTACTCCTAAAGCCATCATTTGGGGCAACAGCATATTTTTTTGTTCCAGCAGCGCCGGAACTGACTGTTTTCCTCCGATCTGTTTCCGTGCAGCTGCGGGATTAGGATGCCCTTTAAACCGCTGGAGGGACTGTAGCGACGTTATCGGGCCAAAGAGGAGGTGAGGCGCCGCATTTTCATTCATTACACCTCGGAGGAGCGGGGCGACGGAACAGAATGAACCCCATCCTGGGTTTGGGAAATCGTCTAAATGGGTTGCGTGGGTGTGCGGGTTTGGGCATCGACGGGAAGCATCGATGCATCGTGTCCCGCAAGCCCGAAGGACGCTTCTCCATCGGTGGACATCACGATCCAGGGCATCACAACGCAGCATAACCGCTGATCGCGGACGGAAATACGCATTTAGGAGCGTTTTAAGGTCACAGCGCGTAAAATCAGCCAGGATCCGTGCGTTTTACCGGCCCGGCGGCTCTATTTTAGTGACAGGAAGATGCCCTTCACCGCTAGTTTCAAGCCTTCACATCACATGCATTTAAAATGTGGCTCGAAAATGGTCAAATATTTCGGAAGGTGACTGCAGCCTCTTCGCGATTAGAAGGCATCGGTTCTAGCTCGTCTTTACGGGATTTATGACTCGGGACAAGGCCATTGGTGGCACCGCCGATGCAGCCCAAACATAATAATAATAATAATAATAATGTTAAAATAATCAACAGTACGGGTTTTCCCCTGCGGTTTAAGTGTTTCATTTTGCGTGGCTACACCAACTCCCCCCTTCAAGTGTTTCCAATGACCCCCGATGCTGATGCATCCCAGTGGGCCTGTGCAGGATTGTGGCCTGTTGAGTGAGAGCAGGGTGGAAGTGTGACTTCTGTTCTCTCCCTGCAGTTGGATTTAAGGCGTCTGATTCTGAAGTCTGTGGAACTGTCTGCAAGAGGAAGTGAAGAGCCCTCGGTCACCATGGCAGGTGAGCCCTCCCCTCACACCCAGCCTACAGAACCAGCGTGAGACCACCTGGGGTCCATGCACGCAGCAGTTGGCTGGATTTGCTTGTGAGTTGGCTGTGGGTGGTTGTGTGTGGCTGCACTGACCTTGCCTTTGTTTCCCCAGAAAACAACTTTCCTCCCCTGCCTCGATTCATCCCTCTCAAGCCGTGTTTCTACCAGGACTTCAATGAGATCCCGGACCAGCGTCGCACCATGTGCAAGAGGCTCTATTACCTCTGGATCTGTGAGTCTCTAACTCTGCTTTTGTGCCCTTTTGCTCTAAAGTGTGCGGCTTGTAGCCCGCCTGCTGCTCCTGTGTTGTACCCAAAATATTATGATACTCACCAGCGATGCGCCCGCACGTCTGACACGAGATTGACCAGTTTTAGAGTCTGTATATCTCACACGAGGAAGTAAGTCCCCTGCTCCCAACGTGGTTCAGGTGTGTTTTAGAGCGGCTGGAAACTCTGGCAACAGTCTCCTGTAAACAGAGATCTGACACAGTTGAAGAGTTCCTGACATTGACGTGATGAATAAATGATGACTGATTCATGCTGATTCATGATTTTCTTGTCCCCCCCCCCCCCCATTGACAGTGAATACCGCCACTCTCGCCGTTAATCTGATTGGCTGCCTGGCGTGGATGTGCGGCGGCGGCGGTGCAACCAACTTCGGCATGGCGTTCCTGTGGCTCATCCTGTTCACGCCCTGCTCCTACGTGTGCTGGTTCAGGCCCATTTACAAGGCCTTTAAGTGAGAAGGCGCCGCAGTTGAACCCGCCCTCCTGCCTCCTCGCGTCGGTCCTCACAGCCTTTCTCCTCTCCCCGCAGGACTGATAGCTCTTTCAACTTTATGGCCTTCTTCTTCGTCTTCATGGCCCAGGTGGTGATCAGCATTATCCAGACGGTTGGCATTCCTGGTTGGGGAGTGTGGTGAGGACATTGACCCCTAAATGGGAGTTTATTTTAAAATACCTCTTGAAATGATCCCTTTTGTGGCGCTGGCGCCTCATTAGCCGTGTTTCCTCTGGCAGTGGCTGGCTGGCTACCATCACCTTCTTCAGCACCAACGTTGGCTCGGCGGTGGTCATGCTGATCCCCACCATCATGTTTACAGCCGTGGCCGTGCTCTCCTTTATCGCTCTGTCAAAGGTGATGCAGACAACAGTGCATTTTCACAAACCCCACTCTCCGTTGGCTAACCACGGCTAGTCTACACTGGTCATGTGACAGGTGCTAAATAACAATATGGAGGCCTCAAAAGTCCCCCGTAGCACCTCTGAGGAGCCAAACCTCAGCTGAAAAGTGTCATCAGTGTAAAGATGAGGATCCTAAAACAGCAGATAGCATCTAAGGTGAAATGTCTCTATCGGCAGGTTCACAACTTCTACCGGGGCAGCGGTGGCAGCCTGGGCAAGGCCCAAGAGGAGTGGGCCACCGGGGCCTGGAAGAATCCCCATGTGCAGCAGGCGGCGCAGCAGGCGGCCATGGGGGCGGCGCAGGGCGCCATGCAGCAGAACCAGTACTCAGCAGCTCCCACCTACAACTACGACGAGCCGATGTAGGACAGACGAGGGGGACGGGCCTCCGCGTGGGAGATATAAAGGGATCGATTAAGGCGGTTCAGAATTAGATGCCCTTCATCATAACGCGGAACGAGCTGAATTCAGAGAGTCATTTTTGTTGGCGGGAGTGCAGTTTTAATGATTTGTGACACACGGGGGTTCTAATCCCAATCAACTCACGGTTGTTAGTGTTTTGTAAATCTTTTCTGCTCAGTTTTAGCCGAGGATCGCGCTGATGTTCCTCTGAGCCGTTAACCAGGTATGTTCAGCACAGAAATCCCAGCTTCTGCCTTTGTCACACCTTTAAAATCTCCTTTAATGAACATATTTTCATAGTATTTCACTGTCCTTGATGTTCAGCAGACCCAGATTTGCCCCCCTAAAGCAGAATACGACACTCGCTACTGTGCTCAAATGTAAAAAAAAAAGAGGGGTTAAGTTTGATTTGGGATTTTAAAATGACCCAAAATCTTAAAAAAACTTGTATCCAGCAGGTATTTCCCGTTTTGTTCTTTGGGATCATTTTGATTATGTTCCATTCTCAGGAAAGGTGTGACTCCAGGTTTTTAATTCTGACCAGGAAGCCCTTCAAGTGTTGCTTTGTTCCCATCGATCCTCTGTCGCCATAATCCAGCCGTGCGCTGTTTGTTTTACCCGTTCAGCCGTACTTTTATCATCACGCGTGGAGGCGAAGCACACGCTCTCATTCAGACATTCCAAAATCGGTGTCAGACAGGTAGAAAATAAATAAAT
Source organism: Takifugu flavidus (assembly GCF_003711565.1). Taxonomy (NCBI): domain Eukaryota; kingdom Metazoa; phylum Chordata; class Actinopteri; order Tetraodontiformes; family Tetraodontidae; genus Takifugu; species Takifugu flavidus. The sequence continues at coordinate 8,863,958 of NC_079532.1, forward strand.
AAAATTAAAAAAAACACTTGCAGCTTAGATATAAATATTAATTGTTGTAGGTGGTCATAGCATTTGTATAATCTAATGGATGTTTTCTCCCACTTCCCCCTACATGTTGATGCTTAAATGACTACGTTTGCAGGATTTCAGGCCTTTCGCTGTGTCGGTCTGTGGCTGTTGCTGTTCTTCTGTTAGGTGTTAATTAAACATTTATACTAAAGGAAACACAACAAAGTAATTCAACGCGATGACTTCTATTTGCCGTGAAAATGAAGAGAATACACTCTGTGCACGTGTGTGTGTGTGTGTGGGGGCCACGGTGTGATTCCTGTGGGGGCCTGGCTGCTCCAGTCTTCTTCAGTAACATTAAAATAGATGGTTAACACAGTAACTCAGTATTAGACAGATGTAAACAGATGTGGAGGTGCGTACCGGAATGCTCGTTCTTCCCAAACCCGTGTCGTCTCGTCCGATCGTGATGGTGTGGTCTTCGGTAGTCCGTCGTTTTACTTCCCGGTCGTTCTTCCTTTTTTGTGGATTGTGGATGGTTTTTAAGGGGCGATTCTTCGTGTGTTTCCATGGCCGTGGCCAAACCACAACCTTTCATTTCAGCATCTTTATTTTATTAGGGTTCATGTTTTAAACACACTCACTCTGGGTTACGTGTCCACATCGGTACAGCAATACAAACGTGTATATTAGACAGAATTATTACGAGGGCGCAGGCATCATAAACACAACTGTAACCATTATGAATGAAAAGCTTCTCTCTTATGCAGCATTTCCACCAGCAGGTAGAGATATTCCACCCCCTTAAACCTGCAGTTCACACACGTTTATCTGGTCAGTTTTATAAATTCAGTGTAAAAGGGGCCACAGAGATGAAGGAACAAGCTGCTTTTCTCTTTGCTGTATCAAAGCCGCCCATGTTTGCACATCAACCGTATGCTGACTGATATGTACTGTCACGTGTAACACAAGTCGATGTATTTAATTACTAGAGATGAGTTAAATGCTGTCATTGCCATCCATGGACAAACAAACAGGCCGTGGGAGGGGGGGCCGCACCCCCCCAGAGAGGAAGGAGTTTTGTGCATTACTTTTGTATTATTTGGTTTTACCCGACTAGATATTAAAGAGTCCCTGTTACATCCTGTCTAATGTGGTGAGTTTCTGGCGTTATTACTGTTCACGCTGGTGCCAAATGACAAAAACTAGAGGAAACCAACACTAATAGTCTTAAAATTCTTTATTCATAAACTTGATGCAAGTTTACAAATTACTGTACATGGTCAAAATTTCTTCAAATGTAGAATGAGAAATAAATCCAAAGCGAGCCAACTGTGCAAGACTTGAAAATCCATACGTCGGTGCTGGGAAACGAAGTGACGAGTGAGATAAATGAGTCTTTCCGACAGTCCGGCTAGAGAAGCGTGCAAGTCCGTCGGACTCCCGTCCGTCATCTCTACTTTCCTCTCTGACCTTCATCTTTTGGCATCACGGAGGAAAGTGATACAGCAGTGATTCTAAGGGCTTTCGTACCGGGGGAGTTCTAGTTTTTGAAAAATATCTGGACGTTTATCATCGTGTGTCGCCACACAAAGCGATATCTGAGGTGAGGACAGGGCGTAATAAGCCATCGCCTTGGTAACATGCTGTGGATCAGCCTCCAGTTGTGCAGGTATATTTACTGGGAATATTCAGCCGTCACACTTTAGTACTCGAGTAAAACCACCAGAGAAGATGCTGATGAGCTGTTAACGGGTGTGTCATCGTGCCAGGGTTATCCTGTTAACATGTCACATTTGACATAACGGTAATTACACGGGATTAGCAGGCCCACGCTCTGTTCTGCTCACTGCAACTACGTTGGGCTAAATATAATGTGCAGCGCCCCCAGAAGATAAGCCCGCATGCACGTCCACCCTCTTTATGGTTTGTTACCCGAGATGCCGTTCGTTCGCACTTTCGCAGACGGTCAAAACTGCAATATATTACAAATATCGCAGATGTGACGCAGTCACGAGTGGCAGAGATACTGCCGAAGGTTGGGCTTCTCGGGGAGGGGGGGGGGCGGCGCTTTCAAATCTGACCTGGGCGGAACAAACAACTACAATCGGTTTATGTCAGGAAAAAACAACCCTATTCATTCCCTCAGGAACATTCAACCTAATACCGCAATTAAATGCCCGACGGCCGAGGCGCCCATGCAAAGGACTTCGGCACCGAACGGACCATCAATCGGGCCATAATCAATGAAAGAGCGATAGCTGGAGCCAGCACAAATAAGGCAAAAGAGCGTTCAGAGATGTTAGGTTTGTCAGGATGCTGGAGCCTGCTGAGCATCTCAGGATATGCAGCAGGTCTGTCAGCCCCGCTCTGTGGCTAATCTGCAGCGGATGCTATTTTGTAGCATGTAGCATGCTTCGGTTCTGCCCGGCCCGACATTCTTGGACAACAGCTAAGAGCGGCAGGCTACAACATTTTTAAAAAAATCCAAAGGTGATGCTGGCTCCATGCGAGGAACTATCGTTCTCATTTTCTAATCATTCTCAGGACCAGCGTCGTGTCGGGGGGGGGCAGAGTTGTGTTTAAAATCATCTACGGTGCGGCCAGGCTAAGACAGCTGGCTCATTTATTGACATCTAAAATAATAAAAACAAAGAGCAAATAATGGTTCTAACACAATATTTGCATGTATGTACCAGTTACCACGGAAAGGAGAGAGAACATAAGCAAGTTCAGAAAGATGCCAAAGGTCATGGCTGAGCCCAGGTGCCACCTGAGGTTCAGAATCAATCTGCGCTTCAATGTGTCATTTAAAGAGGTGGAATCAGTCAAACACGTCTCTGTCACAGCAGGAAAGAAAGGCATTCCCATCCATTACAAGGGGAAAGGGGTTTTCCTCTAATACAGATGAGCATACTTTGAAAACAGGACTATTAATACCCCCCCATCATCCTCCCCTCCAGATCTCAGAGGGGAGTTGTACCAGAGGAAAGTCCTTCCTGGAGCAGGGCAGAGAAATACTTGTCAGAGGAGCCACAGAAATTGATGGTGCCCACAAAAAAGATGATGCATCCCCGGTTAGTTCGGAGAAGGGGTAAATATTCCAAAGAAGCAGGATACTTTGACCCAAAGACATGTTCTCAGTGCATAGTGGTGCAGGCTCCTTATCCGTCCTCTTTAGGTGGTGTGTACCAGCCTGCCAGGACAGGAAGACAAGCCCTCAGCCAAAGGATCCCACATGAGCAACCTTTTCACACACGTGCACTCACCGTTCTTTTCATGAATCTGCACGAGGGATTTGTATGACTGTTGTGCTCTGGCGAGATTGTACTGGTTCTGGAAAAAACAAGCGATGATGTCATTGACGCACAGCGAGCGCCTGCTGACAAAGCCGTGGGGTCAGAGGTGAAGGACCCTGGATTTACCTTGTTGGCTCCAAACTGCACTCTGGCTTTGCCTTTGACCAAAGTTGCATTAATCTGCATAATGACAGACTCTATCGAATAGGCACTGCTCCAGCCCTGCAAGCGTCAGACAAACAGCAAGTCAGGCGTGCAACGGCGGGCCGCAACAGAACCTCACGCGTTACCTGTTTTGTGAGGAGCTCCATGCACAAGGCCCCTCCTCCCAGGACGTAACTGAAGCAGAAAAGACAACATTCACCACGGCAGGTTTAAACACGAGTGCTTGTTTGTGCTGTCTTGAAGGGACTAAATCACACTGAAGCGTTAAATATCTGTAATAGTGATGCTGCTTTAATTTGAGGAAGAGATATTCGCACTTCACTGCAGATCAAATGGGCTGTAAATAAAGAGATACAATGACAGGCTCATAAAATGGACACGGTTTATATTTCCACAGCAGCTGCGTGCAGCCGATCATTAGACAGCAGCCAACAAAGCTAAAGGATCAGAGCTAATACTCACCCTCCAGAGAGCACAGGGGAGACAACTCGTACAAAAGGTGGGTCAAAGGGAAAATTATCCTGTCGCGTGAAGAAAGAGGTGTTAAGAACCATCCTCGCCGCCAACAAAGCCAGACAAATTGTTATTATTAGGCTCACTTTATAGGAGAAATTTAGCAGAATATAGTCCACCCCTTCCTTTTCTTTCAAGACCTGCAGGTCGCTGTGTAACGGGCTGTCTGGGTCGACCCTGGGAAAAACACACAGCTTCAGTCCGCCAGTCTGAAACACCCCGCGCCGGCTGAAAGGCCACCAGAAACTTACGTCCTTAACTTGACGTGCCACTCGTAAAGGCTGTCGCCGACTAGTTCAACTGAATAGATACCTGAAAGAAACAGAGGCGTTAAATGTGAGGAGGACCCGTGGAGCCGGAGTCACCGCGGCTGCGTCCATATTTACCCGTCTTGTAACTCTGTGATCTGTAGATCTCCCTGAGTTCCTTCATGAGGCGGTCCGAGGCTTGCACTGAGCCGGACACGGCGCCCTGCAACATTCAGCACCACAGCTCCATCAGGCTGCTTCATCCCGTCACATTCAAGCGCTACTCCCCACCAAGACCTGCGACTTCCTAAAAATGTCTGATGCTGCTGTTACGAGCGGCTCATTCAGCTTTTAGCCAAGCGTTCTTTTCAGCCGGGTCCCCCTGTGTCCCGCTGCAACGCTGTCAGCGCCGAAAGGAACGATGAGTCAGCGTTTTTTAGCCGCGGCTGGCGACGAGCGCGGAGGAACCCACAGAGATCAAATCGGGGAAGATGCAAAAATCTAAATTCTAATTGGATGAGGGCGTTTCGGGGGGGGGTCCATTTCAGAAATGAGGTCTAATCGTGGCTTTGGATCAGTTGGAAACTGTGCTGCCACTCACATTAAGGTGATCCTGCCTCTGGTTCTTGCGAATCTTCTCCAAGATGGCCAGATTCTCCTTTTCGATCCCGTCATCTTCTGACTTTTTCCCATCTACCGGCTCCTCTTCTTTCATGTCATAATGGTCCAGGTCTTGGTCCAGGTCAATGTCCTGCTGCCAGTGGATGGATGACGGTTACAAACAGGACGCAAACAGCGGCACGGATGCAGCAAATGGACAGATACCTCTCCCATCTCTTCCTCCTCCTCCTCCTCAGACGTCACCTCATCTGAAAGCCCATGCTGTGGTAAAACAACACACTGTAAGCGGAAGAACACCAAGTTCTGACTGAACATGCCAGGCCTTTTCCTATCCTGCCGCCACCTTTCTGTCTTGAGTGATAGGACCGGTCGGCAGAGGCTGGTCGAGCATCTCCACATCTGGATGCTGAGGCAGGTTGTAGAGGCGACACAGGTCACAGATGAGACGCTTCAACTGCTGGAGGAGCTGATCAGACAAGAGGAGACATGAAACGAGCTGCCGTTCCGACACGAACACGAGAGGAAGGCGGGCGAAGCTTTGGCCCACTCACCAGCGTGCTGCCTCTTCTCACATCTTCTAAGCGCTCCAACACTTCTGCGAGACTTGGATCATCGGAGTCGACAAACCATATCGGGGGTGTTGATGGATACGATTCCTGCGACAGTAGAAGATGAAGGAGGCTAAATCCCGGCACAGTGCCGGTGAATTATTACATTGTAACGACGGGAATACGTGTGGCTCCCAGAGAAACTCTGGAAACTTTCTACCAAAACCAGATGACAGAGGGACGTTTGCTGCCAGAGCTTTGGGCTGCAGGTGAAGGAGGCTCGATTGCTTTCTTGACCCCCGTTTGTTTCCTTAAGTCAGCGGAGCAGCGTTTACGTCAGGCTCGACCGAAGCCGAAGCATTGTTGTGGCTTCCTCTTGTGTCGCAGCGGACGCCAACAGAAGCAGATGTGAGCGAAGAACACCTTTTCAAAGGGCGTCGGGTGGGAATTCTTTATCATTGAGGCTTTCTGCCCCCTCCCAACGAGCTTCACCGGCCTCAGAAGAGGTGACACCGGGTGTGAAGCGGTGACATCTGCTGAATCTGTGACAGGATTACGACTGTTTGGGCTCCGGCTGATTTCCTTGGCCCAGTTTAGGCGCGAGGACCCGGTCCGGCCGCCTGTCGGTCTGATCCGTCGATGTGGTCGTCTCAAACCTCCAGCGGACGCCTCGGCCCTTAGAAGTTAACATCCTGCCTGCACAACTGAAGAACGCTTTGCTGGACTCACGACTCCTAGGCGTCCGTGTTACAATGCAGTAACGTCCCTGACCCATTTAGTTTGCTCCCCCACCCCCCCCAAAAATTAATTTCCACTAAATTTAATGTCATCTACACAACGGAGAAATTCTCAGCTCTGCAAGATCCTGTGGCACAACTGAAATAACGACTAGACTCAGTAGACGCAAACTCAACCCGGGGTCCAGTAATACTGCAATACTGTCACCGTGGGACGACACTGGCAGCCTGGAATCATTATACTGAACACACGCAAAAAATGTGCACGAACATTCGGAGATGCGACGTTTTAAGTGTTTCATCGATGCAAATGCGCAGGGCTTTAAAACACAACCACAGCACAAAGTTACATAGATCGTGCCTTACTATTGTCCGTAGTATTGTACTATTGTCTTACTATTATGCACCGAAAAGGGGGATTTTTTAAGGTTATATTACGATGAAACCGCCTCCAACATTACTTGTAGCGGTATGCTGCTCGGAATGGAAGTGCGATTTAAAATAGTCGAAACCACAAGACGGCTGCGTATTTCCCCCCGGAACAATAACTCAAAAGCCCGATAGATAAAGTGAGCAAATGCCGTCCGGCCGAGCGGAAAGCCTCCATGTAGCCGAGCTGGCGGCACTCTGAGCGGGCAGGCTAACAGGCTACCGCGGCGGCGTCGCTCGTCGTCGTCGGCTGGTTTATAAAGTGAAAGTAACGCAAACGTGGCGTCGTTTTATTTAACCAGCTGCTCTCAGCTCCGTGTTCGCCAGTCAAACGCGCCGTGGAGCCGCGGAGGCCAGCCCTGGGCCGGCGGCTCTTTTGTAAACACGGAACCTTGTGCGGGCGGGCGGGCGGACGGGCCGGCCGGCCGCGGCGGTCCGTGGCCGGGCTAGCTTGTGCGCAGCGCCGGCCTGCTGCTCACCGTGATGTTGCAGTGGATGATCAGCAGCTTCTCCCCGGTCACGTTGAACTGGCAGCTCAGCTCGTCCGGTTTCCAGTCTATTATTCTGAATCGCTCGTGGTTCGGGTCAAAAATTGACTCCAGAAACTTCAGTTCGGCCTTCAGCCCCGAAACCGACATCTTCTACTCATCTCAAACCACAGCAGGCCGCTGGCGGAGGGGAAGTCGGGGCGGGATGTGACCGCGCAGCTGAGCCGGGGCTCCGGATCTCGCATGTTAGCGTGAGAACAACAACAAAGGGCTGCAGGGAGAGGTTCCACCAGCGACGGCAACTTTCATCATTTCAAACAAGCGGCCAAAAACATGCTCCTTTGACAATAGGCGCCATTTAATTGCTTGATTTGGTCCGGTGAACTTATTCAGTTTGGTCGGTTTAGTGTGCTGTGGGTCGTTGCCCCCTAAAACATGGTGAAAAATGTAGTAAAACTGTATTTGCAGCCAGACTGGAGTGCAAATGATTTGGAAAAGATGAACTGGATATACCTCAAAAACAATAGTAATGAATAAATTACTTTTGCTCTTTTCCGTCTGTCATTAAGCTGCACGTTTACGTCATTGGTTGAATCTTCCCGATGGGGTTATTTCCTCTTAAAATTCTTATTATTCAAGACATTTGCTCGAGTATCAGCTGGTTTATTCCACCTCAGGGTTGACTTCATTGCTTTCTCATGCAGCCGTTGCATGCCTAACTGGGGTTATTTACATTTGATATGTTCATATAAATATACTATATTAATAAAGAAATAAGACCTGCAGAACCTAATGCAAAGTATTGTATGAAAAATAAGAACGATGGGACTTTTAAAATGAGTAATTTGAGTAAGTCATAAGGCACATAGTTGTGTAGAGGATCTAGCAGAAATATGTGTCAATGATCAACACGATTCCTACATCTTTTTGTTATTTTTCTTATGATAATGGACAATTTGTGGCCATTTTGTAAATGATCCTGACCCTACTGGACACAGAGGTGTCAGCTATGTATCAAATAAATGCATGGATTTTGTAAAATGGTGCTTAAATCTCTGCATGTGTCCAGGGCAACAATCATGACTAATGCGTGTCCTTTGACACTAGAGGGCGCTGAAGCTGAAGCCCTCCTGTTATGAACATTGTCCACGATCCTCCTCAGCGGATGTGCATGAGCAGTAAACACCTTTTACAGCTGGACTCTTATCTACAGTCGGAGCTACACGCATTCGTTGATTCCAGAGCAGATAATCGGGCTAGAGACCAGGACCCTTCACCGCAGTAAGTGTTCCTAAGAAGTTCTCTTATGAGTTTCTGTAAAGTGGGAAAACATTGAATGATTTTAGTTTTATAAGTTTTGATGCAAGAACACAGGTTTGTCAGCAAAGTTTGTAAAAAAAAACCCTGTACATTTCTTTTTTTAAATAAGGGGTTTATATGCGTACATGTCATAAAATGGTTCCGTTCAAGGTTACATGCCAAAGTACATATCCTGTAAAATCCAAAACGTACTAATGTCGACTTGTTTTTCTTGTTTTAAAGCCTCATCATGACGTGGCCTCTTTCACCTCTACTCACCGTGGCCCTTCTGTTTATACAAGTTCCTGTGCCTTCATCCGCCGGGAAAATTCTGGTCTTCCCAATGGACGGGAGCCACTGGGTAAACATGAAAGTACTTATCGAGGAGCTGCACACCAAAGGTCACGAGGTCACCGTGGTCCGGGCGTCTGATAGCTGGTACATCAGCCAAAAGTCTCCTTTCTACCGAAGCGTCACGCTTCTCGGCTCCAACGGGTTTGAAGACAATATGGAAACGTATTTGGTCCAACAGCTGGAGATCCGGCTCGCGGGGAGGAACGCCTCCTCCTGGTCCCGGTTCTGGACCAATCTCCAGTTGAGGCAGGTAGTTGTTCACCAGTTCTCCCAGTTCCACAAAGGGATGAGTGAAATGGTGACTCAGATGTTTGAAGATGAAAAACTCATGCTGTCTCTACAAGAAGCGAAATACGACGTGCTTCTGACTGACCCGGGCTTCGGGGGAGGGGCGATTCTGGCCCGCCGTCTCCAGGTTCCTCTGATTTATAACGTCAGATGGACCATTCAAGGCGAAGCTCACTTGCTTATCGCTCCTTCGCCTCTATCGTACGTTCCTTTTACTGCAGCCGAGCTGACAGATAAGATGACGTTCCCACAGAGAATCAAGAATCTTTTGAGCTACATCCTGGGGATGTACACAATGTCCAGCATAACAGAACCTTGTTACAAACCCTTAGTCGAGAAGTACTTTGGACCTGATGTGGATTATTCCACCTTTTTCCTGGATGCTGATATTTGGCTCATGAGGAACGATTTTGTCTTTGAGTTCCCCCGACCGACGATGCCAAACATCGTCTACATGGGGGGCTTCCAGTGCAAGGCCCCGAAGCCTCTTCCCGCAGACCTGGAGGAGTTTGTCCAGAGTTCGGGAGAACACGGGGTCGTCGTCATGACCCTCGGAACGTTGGTCGCAGACCTTCCTCGGGATGTTGCGGAGGAGATTGCCGCAGGCTTCGCGCGGCTGCCTCACAAGGTTGTGTGGAGGTATGTGGGACGAAGGCCGTCCAGCCTCGGCAACAACACGTTACTGGTGGACTGGCTCCCCCAGAACGACCTGCTGGCACACCCCAAAGCTCGAGTCTTTGTCACCCATGGAGGTACGAATGGGGTTCAAGAGGCAATTTTCCACGGAATCCCAGTTGTCGGACTGCCTCTGTTCTTGGATCAGCCTGATAACCTGTCCAGGCTCAGAGCAAAGGGAGGTGCCGTGGTTCTGGACATCGCCGTGCTGGACAGGCACGTGTTCGCAGAGGCCCTCGAGACGGTTCTTCACGACCCCTCGTACAGGGAGAACATGCAGAGGCTTTCGCGGTTGCACCGCGATCAGCCCATGAAACCGCTGGACCTGGCTGTGTTCTGGATAGAATACGTGATGAGACATAAAGGAGCTCAGCACCTGCGGACTCACGCTAATAAGATGTCCTGGTTCACCTACCATTCTCTGGACGTCATTGCAGCTTTGTCCACTGCTGCGTTGCTTCTCGTTGTTATCTGCATTTCTGCACTCAGGTGTGTGTGGAAGATTCTTTTTAGGACTAAAGTTAAGCACGAATGAATTGACTTTACCTTCATGTCCACTGTCGTTTGCTCCTGCATCCGGCCCTGGGGACGAGCTTGAGTGATGCTCTAAAAATAAAGTCGAATCAAAGATCATAACCTCTTAATGAAGGTGTCATTATTGAACCTCCACTTTTAAGGGTGAACTCCCAAACTGAATCTCATCCGCCCGTCTTCTGACTCCACTCAGGGTGGCTGCAGCAGCGGTGCGATGATGATCAGACAGGTCTGTTGTCCCTCACAGGGTCGGACATAAATGTTCCGAGAGGTCCAGCCTGGTGGTCCAGCCCCAGTGGCCATGGTGCTGAATTGTCAGGTATATTTTAGTGGCTGTGAATCATCTGTAAAATACTTTTAAAGTTAATTAATGCAAGATATGTGCACACAGTATGAAATATAATGGTAGTAATAATTAAACAGTCTTTTGAAATCAAGCTATTACTGGTGCAGACTTTGTCCTGGTTGTCTAGGCTGGGCTGTGTCCAAAAATAAGCCAAGATCCTTAGAAGGTGCTTAGAAGGTGCTCGATGGACCTGTGGCCCAGGAAACTCCAGCCAGACTTTGACATGCATGATAACACTTTTAAAGTAAACAAGCTTTATTTTACTGTGGAAAAGGGCAGAAACGAATAACTACAAAACAAGGTTCCAGGGCCAATGTGACACTACCATTAGCCCATTTTAGTTCAAAGAGAAAGAGGATTAAAGGGCTACTTTGAGTCCTAGGCCCTGGTGAGGTCAGGGTTTAGCTGACCTGAGGACCTGCTTGACCCACTGCAGATTAGTCAATCAATCTGGGGTTGGTCTCGAAGGAAATAGCTCTCATTTAAGATTTTATGTGGCAGATATTCCGCTGCACATCACCTTAAATGTAGGATGTACATTTTCATTTATCAAACGTTTGCTGTTTTGATATGATCTTATATAGTGAATCATGTATAGATCAGCTATAGCAAGATGATCTATCAAGCGAAGGTTAGTTTTTTAACTGCCAGGCTATTATTTTGATATATTTATTGCAGCAAAGCTCAATGCGCTCGCACGAGCATTAGTACGGACGAGATCTCGCGAGATGTGAGATCAAAGGAGCGTTTTTTTTTTTTTTTTTTTTAAAGAAAGGTGGTTCCCTCGCCGCTCGAGGCTCACAGCGGAGCAGTGCACAGGTAGCCCAGCAGCAGCGCACACGCTTCCCGGTAGTCTACCCAGTGACACCTTCTTCGCCCGGAGACTCTGGAGGTCCGCGAACCCTCCCCGCGTCGTTCCGCCCCGTCCAGGTCACCTTAGCGCTCGTCCAGCGGCATCTCCCCTCCGCAGTGTCCGATGACGGTACCTGGCGTCCCCGCCGCAGTCATGTTCTCCTGGCTGGCGATCTTCGGAGTCCTGATGCTGCAGTCCGTGTCCTCGCAGAACGGTAGGAAATGCGCCCTCACGGCTCGGAAAACAGGCCTGCGCGACCGCACATCGCTGTAAAAAAATGCGGTTTTTAAGCGAGATATGCCCGCATTTCTGCGCTGAGGCGTTTGGAATGAGTCACGCGGAGACATCGGTGTCATTAAAGATCGCTGATCGGGATCTAGACCGATCTGAAGCGGGGATGTGCGGCTCAATCAATCATTGATGGGCTCCAAGCTGAATCCCCCCCGCCACACGGAGGCCTGTGTAATGTCCCGAAAATGTCCCCTGAAGTGTGGTGCTGAATACCCGAGTGATCAGCAAGGACGTGGGAAGGTGTCTGCAGACGGTGTCCCGCTGAAGTTCAGAACGCGCACGGCTCTGCTCAGGTATGCGAGGATGCAGCTGAGGAATTCAGGGGCTTTATCTCCAGGCTGCTCCTCGCATTATGCAGGTTGCACCTATGTGATGATTAAACGTGGGAAGTTAAGAGGTGCAGCCGTAAATAGCATCGTTCCGTTTTACTGCATGTTTCTATTTTTAGCGCGGAGATGCTGCACTGGGATCAGAAGCTTTAATGTCTTCTTGGAACACCGAATTAACTCTTTGCTGAGATGTGCTGCACTGCAGAGCAGCCGTGGGTTTCCAGTGCTCTGCTGCTGGTTCAGGCCTCCATCCCCTCCTTGCCAAGGGTCTCGGGGTGTATCCCCGTTTATGTTTTTGGTGTCCAAGTGTGGCCCTTTTCCAAGCATTGTGTGAGGAGAAATGGCCCCTCCCTGGAGGAGACCGTGTGTGGGAATGCTCTAGCCATCTCTGATGCTGCACCCACTCCACACACCTCATCTTTAATCAGCACTCGGAAAAGAATTCAGGTTAATTGCATTTTTTTTTTGCCTTCTTTGAGCCAGAATCAAAGATAATTCTTTACAATGTGCCATCAACGTGCACAGGCTGGATACTGACTGAAGATGATCCGTTATTGGATTTCTATCAATAAATCTATTACAATCCATGTATGTGGGTGCAGGGACGACATGTTACAAATCTATGCAGATGAAACCATTCTAACCCAGCTAGGCTCATCTCCATAGCAACCTGGAGGACTAACGCATCAAAGCATGAATAACCAGGTCATTTTAAAGCTAACATTAGCACGTTTTCCCGCCGCGTCTTTTATTGGAACATGGGTTTCAGCTGTTGTCTCTTGTTTATCTGTATCTCTGGGAGAATATTAATTTACCATCTAATTATCTGCTGTGTCGCAACAGTTTGCGCTAATTTAAACAGGACACTGATTTGTTTTGATGGATGACAGGAAGTGCCTCAGAACGCCGTTATGGCCCCGTTGTCGAGCGCCTCGATGTTGATGGGAGTTGCAGCAGTTATGCATGAGGAGTTGGAGGACCTGTTCCAACCCAGGCACAGAAGCACTAATGATGAACAGTCATTTATTCCTTCATTTTCGCTGCTCTAGTACTTAATTGAATACATTTGGGACAGATGTTGGATTTTGCACAGCGATGGACTAAATGGACCAAATATCCAGTTTATTGACTGTAATCTTACATGATTGATGCTAAATATTCCACAGTGACGGAGCGTGTTGGGTTTTCTTTCACACCTTGATGAAATGATCGTAAAAATGGAAATGAAATGATGGAAATAATGTTCATAAGTGATCCAAAATAACCATAATGCAAAAAACTGGATGTTCGTGGCAGCGCAGGATGAGACGGGCAACCACAAAGCCAAGCCGACAGTTGAAGCGGCCTGAACGCGGGCGGCGTTGTCTAAGCACGTGTGGCGCGGTGGCGTGCGGGGGCGGCGTGGTGGCGTGCGGGGACAGCGCTGTGCGCTCAGCACTTTCTGAGGCGTCCGGACGATGCGAGGCGGCAGGACGTGTCGACAGCTGAGCTTTGGGTTTAATTCTGCCGGATCTTCCCCACAAACCTCTTCCTGCTGTGCTGCTCCGCTCACGTCGTGTCGACTTAACATCAGCAGAAAAAAATCTGGCCGTCTCTTGCTCTTCCTGCCTCGTTGCCAGCGTCCGTGGAATGTGTGTGTGTGTGTGTGTGTGTGTGTGTGTGTGGGGGGGGGGTCTTTTACGAAGCGCCCACGTGCTTCCCCAGAGACTTAGAGCTGCAGCTTCTATAATAAATCTCTTCTCAATCTCATCTCCGCGTGTCCATAGACTACAGGACCGCCCCCCCCACCTGTGCAGCTGTGATCAATTAGTATTTCCATGTTTCCACCATTTTGTTGTTGGAGGTTTGAGCCAATGGGATGAATCCAGGAGCACCGTCTCAGGGGGGCCCGGACCTTTCTGGACGCCGCTGGTGTTTAAATTGGCCAGACAGGATGTCCTGAAAACAGAAAGGTCACTTAGAGGACGTTGGTGCCCAACTCTGTGAGACGTGCGCGTATTTATAAGATGTCATTAACAAACCGGAGAGCAGCGCCGTGAGGACGTCCCAGTGCAACCGAATTAAAGCTGCCCAGGAATAGCAGCAGTAATGGCTGAAACGGAGCCGAGGTCGCCTCGCTCTCCTCTGCGCCAGGTGTATTGATGTCACGCAGTCTGAGAGACGGCCTGAATTCACCGCCATGAGTTTGATATTTTCAAACATTAAAGACCAGCAGCTTGGCTTTGTTCTCCAGTCTTTGATCGGTCTGGTGAAGGTGGACGCTGAAAATGACAGCCGGATGCCAAAGTAGCTCTGCACATTTTCACTGTCTGCTCTTTGATTTAAGTTTTCACGTCTTTCCTTTGATCTCCTTTGTTTTTCCATCCTTCACCTGTCGCCCTCAAACTGCACCCACCAGCCGGCTTTGTGAAATCCCCCCTGTCTGAGACCAAGCTCACGGGCGACACCTTTGAGCTGTACTGCGACGTGGTGGGACACCCCACCCCAGAAATCCAGTGGTGGTACTCTGAGATCAATCGAGTCGACTCCTTCAGGCAGCTGTGGGACGGCGCCCGGAAGCGGCGTGTGTCCATCAGCACGGCGTACGGCAGCAACGCCGCCAGCGTGCTGGGAGTGTCCCGCCTCATGCTGGACGATTCGGGGACGTACGAGTGCAGAGCCAGCAACGACCCGCGGCGAAACGACCTGCACCAAAACCCCGTCACCACCTGGATCCGCGCTCAGGCCACCATAACGGTGCTGCAGAGTGAGTGGTCAGGGTAGAGGAAGCCACCCCCCCTCCACCACCGCCACCACCACCCTCTTTTAGGAATTCCCGTGTGGGCCAGCTTAGCTTCCTCTGCAGGTCCGCCCTCCTCAGGTAGAAACCACCTCCCATCACCTTCCCTTTATGATGCGCCCAGTAGAAGTTCACATCGGTGCTGATTCCTCGGCTCCATAAAGTGACCCCGAGCTTCCCGAGCTTCCCGACCTCATGCCCGTGTTTTGTGTTTTTTTCTTTACATCGTTCTGTTTTCCTTTGTTGTCATCCCATTTTTCCAAAGAAGGAAACAGGAACATCAGGTCATGAAAATCCTGTGTAGTTTCTAATGTTGTCGTGCATTCTGTCCACAAAGCCGCACTGTTTCTACCCCCGAGTCGTGACGCTGGTTTCTGTCCAAACCCACAATGCATCACTTCACCGGCGCTTGGTTCGTATCTCCTCGACAGAGTCGGTAATCAGCGCCTCGGAGCACGCCGTGCTGCCCGTCGAAGGCGACGCTCTCATGCTGCAGTGCAACCTGACCAGCATGCACGGTGTCCACCAGGAGAGCTTCTGGATGAAGAACGGAGAGGAGATCCCGGAAACGCGCACGTCTAACATAAACATCGAGTACAGGTCTGTGCGTGTGCACGTGCGTCTGCGTGCGTTGGCTGCGTGATTCATTGGGTGACCCGTTTTCTTCCCTGCAGACTCAACAAGCCCAGGGGAGACGATGCCGGCGTGTACATGTGTGTGTACACCTTCCAGGGCGCTCCTGCCGCCAACGCCACCATCGAAGTCCGATGTAAGCGCTGATTTGTGAGCTTCGGGGGTCAGAGTGGAGGCCGCCTTTATAGACGTGGCCGTTTTTACAAACTGACCCGGGTGGCCTCGAGCTTTCTCCGCTCTGTCACGCGAGGAGCCGTGAATTCATGCGGCGCCCTTGACACCTTCGTCTCAGGGCCAGCTCAGTGGCAGCAGATGGTGCCTTGTTTGTCTGATGGCGAGGGATTACAGTAAAATCTGCTCATCCTTTTCTGCTGTCCTGTGTCCCACTGGGAAAAAAAGGGGGGGGGGTTGTTTGTGATAGAATTCTGACATTTATATTTGTTTGTTTCTGTGGCTCCAAATTTACTCTTTTTCAACCTCATTAGATGTTTTTCTCACTGTTTTTTTCTGATTTTTTTTACATTATTGGCTGCATTTATTCACAAATTCCTCTAATTTCCCTGTAAAAATCAAAAAGTCCTTGCTGGAATTTCTCAGCACAAGTTCCTGCACCTTCCTGAGTGTCACTCTGATGCTGTTTTAGCTGCTCCGGAGATTACAGGACACAAGCGCAGCGAGAACAGGAACGAGGGGCAGCAGGCCAGCCTCTACTGTAAGTCTGTGGGTTATCCCCACCCTGCCTGGAGCTGGCGCCGCTTCGACAACGGCATCTTCCGGGTACGTGAGGCACGAGGGGACGCTGAACCCAAAGTACCATCACAGTCGGAGAGGTTTGACGGGTCGTGTCTCCTCCCTCGGTAGGAAATCGACAACTCCAGCGGCCGTTTCTCCATCAGCAGCAAAGACAACTACACCGAGCTCCACATTTCCAACCTGGACATCGGGTTAGATCCAGGCGAGTACCAATGCAACGCCACCAACATGTACGGCAGCCGCGAGGAGAAGTCGGTGCTGAGGGTCCGCAGCCACCTGGCCCCCTTATGGCCGCTCCTCGGCGTTCTGGCTGAGATCATCATCCTGATCATCATCATCGTCGTGTACGAGAAGCGTAAGAAGCCAGAAGATTTACAAGACGGTGAGTCAGCACAGGTGGAGCGCAGCTTTATTTTCCGTTGAGTTGGTTTCCCCGGTCAGAGTCGCGCTGGCGTCACCCAACACTCGGCGACGCCCACACTCAATAATTCAGTCCGGCGAGGTCGCCCCTGTCGGCAGACACAGGAGGTCACTCCTTGTCGGGACACTCTCATCCCTTTAAAATTGATGAGACACATGATGCGGCCGTGTCCTGGAGGTGGGAAGGTTGAAGCGTTTCCAGCCTGGTCGTTGAGCTACCGGACCTGCGTCCCGGGACGGCCTGCAGCCTCCCGTGAAATATGCAGCAACGCCATTCGGGCGACCTTCTGCTTTCAAACAGAGTAGCCAAGTTGTCCCACGCTAATTAAATGCAACAGGCAGCGCATGATTGACAGCTCAGAACAGAACAGTCCTGGAAACGGGAATAAATGAGGAATTTGGCGAAATGAGCAGAAACGTAAAGATACGTTCCCGACGAGGAGTCTCCCACCCAATGGTAATCCTCTAATCATGTGTTCATTCACAGCCTGGCTGTAGATAAGGTCCCCTCTGCAGGTGAATATTGTAACAGGTTGATGTACTATCTCTCCCTCCCAACCCCCCACGCCCCCCTTTCCCCTCCCCCCTCCCAATGGCATTACCAACCTGTGCTCGGGGTAAGTGTGAGAGCTTGCATGCCTCATGAACAATCCAGCCTCATCTTCCTCCAGCTTCCATTACAAAAAAAACCTGTCAGACGCAGTTAAAACATCTGTTTGGAGGATTTGATCTGAAATGGCATGAACGTCACCGCAGATGTTTCCAGAAACCCTCTGTTCGAGCAGCTGCTGCTCATCTGTGCATGACAACAGAGGCTTTTTTAAAAGAAATATCAGGAGTCTTTCATGAGTCTTAATGTGTTTGTGAGGGGAGTGTGACTCTTGTTCTGTCACTTTGTCTCATTTTTTAAACCATAACGTGTAGAAACGTCACCTTGTGCTGCTCTGTCATGTGGCCCCATTTTAATTCTGGGAATAAAAGCTTCTTAACTGTGTTCTGCTCTTCATTTCTCCATGTTTCCCCCTCGTTGCTTCAGATGACGACCCAGCTGGACCCATGTAAGTATTTTACAGTTTGTTGTAAGACTTAAAACTTTACAGTATTAATTATGTAAACGGTGGATTCACAGGTTTGGACCGTCATTTAATAGATGGTTTATATGGTGGGTTGTGTTGCTGCGTTAGATTGCAAATTGCATTTAAAAATCACCCCACAAATGGAGTCAGGGAAGGGGTAAAACTTGGGGTGGGGGGGCAATATGACTATAATAAACCCCATTAATGCTGGTGCAGCACGACATTTTAAAAGGTGCTTTTCGGAACTGAGGGCGTTTGTTTTATGTCGTATCAAAGGAAAACCAACTCGACCAACAACCACAAAGACAAGAACCTCCGTCAGAGGAACACCAACTGAGCAGCCTGCTCGCTGAGTGAGTATTCAATTATTAAGAAAAGGACGATTAATAATTCCTCTTTGTGCTGGTGGCCACCGGCTATAATGTGTGCACGCATATGTCGGCACGACGGAAAACCAACGCCGTCTCCTCGGCCTCCGCAGGTTTCATGGGAACTGTGTTGACCATACGATGGTGAAGAAGAAGAGGATCCACATCAGTTGTTAATGGGATTCATCAGCCATTAAATGTATGCTTGTGGAGGGATTAGGTGAGGCATGCCTTATGAGTTTGTTGTGCGAGGCCAGGAGGTTCTCAAACCATTATGGGATTGTAAACAACATCGTCATCATCATCATCTTCGTCGCTGCATGCAGTTACATGCTATTTATGATTTCTCTCTCTTATACACCAGTTTTAATATTTTTACTACTTCTGTGATAATGCATGCCGGATGTTGACCTTCTGTTTGAAGGAAGGTTTTTTCCCTTATTTTTTGGTTTCTGAAAGTGGCTTCATGTAGATATTCTGTGTGTTTTAGAGTAGAAGAAAAGGCAGCGTAAAAAGGAAATGCCACCATAATCTGGTACGACGGCTCTGTATAGTTTTATCATTCTGCTGCCTACCAGCTGCATCGTCTCATCAGGCGCTATTTATTGCATTTTAAGGGCTTTGCAATGTCCCTCTAATTTTGAACAAGGTTTACTTTCCTCTATGTACTGTATGTGTTCAGTCACTATACCTAATGTATAAGATTTGCATTGATATCAAGATTGTTCATATTATGTGATGCACTTAAATGTTGAGACTAATGAAGAACATATAGGAGATGTATTAATATTGACAAAAACATTATTTTATAATCATGTGTATTGTACAGCATGGCTATTACCCTATGCAATTATCATTTATATCGGTATATTTAAGAATCATTGCAGCTTTTGACCTTTCCGTAGAAAAAAAAAAGCTTTAAACTCGTAGGATGACTGTAGATTGTGGACACACAGCTGCATGACCCTCCCCAGCCCACATCAGGACAAGCTGACCGCAAGATCCCCACGCATTTTTAAGAATAAAGACATATAAAAGGACCCGTGTGTGTTGGTGTGTAGCTGTTTGTTTTTGCACCCACATTTTGTCCCAACAAATATATCAGTCGGGACCGAGTTCGTCATATTAGTAATCTCCTTTCATTTTTCCGTAGAAATGTAATTCACTAAAATCTTGTTTTTTTTATGTGTGTTTTTGCAAGAACACAGTTCCGTTGCGTTATCATTAAAGAAGCAGCCTCAGGAAAAGGTGAGATCACCAAATCACCCCCCCAACTGAAGCAATGTGGAAAAGTTTCAATGTGGTAGTTCGACAGATGGACAGAAGAGGGCGCCAGAATCAAAGAGCTGGCCCACGCGACTGGACATTTAAACCTCTTTAAACTATCTGGACTGTTTCAGATCTGAAGACTAGAATGATGTGATCAAAAGATTGATCTTTTGATTTGAAGCTTTTATTTGGACGCTTCTTGATTTATATCACAATTAGTGTGAAGTCAAGTGTGTATAGGGCTCTTTTTTATGGAGCCCTATTGAGGACCAATTCACTGTTTTCCACAGTGATGGGATTTTATCTGTCCACTAATTAAAGTAAACAACTACACTTCTGTGTAGAACAATTGAAAGAATGTGAAAATTAAATGGATTTTCAGTCAAATTCAGCAATAGAGCAGCGTTTTTCTGACATCTTTAACAAAACAGGGTTACAATGAAAGCACACTGGACGGGAAATACGTGAATATATTCGTTGTTTTCATGGTTTATCGGAAAAATAAAGTAGAGCAAAACTTTTAATTATTATTTCACAAGATGAAGAATGGCTGTTCATTAGCAGCAGTCCTAAGCGAAAGAGGAGCTGTTTAATTAAATGTTGCAACTAAACGATCCACGTCATTAGCAGGGTCTTGGGGAAAATCAGCTTTCGTCACCCTTTAAAATTCTGAGGCGAGGTTCGGAGAAGCACAGAGAGCTGCCAGCACCTTCGCCACATTCATGAAGAGATGACTTCTCTCAGGATTCAGCCGGGAGAGTTTTAAGGACAACCAATCCCTCTTTTCCACTTAAATCTTTCATGCTGTTCTTCTTGATCTGAACAACCTTTGTTCTTGGGTCAGCTCTTTTCCAACCACTAAACCCGTCCTGTCAGCAGGTTCTGTTGGCCAGGTGGGTCAAGCGCATGTGCCGATCCGGCTCCTATGGCATCCCGGCAGATTAGCCCCATCAATACAAGGCGTTGGGGTGGTGGAGCCGCGATGGCAGCGACCTCTGCACGCAGCTGCCGGCTGCGTGCGTGTGTCATCACCTTGCACTGACAGAGAGCTCAGATATTTTGGGGGAGGTGGGGACGGTGTTTTGTCATTGAGGCGCTCAGCAGCAGCAGCAGCAGCATCAGCATCAGCAGCAGCTTCTCCCACTCCGGCTCGAGGCACGATGCTCTCCTAAACACGCGGCGAGGTCACCCGTTTCCACACGCTTCTGCTGGTTCTGGAGACACCTCGATGTTTGGACCGGGGGGTAGGAGCACGTCCCAAGTGTCAAAGATCCAACCTGTCCTGCAGATGCGCCGTCACAGCGTTGCCTCCGGCGGCACTCCGAGTGTGTGAGGTTTATGATTCATCCCTCTGCTTCTCATTTCTTTAGAAATGGAAAGATTACAGTCTTCCATGCGCAAGCGGCTCTACAGCTTGCCGCAAGACATTGGACAGAAACCCTTCGTGGTTGATGAAGGAGACAGCGGCGACAAGGACACTAAGAGGAAAAGTATTCGGCTAAAACATTTGTCCTCCCCGTCTCCTGCAAGCAGTTGCAGGAGCATCGAGGAGGCCACCGTGAAAGCCAACTTGAACGGGGACTGCCGTTTTTTCCGGGGCAGCATCTCTTCCATCACCGGGAGGCATCCTCCCGGCTCGGACCCGGCAGAGCAGCAGCGTCTCATCCCCGGGGCTGACGTGGGTGTCAGCGAGAGTTTTGAGGAGGGTCCCGCCGCCCAGCAGCGCGCAACGTGCGGGCTGAGCGGCGCAACCGGGCAGGCGTCTGCGTTTGACCAGTCGGGTTTCATCAAGCTGGAGGGCACGGAGCAGATCATACCCGAGGATGACCGGCTGTACCAAGCCGGCTTCATGCACCGGCAGTTCGGGGCGATGCTCCAACCGGGAGTCAACAAGTTCTCCCTGCGGATGCTGGGGAGTGAAAGGGCCGTGGAGCACGAGAGAGAACGCGTAAAGTCTGCTGGCTTCTGGATAATCCACCCATACAGTGATTTTAGGTAATCTGAAAGACCTACAGCAGTGGCGTGCAGAGCCATCGCACATTTTAGGCTTCCCCCCCATTTTAAATGTAAATATGACTGAAGATTGTAGACAAAGGATGGAGCCAGTTTAACCCTGACAGCACCATCCAATGCACCACTATAAACACTTAGAAAGGTGCAGAATAAGCTGGACACAACTTTGACTGATATTTAGCTTTGCATGTCGAAATGGAGTCGGGTTTTTTGCCCCTCACATTTGATGAGACTTGGCTGCTTAAAAATCCTCTTATAACACACAATGGCAGCCATATTATAGCACATAGAATGTAAATATAAGCCCCTCTTTTGCTTGGCCTAGAAAAGTGTGTGTAGGAGATTTAATTCTTGTAAACATGCAGCGGAGATATAGAACTTACCATGGCACCCATGCTTTATCACACATGCATCTTTATTTCATTTCTGCGTGCGTGCACATCATCAGCATCAAAACCCTCTGTTTAGCACAACCACCGAGGGATCTTCATGACATTTAACCTTCAGGCTGCCTGTCATCATATTTTCACTGGGCATCTGAATGCTGCTACATATCACCGGACTTATCCCCCCCCCCACTCATCTGAATTACACTTTTTTTAAAATTATTTTTAATGTAATTTAGCTTGGGAAGTGGATTATGGAGAGTGCAGCATGGGCTTGGAAATGGGGTAATCACAATAGGGTAACATGAACAGTGGAGATATTAGAAGCACACATCAGTGGAGATTATACTGTACAATTAGTCTAATGGAGCAGAGATGGTGTGGACACGGAGGAGATCCACCACAACACACCAAACACTCACACGAGAGCGAGCGAGCGAGCGGGAGGGAGGGAGGGAGGGAGAGATTGAAATAAAATGATGCGAGGAATCAGGGCATCCAGATGTTAACTTTGAGTTTGATGGGACGTGTCATAACGTTGTGCTGTGTCGGGTCACACGCTGTCTGATTTTGGCCTCTCGGAACGAGCGCTTTATCCCGTTTTATGTTACAGGTGTAGACCTTTGCGCCATTAAAAGGTATCTGGGTCATTTTTGGCTTACTGGTGCATGCGTACTAATCCAGAAAAGAGTCCACCTGACCCACTGCTGACTGCTGACTGAACTCGGCGCCGCGTCTCCTCCTAGCTTCTGTCTTTTATTAAAGCGCTCTGTGGACCCAACATCAGACGTGCTGCACCCACACGCTGCACAAATATGGTTAATATGATTGCTGCTTGGCCTGAAACACACTACAGGTGTGTATTAAGCCACTGGGCTGCATGCAGGCTGCTGGGCTTCAGCTGTGCTCTGCAGTGAGAGATAAGTATCTCCAGTACAAATGTGATCCCCTTTTCAGCTGTCCTGATTGATCTAAGCTCCTTTCACCGTTTTAAGCCTTTTTGTGTTCACTTTGGTTGTAACCCACCGCTCTTTGTGCTGCTGTGCTCTTTAGCGACGTTACACTTTGACCCACATAGTGCAAGATTCCACTCCAGACGCGCTGAGGTCCCGAGACGTCACAGTTGTCTGCCGATGGTAACGCCAGATTACACGAGTCTTCCCGCTCTGCCAACGAGCAAGACGGCCTCCCGGGGTCGGCGGTAATGCACCGTCTCACCGACCATTTTTTGTGCCCCAGCTGTTCTGCAGCGTCGTGACGTGTGCAAACAGTAATGCTAACTACTCAACATCTGGCTGATGGGGGGCTGACTTCAGGAGATGACATGGATTCCCAGGAGATAACGGTGGATTTAGTTACTGAGGGGAAGTGCAATTAGGACCAGTGTGTCAGCACAATGACAGCGGAGCGCAAATGCTTTGTTTGGCAGAGGACAGCAGAAAGCCGATTACGACAAATGGCCACTCTGTGCTCATCGGGCTCTTTTTTGATGTCCTGTGAAGGTCTGGAAGAAAGTTTGCAGGACTAGCTCAGGTGTCTTTGTGCTTCCTGTCTTCACACAGTCAGTAAAAGAGAGTTCCTTCTATTTCTATTCTTGTTGTTCACCAGATTGCTGATGTCAAGTACTTTGGATCTTGTTTTAAGGTTTGGGCACCCGTTCTCCGGTTAACCTTCTCCATAGCTCGTCCGACCTTGTCTTGGCAGGGGTGCTGCAGTGTGCTCCAGCAGTCAGGGGGTGACAGCAGGAATGCTGGACGCTCCGTCTGGCCATCAAACACACATCTAGAAGCCCTTTACTGCTGCTATTTGGCTCCATTTACAGTCACCTG